>NC_091632.1:77501659-78141684 GCF_027580195.1 Bos mutus | reverse complement strand
CCTGTACTACTAATCTCAACAAAGAGGTCTCATTTTTACAGCCTATACAACCCACTAATTTCATATTTGGACATGCCCTCATAATACTAATCATATTTAGCAAACTTTTTAATATTAATCAAATAAAACACAACAAAATGCATGAGGTTGTCATATCAGTAGTGTGAGCTTTCTGCTTAGAAAGTTGGTAGACTCTCCAGGAACATAAACTGACCTCATACACACATGCCAGTACATAGTACATCCATAAATAAGACATATTTTTCAAGTGAATATTTAATAACTTGTAATTTGCTCAGAATAAAGCACAAATGGAAAACTGTTCAACTTGCTTTTGCTTGAGCAAATGAGGGAAAACAGTCATGGGAAGGGAATATTTAATATTAGTAAACAGATTCAAACACAGGATTAACTGTGTATTCTAGGTATGCTGAATTTGGAAAACAGCTTCTTTCATTTCTTATTTCAGAATGAGGTTAATATGAAGCTGGGCAGTTAGAATTAAGAGTGTATGACTTAGGTGGAACTGAAGCTAAAGTATTCATTTGATCTTTAAAGTAAAGACAAGTTTTGTAAGGGAGACACAGATGGCTGCTTCTTTAAAAGAGTATTTCTCTTTTAAATACTTTAAAAGAGTATTTCTATCAAAGGGCAAGGCAAACCCATAGTGTAGACAGAGGGGAAATTGACATTTTAGAGAGAAAAGCATGAAATATTGAGTTTCTTTCTATATGGTAAGTCCTGTTTGCCAGTTTAATTAAATAATCAAGAACTTACATTTAAAGCACTTTTAAAGAATAAATAAACGCATGTAACTAAAACAGCTGAATTCTGTATCATCATAGAAATTAAGTATGCCTTTTGTTATCTCATTGAGTCCTAGGCAGGAGGAGGAAGAGAAGAAAGTCCTCAATAAGGCATTGGTATCAATTCATTTCTACATATAAGTAAATGAGTGTAAGTATGTATATTGAATTCCGTATATGTGTATCCTTCTATTTCAGAAATATTGCTAGAGATCTCCAGGGTCCTGGTGGCATTACTTGACCCTGCCAATGGCTATACTGTATGTTTTACCCCAGGTACGATTATGTCCACTCTGTGGGGCTCCATTTCCATTTCAGTAAGACTGCAGGAGAGGAAGGCTTGGGTCTGTGATGTTACCCAGGTTCTAGAATTCTTCGATTCTCCTTATCATAAATCTAAAACTAAATTGTTTTAAAATTGTGTGCCTTTTGTAGATTATCATCAATGGCTGACGCTCAGAAAAATAAAGTCTAGAAGGCTGGATTACTTGATAGCTTTGAAACTGTTTACTTCTTGGAGAGTTGTATTTCCAGAAACTTACAGCAGGAGACCATTGTGCTTTTAGATCCCACCTTAAAGCAAGGTAGCGCTTTGCTGACTAAAAGATGATAGGAAAATAAAATATGGAGGTATGTGATTTTTCTTATCAAATACTAATAATATTCTCAGTGACAGATGTGTTTCATATGATAATATTTAAAAGTAATTGTGTTTTTTTTTTAATGACTACTTGTGTGAACACCTTGTTTGTGTAAACTTGCAATATATGAGATTTTTTTTTCTAAAAATTATCATTAATATTCTGGATTATACTAAGGAGTAAAAATAAAGGAGAGTTCACTACGAGACAGCAAAAGAGACACTGATGTATAGAACAGTCTTATGGACTCTGTGGGAGAGGGAGAGGGTGGGAAGATTTGGGAGAATGGCATTGAAATATGTAAAATATCATGTAAGAAACGAGATGCCAGTCCAGGTTCGATGCACGATACTGGATGCTTGGGGCTAGTGCACTGGGATGACCCAGAGGGATGGTATGGGGAGGGAAGAGGGAGGAGGGTTCAGAATGGGGAACACATGTATACCTGTGGCAGATTCATTTTGATATTTGGCAAAACTAATACAATTATGTAAAGTTTAAAAATAAAAAAAAAAAAAAAAAAAATGCTCCCAATGTGGCCTATAATTAGAGTGAATTCATGAGATATGCTGCTTTTTACTTAACATTTTAAAGATATTCATAGCAGTTTTCTGCAGAGAGCCTCAGTTTTTATGAAATGGTGAATTGAAGGGGACAGTGGAAGATCTACAAGTCACTCCTTTCTCTGCTCCCTGTTACTAATATAATTTCAGCTCTTCCTTTACCCTTAACTGTCTCCATGTTTATTAGGAATGGAACTGGACTAACTGGAGACTTTATATTACCGTATTATACATCACAGTTTGATATGTTAAACACATGGTTTCTTAGCATATTGAAATTAGCTTCTGTATTTCTGTTTAAGCCTGCAATCTAAGTAGGATAAAATAATTTCTTAAATAAATAAAATGAAAATGGAAATTACATAGATATTTAAGTATTAGCCACTGTGATTCAGACCACAATCATACATTTGTACTCCCTTTAAAATGATAAAACATGAGTCTTTTCAGCATTCATGATTTATAAATATATATTTAAATAATTATCATATTAGAAAGGACACAGAGCTTTTATAAATTTTGTAATTAAGCCTATGTGTATAAATTTTAAAGACTTACCCTTGTTAGTTTGCTATGACATTATTCTAATATAATTATGCCATGATTATCACAACTCAGTAATATTTTTCCTAGCTATTATAAAAGATTCTGTCATTTGTAGCCCAAATTATTTTATTGGATCAGAAACCACCTAACAAGTGATGCTTTGGAGATAAATATATCATTTGTGATTTGAGGGAAAATTGTATCTAATTGAAGTTATGTCATCTGTAATTACCAGAGAAGGCAACGCCAACCCACTCCAGTACTCTTGCCTGGAAAATCCCATGGACGGAGAAGCCTGGTGGGCTGCAGTCCATTGGGTTGTGAAGAGTTGGACACTGCAGAGCGACTTCACTTTCACTTTTCACTTTGATGCATTGGAGAAGGAAATGGCAACCCATTCCAGTATTCTTGCCTGGAGGATCCCAGGGACGGTGGCATCTGTAATTATAACTATGTTGTTAAAATTTTAAATGATTTCTTTCTATAAAGACAGCCATTTATGGAGTGAAATGAATTTGCATTTTATTGTTAACAGGAAATTGTAAGTTATAAATGACTCTTTGTATTATTCATAAAATTGAGTTTTATTATAAAACTAAAAAAAGTTTTATTATTTTATACAAATGCATACAAACCAAAAACAATTATGGTAATATTTGTGCTTACAATTTAATCAAAACTTTTATTTGCTTTCTCGTTTTCATTTAATTTTTATGTGTGCTTAGTCCCTCAGTCACGTCTGACTCTTTGTGACTCCATGGGCTGTAGCCCACCAGGCTCCTCAGTCCATGGGATTATCCAGGCAAGAATACTAGAGTGGGTAGCCATTTCCTTCTCCAGGAGATCCTCCTGACCCAGGGATCAAACCCACATCTCTTGCATCTCCTGCACTGCAGGCAGATTCTTTACCATCTGAGGCACCAGGGAATCCCTTAATTTTTATGTAATATACATATTTTGAAAGAAATAATTATTAAAATCACTAGGTCAAATATTAAAATCCCATATTAACATTAGAAAAGAACTCACTATGTCACTGTTTAGTGAATTGTTTTTTAATAGTAAACATCAGTTTGTTCCTTCAGATCTTCATGATATAGAGTACCTGTAGTCAAAATATGTCTTAATTAATCAACATTTTATTTATTAATATTTACTGTGGAGAGTAAATATTGGACTGCAAGGAGATCCAATCAGTCCATTCTAAAGGAGATCAGTCCTGGGTGTTCATTGGAAGGACTGATGCTAAAGCTGAAACTCCAATACTTTGGCTACCTCATGCGAAGAGTTGACTCATTAGAAAAGACCCTGATGCTGGAAAGGGTTGGAGGCGGGAGGAGAAGGGGACGACAGAGATGTCTGGATGGTATCACCGACTCAATGGACCTGAGTTTGGGTAAACTCCAGGAGTTGGTGATGGACAGGGAGGCCTGGCGTGCTGCGATTCATGGGGTCACAAAGAGTCGGACACGACCTAGAGACTGAACTGAACTGACTGTTGGGTAAAAATATAGATACAAAATACTTATAAAAGTTATGATAATCATTATATTTTATGTTAGTTTAAAAATAAAATTTTTTATTGAATCACATAATATAAAAGCTATTGAAGTTGAGGTATTTGTTGACATAGAGTCTAACAATTATTTTATGTTAAATGAAGAATTACTTTTAAAAGACAAAAAGACAGTTTTATTTGTATTAATAATAAGCAAAATAGTAAATCGTTAACATCTCTACATTCAAAATAAACTCTCTTTATAAGCCAATAAGAAAATAACTCAGAAAGGTAAAAGATACAAAGGACATGAAAAGACAATATACTGGCAAAAATTGAGTGAATAATATAAACTTCTAAAAATGTGCAATATAACATTTTATAATATAAATATAAATGTGAATTTTTATTGAATTAAAAAGAAGCAGAGGATATAAAGAGGCATTTCACAGAAGAGGATGTGCAAATGGCTGGAAGCAATGTAGTACATTTGTATAAAATACAGTAGTGACAATCTAATATACATTCTGAGAAGTAGAAATAATCTAAAGATTATTCACTGTTCAAGGGAACTGCAAATAGGATTATTCAGAGTGCTGTTGGTAGGATGGTAATTTGTTGCTTTCTGATCTGGGTGCTCATTGCATTAATGTGATTACCAGTGAAAATATACTGAGTTGTGATATTGTTACAATTTGCTTTCCAGTATGTATATTATACTTCATTTAAAATTGAATAGGGGGAGGATGAGGGGAATTACAGAAAGAGCAATATAATCTATTTTTCATGTAATTTTAGAGAAGAAACCATAGAATGATAGAATAGTTTGTGATTCACTTTGAGATAAATGGGAAAAGAAAAAATGCAAAGAAATTAAATAATTAAAAGAGAATGCTGCGGCTAAGTTGCTTTAATACAATGGCATAACAATTAAAAGATGAACTATAGACATACTTATATCACATGAAAAAGATGGAAATCTCTTAAAAAATAACAGAAAGACTCATCCCAATATTGTAGTTAAAGGAATGTTTAGTAACAACATAGATCCTCATCAGTAGAAGTTTGATTAATATATATGATATGTATAATCATTGTTCTAGGCATCGTAAGGATATTTTTCTCAGATTAATAATATTGCTAAAAACATGAAGCCCAAACATGCTCATCTTTACTCCAATTCTTAAGACTTTTCTCCTTGCATTTTGCTTTCAGGAACCTTTTATGTTGATATCAGAGAGCCCATATACATAGTGACATCTCTCTTGTAATTATTCCCAGCTTACAGTGGGTAGATACTACCAAATTTTCAAAGATAATATCCCTACATATTGTCAACCCTCAGTGCATTTCCCAATGACTTTTGTGAAGAAAGTATTTTCTGTGAAATCCTAGGGCAAATGCCTTTCTGTATATTAAGCAGTTTGCACACACATCAATAGTCCTATCTCCATAAGCTCCATGATTCCTTCTGTCACATTACATGGAGTTATGGTCTTTCCAACTCATTCAATACCAGCCATATTTGAAGCCACAATTTAGTTAAATAAATAAATAAATTGTTAAAACTGGCTATGAAGCTAACACTGAATTCAGAATACTAAATCTGTTTCTGTAAGTAAACCCTTTTGACAAGTTCAGCCTGATCCAGTGTTATGCTCCTCCTTCCCTGGTCTACTACCCTTAGATATTTCTGCATGTATTCCTGGGATCTTGACAGTATAACTTGTTCAAATGATACCAGATTTTGGTGTGTATCCCAGTGCAAGCTTTGTACTTGCACCCCCTTCCCAAATGAGATCCACTTGGATTTAAATCTAACTGTAGATACTGTGGGGCTTCCCAGGTAGCACTAGTGGTAAAGAACCCATCTGCCAATGCAGGAGACATAAGAGACATGGGTTTGAACCCAGAATGAGTTAGATCCCCTGGAAAAGAGCATGGCAACCCACTCCAGTATTCTTGCCTGAGTATTGCATGGACAGAGGAGCCCAGTGGGATACAGGTGATGGAAGTGCAAAGAGTCAGACATGTCTGAAGTGACTTAGCATGCACTCACACACATAGGTATTATAGTAATGAGAGATGCTAGAGGTAGGTTTTGAGGAAATGTGCTTATAAGGAAAAGCAACCCACTCCAGTGTTCTTGCCTGGAGAATCCCAGGGACAGGGGAGCCTGGTGGGCTGCCGTCTATGGGGTTGCACAGAGTCGGACACGACTGAAGCAACTTCACAGCAGTAGCAGCTTATAAGGAAACAGCTCAAGAGAAATCTTTAGAGGAGATTAAACAAAGGGCAGCTAACTTTAGAATAGGAAGAGGATATTCCTTCCCCAGGAAAAGAGTTCCAAGGGAAATAGGGTTCAACGCACATAGATTCATCAGAATTCCCGATATTGTCCCATTGTTCTCCAAACCCTAAATAGCTAATTATAGGACTGGAAATGCTGTGAATTGTAATTCAGTAAACTGTAGGCTCATAATCTGTGTCTAATTTTCTGAAATTTGGTATCGTGGCTAATAAGAGCTAAGAGAATTTCAGGGAAATCATAGAAGCTCTCTCATTCTTTGATGATAACATGAAATGGAAATTTAAATTCATTTCATTGTCTATTTATTTCTGTAATCTCTCAAAAGCAGTCAAAAGAACTAACTCAAAGTATTCTATTCTCTATGGCATAATATCATTTTAATATTTAAATAGTTTCTATTTTTTATTATGTTTCATTTTTTATTGACCACATTTTGTGGCATGTCATATATCTTAGTTCCCTGACCAGGGATCAAACCCATGCCCTGTTGTGGAAGCACAGAGTCTTAACCACTGGACTGCCAGGGAAGTCCCTATGCCATAATATGTTATTGCACTAGTCACTTGTCTCTTACTACATGGATATCCATAGCAGCTTTATTTCCTTCACCTTCAGGTAGAAAATTATGAAAAACACTCTTTACACTGTATGCTATGTTCCTTGAGAGTCCCATTTTCACTTTTGGTTTAACTCCTGCCTTCAAATTTCTTCAGGTCAGATAACCAACCTCAACTTCCTATCTTCATGGCTCTACTTACCTAGAACTAGTATAGTAAAGAGCAAAGGCAGTGGTTTGCCTTGCTGAGAAAGGTCTGTATATATAGTCAAAGCTATGGTTTTTCCAGTAGTCATGAATGGATGTGCGAGTTGGACCATAAAGAAGCCTGAGCACCAAAGGACTGATGCTTTTGAACAGAGGTGCTAGAGAAGACTCTTGAGAGTCCTTTGGACTGCATGGAGATCAAACCAGTCAATCCTAAAGGAAATCAAGTCTGAATATTCATTTGAAGGACTGATGGTGAAGCTGAAGCTCCAATACTTTGGCCACCTGATGCAAAGAGATGACTCCTTAGAAAAGACCCTGATGCTGGGAAAGATTGAAGACAAGAGGAGAAGAGGGCGAGAGAGAATGAGATGGTGAGATAGCATCACCTTCTCAATGGACATGAATCTGAGCAAGCTGCCAGAGATAGTGAAGGGTAGGGGAGACTAGTGTGCTGCCATTCATGGGATTGCAAATAGGATATGACTTTGAGACTGAACATCAGCAATAATTTCATTCTTAAATAGTGTCCTTATTAAAAAAAAAAAAAAAACAGAAGACACTATTTTAAGTGCCTACTATTTTGATGTCTTAGTCCACAGAATTGGGAAGTCTTCCTGTTGATTTCTGAAAGTATTTTTTTTAAACATTTACAATATGTTCAGTATTACAGTGTAAGCACTCTCATCTTCATATTTCTTTACAGATGTGAAAACAAGCAGACTTGCCTACATTGAAACATTTGCAAATAGGATTGGAGTTCAGATTTGGTCTCACTTCAAAGCTGCTTCTTTTCCCCTGATAAAATTGAGCCTCCTGTTTATACTGTGTTCTAATTCATTGTCTTTTCATGTCCCCTATTCCTACCAATAGGCTCTAGTTCTGTGATGTGTTAAGACCTTTCAAATTACTTTTAATGATTTGGAGCAACATGCAGAAAAAATAAAGGCAAATATTAGAAATAACCACAGAAATTATGAAAATATATGCCCCAGAGACAAAATTATGTTCAGAAGATCAGAAAAAGAGCCAAGAACTGAGCCTTGCATCATAGAATTCTTAATGGATTTGACCTAAACTGAGTTTGATTTTATATTCCATAGCTATCTACTTAGTCTGCAGCTACAGAGGAAGAGAAAGTTTCTGATTATAAAATTTATACATCCCAACTGAAAAATATTCGGAAATTTCACAATTCACATAAAATTAAAAGCATGCACAAGTAAACAATGAAGGGCAAAGACTGGATATATTTTTCATGCTCCCTGAATTAAATTATTTTTGTAAGCATTTTCCCTGAATGTAACATTCATTATAAATTTTAACATATACTTTTTTGCATAATATGGTTATAGAATGCCTGCTACATGCTTAACATTCCTATAGGGTTAGTGGAATTATCCTCTGTTACTTAGTAAACCATATCACTAGTTCAGATGTTTAGTTTGTTTCTAACTTCAGCTCAGTTCAGTCCCTCAGTTGTGTCCAACTCTTTGCAATCCCATGAATTGCAGCACGCCAGGCTTCCCTGTCCATCACCAGCCCCCGGGGGTTCACTCAAACTCACGTCCAGCGAGTCGGTGATGCCATGCAGCCATCTCATCCTCTGTCATCCCCTTCTCCTCCTGCCCCCAATCCCTCCCAGCATCAGGGTCTTTTCCAATGAGTCAGCTCTTCGCATCAGGTGGCCAAAGTATTGGAGTTTCAGCTTTAGCAACAGTCCTTCCAAAGAACACCCAGGACTGATCTCCTTTAGAATGGACTGGTTGGATCTCCTTGCAGTCCAAAGGACTCTCAAGAGTCTTCTCCAACACCACAGTTCAAAAGCATCAATTCTTTGGTGCTCAGCTTTCTTCACATCCATACGTGACTACTGGAAAAGCCATAGCCTTGACTAGATGGACCTTTGTTTCTAACTTAATCACATTAAATTGTGATCATTTTCTACATAAGAATTATGTTTCAATTACATATTCCACTGCTTGTTATTATCAAAAATCTCCTTCAGCCCCCTCACAAAAAGAGATTATACCTATTTACATTTTCATACTTAGAATGGGGCTCCCCAGGTGACATTAGTGGTAAAGAAAACCCCACCAATGCAAGAGACACAGGGGATTACAAGTCCAATCCCTTGGTTCAGAAGATCCCCTGGAAAAGAGCATGGCAACTTACTCCTGTATTTTTTCCTGGAGAATCCCATGGATAAATGAGGCTGGCGGTAGAGTCCATAGCATTCCAAACAGTCAGACACAACTGAAGTGACTTAGCATGTACACATACTTAGAATACACTCTATGATGGAATAGTTCCACTGCAAATTTTATATCCAAGAGAAACTCATAAATGTATATCACAGAACATAGATAAAATTTATAGCAGTATTTTAATTAACAGCAAACATTAGGAATATTTAAATATTGTTTAGGAGGTAATTATGTAATAAATCCATATTTGGAGTATTGTAAAACAGGAAAACAAGCCATATAAATGTACACAAAACAACATGCAATTCTGAGTGAAAAAAAGGTATAATCTTCTAAGATAGGGCAACAGCCAGAAATAGGGAGCACACTCATATTAGAATAATTCCAGACAGATGTACTGATGAACCTGGGAAAGTGAGAGAAAGTGACAGCCTGGATGTAGCAGGCACCAAGTAGCTACCTCCTTTGGGGACAGCCTCTGCACTTGTATCCAGTGCCCACTGGAAGCTTCTCTCTTAAAATCTAGTGAGAAAATTTTATTTATTTTTGAATAAAAAATTATAATTTAGAATAGCCCAACAATTTTTTGTTTTGATTTAAGGAAATGTGTTCTAGAAAATGAATTACAAAAATCATAGATAACTTTTTTGTTTGTTTATTGTTATTCTTTATCTTTAATCAATTCTTATTGGATTGTAGTTGCTGTACAATATTGTGTTAGTTTCTACTGTACAGGAAAGTGAATTAGCTGTATGCATACATATATCCCCTCTTTTTTGGATTTCCTTCCTATTTAGGTCACCACAGAGCATTGAATAAGGTTCCTTGAGCTAAAAATTGTAGAGACAACTCTGGAAAGAAGTAAATACTTCCACCCAGAATGTTAAGTGTTTTGACATTTTTATAATGCTTCTATTTTTTTGTGAAAATAAGAATTATTTTACAGATATAGAATAAGAAGGCTTGAGAAAAATGACTGCGCTTCTTATAAACCAAGCAAACTTTTTCACCAACTCAATATAATGTGATGAAATGTGCTGTTAAAAATACTGAGGTGAATAAAATACTGTCTTTGCATGTTATTTGACAGATAAATAAATATTTCACAATGCTTGTGTTGTAATGTGAGCATTGTAATGGATGTGCAGAGAAGGTAAAATGGATGCAGAGAGAAAAAAAGTAGCTAAAAGTTACTCCTGTGTTTTAGGCTTTTGATTTTTAAATGCATAAAGTAATATCCATATATGTGTGCACTTTCTGCAGGATAGAAATCTGGGCATGGCGTAGATGGATTCTTTCCCTCTGGTGCACGAGGCCGAAATCATGGTCTTATCAAAAGTGCACTTACATTTGTAGACACAAACTCTCTTCCAGGATCACTAAGGTTGTCAGGAGAATTAATTCTTCATGGTTATACGAGGTATCATGGCTATATGAGTATTTTCTTACTGGTTTTGGCCAAAATTGTTGCCAGTTGCTAGTGGGCCCACTTAGGTCTTAGCCCTGTGGCCCTATTACAAAATTCAAGGACAGTAGGAGAATGTTTCTCTAGCTGTCTACAAGGGAAGATTGTGTAACATACCTAATGATGGCAGAGACTGCCACATCATCATTGCCGTATATTAAATAATGTGTGCTGGCATGCTCAATCGTGTCTGACTCTTTGCGACCGCATGGATTGTAGCCCGCCAGGCTCCTCTGTCCATGTGGTTCTCCAGACAAGAATACTGGAGTGGGTTGCCATGCCTTTCTCTAGGGTATCTCCCTGACCCAGGGATCAAACCTACATCTCCTGCTTTAGCAGGTGGATGCTTTAATGCTGAGCCAACAGAGAAGCCCATGTTATCTAATATTACTTATTAATTACCATCAGTTATTAACCATAGTTGAAATTTAATCTGTATAACTTCAATAATATTTACTATTTTCATCATGACATTGCAACTCTCAAGAAATCCAATACATATGAAAAGTTTTTAAATTTATTTTTTCTACCATAGAGATGAATTATATCACCTTTAAAGCTACATTTTGCTGTAAAATTTGTAATTTTTTGTGCATAATATATCACATATTTTGATTTGTTCTTGCATTCAGATATTTAAAGTAGTTCACTTATTTTCATTTAATTTTTTAAATTCAAATTGTTATTTAAATGTTTTTAACAAACTTTAATTCTTTGCTATGAACTATGATTGATACGTTTCACATGGATGCTATTTTCTGGAAAAATGTGAAAAACTGACTTGGCTATTTAGAAATCATTATAATTTCAATATTTCTACTTCTTATTTTTGTTTAACTTAAAGGAATATATAACATGTGGCATTATATGTTGAGACGATTAGTCAAACTGTATAATATTTAGTCAATGAAATATGAATTTCTAATTCACTTGTGAATTATTAACACTAACTTTTAAACCTCAAAAATTTGCTAAGGAATTGCTTAGAAATGTATTTTCTGTCTCAAAGGTTTAATCTTCTCTCCTGAACTTACTTTTATTCAAGGCACCTAGGCAAAGTCTAAATGTTCTTTTCATGAGCTGTCCATCATTTACATTACATGAATAGATACATAATCATAAATCTGGAAGAATGTGCAAAATCAATCAACCAAACAAACTGCATAGGGCTCAAAAGATGTAAATTGTAAATGTTCAAAATGCATTCAACCAAAAATTGTAGCAGCTTCTCTACTTAGTAAATAACTTTATCTTTATTTATATAGTTTATTATGACCTTTTAATTTGAGTCAATCTGAGAATCAAAGATTTAAATAGGAGAATTCTGGCTCTTAATTATTCTTTATTTTTTAAAAGTGGAAAGTAACAGAATTTCTTAGATGAGTGTTTCTGCCAGTAAATAATTAAGACTTCTCAATATCAGAAGAAAAATCACTTTAAAGTGAGTAATGTATAAATGGAATATTGTATGCTTATTTCATCTTTATTATTCTTTATTAAATACAAAAATTAAAACTGTCAAACCCTATACATTTGAAACTATGTACTGCAAATAGAATCATTGCTAATAAAAAAGTAGAGCTTTATCTGTTTAAATGTGTTTTAGTAAAATGAATTCTTAAGCATGAAATTATGAATGGTTCTAACATGTGCATCAATATACTTACATGATAGATATGCATTTACCTTTGTACAGCAATATTTTCTCAAACTTTTGGCTGTTAAACTTTATAAATGAATAAATTAAGAAAATCATATATCATCTTTGACCTCAAAACAATTAGCTGATTTGCTTTTTAGCAAACCTTAACTGTAGCTCCATCTGTAGAGTAGGGAATATGAATATGTAAAACTTCTTGAGCCTTCCCTGCTAGCTCAGTTGGTAAAGAATCAGCCTGCAGTGCAGGAGACCCCAGTTTGATTCCTGGGTTGGAAAAATCCACTGGAGAAGGGATAGGCTACCCATTCTGGTATTCTTGGGCTTCCTTTGTAGCTCAGCTGATAAAGAATCTGCCTGCAATGCAGGAGACCTGGGTTGGGAAGATCCCCTGGAGAAGGGAAATGTCTACCCCCTCCAATATTCTGGCCTGGAGAATTCCATGGATTGTATATCCCATGGGATCACAAAGAGCCAGACACAACTGAGCGACTTTCACTTTCTACTCGAGCCTTCACTTCAGTACTTTCTTGATCTGATTTTCTCCACCAAGAACTGACAGTGAGTTCATTGTCATCTACTGTATGAATCGGGGCTGGAATAAGTGCTTTTTATCTTAATTTTCCTCAAAGGTACATGCTCAGTAATTAGTAAGTGGGTTCTGCTCCAGCTGAATTAAGTAAAGCTGAATTAATTAGTAATTAAATTACCTCTGAATTACAGAGGTAATTAAGAGGACATGAGTCTAGTTAGTTGCCTGCAAAAGTACCCAGTACACTCTGAAGAATTTGCTCCTCCACTGAACTGGGATTTGGGTTTCTGAAAAATACAGTTAAGCTCTCAGTTCAATAAACTCTTCATAAGGACATCTTGTTATAATGAGAATATTTTATATTTGACACTTCATTTTAAGAAAAAGGAAGTTTCCCATAAGCATAGTTTCTACATTTTTTCATTTGACCTTTGTAAGATTTTACGGAAGGGTGGCTTAAAATGATTATTTAGCTTTAATTTCTCTTTAACATAATGATTAAACGAATCCATTTCAATAGTTGAAACTAACATTTTCACATTATTTAATTTCCATTCCTTAATTATGATGTTGAGGTTAACATGTTTGTTTCTCATTCCATCAAACAATACTGTTAATTTTTTTTCCCTATCATTACTGTGTTCAAGGTCTACTGAAACATCACTTGAGAAATTATTCACACTGCAGGTTCTAAACTGAGTCCTCATTGGGGAGGTAAATTTACCAGTGCCAAGAAAAATAAATGGGCTGCTGAACCTCTGATTCATTTATTTGAATATTTTCAATTTTGTTGCTTATACTTTATTGATATTAGTTATTCTGTATTTATAACCAGCCTTGCACACATGCATGGTTGTTTCTTAATCAAATATCTACCATATGCACTTGTTCTTCCAATACATTTATGTTTCATTCACCCTTACCTTAACCTTGACTTTATGCTCAATTTCACTTGTTGCCCATCTCAAGTTATTTTATCATGACGTGGTTTTCTTTGATATTAATTTAGCATGATTCAAGCTGTGCAGTAAGTTTTCAGTTGCTTACAAAAGTAGCTGCAAATCTATCTGATTTCAGATGCCTTTGATACGTTTTTGATCTCTTTAGTTAGTAATTCAATTATTCTAAATTCTAGGAGTAATTCCTGACTCAAATTTTACCAAATGACAGATTGCATCCTGTTGGGTTTTATATATGCTTTCCTGTTGTCTAGGACCTTTTTTCATGCTCTGTCCAGGCTCAATGGAACTGTTGTTCTGTTTATTTACTTATATTGTATCACCTATTATTTTAAATGAACAAAAATGGAAATATATTTATGTATCCATACTCAAAATGAAGGATAATTAAGCTCTACATCCTGGTGAGAGAATAATTAACTAATGTGTAGATGTGTTAAAAATCATCATAGAAATTAATATGTCTATTGGAAGAAATACTTTTAGGCTATTACACTGTTTCTCATTATTTAATTATTCACAAATTTTATCATTCATCATTAGCCTCACCTACAACAATTATTGTGGTATTCTTATAAAGATTTTCTAGTTGCTACATTTCTTCTGCATTTGTTATTTTAAACTGTTTTCCAAGAAAGATTTGTGCTTTATACCTCTATTTAATCAGATGGATTCATGGTTATTGTATTTCTTTTCTCTTGATGGTTTAAAGATATTGCACACATTAGCAGCTTACAACAGTGTCCATTTATTATCTCATAGTTTCCATGTGTCCAAACTCTGGGCATTGTGTAGCTCATCTGGTTCCTCTGCTCTGAAATCCACAAGATAGAAAACAGGTATATACAGGACTGAATTATTTTCTAGAGTCCCTTCCAAGTTCACTTAGGTTTTCAGTGGAATTCAGTTACCTGTGCGTGTAGGCCTGAAGTTTACTTCCTGGATGTCAGCCAGGCATCATTCTCTGCTTCCAGAGACCACCAGCATTCTCTGACTCATAGTCCCTTACTAAGCCAGCAGTGATGGGTCGGCCCTCTCATGATCTGAACGTCTCTACTGCCTCCCTCTTTTCTACTGCATCTCTCTGCACCCAGCTGGAGAGAAATCTCTTTGCTGTCACATGCTCAGTTAAATAGACTGGGCCCATCTGGAGAACTGGGGATAATCTTTTTTTAAGTTTTATAAACTTAATTATATCTGTAAAGTTATTTTTGCCGTGTAGCATCACATATTCCAGGCAACAAATATTGAGATAAAGTGAAAGTGCTAGTCCCTCAGCTGTGTCCGACACTTTATGACCTTGTGAATGGTAGCCCACCAGTCTTCTCTGTCCCTGGAATTTTCCAGGCAAGAATACTTGAGTGGGTTACTGTTCCTTCTCCAGGGGAATCTTCCTGACCCAGGGCTTGAACCCAGGTCTCCTGCATAGCAGTCAGATTCTTTACCAGCTAAGCCACCACGGAACATCACTTTTCCAGGCAGCAAAGATTCAGTTCAGTTCAGTTCAGTCGCTCAGTCGTGTCCAACTCTTTGCAACCCCATAAATCGCAGCATGCCAGGCCTCCCTGTCCATCACCAACTCCCGGAGTTCACTCAGACTCATGTCCATCGAGTCAGTGATGCCATCCAGCCATCTCATCCTCTGTTGTCCCCTTCTCCTCCTGCCCCCAATACCTCCCAGCATCAGAGTCTTTTCCAATGAGTCAACTCTTCGCATGAGGTGGCCAAAGTACTGGCGTTTCAGCTTTAGCATCATTCCTTCCAAAGAAATCCCAGGACTGATCTCCTTCAGAATGGACTGGTTGGATCTCCTTTCAGTCCAAGGGACTCTCAAGAGTCTTCTCCAACACCACAGTTCAAAAGCATCAATTCTTCAGTGCTCAGCCTTCTTCACAGTCCAACTCTCACATCCATACATGACCACAGGAAAAACCATAGCCTTGACTAGACAGACCTTTGTTGGCAAAGTAATGTCTCTGCTTTTGAATATGTGATCTAGGTTGGTCATAACTTTCCTTCCAAGGAGTAAGTGTCTTTTAATTTAGCCTAAATGCTCCCTACCAACTATTTATTTATTTATTTATCTGCTTTGGTTTAAAAGCAAATCATTTTGTACTAGGTTTTGTTCCTCACATTCCTCTAGCTTTGCTCATTAGAAACTTTTTCAGGTTGGTTTCCTTTTCATGCCCCTCCTCCTCCTTCTAAGCGGGTGTAATACTTTGGGACACTACTGATTGTCCCAAGCTCATCTAGTATTAACTATTTCCCCTGGTCCCTACAGTGAGCAGTTTTGGTAAGGAGCCCTGCTTTCTTTTGTTCTGAATTTCTTACATATTCAAATCACAAAAACAAAATAAAAAACCCAGATCAAGGACAGGGGAGGGATACCTTTGAAATTAACAGATGCAGACCACTATATATAAAATAAACAGTCACCCATTGTATAGAATGGGAACTATATTCAATATCTTGTAATAACCTATAGTGGGAGATGCAGGATGAAATGGTAACCCACCCCAGTGTTCTTGCCTGGAGAATTCCATGGACTGGGGAGTCTGGTGAGCTGCAGTCCATGAGGTCAAAGAGAATGGGAAGCAGCTAAAGTGACATAGCATGCGCGCATAATGCAAAAGAATCTGAAAAAGTATATATATATGAATTAATTTTCTGTATATCTGAAGCACTGTACATCATCTGTGTGTATGTGTGTATGTGTGTGCTCTCACTCAGTCATGTCTGAGTGCTGCTTCATGGACTGTAGCCCACCAGGCTTCTCAGTCCATGGAATTTTTCAGGCAAGAATACCGGAGTGGTTGCCATTTCCTACTGCAAGGGATCTTCCCAATCCACAGAGGGAACCTGTGTTTCTTGCAACTCCTGCATTGGCAGGGGTGTTCTTTACCACTAGTACTACCTCATATACTTCAATTAAAAATAAAAATTTCTTAAATGATTAAGTAGGAGATAAGAAAAAAATCCAAAGTTTATAGCTAACACATAACTAAGAGAGAATACTACAGCTTTCTACTGGTGACTCAGGAGAGACCGCAGTTCAGATTTAGATGCTCATATCCTATTGCTGGGCTTCCACAGTAGCTCAGTGGTGAAGATTCTGACTGCAATTCAGGAGCCACAGGAGATGCAAGTTATATCCCTGGGTTGGAAAGATCCCCTGCAGTAGGAAATGGCAACCCAGCCCAGCATTCTTGCCTGAAGAATCCCATGGAGAGAGGAGCCTGGTGGGCTACAGTCCATAGGGTTGCAAAGAGTTGGACACAACTGAAGCGACTTAGCGTGCTCACACACACATGCACACACACACACATACATCCTATTGTTACCTCATCACTTCCTTAAAATTGAGGCAGTTTTTTGACATCATGTCCTTTAATATTGCTTTTCTCTTGATTTTTTCCTTCTCGAACTTCTTGGAGCATCATATCTTTTAGCTTCTGTTTTGTATTTACAGTTAAAAATGTTCTGCAATGTATTCCAAGTTGTTCGTTTATTATTACCTACAGATTCAACTATTATCTGATGCTTGATACATCTGCTGAGATTTTTTAAACATTTCTATTTTATTGTTATTTATAAACATCAGTATAGGCAAAAATAGAAGCATCAGCTTATGACTGAAAAACTTAATAAGATTAATTTTGCACTTTATCAAATTTCTATTGAATACATATATACATATTCTGTTACTGCTATTAAGCAACGTATACCTAAAATGAAAATATGTTTTTTAGTTTTCCCCCCAATATTTATAATTTTAAAATACATCTCATAAGCTATACTCTGTGGAAATACTCCAAATTAAAATTTGACAAACTTTTAATTTTAATACAGACTAATTTGATTATTGGGCTTTCCTGATGGTTCAGTGGTAAAGAACCCACCAGCCAATAAAGGAGATGTAGATTTGATCCCTGGGTCAGAAGATCCCCTGGAGAAGGAAATGGCATCCCACTCCAGTATTCTTGCTTGGAGAATCCCATGGCCTGAGGAGCTTGGAGAGCTACAGTCCATGAGGTTGCAAAGAGTTGGACACAACTGAGCAACTAAACAACACAATTTTGACCTCTAACTTAGAACTTACCAAATCCTGACTCCTACTTAGTTAAATATTTGATAATTCTCATTTCATAAACAGTGCAGAGACATGCAGCATTATTCACTACTTTCTTTATTGTGAGTAATACTGAGAGCTTCTGGTACATGTTGCTTCATGTAGAAAAGCCATCTTGGTTGAAAGAGGAACATGAGAAAATAAAGTGAACTACATCCACCTTCACAGAATTTGTAACCTATTTAAATATTTCTGGCAAAGTCTAATTAACTTGCTGAAACAAATACTATTATAGAGGACCAAATGCAATGTAAGATCCATACTATGCCTTGTGAATAATATAGGAATAGACTCTCAATGGCTGTTACCATTAAGAAGTTAATAGAGGGCAGATTATGAATTGTACCTAAAAAATTAAGCACATGAAATGACACGGAATGATATTTCAAAAAAAAAAAAAAAAAAGGTATAGAATGTTCCTGTACCTTTTTCCAGTATGAATTTAATATGTTCTTAAGCTTTTATTTTTCCCCTTGAAGTCTTTGGCATTTGTGGATGTGTAAAACTCACTGAGTTTATATTCTCACAGCACATATCAACTATTTGGATTGTTTATAAAGTTATATTAATTATGGGAAGGCCTGAATAATGTCCATTCTTCCAACTACACTGTATGCTCCCTGAGAGCTTGAGTCACATTTACTATAATATTTAGTTTTATATCTTTTCTCATGACATATAGATATCAATAAAATGATTATTAAAAAAACTATTTTCCCTAAAACACAATTTAGCAAATTTCACATGAGAAAAAAACAAATATATTTTTAAATCATGCTTTCCCTCATTATAACATGTGAGATTTTTTGTTTTATACAATTTTTACTCTTTTTATATTCATTCCCTATAGAATAACAATCTGCTATTAACCCAGAATATTAACTTCAAAATAATGATTCTATGATATAGAGTGGTCATCCTGTGTCTTCCTTTAACCAAAAATGTATTTATGAGTATTAAAGAACAAGTTCCACTTTTATGAAATTAAATAAAACTAAATAAAACATTGAAATGCATAAACCTGTTCTTATTGATGATTCTTTTATTAGGATTTTTTCTTGGCCTAGATTTCCAGCATTCTAATTGCAAGAATTGAGAGGTTACATTGGCATATTGAAAAAGAATAATTTTCACATTATGTAAAATGTTTCCTGAAGGCACTCACATGTGATAATAAGGCAGCTAGATTTCATAATTATAGTATTTTGCCACAGGAAATTTGGAAATACTTTATTATAGAAATTCCATTTTAAAAATATATTTTATTTATGTACTTTCTTGTGTCTAAATGTAGTATACAGTAAGAATTTTTGATTGAATCCAGTATTTGCAAAACAGTTCATTCACAGGAGAACCATTCATACTTAGACTGCAATTAGATCAAATCAGTCAACCCTAAAGGACATCAAGCCTGGATATTCATTGGAAGGACTGATGCTGAAGCTGAAGCTCCAGTACTTTGGCCACCTGATGTGAACAGCTGACTCATTGGGAAAGACTATGATCCTGGCAAAGATTGAGGGCAAAAGGAAAAGGGGGCATTGGAGGAGGACATGGTTGAATGGCATCACCTACTTAATGGACATGCGTTTGAGCACACTCCAGAAGATAGTGAAGGACAGGAGAGCCTGGCATGCTACCATACTTGAGGTCACAAAGAGTTTGACACAGCTTATCAACTGAACAACAACAACATTCATGCTAAGTGTTCTCTGCAATCCTAAAATGAAATGCCATTCAATTTCCTGATATAGGTTTCTTGTGTTGTTTCTTCTCATACCACATCAAAGTTTAGATGGGAAGGAATTTGTTAAATTTGAGGGTCCAGTAGTTGCGTACTTAATTTTTTTTCTCTAATTATTTCTATTCTCTGAGCTTTTGTCTCAGGTATCAGTATAAATAAATGGCAGGAACAGAAACACTCCAGGTGTAAAAAGTGGAAATGGAATTAATGGAGGGAAGTAGAAGACTTGTAAAATCAACATATGGCCTGAGGAGTGAGACTCAAGATTCATCACTGAAATTAATGATTTCAGACACAAACAGTCACAAAACTACAGGTACATTAAAGAGATCAGTGGTTGTCAGGGGTCAGAGGAGAGGAACAGGCAGAGCAGAGGACATGGTCAGTCGCTTCAGTCATGTCCAACTCTACGACCGCGTGAACTGTAGTCCGCCAGGCTCCTCTGTCCATGGGATACTCTAGGCAAGAATACTGCTGTGGGTTGCCATTTCCTATTCCAGGGGATCTTCCCCACCCAGGGATTGAACCTGCAACTTCTGCATTGGCAGGCATATTCTTTACAACTGCACCACCTGGGAAGCACACAGAGGACATTTATGACCTTGAAAATACTCTGTATGCTATTAAAATGATAGGTATGTGTCATTATGTTGTTGTTCGGTTGCCCAATTGTGTCTGACTCTGCGACCCCATGGACCGCAGCATGCCAAAACTATATGTCATTATAGTTTTGGCTAAACCCATAAAATGTACAACATTAAGAGTGGAAGTCCTAAGGTAACTTATGACCTTTGGGTGATTATGTGTCAATTTAGGGTCAAGCTTGGTAAAAAAAAATATACGATCCTGGTGAGTGATATTGACAGTAAGGGAAGCTGTGCATATGTAGGAGCAGGAGGTATAAGAGAAATCCCTGAACCTCCCGGCAAATATTGTTGTTTACATAAAACTGCTTTCCCCAAATAAAGTCTTTTTTTCTTTTTATAATAAAAAGAACAAATGGTCATTGCTATGATCCAGGGATCCCAGCCTCAGCTGCTCTGTGCTGCTGACCTAGAAACTGGCCACCAAAATGCTGGCTTGCTTGCCAGAAGACACAATCACCATCCATGATTATCTTAAAGACTCCTTCTGGATATCCAACAAAGGCTTCTTAATCTGGAATGTGTCACCTCTCCAGAGGCAAACACAAGAAAGTAGGAAAATGATAGTTTTGAGCTTTTCAGTCTCTAAATTCGGGAAGGAGCACTAGGATAGAATGGATACTGAAAAATAGTAAGCCATGTCTGACACTGATTTCCTACTAAACATCTATAGAGTTCTCTATGTATATGTACAATTCCACTAATAAGCAACACCTGTTCCCACCTAATGTACTGCATTCAATGTGTACATCCCCAACACACACACACATGCATTAAACGTTTTACCAAGAGACATCTAAATGTCCCTTGAATTATGTCATCTATCTGAGGGCTTCCCCTGTGGCTCAGCAGTAAAGAATCTGCCTACCAATGCAGGAGACTCAGAGAAGAGGGCTCAGTCCTCGTGTAGGAAAGATCCCTGGAGAAGAAAATTGCAACCCACTCCAGGACTCTTGCCTGGGAAATACCACAGACAGTAGCCCACCAGGCTCCTCTGTCCATGGGATCACAAAAGAGTTGGACATGACTGAGTGACTAAACAACAACAACAACAATTATTATTATTGTAATTCAAAGAACAGCTAGCAACCACTACACACAACCTCTTTATAAGGTGGAGTGGAGAGAAAAAATAACCCCTTCTGTAGTCCTCATTTATGCAACTGACCATAGTTAATATTTTTCAACTTTGTTTTTCTGCTACATTTCCTATGTTCTGTTAGTTTTTCAGATGGCCAGTGTTGTTTATCTGGGGGATGAAGAATACTAGAATCTCTGTTACTGAGGAGTCATAGATGGAGAGCAAACCAGTCAATTGTAAAATAAATCAACCCTGAATATTCAGTGGAAGGACTGATGCTGAATTTCCAATGTTTTGGCTACCTGATGTGAAGAGCCAACTCATTGGAAAATACCCTGATGTTGGGAAAGATATAAGGCAAAAGGAAAAGGCGGTGGCAGAGGATGAGATGGTTGGGATGGCATCACGGACTCAATGAATGTGAATTTGAGCAAACTCTGGGAGATATTGGAGGACAGGGAAGACTGGCATTCTGCAGTCCATGGGGTCGCAGAGTCGGACACAACTTAGCCGCAGAATAACAACATAGCTATCTTGATATTATGCCAACTTTAATCAGCTATTTTCTTTTACCATTGGGCACAGTGGTTAATACAAAACGCCTTATGTCAGGGGTCTGCAAGCATTGTCATTCATGTATGTTGTAGAAGCAATCTGAACTAAAATTTTTTTCTTTTTAATTTCAAAAATTTGCAATAAAATATGCTTCATTTTAAATTTGACATCTGAAACTTTACATAATTAAAATAGTTCCAAGTTTTATAGTTTCTAAGGTGCTGTGACTATTGACATTTTAAAATAAAACTTCTGCTTTTTGTTAGGATAGAGTCACAAGAGAACTCTGTTGCATGACAAGCACAGAAACAAAAACATCTCAGAGCTTAGCTGGCAAGAGATCTAATTAACTAAAATCCAAAAAGTGATAAGTCTGTTAGAGAAGGAAGGACCCACAGCCACTGTCATTCTTGGCAGAGCAGCCAGAAATCAAAGGAACAGTTGCCAGTTGTGAGAACACCAGTGAAGAAGATGAGACGTGTAAAGCCTGAGGGAGGTCTGGCACGAGGGCATGGAATTCCTGGGAGGCAGGGACAACAGGGATCCCCATGCGATTTCCAGTTTTTACCCAGACTTCTACAGAAAGCTCTAGAGGGTGACGGGAAGCCCAGAAGGAGGCTGAAAGGGACTCTGTCTGAGGAAAGAGTGCTGATGTCTGAGGGTGGGGCAGGAGGAGAGAGAGCTTCCAGGGGCTTCAAGCCTGGATGGGGAGGAGGCAGCAACTGCCTTCAATTTGGGAGGAGGTGGGGAGGAACAGTGAGTCTCCCACAGGTTCAAGGATACAGTTAATATCTGATGTTGGAGAAACAACTGAGAGAAACCCATAAAATTCCAAGCTACTTGCTGATAAAAGACCGTCAGGGACACTGTAAAAGAATCTACTATTAAAGATTAAGCACAGAGTGTTTGCTGAAGCTGAGTGGTGGAAGGGAGCAAAGAGAGAAACCACACAGGTATCTTCACCCCACATGGGGTACCAAGCAGTGGCACAGTTCCCTCGGGCAGGTAGATGCCTGCAAGGGATGGCCCTGAGGTGAGGTGCAGGTGCTGCTGAGTCTGAAGTTCAGGCAGGAGATATGCAAGTCAAGTCATAACTTCACTCCAGGAAATGTTGGCTCCCAAATTACACCTTTCAGACCAACTCAGTTCCAATTAAACTGACTTCATCACAGGTGCCAATGGCCTGACAAAAGGCAAGGTATGACATTTTCTGGGCATAAGTGTTATTATATATAATATATCAATGTTGCTTACTTCATTCTCCATTGTCCTATTATAAAACCTTACGTTCAAACAAAATTTTAGAAAATCTACAAAAAAGTTATAAAATACAACAGAGTATCAAGAGAAAAAAGAATCAGTGGAACTAGAGCCAGAGATGAAACAGAGTTTGAAATTATCAGGCAGAGTTATAACAAAACAATATAAATACATTTAATATGTTGCATAACATAAACAGTAAACATGCATAGATAAAGAAATTTAGCAGTGTGTGTGCCAAGTTTCTTCAGTTGTGTCCGACCCAATGGATTGGAGCACACCAGGCTCCTCTGTCCATGGGATTCTCCAGGCAAAAATACAGGAATGGATTGCCGTTTCCTACTCTAGGGGATCCCAGCTAGGGATGGGACCTGCATCTCTTATGTCTCCTGTATTCTTAGGTAAGTTCTTTACCAGTGGTACCACCTGGGAAGCCCTTATCAGTGAGACAGATGAATAAAATGTCAAATTAAAATACTGATACTGAAAAATAAGTTATCAGTGATAAAGAATATTTTGGTGCACTAATTGAGCAAAATAGAGGAAATGATTGATACAAATGAAAAATGATCAAAAGAAATGATCCCAGTAACACAAAATAAAAGCGAGTGGAAAAATACATTTAAAAGAGTGTCCAAGATCTTGAGACAATATAAAAATGTAATTGAAATGCCAGAAAAAGAGAAAAGATGGAAAAGAATAAAACTTTGAAGAGATAATGTCCCAACAATGTCCCCACTTTAATAACCTAAACCAATAAAAGGGGTTTAGAAAACCAAGAGAAAAATAATTACACTCTGTTGTGTTTAGAGAACCACTTGTTTTATTTCACTTCTTCTAAATGCTTTAAGACTTTTTAATGGCCTTGCATTTGGTCTTTCTTGCTGTCCATTCATATGTGCATGAGAAGAACGTGAATTCTGCTATCGTTGTGTCAAATATTCTATAGACACAGAGTAAGTCTAGTTGTTTGATAGTGTTTCCAAGTTTTCTGTACCTTGTTGACCTTACACCTGATTGTGCTATTCATTATGGAAGATGGGGTACAGAAATCTCTAAATTTTATTGTTGAATTATTTATTTCTCCTTTCAATTCTGTCAGTTTTGCTTCATGTATTTTGAGTCATTGTTATTAGGTGAATACAAGTATGTAGTATATATAGTTATAACACCCTGCTTGCTATATAATAACAAATATACAGTTATTGTTATAAAATATCTACATCAAGCAACTTTATTTTTTTATAATTTTATTTTGTATTTATTTGTTTATTTTTGGCTATGTGGGTCTTCATTGCCGTGCTTGGGCTTTCTCTAGTTGCAGTGAGTGGGGCCTGCTTTCCCTTGTGGTGTGTGGGCTTCTCGTTGTGGTGGCTTCTCTTATAGCAGAGCACAGGATCTAGGCATGTGGGCTTCAATAGTTGTGGTGTGTGAGCTCAGTAGTTGCAGCTCAGGGGGCTCTAGAGCACTCTCCCAGTGGTTGTGGCAGACGGGCTTCTTTGCCTCGTGGCATATGGGATCTTCCCAAACCGAGGATTGAACCTGTGCCCCCAGCATTGGCAGGTGGATTCTTAACCATTTCATTTCTTATGGTTTCTGTGTGCATGGTTCATTCCTTTTACGTTCAGTCTATTTGTAATTTTGGATCTGAATTTTGTCTCTGGTAAACTATGACTACCTGGAATAGTTTCGGCAACATAGAGCTGGGTATGATGAAAGAGGCAGGTGCCCTGGCCCTCCTGGGACTCATATGCAGCCTTAGACTGGGAGCCTGGGGGCGAGGAAGCCCTGAGTTCTTAGCTCTGTCCTCCTGGGGGAGAGCTCTGCCATGCTGAGCTGGGGTCAGGGAGCAGAGGGAGCATGTCATGGCTCTTACTGCTGCTGCTGAGATTTAGTCAATTTTTGTGATTATATGTTCCTCTCTTTTCTGTCTGCTTTTAGGGGAAATTGCAGAGATTCCAATTTTATGTATGTATAAATTTTACCCATTAAACATTAATTTCACTGGGAAGATGGTCTGTTGAGCACCTCACACTGCCATTCTGGAAATCTTTCTCACTTTCACTGTAACACATATCTGCGGCAATCTGCCCCATTCTATCCAAAAGCAGAAACTTTGCTTATCTTTTAGTTTCTTAGCTATCACATTACACTTTGTTTGGTAGATTCTTACCAGCAAAAATAGAAAAAAAAAAAATGACAAAGCTTAAGACACAACATGAGGCTCACCTTTCAGAGGCTCCATTTTCTCTAGCATCTTGACCCCTGAAGTCTGAGGTACCTTCAGATCTCTACTTTCCAGAGTCCACCCAGCTACACGAGACAGCGTTCATTCTGATCCTCTTTTTCTTGACCTCTAAGCTGCATACCAATTAAGAGCCAGCATGTGTCTCAAGGAAAAAGCAGTAGAAAATATTGGACTCACTTCATTGCTTTTTCTTTGTGATACGCTGACCCTTAAATCTCAGCTGCCTCGGATACTTTCTAGGGCTTTCAAATGTCAGCATGTGTGTATGTCACCTGGCTTTTACAGTTGTTCTCATTGTGATATTTCTGTGCTACTCAGTCATAACCAGCATGCACTTAACTGTCTAAAGGGTGCACCTTGGAGCATGCTTAGAAAGAAGAATCTGAAATAGGTCGTGACAACTCTGTTAAATATACCTTTTATGCTTAGAACAGATATTTTTTTCCCTCCGAACATGTAATTTTATGATGAAATCAACGCTTGATGTTTTGTGGGGATTTGTTTAGGTGATCACTTTCTGTTTCTAGTAGTTTTTTTAGGTATGTGTCTATGGAGCTATAATTATCTCAGGTGTTGCGAGAATATTGGAATTTGGGAAGGAAATGGATAAGGAAACAAATTGTGCATGTAGTTTCATTTTATTTATTTATTTTATTTTATTTATTTATTTTTCTTTAATAGAAAATTATTTAATTAGTATACATGTGTTCCCCATCCTGAACCCTCCTCCCCTCCCTCCCCACACCATCCCTCTGGGTCGTCCCAGTGCACCAGCCCCAAGCATCCAGCATCGTGCATTGAACCTGGACTGGCATCTCGTTTCATACATGACGTTTCACATGTTTCAATGCCATTCTCCCAAATCTTCCCACCCTCTCCCTCTCCCACAGAGTCCATAAGACTGTTCTATACATCAGTGTCTCTTTTTGCTGTCTCGTATACAGGGTTATCGTTACCATCTTTCTAAATTCCATATATATGCGTTAGTATACTGTATTGGTGTTTTTCTTTCTGGCTTACTTCACTCTGTATAATAGGCTCCAGTTTCATCCACCTCATTAGAACTGATTCAAATGTATTCTTTTTAATGGCTGAGTAATACTCCATTGTGTATATGTACCACTGCTTTCTTATCCATTCATCTGCTGATGGACATCTAGGTTGCTTCCATGTCCTGGCTATTATAAACAGTGCTGCGATGAACATTGGGGTACACGTGTCTCTTTCCCTTCTGGTTTCCTCAGTGTGTATGCCCAGCAGTGGGATTGCTGGATCATAAGGCAGTTCTATTTCCAGTTTTTTAAGGAATCTCCACACTGTTCTCCATAGTGGCTGTACTAGTTTGCATTCCCACCAACAGTGTAGGAGGGTTCCCTTTTCTCCACACCCTCTCCAGCATTTATTATTTGTAGACTTTTGGATCGCAGCCATTCTGACTGGTGTGAAATGGTACCTCATAGTGGTTTTGATTTGCATTTCTCTGATAATGAGTGATGTTGAGCATCTTTTCATGTGTTTGTTAGCCATCTGTATGTCTTCTTTAGAGAAATGTCTATTTAGATCTTTGGCCCATTTTTTGATTGGGTCATTTATTTTTCTGGAATTGAGCTGTAGGAGATGCTTGTATATTTTTGAGATTAGTTGTTTGTCTGTTGCTTCATTTGCTATTATTTTCTCCCATTCTGAAGGCTGTCTTTTCACCTTGCTAATAGTTTCCTTTGATGTGCAGAAGCTTTTAAGTTTAATTAGGTCCCATTTGTTTATTTTTACTTTTATTTCCAATATTCTGGGAGGTGGATCATAGAGGATCCTGCTGTGATGTATGTCAGAGAGTGTTTTGCCAATGTTCTCCTCTAGGAGTTTTATAGTTTCTTGTCTTATGTTTAGATCTTTAATCCATTTTGAGTTTATTTTTGTATATGGTGTTAGAAAGTGTTCTAGTTTCATTCTTTTACAAGTGGTTGACCAGATTTCCCAGCACCACTTGTTAAAGAGATTGTCTTTAATCTATTGTATATTCTTGCCTCCTTTGTCAAAGATAAGGTGTCCATATGTGCGTGGATTTATCTCTGGGCTTTCTATTTTGTTCCATTGATCTATATTTCTGTCTTTGTGCCAGTACCATACTGTCTTGATAACTGTGGCTTTGTAGTAGAGCCTGAAGTCAGGTAGGTTGATTCCTCCAGTTCCATTTTTCTTTCTCAAGATCGCTTTGGCTATTCGAGGTTTTTTGTATTTCCATACAAATTGTGAAATTATTTGTTCTAGCTCTGTGAAGAATACTGTTGGTAGCTTGATAGGGATTGCATTGAATCTATAAATTGCTTTGGGTAGTATACTCATTTTCACTATATTGATTCTTCCAATCCATGAACATGGTATATTTGTAGTTTCATTTTATATTTGGAAATTATGTGAACCATATGTGAATTTGATCATAGGTCTTCACATCATTCTCACTTCAGTTAAATGACATGTGCTGTTGTCAGTCAATGTGTTAAATTGAAGTGACATTTAAGTGTTCAAAAAGACTAGACTCTTTCAGCATTACCATGAAAAATTATTGCATAAAAAATCAGAGTGGAGAAGCATAATGATACAACTGAAGCAAACATTCATCTTCAAAAAAATAACTAGAATTCCATATATTGTTTAAAAAAGACAAGAGTTTTATTTTTATTAAGAAAGAAGTACACTCACAATGTAGAGAGATTGCCAATCACATGTTAAGCAATGCAAAAGAATATGAATTAGAAAGTCAATGGAAAAAGTGAAAAAAATCATAACAATGAGACATAGGAGAAATTCATTAGTTGTGTAGGGTACTTTTTACACTATTGTATCACAGTTTAATTACATGATTTTTCTTTCTAAGTTGTATAAGAAACAATGGTGCCTCTTAATAACTGGTGACATTCTCTAATACATAAAACACTACTGATCAATATTTTCTTCTGTGTGCTTAGTACACAGTGCCTTGTTTATAGCATATATTGATGAATGTTTGTGTATATTTAAACTACAGCGTTTCCAGCTTATACGCTCAAATTCTGACTTATCATTTGAAATAATATATAATTGTGTCTTAACTTGAAAAGTTTAAATAATTAAATTTTAAATTGAAAGTTTTATTTATATTTTATATTGTGAAATCTATTAAGGGTTTGGGATAAATTAAAACATATATCTGAGGCTTTTAGAAAAAATATTTTGATTATTTACAACAAAAGTCTGATTACTTTTGACAATTTTTACATCAGAGATATATCACTAGAATTTTAAGGCCCAATTGATAACATGTTGTAATGGAAAGTACAGATTAGCTAGAATCTGTTGTCTTGGTAATCTACATTTTAGAAAACAATGAATTTTCTCTTCCTATAGATTTTAAATATAATATTTTCTCTAATGCTTCTTCATATTTTATTTGGAAAACCTCAGCAAATGTAATGACGTTTCTCTCAGGTTATGGTTTGGATAATATGACTCTATGAAGAAGTCATACCACATACACATATAGTTATGAAACAGCTCCAAAAATAAAAAGAGTAATTTCTACTGTTACACTATCCAGTCATTAGGGAGGTATTTTGGATAAAAGCAGACTTTTTGAGACTTTTGTGTGCTCATCTAAAAACCAAATATTCTCAACTAATCAGGTATATCCACTGCTCTTTAATTATGATCTGACTACAAATATTAGGATTATTCTTATTTTACACATCAAACAGTATTTGTTGATATATTATTGACTTTTTTCCAGTAATTATAATGTTTTGGGGTACAGGGTCCCAACTGACAGGAAATTGTTTTTAGTAATCTACTTGGACAACTATCTATGATCTGTGAATGTGATGACAGAATTTAATTTTTAGAGCAAAGACAAGTTCATTGTAAAATTATGTGATATTTCTACTTTTAAAAACTCAAAGGATATTTCATTGACAATACACTATACAGGCAAAGGTCTTTATTGTATTTCTCAGTATAAATACAGGTAGTGTTAAATCAAAATTTGCAGTAAAATACATTTCACTGTTTCTTATTCCCTTTGCCTGTCTCTGGAGAAGGAAATGGCAACCCACTCCAGTATTCTTGCCTGGAAAATCCCACGGACATAGGAACATGCCGGGCTACAGTCCATAGGGTTGCAAAGAGTTGGATACAACTGAGAAACTACCACTTAAACTTACCTATTTTAACTTAAATTTTTATCAAATAGAAAACTGATTAAAAACAGTTTTCAGTCTGCCCTAAGATGTATCTCGTATTTATCAGCATCTGCTATTTATGATGGTAATGGTTTAGAGGCTAAGTCCTGTCTTATTCTTTGCAACTCCATGGACTGTAGCCCTCCAGGCTCCTCTGTCCATGGGATTTCCCCGGGAAGAATACTGAAGTGGGTTGCCATTTCTTTCTCCAGGGCCCTTATACAGACTAATAATAATAATTTATATTGAAGTGATACATATCAATCATTTGGAGTCATAATTGACCTAAATGGACTAATCTGAGACTAGCTTTCCTGCAATCTGTTATGCAAAGTGTACCTACCAACAATAAGTAAACCAAATAATTTCAAGAATTGCTTGTCTACAAATAGCTGAATACCTTGCATTTCATGCCCTTGTTTCATCTTTGTAGGATGCAAGTTAAGCCTACCAACCCTATTATCTCTGTCTTTGTCTGTGTCTAATATATTTTGAATCCAGAAAGCCAAATTCAAATAATTTGTCCCTATTTGCAGACTAAACTAAATCACTACTTTATAAAAGAATACATAGCTCCTTAATCAATACTGCTTGTAATTTAACATGCCACAATGATTCTCAAATGTCTAATTATGTTACATAACCATGACCCAGCTGATTCAAATAAAATATGTGCATATTTGAATGCTTTGGAAATTAGAAGTTTGTTACTCATTTTTTTTTCAATAATGTGGTGAATTTAGCTTAATGAAACATATTTGGGTAAATGGCAAATTGAATTAATTCATTGCTGCTATCAAGAATTTGATTCACTTTAATCAAAACATATTTCTTAACGGTCTTGATTTCACAGTCCCTGTGATAATGTAAAAATCTAATAAAGAATAAATGATTAAATGAACATAGAATTTTGAAAAACTATGATAATATATCAAAATAATCTGTAAACAGCACAAACTCATAGTATTTACTAAAAATGAGCCTCTGATTAAGGCCTCAAGTTGTGAATAATAAGCACTGATGAATGAAAAGCTCTAAAAATTGCCTACCTTTTATAGTGATACCTTTCAAATGCAGAATTGAATTCCTGATTGCTTCTAATATATCTCTGAATTTAGAGCCTTGCTTTTACTAATACATCAAATTCCAATGAAGCAGTATTAGATACAGTAAATTTTGTAGAGTTTCCCTCATTATTTTTTATTGTAAGAAATAGAAAAGATGATAAGTGAGATTTCATTCTGCATACTAATGACTGCAAAGAGTGACTTTGGAGCTTGGAGACTCTGGCTTTGAGTCAAGATACTAGGGACCAGGGAAGCAAAAAATCAATTAAGAATAAAACCTATATTAGAACTAATGGTTGCTAATCTCACAACTCAATGAATAAGCTTTATAAACAAATCTAGCCACAAGGAAAGATGAAAATGGGAAATTCAACAGTCAGTCTTAGACAGTAAAGAATCTTCCTGCAGTGCAAGAGACCCAGGTTCAGTCCCTGAGTGAGGCAGATACCCTGGAGAAGGGAATTGCAACCCCCTCCAATACTCTTGCCTGGAGAATTGCATGGACAGAGAAGTCTGCATGGCTACTCCATGGGATAACAAAAATCAGACATGACTGAGCAAACACACACACACACACATGCTAAATTTATTTTATTTTGGAAGAAGAAAATAGATATGGATGGGGAGTATGTAACTGAACCAAGGGGCTGCCTTAGCTGTTTTTGCTACAATTAAAAAATGCACAGAAAACTATATCTAACTACAGCAGAGAAGTCTGAAGAAATAACTAATAAATATGTTATTTCTCCAAGCAATTTTGATAAAAATTGCAAATAACCAAAATAATCTCAAGCCTTAATAAGTTTTCATAATAGAGATGCAGTGTTACAAAATGGAACTTTGGACACATTGACCTTAGAGATTAATAGCCTAGATTTGATTCCTGACTCCACCTCTTGTTACCATGTGAATTCACACAAACATCTTCATCACTTTGTATCTGTTTCCTCACCTACAAAAATTTAAAACCCTACTAATATTCCATTTTGATATTGTAAAGATTAGATGAATTACCATTTAGATTGGACCATGGCAAACACTATATATAGGTTAACTACATCTATATTATAGTATCACTAACATTTTCAAGATTTGATAGCTGTTTCAGTTGTATAGTTTTCCTAGCAATATAAATTGCATATTAAGTTTGAAAAGAACAATATTCCAAAAGACAATTTTTTTTAAAAAAAGTGAAAGCAAAGAAGACTGAAAAAATATTCACTATCCAAAACAGCTTATTTACACATAAGTATCTGTATCCAAAAAGTATTTGTCATAAGAGAACTGTTTCATTCTAACAATTGGGAGCTATAAATTATTGTTATTTTATGCATTTGTTATAGAGAATTATTAAGCATCTGCCCACCATTTTACTGTAACAAGATGAAGAAGGACAAGGAGTTAAGCAGTACTAATACAAACTTGACTTTTTACCTCGAGGAATAAAAAGTTCTGCGAAGCCACATGATAAGTAATTGAGGTTTTCATCATCAATAGAGGAATTGAGAAAGAGACCATTAATTCAATGACCTATAGACTCCTTTGGGAAACTGCCTTAAGTCCTCTTGAGTAAACATTTCTGTAATATTGCTCCAACAAATACCCTGTCAATTATCCTGTTTATTTCAATATGCCAGTCAATCCGTTGGCTTCTCAGTTGCTTCACTTCTGTGTATTCAAAAATCTTGTTATATCGCTTACTTCATTACTCACCCCCATGTCTGTGAACCAGTGTTTCAACCATTGTTTTGGTTGAAACATAATCTCCTCAGCATGTAGGAACACATACAAAAAGTCAAGGTGTGCAGAACATGCAAAATGTGATCCATGGGACTTTTTAAGACAGTAGTCTAAGTAGAACAAAAATGATGTGTATGTGTGTGTGTGCACATGCATGTGCGTACTCTCAGTCACATCTTACTCTTTGCAACCTCATGGACTATGCCTGATAGGCTTCTCTGTCTATGGAGTTTTTCAGGCAAGAATAATGGAGCAGGTTGCAATTTCCTGGAGAGGATCTTCCCTACCCAGGGATCAAGCCTGCATCTCGTGTGTCTCCTGCATTGCAGGCAGATTCTTTGCCACCGTGCCATCTGAGAAGCCCCCATGTTATATTTGATCTTAGACAAATGACCGAGAAGATGACCCAAGAGTATCTATCTCCAGCTTCACTAATTCAGCAAAATCAGTGAATGTGGCTGAGAAGATGCATATAACCTGGATATCTTCAGTAAACAACTGCATGGAAAAATAGTCTCTGGTTGGCTGGATTAATTTGTGTTCCATCCGCTTAAAGAAGAAAGAGCAATGCCCAGAGTACATCTGGATGGAATAGGAAATGGAGAAGCATGAGGGAACAGGTAAGATTAGCACAGTCACTGAGGTCTATTTAATCTTAACTTGATCACTGTGCTTTATGCAACTTTGTGTGCCTTCTGGGCTACATATAAAATAATTGTTCTAAGTTAATTATTTTATAAATTGCACGGTTATTAAAGAGCTTGATGTGCATATTTCCAGTTGTTTCTAAATTCACTCACATTATCAAATAAAATTTTAAAATTATACTTCTCAACTTAAAAAAGACATGATTATAGTTTAGTATTGTAAAGCCTCTTGAAAGTAGTTCAACTATTTAAATTTTTTGAAAGGTACTAAAATCATTTAACATTTTGTTCTCTGTAAAATTAATCTAGATCAAAATATTCAAGTAATCATTATTACAATAGTACTCAGGAATATTATAATTGAAAAACTTGATATGGTGAAAGTTCATGAAACTATTTCAGATTATAATTAAAATTTTTGAAAATAATTTTAGAAGTGTTTAAATATTAAATTCAACATTTTAAATGTATAAGGTAATTTTAAATGTTCAGCCAAATCTACATAGCAACAAAAGTCCCCTACAGTTTGTCCTCTGTGCTGTGTAAATTTTAACATTATCTGTGCTTCCCACATCTGCAAGTATAAGAAAAATTGCCCTTGCCACAACTTTACCAGCAGCTCTCTCTGCTCTGTAATTTAATCTCACTTTCAAGGATCCTGCCATCTGACTACAAAGAATATAATCAATCTGATTTCAGTATTGACCATCTGGTGGCGTCCATCTTTAGAGTTGTCTCTTGTGTTGATGGAAGAGGGTGCTTGCTATGCCAGTGTATTCTCTTGGCAAAACTCTGTTAGCCTTTGCTCTGCTTCATTTTGTACTCCAAGGCCAAACTTGCCTGTTACTCCAAGTATCTCTTGACTTCCCATTTTGCATTCGTGTCCCCTATGATGAAAAGACATTTTTTTTTTTTTGGTGATAGTTCTAGAAGGTCTTGAAGGTCTTTGTATAAGTGTTCAGCTTCAGCTTCTTCAGCATCAGTGGTTGGGGCATAGACTTGAATTACTGTGATGTTGAATGGTTTGCCTTGGAAATGAACTGAGATCATTCTGTCAGTTTTGAGATCGCACCCAAGTACTGCATTTCAGACTCTTGTTGACTATGAAGGCCATTCCATTTCTTCTAAGGGATTCTTGCCCACAATAGTAGATATGATGGTCATCTGAATTAAATTTGCCCACTCCCATCCATTTTAGTTTACTGATTCCTAAAATGTCAATATTTATTCTTATCATCTCCTGTTTGACTATGTCCAATTTATGTTAACTCCTTGATCTAATATTCCAGGTTCCTATGCAATATTATTCTTTACAGCATTGGACTTTACTTTCACCACCAGATGCATCCACAAATGAATGATGTTTCAGTTTTGGCCCAGCCTCTTCGTTCTTTCTGGAGCTGTTTCTCCGCTATTCCCCAGTAGCATATTGAAGTCAGGCATGACAGCAACTGAACAGCAACAACAACCATCTGACTATAACCTCCTATCTTTGCTTCTCACTGTTTGTGGTACCACAGATATGAAAACTTCAAAATTCCACTGGGACCAGAATCCAGTGATCATGACAGTTTATTAAAGATATTAATTTCACATATCCTCACCTCCCTCCTACCCAACTTAGGTTGCATCTTCAACGTGATAATCATACCCTTGAAGATGCATCAGTTTTGTTTCATTGTACCTCAGGTTCTGAAAAAGAAAAAAAAATGATCAATTAAAATAAGTAATAAAGCTAAATGAATGATTTAAAACACTAAAATTTTTATAATTAAAGTATTATAGAAAATCTTAGTAACTTTCATTTGGGCAAATGTTTCCTAATATACTCACACAATGAATGAAGGGTATAATAAAATCAACAAATGTATTAACCAAACTTTTGAAAAGATGTTTAGTCTTCATAGATGCTGACAAAAAAGAGAAAGGATACATCACAGATTGGGAAGACATATTTATAAAATTTGTATGTGAAATATGCCTCTGTTGTTGTTAAGTCATGTCTGACTAAGTTACGTCTCTGCAAGCCCAAGGACTATAGCATGCCTGAGCCCTCTGTCTTCTACTATCTCCTAGTGCACGTGTACGCCCATGCGCAGTGTCTGACTCTTTGCAACCCTATGTACAGTAACCCACCAGACCCCTCTGTCCATGGGACTTTCCATGCAAGAATACTGGAGTGGGTTGCCATTTCTTCCTCCAGGGGATCTTCCTGACCCAGCCAAGGATCAAATACACATCTCCTGCGCTTTCTGCATTGCAGATGGATTCTTTGCCGCTGAGCCTTCAGGGAAAACTATCTCCCAGAGTTTGCTCAAATTCATGTCCATTGAGCCATTGATGCTGTCTAAGCATCTCATCCTCTGCTGCTCTCTACTCCTTTTGCCTTCAATCTTTCCCAGCTTCAGGGTCTTTTCTACACAGTTGGCTCTTCACATCAGGTGGCCAAAGTATTGAAACTTCAGCTTCAGCAATAGTTCTTCCAATGAATATTCAGGGCTGATTTATTTTAGGATTAACTGAGAACTGACAATACATTTTGAATAGTTTATTTTATATGATGATTAGCATATCACTAAAGAGATCAGGTTTTCTGGGATCAGTGTTATAATTTGCTCTGTTTTTATGTTAAGAAAAGAGAAAGTAACAATGTGGGAATAGTTGGTAAGTGAGTCTCATATCCTAAGAATAAGTGGGTTTACTTATTTTCAAAGGTATTCATGAATAAAAACTACGTACAAAAAACAAAGTATAATAATAATAAAATTTATGACTTCTTGTTGATACTTTTCATACAATTTATACACATAAAAATAAAATAAGCAACTCACTTGCACCCTTAATTTCATGGTGGACAAATTAAGGGTCCATTACAATAAAAGAAAGATCCACAGTCCAGAAAAGGAGAAAATTTAAATTTTCATCCTTGCCTCCAGGTACACACATTGAATTCATACAGTTTCAAATTTTCAAAGCCTATCACTTGCCAGAATTGATTTGGGGATCAGTAGGCAAAAACAAAATCACCAAAAACAAATAGTTTTAAATGAAGGCAAGCATATCAGGAGTAGCAATAGCATGCTTAAATCTTAGTAGCAGCTGTATAATATAATGTAGTTCAAACTACATTAATTCTAATAACCCACAGTTTTGTCAAAGAATAAGTCAACTTTGAAGAAAAAAAAATGTGTTTAGAACTTTCAAATACCTTGAATAGAGTCTTCACATTTGAAGGAAAAGAATAAACCTTCACTAACCCAAGGAGTTATCACAGTATGTTCATGTTACAAGTGCTTTGTATATTTTTTAAGAAGAATAAAGCCAATAATGTTCCCTTTTTGTTTAGATGCTAGCATCAGAAATCTATTATTATTGTATTTTATCTCATGATCTTTAGGGATTAAACTTCAGAGCTGCTGAGAACAGTCACCACAGAGATATGTAAAATCTCTTGTTGCTTGACTGAGGGCAGAAGACTTAGAAATAATACTAAGGGTGAATCTACTCTTACTGTGTACCTAAAATCATTTATTCTACCTGGATCCAGTACTCAAGCTGGCCATGCTAACAGAACAATATAATTAACCTTTCCTATAAATTAAATGTGTGCATGATCTGTGTAGCTCTTGCTTATAATAATTTTCCATCATTTGAAGAATGTGGTAGAAAAATAATTTTCTACCAGTGGTTAGGTGGTTTTAAGATTAGTTACAGATTTAAGTTTTTTAACAAGCTACCTGTTTTCAGGGAAAAGAGAATAACAATGTGTGTGTGTGTAACTGTTCACACAGTTGTGTGTGTAAATGTTCAATACATTTCAAAAGGCACACATTCTTTTCAAGAAAATGAGGCTGAAATATATATCTTTTAGAATACATTCATGTTTTTAATAATAGTTTCATTAATGTTATTTTCAAAGTAATTTGTCTTTATTAATTTCACACATATTTACTGGGTGCTTTTTTAAAAATACATTATTGTGGTAAGAGTACAACAGGAGATCTACCCTCTGAACACATTTTTAAGTGTATAATAAAGTATTGGTAGTTATAAGCACAGTGGTGTTCAGCTAACCTATAGAATTTATTCATCTTGTGCAGTTGAAACTTTTTGTCCTTTGATGAACAGATCCTCACATTCCACCTGTCCCCCGCCACACTCCCTCCTCAGTCCCTGGCAACACCCACTCTGTTCTCTGCTTCCATGGGTTTGACTATTTTAGTTACCCTCATTGAAGTGAAATTATACAGTGTTTGTACTGTGACTGGCTTATTTTACTTAGCATATGTCTTCAAGTTTTACTCAAGTCATAGTATATTACAGAATTTCCTTCTTTTTAAAGGCTGAATAATATTCTATTGTGTATATATACTATATTTTCTTGATATATTTATCCATCAACAGACATTTAAGTTGTTTATACACCTTGGCTGTTGTGATCAGTGCTGCAATGAACATGAGAGTGCTAATATGTCTTTGAGATCCTGATTTTCACACTTCTCAGTAAATACCCAAGGTGGAATTACTGGAATACTGGGGAGAATTTTTTTTTAATTTTTTGAGGAACCTCTACACTGCTTTCTGTTGCTGCTGCACCATGTTGCATACCCCAGCAGTGTGCAAGGGTTCTAATTTCTCCACGGTCTCACCAAGACTCATCTTCTGCTTCTATGAAAAAAACCATACTAACAGGAGAGAGGTGATTTCTCACTGTAGTTTTGATTTACAGTTCCCTGATGATTATTGGCAGTGTGATCAAGCTCTTATACTACAGAACAGAACAATAGTATAATCCTGGCCTAAAGACAGACATAAAAATTGAAAGCGATTGCCTTTAAGAAAGTACAAATGAGTGTGGTAAACGGGGCAAGGGACTTTTATTGTTGTTCTAGTACTTTGATTTTATTTAAAATTTTTAAGTTGTTTATTCTGGCTTTTATTTCAATATATCTAAATACTATACTATTTTTTATACATTTTATACTTTATTGATTTTTATTTTTTCCACCCAAACCCCTGTCCATTGTGTTAGTGATGCCATCCAACCATCTCATCCTCTGTTGTCCCCTTCTTCTCTTGCCCTCAATCTTTCCCAGCATCAGGGTCTTTTCAAGTGAGTCAGCTCTTCGCATCAGGTGGCCAAAGTACAGGAGTTTCAGCTTCAACATCAGTCTTTCCAATGAACGCCCAAGACTGATATCTTTTAGGATGTACTGGATGGATCTCCTTGCAGTCCAAGGGACTCTCAAGAGTCTTCTCCAACACCACACTTCAAAAGCATCAATTCTTCAGTGCTCAGCTTTCTTTATAGTCCAACTCTCACATCCATACATGACCACTGGAAAAACCATAGCCTTGACTAGATGGACCTTTGTTGGCAAAGTAATGTCTCTGCCTTTTAACATGCTGTCTAAGTTGGTTATAACTTTTCTTCCAAGGAGCAAGCTTCTTTTTATTTCATGTCTGCAGTCACCATCTGCATTGATTTTGGAGCCCCCCCAAAAAAATGTCTCTCACGGTTTCCACTGTTTCCCCATCTATTTGCCATGAAGTGATGGGACCAGATGCCATGATCTTATTTTTCTGAATGTTGAGTTGTAAGCCAACTTTTTCACTCTCCTCTTTCACTTTCATCAAAAGGCTTTTTAGTTCTTCTTTACTTTCTGCCATAAGGGTGGTGTCATCTGTATATCTGAGGTTATTGATATTTCTCCCAGAAATCTTGATTCCAGCTTGTGCTTCATCCAGCCTAGCATTTTGCATGATGAACTCTGCAAATAAATAGGCAGGGTAACAGTATATAGCCTTGATGTACTCCTTTCCCAGTTTGAAACCAGTCTGTTGTTCCATGTTCAGTTCTAATTGCTGCTTCTTGTCTTGCATACACATTTCTCAGGAGACAGGTAAGGTGGTCTGGGATTGCCATTTCTTTAAGTTTTTTTTGTGATCCACAGAATCAAAGGCTTTGCTGTAGCCAATAAAGAAGAAGTAGATATTTTCTGGAACTCTCTTGTTTTTTGATGATTCATCGGATACTGGTAATTTGATCTTTGGTTCCTCTGCCTTTTCTAAATTCAGCTTGAACATCTGGAAGTCCATGATTCACATAATGTTGAAGTCTGGCTTGGAGAATTTTGAGCATTACTTTACTAGCTTGTGAGATGAGTGCAATTGTGCAGTAGTTTGAGAATTCTTTGACATTGCCTTTCTTTTTTTTTTAAATTAATTTATTTTTTAATTTATTTATTTTAATTAGAGACTAATTACTTTACAATATTGTATTGGTTTTGCCATACATCAACATGAATCCACGACAGGTGTACACATGTTCCAAATCCTGAACCCCCCTCTCACCTCCCTCCCCATACCATCCCTCTGGGTCATCCCAGTGCACCAGCCCCAAGCATCCTGTATCCTGCATCAAACCTGTGTGGAAGAAATGGCATTGCCTTTCTTTGGGATTGGAATGAAAACTGACCTTTTCCAATCCTGTGGCCACTGCTGAGTTTTCCAAATTTGCTGGCATATTGAGTGCAGCACTTTCACAGCATCATCTTTCAGGATTTGAAATAGCTCAAATGGAATTCCATCACCTTCACTAGCTTTGTTCGTAGTGATGCTTCCTAAGGCCCACTTGACTTTACATTCCAGAATGTCTGGCTCCAGGTGAGTGATCACACCATCGTGATTATCTAGGTCATGAAGATCTTTTTTGTAAAGTTCTTCTGTGTATTCTTGCCACCTCTTCTTAATATCTTCTGCTTTTGTTCAGTCCATAACTTTTCTGTCCTTTATTGTGCAAATCTTTGCACCAAATATTCCCTTGGTATCTCTAATTTTCTTGAAGAGATCTCTAGTCTTTCCCATTCTATTGCTTTCCTCTGTTTCTTTGCATTGGTCACTTAGGAAGGCTTCTTTATCTCTCCTTATTCTTTGGAACTCTGCATTCAGATGTCTATATCTTTCCTTTTATCCTTTGCCTTTAGCTTCCAACTTTATTGATATATAATTGACATATAGCATTGTATTAGTTTATGATATACAGATACTGATTTGTTATATGTATATATTGCAAATGATTACTTCAATAATTTTGATTAACATGTAACACCTCACTAGTTACACATTTTTTGTGTCACATAAATTTTAAATTTTACTCTTTTAGAATTTCAGATATAAAATACTTTATTAACTGTAGTCATCTACTGTGCATTATATTGCTAGAATTAATTGCCATATAGCTGTAAATTAGTACCTTTTGTATACCTTGTTCTATTTCCCCTGCCCCCAGACCCTTCCTCTGGCAATCACCAATCTGTTTTCTGTTTGAGTTTGCTCATTTCTTTGTACTTTGCTTATTTGTTTTCTTCAGTTCAGTTCAGTAGCTCAGTCATGTCTGACTCTTTGTGACCCCATGGACTGCAGCATGCCAAGCTTTCTTATCCATCACCAACTCCCAGAGCTTGCTAAAACTCATGTCCACTGAGTCAGTGATGCCATCCTGAGATGAGTGTGATCTCATCCTCTGTCCTACCCTTCTCCTCCTGTCTTCAATCCTTCCAGCATCCAGTGAGTTACTTCTTTGCATCAGTTGGCCAAATATTAGAGCTTCAGCATCAATCCTTCCAATGAATATTCAGGAATGATCTCCTTTAGGATGGACAGGTTTGATCTTGCAGTGCAAGGACCTCTCAAGAGTCTTCTCCAACACCACAGTTCAAAGGCATCAATTCTTCAGTGGTCAGATTTCTTTATGGTCCAACTCTCACATCCATAGATGACTACTGGAAAAAGCATTGCTTGAGAAGATGGACCTTTGTTGGCAAAGTAATGTCTCTGCTTTTTAATATGCTATCAAGGTTCGTCATAGCTTTTCTTCCAAGAAGCAAGCACCTTTTAATTTCATGGCCGCAATCAACATCTGCAAGATTTTGGAGCCCAAGAAAATAACGTCTCTCACTTTCCACTGTTTCCCCATCTATTTGCCATTATGTGATGGGACTGGATGCCATGATCTGAATGCCATGTGATCTGAGAACTTGCAGATGTATAAGCCGGATGTAGAAAAGGCAGAGGAACCAGAGACCAAAATGTCAAAATCTGCTGTATCATAGAAAAAAACAAGAGAATTCCAGGAACTAAAGATCCTCTTGATGAAAATGAAAGGGGATATTGAAAAATAAAGTTGGCTTTTAAGTTAAATTTTTCACTATCCCCTTTCATTTTCATCAATAGGATCTTTAGTTCCTCGCTTTTCTGCCATAAGAGCCATGTCAGTTGCATCTGTGAGGTTATTGATATTTCTCCCAGTAATCTTGATTCCAGCTTGTGCTTCATCCATCCTGGCATTTCACATGATGTACTCTGTAGAAAACTTAAATAAGCAGGATGACAATATACTGCCTTGACATACTCTTTCCCAATTTGGAACCAGTCCAAAGGATAAAGAGAAGCCATAAAGAGGTTAAGTATCTTCACCTTTAAATTGATTGGTTAGAAATAATGTGATTTAATCAAGGATATAAAAACTGCTGTAAGTTCCACCTTGGGGGGACTCTTTACCCCTCTCAGTGTCTATGCTGAGAGCTTTGTAGTTTCCTCCTCTTTAATAAAGCCTGTTTACTTGCTACCATGAGTGTTTGTGTGTTTGTAGATTCCATTCATTGGTTCCATGGACAAGAACTCGTATTCCCATCGCATATCTGGGGTTATTGATATTTCTCCTGGCAATCTTGGTGCCAGCTTGTGCTTCATCGAGCCCAGCATTTCCCATGTACTCTGCATAGAATTTAAGTAAGCAGGGTAACAATATACAGCTTTGACGTACTCCTTTCCCAATTTGGAACCAGTCAATTGTTTCATGTGTAGTTCCAACTGTTGCTTCTTGACCTGCACACAGATTTCTCAGGAGGCATGTTAGGTAGTCTGGTATTCCCATCCCTTGAAGAATTTTCCACAGTTTATTGTGATCCACAGAATCAAAGGCTTTAGCATAGCCAATGAAGCAGAAGTAGATGTCTTCCTGGAATTCTCTTGTTTTTTCTATGATACAGTAGATTTTGACACTTTGGTCTCTGGTTCCTCTGCCTTTTCTACATCCAGCTTATACATCTGCAAGTTCTCAGATCACATACTGTTGAATCCTAGCTTGAAGGACTTTGAGCATTACCTTGCTAACATGTGAAATGAGTGCAATTGTGCGGTAGTTTTAATTGGTGGCTCAGATGGTAAAGCCTTTGCCTAGAGTGCAGGAGACCTGGGTTCATCCCTGGGTCAGGAAGACCTCCTGACAAGGAAATGGCAACCCACTCCAGTATTCTTGTCTGGAAAAATCCCATGGATGGAGGAGCCTGGTAGGCTACACTCCATGGTGTCGCAAAGAGGCAGACACAACTGAGCAAGTTCACTTTTCTTTCACTTTAACATTCTTTGGCATTGCCATTCTTTGAGATAGGAATGAAGACAGATATTTTTAAGTCCTGTGGCCACTGCTGAGTTTTCCAAATTTGCTGGCATATTGAGTGCAGCACTTTCACAGCATCATCTTTCAGGATTTGAAATAGCTCAAATGGAATTCCATCACCTTCACTAGCTTTGTTCGTAGTGATGCTTCCTAAGGCCCACTTGACTTTACATTCCAGAATGTCTGGCTCCAGGTGAGTGATCACACCATCGTGATTATCTAGGTCATGAAGATCTTTTTTGTAAAGTTCTTCTGTGTATTCTTGCCACCTCTTCTTAATATCTTCTGCTTTTGTTCAGTCCATAACTTTTCTGTCCTTTATTGTGCAAATCTTTGCACCAAATATTCCCTTGGTATCTCTAATTTTCTTGAAGAGATCTCTAGTCTTTCCCATTCTATTGCTTTCCTCTGTTTCTTTGCATTGGTCACTTAGGAAGGCTTCTTTATCTCTCCTTATTCTTTGGAACTCTGCATTCAGATGTCTATATCTTTCCTTTTATCCTTTGCCTTTAGCTTCCAACTTTATTGATATATAATTGACATATAGCATTGTATTAGTTTATGATATACAGATACTGATTTGTTATATGTATATATTGCAAATGATTACTTCAATAATTTTGATTAACATGTAACACCTCACTAGTTACACATTTTTTGTGTCACATAAATTTTAAATTTTACTCTTTTAGAATTTCAGATATAAAATACTTTATTAACTGTAGTCATCTACTGTGCATTATATTGCTAGAATTAATTGCCATATAGCTGTAAATTAGTACCTTTTGTATACCTTGTTCTATTTCCCCTGCCCCCAGACCCTTCCTCTGGCAATCACCAATCTGTTTTCTGTTTGAGTTTGCTCATTTCTTTGTACTTTGCTTATTTGTTTTCTTCAGTTCAGTTCAGTAGCTCAGTCATGTCTGACTCTTTGTGACCCCATGGACTGCAGCATGCCAAGCTTTCTTATCCATCACCAACTCCCAGAGCTTGCTAAAACTCATGTCCACTGAGTCAGTGATGCCATCCTGAGATGAGTGTGATCTCATCCTCTGTCCTACCCTTCTCCTCCTGTCTTCAATCCTTCCAGCATCCAGTGAGTTACTTCTTTGCATCAGTTGGCCAAATATTAGAGCTTCAGCATCAATCCTTCCAATGAATATTCAGGAATGATCTCCTTTAGGATGGACAGGTTTGATCTTGCAGTGCAAGGACCTCTCAAGAGTCTTCTCCAACACCACAGTTCAAAGGCATCAATTCTTCAGTGGTCAGATTTCTTTATGGTCCAACTCTCACATCCATAGATGACTACTGGAAAAAGCATTGCTTGAGAAGATGGACCTTTGTTGGCAAAGTAATGTCTCTGCTTTTTAATATGCTATCAAGGTTCGTCATAGCTTTTCTTCCAAGAAGCAAGCACCTTTTAATTTCATGGCCGCAATCAACATCTGCAAGATTTTGGAGCCCAAGAAAATAACGTCTCTCACTTTCCACTGTTTCCCCATCTATTTGCCATTATGTGATGGGACTGGATGCCATGATCTGAATGCCATGTGATCTGAGAACTTGCAGATGTATAAGCCGGATGTAGAAAAGGCAGAGGAACCAGAGACCAAAATGTCAAAATCTGCTGTATCATAGAAAAAAACAAGAGAATTCCAGGAACTAAAGATCCTCTTGATGAAAATGAAAGGGGATATTGAAAAATAAAGTTGGCTTTTAAGTTAAATTTTTCACTATCCCCTTTCATTTTCATCAATAGGATCTTTAGTTCCTCGCTTTCTGCCATAAGAGCCATGTCAGTTGCATCTGTGAGGTTATTGATATTTCTCCCAGTAATCTTGATTCCAGCTTGTGCTTCATCCATCCTGGCATTTCACATGATGTACTCTGTAGAAAACTTAAATAAGCAGGATGACAGTATACTGCCTTGACATACTCTTTCCCAATTTGGAACCAGTCCAAAGGATAAAGAGAAGCCATAAAGAGGTTAAGTATCTTCACCTTTAAATTGATTGGTTAGAAATAATGTGATTTAATCAAGGATATAAAAACTGCTGTAAGTTCCACCTTGGGGGGACTCTTTACCCCTCTCAGTGTCTATGCTGAGAGCTTTGTAGTTTCCTCCTCTTTAATAAAGCCTGTTTACTTGCTACCATGAGTGTTTGTGTGTTTGTAGATTCCATTCATTGGTTCCATGGACAAGAACTCGTATTCCCATCGCATATCTGGGGTTATTGATATTTCTCCTGGCAATCTTGGTGCCAGCTTGTGCTTCATCGAGCCCAGCATTTCCCATGTACTCTGCATAGAATTTAAGTAAGCAGGGTAACAATATACAGCTTTGACGTACTCCTTTCCCAATTTGGAACCAGTCAATTGTTTCATGTGTAGTTCCAACTGTTGCTTCTTGACCTGCACACAGATTTCTCAGGAGGCATGTTAGGTAGTCTGGTATTCCCATCCCTTGAAGAATTTTCCACAGTTTATTGTGATCCACAGAATCAAAGGCTTTAGCATAGCCAATGAAGCAGAAGTAGATGTCTTCCTGGAATTCTCTTGTTTTTTCTATGATACAGTAGATTTTGACACTTTGGTCTCTGGTTCCTCTGCCTTTTCTACATCCAGCTTATACATCTGCAAGTTCTCAGATCACATACTGTTGAATCCTAGCTTGAAGGACTTTGAGCATTACCTTGCTAACATGTGAAATGAGTGCAATTGTGCGGTAGTTTTAATTGGTGGCTCAGATGGTAAAGCCTTTGCCTAGAGTGCAGGAGACCTGGGTTCATCCCTGGGTCAGGAAGACCTCCTGACAAGGAAATGGCAACCCACTCCAGTATTCTTGTCTGGAAAAATCCCATGGATGGAGGAGCCTGGTAGGCTACACTCCATGGTGTCGCAAAGAGGCAGACACAACTGAGCAAGTTCACTTTTCTTTCACTTTAACATTCTTTGGCATTGCCATTCTTTGAGATAGGAATGAAGACAGATATTTTTAAGTCCTGTGGCCACTGCTGAGTTTTCCAAATTTGCTGGCATATTGAGTGCAGCACATTCACAGCATCATCTTTTAGGTTTTGACAAAGCTCAGTTGGTATTCCACTACCTCAAATAGTTTTATTCATAATGATGCTTCCTCAACTTTGCATTCCAGGATGTCTGGCTCTAGGCAAGTGATCACACCGTGGCTATGCAGGCCATTAAGATCATTTTTGTATAGTTCTTCTGTGTATCCTTGCCACCTCTTCTTAATATCCTTTGCTTCTGTTAGGTCCATACCATTTCTGTCCTTTGTTGTGTCGATTTTTTCATCAGACATTCCCTTGGTATTTCTAATTTTTGATAAGAGATCTCTAGTGTTTCCCATTCTATTGTTTTCTTCTACTTCTTTGTTCACTCAGCAATTTTTCACTCAGGAATGCTTTCTTGTCTCTCCTTCCTATTCTTTGAAACTCTGCATTCAGGTGGATATATCTTTCCTTTTCTCCTTTGCCTTTTTCTTCTCTTCATTTTTCAGCTATTTTTTAGGCCTCCTCAGATAATCATGGAGAAGGAAATGGCAACCCACTCCAGTATTCTTGCCTAGAGGATCCTGTGGACAGAGGAACGTGGTGGGCTGCTGTCCATAGGGTCTCATAGAGTCAGAGATGACTGAAGCGACTTAGGATGCATGTATGCATTGGAGAAGGAAATGGCAACCCACTCCAGTATTCTTGCCTAGAGAATCCCAGGGATGGAGGAGCCTGGTGGGCTGCCATCCATGGGGTCACACAGAGTCAGATATGACTGAAGTGATTTAGCAGCAGCAGCAGATAACCATTTGTCTTGTTGAGTTTCTTTCTCTTGGGGATGGTTTTGATTATCACCTCCTGTACAGTGTTATGAACCTCAATCCATAGCTCTTTAGGCACTCTGTCTATCAGATCTAATCTCTTTAATCAATTTGTCACTTCTACTATATAATCACAAGGAACTTGATTTAGGTCATACCTGAATGGTTTAGTGGGTTTCCCCACTTTCTTCTATTTAAGTCTGAATTTTGCAATAAGGAATTCATGATCTGATCCATAGTCAGATCCCAGTCTTATTTCTGCTGACTGTATAGAACTCTGTGTTCTACTGCAAAGAGTATAATCAATCTGATTTTGGTTTTGACCATCTGGTGATGTCCATGTATAGAGTTATCTCTTGTATTGTTGGAAGAAGATGTTTGCTATGACCAGTGTGTTCTCTTGGTAAAACTCTCTTAGCCTTTGTCCTGCTTCATTTTGTACTCTAAGGCCAAACTTGCCTGTTACTCCAGGTATCTCTTTATTTCCTTCTTCTGCATTCCAAGCCCCTATGGTGAAAAGCTCATCTTTTGTTGGTGTTAATCCTAGAACATCTTGTAGGTCTTTATAGAACCATTCAACTTCATCTGTTTCAGCATTAGTGGTTGGGGCATAAACTTAGATTATTGTGATAGTGAATGGTTTGCCTCAGAAATAAACAGAGATCCATAACATAATAAAATAAGAACTAATGATCTTATAACCTAAATTTCTCTAGGATATTTTTCCAGAAGAACTGATTACAATATAGTCAATTAGATATTTTTCAAGCTGAATTTATAGTTTATGTTTTAAATTTTCAAAAGTAAACATACTGTAATAGATTAAAAAAAAAAAAACAGAGATCATTCTGTCACTTTTGAAATTGTACCCAAGTAATGCATTTCAGATTCTTTTTTGACTATTAGGGCTACTCCATTTCTTCTAAGGAATCCTTCCCCATATGTATGACTTTTTGTGACTATAGACTGCAGCCTGCCAGGCTCCTCTGTCCATGGGATTCTCCAGGCAAGAAATCTGGATAGTGGATAGTGATCCTATTCTCCAGGGGCTCTTCCCGACCAAGGGGTCAAACCCAGATCTCCTACACTGCAAATTCTTTACCATCTGAGCTACTAGGGAAACCCAAAACTATTATATGATTCAGCAGTTCTACTCCTGCCTATGTATCTGGAGAAAAACACCAATATGAAAAGATATATATACCGCAATGTTTGTAGCAACACTATTTACAATAGGCAAAACACAGAAGCAGTCTAAATGCCCAGTGACAGCTGAATGGGTAAAGAAGAGTAGTACATGTATACAATGGAATATTATAATATTCAGCCATAAAAAGAAAGGAAATAGATATGGGGAAACCTAGAATCTGTCATAGAGTGAAGTAACTCAAAAAGAGAAAGATGAATATTATATATTAATCAACATATGTGGAATCTAGAAAAATGGTACAGATGATTCAATTTACAGGGTAGAAATAAAGACACAGACATAGGAAATGGACATGTGGATACAGTGGTATGTGTAAGGGAGGGTGGGACAAACTGAGAGATTGGGATATACACACACACACACACACGCACACACTACCACATGTAAAACAGCCAGCTAGTGGCAACATGATATAAAGCACAGGGAAATCATTTTGGTTCTGTCATGACCTAGAGAAGTAGGATGGTAGGGGTGGGAGGGAGGTCTGACAGGGAGGGGATATATGTATACATATACCTGATTCACTTCCTTGTACAGCAGAAACTAATGCAGCATCATAAATCAATTATACTACAATAAAAAATAAAAACAAAACAAAAAATAGCATGATTTCCCTTTAAAGAAAACACATTAAAAAATAATAGTCGCAAATAAATCCACACACTATATTTTAAATATATTACTTAGGTAAAGATGAATGCATGCATAGTTGCTCAGTCATATCTGACTGCTACCCTATGGACTGTAGCCTACCAGGTGCCTCTGTTCACGGGCTTCTCTAGGCAACAACATTAGAGTGGGTTCCCATTTCCCTCTCCAGTTATCTCCTTTTAAACTAACTTAAATCACAATACTATTTATTTTCTTTTCTTTGCCACGAAGCATGTGCAGTCTTAGTTCCCAGACCAGGATGGAACCCATGCCCTCTTAATTGGAAGTGTGGAGTCTTAACCAGTGGACCACCAGGAAAGTCCTCAAGAAGTTTGTTTTATGAATGTTTCTGCACACAAAAAATGACAACATATTTTTCCTACTTCATAAATCCTATAAAAATAAATCATTTTAGTTAACTAGAACCTCCTTTCTCTGTTGAATTCATAACGGTAATAAGGCTTGAAGCCCAAGTGAAGTTAGCTCTCATTCAAGATATAAATACACGTTCAGTTTATAAAGCACTGAATATGTCTAAGTAAAATTATGTAGAGAGTTTATTAAATCACCTAAACTGGTTACATATTAATACTCTTCTTCCTCACCTTCCTTGTGGCTCAGATGGTAAATAACTCATCTGCAGTGTGGGAGACCTGGTTTCAATCCCTGGGTTGGGAAGATCCCCTGGAGAAGGGAATGACTACCCACTCCAGTACTCTGGATTGGAGAATTCAATGGACTATACAGTCCATGGTCCCAAGAGTCAGACGCAAGTGAGCAACTGTCACATTCATGTGTTAATTATATATATTTCTTAATCAACCCAGCTCAGTCCTATTTTCCTCCAGTTTTGAAACAGATAAATCTGTCTATGTTTGAACATGAGATGAGGCTACTGGCTTGAGTTTACAGCTATATTTAATATGATATAATATTTTATTTATTATATAATATATTAATAAATTATAATATAATTAAATAGTATACAATAATGTAATCTACAATATACATAATTATAATAATATTATATATTATAATGTGTGTATTATATTAATATTAATATATAATCTATAAAATATAACAAGACCAGGAGCTGACAGTGGCTCAGATCATGAACTCCTTATTGCCAAATTCAGACTGAAATTGAAGAAAGCAGGGAAAACCACTAGACCATTCAGTATGACCTAAATCAAATCCCTTATGATCATACAGTGGAAGTGAGAAATAGATTTAAGGGACTAGATCTGATAGATAGAGTACCTGATGAACTATGGACAGAGATTCATGACATTGTACAGGAGACAGGGATCAAGACCATCCCCATGGAAAAGAAATGCAAAAAAGCAAAATGGCTGTCTGAGGAGGCCTTACAAATATCTGTGAAAAGAAGAGAAGTGAAAAACAAAAGAGAAAAGGAAAGATATAAGCATCTGAATGCAGTTCCAAAGAACAGCAAGAAGAGACAAGAAAGCCTTCCTCAGCGATCAATGCAAAGAAACAGAGGAAAACAACAGAATGGGAAAGAAGAGAGATCTCTTCAAGAAAATTAGAGATACCAAGGGAATATTTCATGCAAAGATGGGCTCAATAAAGGACAGAAATGGTATGGACCTAACAGAAGCAGATGATATTAAGAAGAGGTGGCAAGAATACACAGAAGACCTGTACAAAAAAGAGCTTCACGACCAAGATAATCAAAATGGTGTGATCACTCACCTAGAACCAGACATCCTAGAATGTGATCAAGTGGGCCTTAGAAAGCATCATTACGAGCAAAGCTAGTGGAGGTGATGGAATTTCAGGTGAGCTCTTTCAAATCCTGAAAGATGATGCTGTGAAAGTGCTGCACTCAATATGCCAGCAAATTTGGAAAACTCAGCAGTGGCCACAGGACTGGAAAAGGTCAGTTTTCATTCCAATCCCAAAGAAAGGCAATGCCAAAGAATGCTCAAATTACCGCAAAATTGCACTCATCTCACACACTAGTAAGCGTCTGTCTACAATGCAGGAGACCCAAGTTTGATTGCTGTGTGGGAAGATCCCCTGGAGAAGGAAATGGCAATCCACTCCAGGATTGTTGCGTGGAACATCTCATGGACAGGGGAGCCTGATAGGCTAAAGCCCATGGGGTAGCAAAGAGTCAGATATGACTGAACGACTTCACTTTCACTTTAACACGCTAGTAAAGTAATGCTCAAAATTCTCCAAGCCAGGCTTCAGCAATACGGGAACCGGGAACTTCCAGATGTTCAAGCTGGTTTTAGAAAAGGCAGAGGAACCAGAGACCAAATTGCAAACATCCTCTGGATCATCAAAAAAGCAAGAGAGTTCCAGAAAAACATCTACTTTTGCTTTATTGACTATGCCAAAGCCTTTGACTGTGTGGATCACAATAAACTGTGGAAAATTCTGAAAGAGATGGGAATACCAGACCACCTGACCGGCATGTTGAGAAACCTATATGCAGGTCATGAAGCAACAGTTAGAACTGGACATGGAACAACAGACTGGTTCCAAATAGGAAAAGGAGTATGTCAAGGCTGTATATTGTTACCCTGCTTATATATGCAGAGTACATCATGAGAAATGCTGGGCTGGAAGAAGCACAGGCTTGAATCAAGATTTCCAGAAGAAATATCAATAACCTCAGCTATGCAGATGACATCACCCTTATGGCAGAAAGTGAAGAGGAAATCAAAAGCCTCTTGATGAAAGTGAAATTGTAGAGTGAAAAGTTGGCTTAAAGCTCAACATTCAGAAAACAAAGATCATGATATCTGGTCCCGTCAGTTCATGGGAAATAGATGGGGAAACAGTGGAAACGATGTCAGACTATTTTTTTGGGCTCCAAAATCACTGCAGATGGTGACTAGAGCCATGAAATTAAAAGACACTTACTCATTGGAAGAAAAGTTATGACCAACCTAGATAGCATATTGAAAAGCAGAGACATTACTTTGCCAACAAAGGTCCGTCTAGTCAAGGCTATGGTTTTTCCAGTGGTCATGTATGGATGTGACAGTTAGACTGTGAAGAAAGCTGAGTGCCGAAGAATTGATGCTTTTGAACTGTGGTGTTGGAGAAGATTCTTGAGAGTCCCTTAGACTGCAAGGAGATCCAACCAGTCCATTCTGAAGGAGATCAGCCCTGGGATTTCTTTGGAGGGAATGATACTGAAGCTGAAACTCCAGTACTATGGCCACCTCATGAGCAGTGTTGACTCACTGGAAAAGACTCTGATGCTGCGAGGGATTGGAGGCAGGAGGAGAAGGGGACGACAGAGGATGAGATGGCTGGATGGCATCACTGAGTCGATGGACGTGAGTCTGGGTGAACTCCGGAAGTTGGTGATGGACAGGGAGGCCTGGCGTGCTGCGATTCATGGGGTCACAAAGAGTCGGACACGACTGAGAGACTGAATTGAACTGAACTGATAAAATACAGTAGTATATATATATATTATTATGTAATAATATATAATATATATCAATGTGGTGTTGGAGAAGACTCTTGAGAGTCCCTTGGACTTCAAGGAGATCCAACCAGTCCATTCTGAAGGAGATCAACCCTGGGATTTCTTTGGAAGGAATGATGCTAAAGCTGAAACTCCAGTACTTTGGCCACCTCATGCGAAGAGTTGACTCATTGGAAAAGACTGATGCTGGGAGGATTGGGGGCAAGAGGAGAAGGGGAGGACAGAGGATGAGATGGCTGGATGGCATCGCTGACTCGATGGACGTGAGTCTGAGTGAACTCCGGGAGTTGGTGATGGACAAGGAGGCCTGGTGTGCTGCGATTCATGGGGTCGCAAAGAGTCAGACACCACTGAGTGACTGATCTGATAATATATGAATTATATATAATACATGGAATTATATATAATATAGTATAATATAATGCATATTAATAATACAATATAATATAATGTTATATTATGTAAAAATAGTAATTATATAATAATTTATAAGTATATAATTGTGATTATATATTATATATCTGATATATTTATATACGATATTATCATATATATGACAATTATATATTATATATTACAATAAAATATATATTAATAATACAATATATTTATGTTACATCATACTAATGATTTATAGCAATTATATAATGTTATAATTTTATAATTATAATTATATAATATAATATATTATATAATTATCATATATGTGATAATAATTATATATAATATATAATATGAAGTATGTATTATGAAATAATATATAATATGATATATAATATTATACATATTATATTATAATATATGTTATAGAATGAAACAGAATGAAAACATGGAGACCAAGTGACAATCCTCTCAACATTGATCCATCCATGTACCCAGCTTTCCTAGAAATCAGTCAATCCTTAGAATCTAGAATTACACAAGAGAAAAGCACAAAAACTGAAACATATCAATTTGATGGTTTTAAATTTAAAGTTAAATATTTTTGTCCCATATCTTCATCACCAATGAAGATAAGGCATTAGGTTGTACCTCCGTATTATTCTCTGCTGCTGCTGCTGCTAAGTCACTTCAGTCGTGTCCAACTCTGTGTGACCCCATAGACGGCAGCCCACCAGGCTCCACCGTCCCTGGGATTCTCCAGGCAAGAACACTGGAGTGGGTTGCCATTTCCTTCTCCAAGGCATGAAAGTCATAAGTGAAAGTGAAGTCATTCAGTCGTGTCCGACTCTTCACGACCCCATGGACTGCAGCCCACCAGGCTCCTCCATCCATGGGATTCTCCAGGCAAGAGTATTGGAGTGGGGTGCCATCGTTTTCTCTAGACCCTAAGATTTGGGAACAGAAGGAGAATGTTGCTATTCCCAGAGTTCACTAGTGTATCTATCATTTGGAACATATTTATAAAATTCTGAATAAAAGGACAACAATCTCTGTCATATTTTCCATGTCACTCTATATCATAATCCTGAGGTGGAAAACTGTGAGTCCATGTTGATTTTTTTTCCCATTTCTTTTCATTTTCCTTTTATTTTGATATAATTATTTCTTACCCTTCTGTGTTTTCTCTATAACCACACATTATAGGGGCTTTAAGTTAATCTACTTAACCTCAGAAATATTCAGGGATGTCTCCATAATCAGCAGGGATTTCTAACCATTTTATGACATGTGTAATAAGAGAAAACTTCTGACTATACAGATCACAACTAAAAAAAAAAAAAAGAAAGAAAGAAAAAAAATCTAGTGACTTTAACTCATCCAAGATGTCTATACAGTTTGCAAGAACCATTTCTCTATATTTAATTTATTTTTGCTTGAAGTATCTAAAATAGTTTTTGGTTTCTTTAAAAATATTATGAATGAAGCAAAATAGAGCACTGAGTGTTTCTAAGAACTGGAAAATAAAAAATGGAAAATGAGAATTTTTTACTGGAGATTATTACATCCTAAGTGAACAAAGTATGCTGTCTTTCCAAGGCATGGTATTCCAAGTGACTCCTTAAATTATTATATGTGCTTGAAGAAAGTGTTCTTTGAAGGCATGGCTTAGAGAGGCTAACTGTCCTGTGCTCAGAGGCTCTGTCATGTTCCACTCTTTGCGACACTATAGACTGTGAAGCCCACCAGGCTCCTCTGTCCATGGGACTTCCCATGAGATTCCAGGCAAGAATCTGGAGTGGGTAGCGATTTCCTTCTCCAGGGGATCTTCCTGACCCAGGGATTGAACCTGAGTCTCCATTACAGGAGCCACCTGGGAAGCCTGGAAGGGTAACTAGATTTTACCAAAACAGAACTGAATAGCAACAACAACAATGAAAGTAAAAGATTGGCCACTAAAAAAATTGGTTACTTTTGTTGACATGGAATCTCCTAAAGATATAAAATGATTAGTTTGGGATTTCAAGTTCTCAGCCCAAGCATGATAAAAAGGCTCTGATGCATTTTAAAGGGGTGCCTAGGTGGTGCAGTAGTAAATAATCCGCCTGCCAATGTAGGGAATATAAGAGTCTTGAGTTTGATCCCTGGGTTGAGAAGATCCCCTGGAGTAAGAAACAACAACTCACTTTAGTATTCTTGCCTGGAAAAATCCATGGGTAGAGGAGCCTGGAAGGTTACAGTCCATGGGGTTGGCAAAGAGTCAGACACGACTGAGCATGCACACACAGCATGGTTTTTTAAAAATCACTCTTTAAGTGATCTTTTACATTTTATAGTTGTAGAATATAGCAATCTATAAACACTAGACCCACCTAATCCTGTAGTTTTAATTAAGCAGTAACTGGATTAAAAGCATAAATAAATCACTTACATAAAATTTAGAGCATTAATTAGAAAAACATATCACTCTTAAATTTCATCTGAGTATGTATGTAGAAGGATTTAGATGGATCTGGGCATTGAGCTACAAGCTAGATAGTTTACATGCTATGTGTTTCATGGCTCTGAAAACAGCTGGCAGTGGTGTGGGTTATTATTTTGAGTGGAGTGGTGGATCCTGCCACATTATGATTGTAAAGACATGGATCTGCGACTTCCAGGGGTACTGCATTGGTCTTCCAAGTCTAGTTAGTAAAACCACTCTCTCCAACACAGTCAAGGCTAACAACAAACTTCCACAAAATTAAACAATCATGAAAAATTAAAATGATGGCTGAGAATAAGAAAGAAAAAGATAGTAGAAAAAGGAAATTAAAAAATTAAAAACACCAATACCTCAAGAGTAGTTTTAGGCCTTCAGTAATAGTGAGGTAGACTTCATCCATTACATTTTAATTGGTATGTATTTAATTAATTAAGATTAGCATTTAATGCCATATATTTAATTAGTACATTTAATTGCCACTACTTTCCTTATTCCTAAATATTACATATAAGATGTGTTGGTGCTCCACGTCCTGGCTGTTATAAATAGTGCTTCAGTGAGCACTGGAGTGCGTGTATCTTTTCATCCCTAAGTCTTAACTGAAAAATGACTGCAAATTGGACCTTACTACATGTCCTTAGGCCAGTGTCTTCCTAGGTATTTTATTTTCTGAAGACTTTTCATGTCTTTGGATGTGGATTTTACTTTTCCTGAATATAAAAGCTCTTTGCTCACTGCTCTTTTTATAAATATAGTACTCTATTTTTTTCCTTGCACAAATTATTACAAAAAGGTTGATGAAATTCTAATTTTTATGTAGTATGTGTCACTTGAATTTTTTGTTCTAGACGACCAAAAAACTTCCTTTAAAACCCAGCAGTTTCAGCAGCATATGCTCTGCCCTTACTACATCCAAGTTCTGTGCTCACTGTACTCATTTAATATGCAGTTTCAAAGAACTTGAAAAAATTTCTCCCAAAACTTAGTCTGTTCACTTAGAAAGACATGTTGGATGACTTCCCCATCCTTCTCTCCAGGGAATCCTGATATGTTCATGGATTTCCACATGGAGATCCTTATTGAGAGACATTTAGGATCTTTTCCAACATTTCCCTTTCAGAAAATGGTGCAAATAAACTAGATTTATATCTCCTGGGCCAAGGTATATACAGGAAACACTCTTAGAAGTGAAGTCACAGAGCCCATAGGAGTGGGAAGATTCAGTGTTGACATGTGGGGCCATTGGCACCTCAGAGAGGCTAGCCACTGCCTTGTCCACTCAGCAGGGCGTTTGTCACTGAGGGAGCTGGGACCTGCCTGTGCACTCTTCAGTGAGGAAGGGCCTTGACCTCCAACCACCTCCTGCCACAGGCGCTTGCCTTTCATCTGCCTGCCCAGTCTGCACCCTCATCCCTCTTTTTCTTCTCCAGCTGTCTTCACTTTCATAATGCCTCTCTCTGCCTTACTAGCTGTGCCTCAGGACCATTACGCTCCTCCATCACCTGTGTGACCAGCTCCTAGACCATGTGGTAGCCAATGACCCCGTGTTAAAGTGGACTCTTGTCTGAATCAATTTACCAATTTGTGTTTTAGGAGAAATCAACAATTCCATCAATATTTCCAAGTTCACCGGAAAAGTGACTTACATCACTCTCACATAATAAAAGCAAACCCATCCTTCATTATAGCCCTCTTTGTTCCCAGTTTTTTTTTTTTTTTTTTTTTAAACCAGGTTCTCCTGAGTGTCTTGTGTAAGATTTGTCTATATCATTAGTTTGTTCACTAGCCATTAGTTTCATTGAGATCCTTCACTTTATTTTTCTGGGCAACTACTGATCTGATGAGGGCTTCCCAGGTGGTAGAGTGGTAAGAAATTCTCCTACCAATGCAGGAACATGGGTTCAATCCCTGGGTCAGGAAGGTCATGTGGAGTAGGAAATGGCAACCCATTCTAGTATTCTTGTACAGAGAATCCCATGGAGAGAGGAATCTGTTGGGCTATAGTCCATGGGCTCACAAAGAGTTGAACATGACTAAGTGACTCAGAATATACACACACACTCATCTGATTGTGGTTGCTTATTATCAGTTACATTTATGTATATTTTATGTATCATTTATTCACCCACTATAAATATACACTTCAATAATTTTAGTATATTATTGAGTTGATTAATCATCAACATGATCCAGTTTTAAAATATTTCTATCACAATGTCTGTTGAAATGAAAAACTAATTTTAATGTCCAATTTACCAATTTTTGTTTCATTACTTATTGTTTTTGGTATCATATCTATGAACTCTATTCATAGTTCAAACTCATAAAGATTTTATCCTATGTTTTATCCTCTTAAAAATAATTTTAGCTCTTACATTTGTGTCTAGGGTACATTAAAAGAGAAAAAAAGACAAGCCCACTGACAGGAAGAACATATTTGCAAATCATTTGTCTAATAGCAGACTGATATCCAGAATATATAGTGAAATCTTAGAAATTAAAAATAAGGCACACTTAGAAATGGCAAAATATTTGAGTAAACATTTCTCCAAAGAAGATATGTAAGCACAGAAATGTATTCAGTACAGTTCATTGTTAGGAAATACAAATTAAATCTACAATGAGACACCACTACACATTAGAATGTAGAGACAAAAGTCTGAGGAGAGTAAAAAAAAAAAAGTATAAATGTACTTTATTCAGTCAGGTCAAATTTCCTGCATTTCAGTTTTGGTGCCAAACTTAAGTAAAATGCCTTAAAAATTTTAAAGAGAACTTTATGGATTCGGAATTGTCAGGAAGGTCCAGAGATGGACCACTCAATCAGATCTGGGTCTTGTTTTTGTTAACTGTACACAGCTTCTCCATCTTTGGCTACAAAGAATATTATCAATCTGATTTCGGTATTGATCATCTGGTGATGTCCATGTGTGGAGTTTTCTCTTGAGAGAGGGTGTTTGCCATGACCAGTGTATTCTCTTGGCAAAACTCTGTTAGCCTTTTCCCTGTTTCATTTTGTACTCTAAGGCTAAATTTTCCTAATACTCTAGATCCCTACTTTTTTATTCCAGTCCCCTATAATGAAAAGGACACTTTTTGGGGGTGTTAGTTCTATAAGGTCTTGTTGGTCTTCATAGAGCGTTTCAACTTCATCTTTTGTGGCATTAGTGGTTGGGGTATAGACTTGGATTACTGTGATATTGGATGATTTGCCTTGGAAATGAATAGAGATCATTCTGTTGTTTTTGAGATTGCACCTAAGTACTGCATTTCAAGCTCTTTCGTTGACTATGATGGCTACTCCATTTTTTTCTAAGGGATTCTTGCCACAATAGTAGATATAATACTCATCTGAGTTAATTTCACCAATTCCAATTCATTTTAGTTCGCTGATTCCTAAAATGGCAATGTTCACTCTTGCCATCTCCTGTTTGACCACTTCCAATTTACCTTGATTCATGGACCTAACATTCTAGTTTCCTAAGCAATATTGTTCTTTACAGTATCAGATTTTACTTCCATCACCAGTCACATCCACAACTGGGCATTGTTTTTGCTGTGGCTCCATCTATCTCTTCTTTCTTTCTGGTGTTATTTTTCCACTCTTCTCCAATAGGATTTTGGGCACCTACCAACCTGGGGAGTTCTTTCAGTGTCACATCTTTTTGCCTTTTCATACTGTTCATGGGGTTCTCAAGGCAAGAATACTGAAGTGGCTTTCTATTGTCTTCTCCAGTGGACCACATTTTCCCAGAACTCTCCACCATGACCCATCTATCTTGGGTGGCCCTACACAGCATGGCTCATTGTTTCATTGAGTTAGACAAGGCTGTGGTCAGTGTGCAACATAGTGATTCATAAGTTTTAGAGGTTTTACCCCACTTACAGTTATTATATAATACTGGCTACATTCCCCATGTAGTAAAATGTATATTTGTAGCTTCTTTATTTCATGCATGGTATCTTTATCTCTTAATTCCCCATCATTATTCTTCCCCACCCTTCCCTCTTCCCACTGGTAACCACTAGTTTGTTCTCTATATCTGTGAGTCTGCTTCTTTTTTGTTACATTCACTAGTTTGTTGTGTTACTGAGATTCCACATATAAGTAATATCATTCAGTATTTGTCTTTTTCTGATTTATTTCACTGAGCATAATACCCTCCAAATCCACTCTCCACACACACACACATACATACATACACACACACACATCACATCTTCTTTATTCATTCATCAGCTGATGGACAGTTAGGTTACTTCCATATCTTGGCAATTGCAAATAATGCTGCTATGAACAGTGGGGTCCATGTGTTTTTTGAAATAGAGTTTTTTTTTTTTTTTTTAGGTATATACTCAGGAGTGGAACGGCTGGATCATATGGTAGCTCTATTTTTAGTTTTTTGAGGAACATTTATACTGTTTTCTGTAGTGCCTGTTGCAAATTACATTTCCACCAACAATGTGAGAGGGTTCCCTTTTCTCCATATCCTCAGCAAAATTTGTTATTTGCATACCTCACTGTGTTTTGTTTTTTCTTTTTAAATCTGCATTTCCCTGATGATTAGTGATGCTGAGCACCTTTCCATGTGCTGCTATTGAGTATTTTTAAACTGATAAATACAAGTATAAATCTTAACACCTGTCTAATTTCTTGTGGGTCTTGGCCCTTTCCTTTAACAATAGTTGATACAGGGTGATGAGGGCTTACTTATCACTGACAGATGTCCTGGAAATAACACTGTGTAATGTCCACAGTTAAGCCTGAAAAGGCCATGAGCCACTCAGGTCAGTCTCCTGACAGAGCCCTCCACCACCAAGAATGAGCTCTGCAGTCCTGCCTGCTGGGATGAAGCCCAGGCCTCACGGGGAGGCTTCCTGAAGCTCCTCTGGCAAACCCAGCTTCAGCTGCTGATGTGGCAGTGACGTCACTTCCACAGGAGTCCAGCTCCTAGTGTTAGTGTCAACCTTAACTGGTAAGTCTCCTTTCCTGAGACCCTAACATCTAGAGCAGAAAGAGCCATCCCCACTGTGCCCTGTCTGAATTCCTCACCTTGGGACCATGAGCAAAACAAAGAAGGTGTCTCATGCCATGACACTGAGGGTTAGTTTATAAAAAACATTTTATATTAAAAGCGACAAGGAAAAAATTTGTGGAAAAAACTTATGGAAAATTCACAGGCTACAAAGGAAGATAAATGAAATTCTGTGTTTCCTTCCTTATCTCTTCTGTAGCTTTCTAGATTCAGTTTCTGGAAGTAACAACTGTTAAGTTTTTGTCCTCTTTCCAGATTTATTAATGGAACGATCAGATAGTGCTGATACACTGACAAGCATTTTTCTAAGAGCTTTACCTACATTTACTCAGTTACTCTTCATTCACCATAGATTCTCAGGTGGTACAAAGGAGAGTCCTCTGCTTCATTCTGATTTCCTTCCAAAACTGGGTGTCTGAACGCCCTTTTGAATGATGTTCCTCCAATATATTTGGAAATATATTCCCTAGGGTCTTGCCTGGCAGTCTAGTGGTTAGGACTTTGCCTTCCAAATGCCTGGAAGCAAAAAATCTGAAACCATAAAAAACAACTGAAGCAATATTGTAACAAATTGAATACATTAAAAAGTCCTATTAAAAAATAAATACATTTCTTAATTCTTTTTAAAATTTTATTCCTCAACTTCCTTATTTATACATACACACACACACACACATACATTTTCCATCAAGCTGGGAAGTGCTAAAATTTTTCATTTCGAGTAATGTAATATTGCCTGTTGTTTTCTACCCTCAGTCATATCTCAGTTGGGTAACCCTTGGGAAAAAAAATATGACACCATCTTAATTATTGTTTTACTTCATCAAGGACCCACTTAATCTGTTAGTTCAGATACTTGGAGGTGAGGTGAGTCAGCAGTGAAGGGCTTCCCTGGTGGCTCACACAGTAAAGAATCTACCTGCAGTGCAAGAGACACAGGTTTGATCCCTGGGTTGGGAAAATCCCCTGGAGAAGGGAATGGCTGCCCACCCCAGTATTTTTGCCTGGAGAATCCCATGGATAGAAGAGACTGGCTGGCTACAGTCATTGAGACGCAAAAAGATGGACCTGCCTGGGTGGCTAACACTTTCACACTTTTTTTTTTTTCATCAGTGATAAGGATTTGTACTAAACCTGGGCTTTCCAGATGGCTCAGTGGTAAAGAATCCATCTGCCAATGCAGGAGACAAGTAGACAAGAATTCCATCCCTGGGTTGGAAAGATCCCCTGGAAAGGCAATGGCAACCTACTTCAGTATTCTTGCCTTGAAAATTCCATGGACAGAGGAACCTGGCGGTCTATAGTCCATGGGGGTCACAAAGAGTCAGACGTGATTAAACACCCAGGGGCACACATACAGTACAGCATTCCATGCCTTGTAAGGGTACATACTTTGTTTTAATAGGGCAACTTTTCATCTTTCTCCTAAAGTTTTCACTTCTATGTTTAGGGGGCTGGTCACTTATCATCCTATAGTCAGTGTTCATGACCATCAAAATGGGGTGTGATTAGGTTTTAAATTATGACCCAGAACACTCTTAGTCCTAGAGTTTTGGGTTGTTTAAAGTTCTTCATTTAGAAAAACAGTAACTACACTTACACCCAACCTGCAGTTGAAAACACAGTGATTTGGTTTTTGTTACTTGTTCAGTGAATAGCCAGGGTTAACACACAATAACAGACAAAGTGTTAAATGAATTGGCAGAGATTGAAGGGTAAGTAAGTCTGTAAATTTAGGTGCATAGAGAGGAAAGAAAGTGGTTTATGTAGAAAATGAGAGAAGGGTTTAAGCAATTTAATAAGCATATGGTTAGAAAGAGAATATGACATTTTACAATTGAATTTTGATTAATGCTACCTTTTATATCAACTGGAACATATTTTAAATTACTTCATCTAGAAATTTCTGGTGACTTAGAAATACTAGAAATAATTGGAGATGATATATCTACAGGAATATGATGCATTTTATTCTCAACGTGTTAGCCTTGTCCCTCTTCACCCTGAGATGTTCACAAATATCTATATTTGTGGGACAGGCAATTTTCTCTCATATAAATTATTTTTCTAAATCAGGGAAGAATCTGTAAGCCTGGGATTCAGTTTTGAAATAAAATGTTTATTCTGAAAAGCTAAATTTGTCCATAGAAACACACTTTCTATATAACAGCCTTTGGACTCATCCTGTGCAAAGTCCAGTTCACTCTGAAAGTTCTGTGATGAATCGTCTCCATGGTAATGTGATGATACACATTCTGCATTCTATACCAACTGGCACTTTGTGAGCTGAGAGGTTCGCATAAGTGAGAAGAGTTCATCTTCAACCTTGAGTGTTTTTTAAATGGGCAACTTGAATTGCTGTTCTGGAGGTAGGTTCCTACTGATCCTCTAAAGGCTGTTTCTTCAAATGGGCTGGTTAACTTTTACTGAAGTTTTTTCCTCATCTTTTTTTTTTTTTAATTTCCATCATTCTAGTTTATCTACAGAGATATAAATGTATTATATACTTTTGCTTTATTCCTTAATTTATACTTTTTGATTCTTCTGTTAGCTGGGAGCCTTAAATATCTTCCTAAATTTAGAAAAATGTACAATTTTCTAGTGTCAGGTTTTACATACTCTACCAGAGAATAGATGGAAAGAACTGAAGCAGGAGAACCATGATGTCTCCCCAAAAATGGACATTACAGGAAAAGGGGATTACAGCTCAACTCTTCTAAATGTAGCTTCCCAAATCTACAAGTACTAGCAGTGTAAATCCAGAAACTTTTAAAAATGAAAAAACCTGGGATTTACTGGTGGAATTTCCATGAGTGGATGTGAGCAGGATCACCGTTTGCCTTTGTCAGGGAGTGTGATGAGACGGGGCCTTGCTGCTGGGTTAGTAGGGTGAACATTTGGTAACTGAGGGAAAGAGGGTCTGTCTGTTGATCCTCAAGGAGAATCTTGGGGTGAGGTCTCTAGTCTATGAATATGGACATGACTTTCAAAAAGAATATGGGGCTCTAATGTCTTCCACTACAGGGTCTAGAGTATGATGAGTTGATAGAGTCAGAATTTCAGTGAGGGAAGACTCAAGGTCCTGCCCATTCTTAGCTAGCACTTTGTTCAGGCTGCTCAAATCAGTGCTCTGATCAGCTGTAAGACTTTGAGCATCAGAGACTTAATTAAAACACCAAAGCCCAGCACAGATGACCACCTTCCCAGTTAACTCAGATTAACTCCTCATCTAGACTTGGTCAATGGAAGCAAAGTTAATTCTTGGTAGAGCCATCATGTAGCTTTTGGTTTAGAAAATTCTGAGCTCTGAGCTAACTTGGATGCCAAAGAGACTACTGGTCAGCTCAGCAAGATGACATTGAAAAGGCTGTTGTGACATGGTTGCCCATGTGAAGAATCTGGAGGATGGACAGAATTGAAATCCTATGGTCCTTCTGAGGAGCTTTGCCTCAGAAGAAACTTGTATTTTTGGATCAGAAATGGAAATATAGAGACAAATTGTGGAAGGAGGATTTGAGTTCTTTTTTAGGATGAGTCATCTTCTCCAGGGCATCCAGCTCTCAACTGCAGAAAGCTAGGGCCAGGAGAATTTGAGAGGGGGGTTGCATTCACCATTGTGTGCTCTTGGAAAGTCACTTGATCTCTCTAAATTTCAATACCTTCTACTGTAATATATGGTTACAGCCCCCACTTTGTCTCCCCCATCCTCCCCAACAAGGCTGGATATCAGAGGAGGTGATAATAGATACTCTCCATAAACTGTAAAGCTTTGTTTCTGTGACAAAGGTGGAGTAAGCTTCCATCTCCACTTACTTGGAATCATCAAAATACCCTCTGTGCTTTCAACCGCTACTAAAGGTCCACCTTTTTCTTGACATCACTCAAGACTGAACTCTTACAGAGCATTTATGAAGCTTTTCTATTTATTCATTTGACTGCTTTGGGTCTTAATTGTGGTACATGGGATCTTCGTTGCACCATGTAGATCTTTCATTGCAGTGCACTGACTCTAGTTGTGCTACCTGGGCTCAGTAGTTGCACCATATGGGCTTACCTGCTCTGAGGCATGTAGGATCTTACTCCCGCGACCAGAAATCAAACACCTATTCCCTGCATTTCAAGGCAGATTCTTAAACACTTGACTTCCAGGTAAATCCCTCCTTCATTTCTCTAACATTTTACCTATATTTAATCATTCTTTGCCTCATAATACTAAAAATAGGCCATATTACATTTCTCCAACTCAGTACAGGAAACTGAGGCAAAGAGAAATCCAAATAACTTTCCAAGTACCTGCTTCTCCTAAATAGGATCTGAATCCAGTCCATCAGGTGTGGTCACCATGCTCTGCTGAGCTTCTAGGTCTCAGCTAAACAGACATATTTGTAAACACAGCCAGTATGTTGGGTGCTTTCAGTGCACATCAAACTGCAGATCTTCCGAAGTCCACTTTGGATTCAGGAGGCCCTGCTAGGCATCTGGTGATGAAGGGGACCAGAGGACTGAATTGTGGATCAATTATTATTAGTTTCTATGTGTTCTTCTGTTGGCAAGACATCAACTACTCTTACCATTATAATGCCTTTCCCAGGATGTTTTGTCTGGAAGACCAAAAAAGACATTCCTCAGAGTTCAAGAACATTAAAGACCAGCTGGGTCAAGAGAGTTCGTTGTTGGCCACACAGTAGGATGCACCCTATAACTGACCCAGTTGAAGGTACTGTGGAAATTTTCTAAGTTCACTCATAAATAAATATTGTAGTATGTTCAGTGTCTCATATTTAAGAAAAAAATGGAAATATTAAGCAATGTTCTTCTTTTGTTTCATGTGTTCAAATTGAAACTATGTCAGTTGGTACTGTTTTAAGTATGGAAGGAAACATGCATTTAAAATTCAACATTTGATTCATGTTTAAGACTGAAGATGATCTCTAGCTATGATTTGGACATTAGCTAATTTTTTAACATTAGCTGTGATATGTTCCTCCCTGAAGCTATGTTTCATGATTTCTTTTTTTTTTTTCTAATTTTATTTTATTTTTAAACTTTGCATAATTGTATTAGTTTTGCCAAATATCAAAATGAATCCGCCACAGGTATACATGTGTTCCCCATCCTGAACCCTCCTCCCTCCTCCCTCCCCATACCATCCCTCTGGGTCATCCCAGTGCACTAGCCCCAAGCATCCAGTATCATGCATTGAATAGCCATGATTTCTTTAAATTATTAGACTTTATTTGGAACAGGATTACATTGACAAAAAAGTTGTACAGAAAATACTGAAAATTCTTATATCCTATCACTCCAGTTTCAATTATCATATGTTACTCACAGATACCATGTGTGTAGTACATTTATTGAAATTCATGGGATAATAAATTTTTAGTAATTAAAAGTCCATAGTTCACCTAAGATTCACACTTTGTATTGTTATATTCAATGATATGTTAAATATGCACAATATTATTTATCACCATTATGGAACCATACAGAAATCTGTACATTAGTGTTCATAGGGTATTCTTAGTAGTCAAATGGTAGAAGCAACCCAACAACCATCATGTGATGAATGGGTAAATGAAATATGACATATACTCAGAATGGAATACTGTTCATCTATAAAAATGAATTAAAAAATAAAATTAAAAAAAAGTAAAAAAAAGAAAAGAAAAAACCAAAAAGAAAAAAAAATGAATTAAGGATTGAAATATGTTACAAAATGGATGGACCAAATAATACAAAAATTTATTATGGCTATTGAAATAATACTGGCACAGAAAGACAAATATTGTATGATTCCACTGGTTTAGGGTACACAGAATAGGCAAACACACGGAAACTGGAAATACAAATTACCAAGGCCAGGAGGTAAGAGGGAAGGTGGATTATGACTTCATGAGTACAGAGGTTATACTCAATCTGATGAAAAAGATTTAGATGTAGATGATTTTGATAGGTATGCAGCATTGCAAAAGTAGAAAATGCTATGGAACTTTTTAATTCTTAAAAATTATGAAAAGAATAAATAGAATGTATATATTTTTAAATATAAATTTATTTATTTTAATTGGAGGTTAACTTTGATCACAATGCTCAATTGCTAAGTCGTGTCTGACTGTTTGTGAGCCCATGGACAGCAGCACACCAGGCTCCCCGCCCTTCACTATCTCCCAGAGTTTGTTCAAATTCATGTCCACTGAGTCGATGATGCCATTCAACCATCTCATTCTTTGTGCCTCCACCCCCTTTTCCTCTGCCCACAATCTTTCCCAGCATCAGAAGCTTTTCCAGTGAGTCTACTCTTCACATCAGGTTGTCAAAGTATTGAAGCTTTAGCATCAGTCCTTCCAATTAATATTCAGGGTTGATTTCCTTTAGAATTGACTAATTTGAACTCCTTGCTATCAAGAGTCTCTTCAGCACCACTGTTATAAAACATCAATTCTTTGGCACTCAGCCTTCTTGATGGTCCAAGTCTCACAACTGTACATAACTACTGGAACATAGTGATTTTTAGTGCTTACCTTTGTCAGACTAACAATTTCAAGTTGATCAGGTTCCCCTTAGCTAGAAAGCTAAAGGCTCTTTGTCTCATTTCTGAAACATTCATCTCTTCAGCCTTCCTCTACCTACCGGGAAGGTTGTCCAACAGATCTCAACCCACACTTATTGACCACCCACATCCGTACACTGCTCCCACGTGTCCACATTAGCACGGTCTCTCCAATCAGCATCACAGGTGTCCTGACTACCCCTCTACGTCCTCCTAGAGCTCCCTGAGGATGAGCTGTCCACCTCAAATTTGGAGGAAGAGGCCCTGCCCACCGGTGCGGTAAGTGCCCCAATCTATCTGAGGTGAAAGCGTTGCTTCATGGCTTTACTTTTCAGTTGAGTTCAGATAAGAGTTCACAATATTCAAGACAGCTCATACAAAGTTTTTAATTCAGGGGATGAATGTTGAGTCTTCAAGCAGAAAGCTTATACAAAAGGACATTATTTAAAATGACAACATCAATTAGAAACTGTGGTTGGGAGCACATGTCTCAGCTGAAAGCTTTCCCTCTTGAAATAAAATTTTTGTAACTGCTAGTCAAAATGGGCTTGAGAGATATTTCAGGGAAAGCATGAACCTTTCCCACAGGCATCCTCTCTGTTTTGTTTTTGGGCCATGGACTCAACAACACTTTCCCATTTGGTTTTTTGAGGACAAAAAAGAGAACAAAAGCCCTGTATGCATAGTACACAAGATGCTGACACCCTCACACTGTTTTCTTCTCTTTAATTACAGGTGAAAGAAACCAACAAAAATGGTAAATATTCAGGAATCATCCCTCTGCTGAGAAACAGTCTACATGATGGAGGCAGGGGTCTCTTGCGGGTTGTGGTTGGAGAGGCACCCTGATCCTGGGTCCCTAAAGGGGCAGAGGGGTGGGACTGCAGAGAAGAGACTGATCTCCCAGGATGAACAACAACTGTGTTCAATGGTCCTTGGAAACCACTACATCATTTAGATGCTTTGGGTTTGTGTGAATCAGGGTTGTAGTGCCTTGTGTGAGCCCATGTGATGTGGTTTTGAATCTCCGTATGTGTGTGTGTGTGTGTATGTGTGTCTCCTCAGAAATGTTTTCCTCTTACACAGCACAAGTCAAGTGTGAACTTTGTAAATACCTCTCATCACCACTACACACTGCCTATACATTATGTGATTCTTTCCTCAGCTCAGCCATTCCTCAAGTTTGGTTAATGTTCATTTTCCTCAGATGAAGATGGTGCTGAGAAAAATGGCCTTAGCTCTTGACCTCCTAAATGGAAAAGCCAAACTGAAAACATAGGGATGGTCCCAGTGTGTCTGCACTGCACCTCTGACCTGCACTGATCACTCAGTCATGGGATGCTCTGTCATGGAGCAAGGGGGTCCCTGCATCTGTGTCCATGCCTGCAAGTACTAGCAGCTCCAGAGGTTCAGACCATGGCCATCCTTATAAGGTAGCCTCAGTGGTCACACAATCCAGGGGCAAACATAGATGGGCTAACGACCAACTTTGGCAGAGTTATCACTCTGAAAGACACCTCAGGACTTGCATCCTCCCAGTCAACTCACAAATTCTGAAAGTTGTGTGGCCGACACTGTAGGCCAAATATGTTGGTGCTACTGTTATTGCTTAAACAAGGATAAAGCAGATAATGACCAGGGAGATACTTCATTGTACATTATCATAAGCCTTACATTGATAAACCCTGTAGCACACACTCAAGGGAAGATGTCAAATAGATCACAAAGTGGTACTTGATAGTTAGCCTAGTGACCATGACTCTATTTGTAAATCTCCTGCACAACTGGGTCATAGACATCTTTCACCCATGCTTCTTATCCACAATGAACTGTCCCACAAATTGTCTGACATCTGTGAGTGTGACAGCCACTGACTCAGCGGACATACAAATATTGTTTGGAAAATGAAGACTGGGGAAAAATATCACATGACTGATAGTAGCAATTTGGAATAGTAGGGTTGAATTCAGTCCTCTAACAGAATTTCCTTTCAATCAAGAATAAAGGCTCATAGAAGGCTCATTGGTAAGTTAAATGGCTGTAACTGCAGATCCTGGGGATGCAGTGATCTAGGAAGGACTCCAGAAGACAGGGGTGATTTAGCAGGAGTTGTAAACAGGCAAACGGGTCATGGGTCTCTGTCATTGAAAGAGGGCATGCATTTTAGTGTTTCTTTTGTCCTCATTGGTTAGATTATCTCTAGTTAAATTGCAGAAGCTGTGTTTCATTTCATTCCTGCTCCTCTCCTTTGCTCCCCTTCCTTCAGCAGCTTGACTCAACATCAGCTCAATCCATAGTTACTAACCTCCCTCATGCATGCACTCCATCACACGTCCCAGTCAAATAATAACAAAGGCTGAGTGACTGGTGAGCAGCCTCAGCTGTGTCCTGACAGCTGTGCTCTGTCCCTCTAGCACCCCAGGAGGACCTGGTGGAGGAGCTGCCCCAGGCCTGCGCAGAGGAGCAGCCTCTGAGCATGCTGAAGGTAAGCTCATCTCTCTCTATTGGGGAAAAGACTGCTCCATCACTTCTTTATTTTTATTCAGCTGAATACAGTTATAGTAGTCTGACAATGTAAACTCTCACTGATGTATGCAATTCCTTGGCTGCAGAAATACTGAGGTTAAATCTATTATCAACACAGACATGTTTCAATAGGACATTAAAAATAGACGGCATCAGTTACTACCGTAGGTGCTTTTAGGAAGAGAAATTTTCTCCTCCTTGAAAAGTAATTTTGTAATTATTGGTTAAATTGAAACTGAGACCTCTTAGGTGAAAAAGCCCAGCCTTTTAAAAGGGTGCCTGCCCTGTTTTCCTTTGGGGCCACTGACTTAAAGAATTTTAGTTATCTGAGGATAAATATCAGATGACAGGAGACTTACTGCAGATAATACATGATGCTGAGACCCTCACACTGTTTTCTTCTCTCTAATTGCAGGCACATGGAGTAGTCTATGAACACGGTAAATATTCAGGGATCATCCCTGTGCTGAGGTACAATCTAGAAGGAGGTGGGGCTCTCTTGATGGCTCTAGTTGGAGAGGCGCCCTGATCCTGGGTCCCTAAAGGGGCTGAGGGGTGTGGGTGCAGAGGAGAGACTGATCTCCCAGGATGAACAGTGACTGTGTTCTATGGTCCCTGGAAACAACTACATCATTTAGATGCTGTGGGCTTGTGTGAATCAGGGTTGGGGTTCCGTGTGTGAGCCCACGTGATGTGATTTTGAATCTCTCTGTGTGTGTATGTATGTATGTGTGTGTATGTCCTCAGAGATGTTTCCCTCTTAGCACAAGTCAAGTGTGAACTTTCTAAACACTTCTCATCACCACTGCACACTGGCTATACATTACATGATTCTTTCCTCAGCTCAGCCATTCCTCAAGTTTGGTTAATGTTCATTTTCCTCAGATGAAGATGGTGCTGGACAAAATGTCCACGTTCTTGACCTCCTAAATAGAAAAACCAAATTGAATATCTAAGTGTGGTCCCAATGTGGTTGCTCTGGACACCTGACCTTCATTTGACACTCAGACCTGGGATCCTCAGTCATGGCACATGGGGATCTCTCCATCTGTGAGCCATGCTGGGAGCTACTGGCAGCTCCAGAGGTCCATATTGTGCCCTTTATTATAAGGGGAGTTCAGTTGTCACTTCCCTGGTGGCTCAGATGGTAAAGAATCTGCCTACAATGTGGGAGACCCAGCTTTGATCCCTGGGTTGGAAAGATCCTCTGGAGAAGGAAATGGAAACCCACTGCAGTACTTTTGCCTGGAAATTCCCATGGAGGGAGGAACGTGGTAGGCCATAGTCTATGAGGTCGCAAAGAGTTGGACATGACTGAGTGACTCCACCTTCACTTTCACTTTTCAGTGGTCACAAAAACCAGGGCAACAAAGTCGTGTCAGACTCTTTGTGACCCCATGGACGGTAGCCTACCAGGCTCCGTGGTCCATGAGATTTTCCACGCAAGAAAACGAGTGGACTGCCATTTCCTTTTCCAGAGGATCTTCCCAACCCAGGGATTGAATCTGGGTCTCCTGCATTGCAGACAGACACTTTACTGTCTGAGCCACTAAGGAAGCCCCAAAGATGGATTAACAGACAATTTTGGCAGAGTCTGTAGTATGAAAGGAACCTTGGGACTTGCATCCTCCTGGTCAAATCACATATTCTGAGAATTATGTGCCCTTATGTAGACAATGTAGGTTATAACTCTTGGTAGTAGTGTCATTGCCTAAAAAAGGAATAAAGAAGATTATCAGGAAGATACTTCATTGTATTGGGTCACATTAAAATAAGCATCACATTCATTAAACCCTGTAGCACACACTCAAGGGAAGGTGTCAAATACATCTCAAAGTGGAACTTGTTAGTTAGCCTAGTGACCATGACTGTTTATGTAAATTTTCCTGCACAGCTGGGTGCAAGATAGTCAGCATTCATCCCATGCTTCCTCTCTATAATGAACTGTCCCAGTAAATGTATGACTTCTGTGAGTGTGGACAGCCACTGACTTGGTGGACATGCAAATATTGTTTGGAAGATGAAGACTGGGAAAGAATATCACATGACTGACAATAGCTTTTTGGATAGGTCGGACTGCATACAGTCCTCTAAAAGAGTTTGCTTTTAATCAAGAAGAAATTCTCATAGAAGACTTGTTAAGTACAATAGCTGTAACTGTGAATGCTGGGGAGGCAGTGATCTAGAAAGAAATGCAAAAGCCAGCGGCAATTTACTAGAAGCTGTAAACAGGCAGGAGGGACATGGGTCTCTGTCATTGAAAACTGGCATGCACTTTAGTGTTTCTTTTGTCCCCATTGGTTAGGTTATCAGTAGTTAAATGCAGAAGCTGTGTTTCATTTCTTTCCTGCTCCTCTCCTTTGCTCTCCTTCATCCAGCAAAGAGGATGATTCAATAGCAGCTCAGTCTATAGGTACTAACCTCCCTCATACATGCACTCCACCCCATGACCCCATCAAAAAAAAAAGCAAATAAAACAGCAAAAACAGAAAAAAAATGCTGAATGATTGGTGAGCAGCCTCACTGTGTCCTGATGTTTACTATGTGTCCATCACTCTAGATCCCCTGGAGGACCCAGTGGTGGAACTTTGCCGGGACTGGGCTAAGGAACAGAGTCTGAGTACCTTGAAGGTAAGCTCCTCTGTCTTTCTCTGGCATAGGAACTGTTGCTTCACTTATTTTTTTTCAGTCAAATACAGTTATAGTAATTTGATAATGTGCATTATCACTGATGTATGCAATTCCTTGGCTGGGGAAATATTGAGGATAAACCTATTATCAGTACATGCCTGATTCAAAAGGACATTAAAAAAAAAAAAAAAAAAGACATCAGTTACTACTCTAGGCACTTTCCTCAGTAGAAATTTTTCCCCCAAGAAAAGTAATTCTGTAATCATTGGTGAAGTTATACCTGAGAGTGCATATGTGAAGTTCGTCAGGCTTTTCAACAGGGCTCCTCTCTTTTTTGGAGTGGACCATTGAGTTGAAGAGTTTAAGTTTTCTGAGGAAAAAACTCTGATAACAGATGACTTACTGGAGAGAAAACACGATGCTGACACCCTCACACTGTTTTCTTCTCTCTAATCACAGGCATACGGAGCAGTCTGTGAACACGGTAAATATTCAGGAATCATTTCTTTTCTGAGGAACTATAGAGTTGATGAAGGTGGGGCTCCCTTGCTGGCTCTGGTTGGAGAGGCAACCTGATGCTGGATGCCTACAAGAGTTGAGGGCTTGGGGTGCAGAGAAGAGGCTGATCTCCAAGGAAATAGCAATGTCTGTGTTCCATGGTACCTGGAAACAACTACATTCATCATTTAGATGCTGCTAGTTTATTTGAATTAGGGTTGAGAGCCCAGGTGTGGGCCCATGTGGTATGTTTTTGGTGCTTTGTGTGTGTGTGTTTCTTCAGGAGATGTTTCCCTCTTACACAGCACAAGTCAACTGTGAACTTTCTAAACAGTTCTCATCAGCACTGCACACTGATTATACATTACCTGATTCTTTTCCTCAATTCAGCCATTCCTCAAGTTTGGTTAATATTCATTTTGTTCAGATGAAGATGGTGCTGAGAAAAATAGCCTTTGCTCTCGACCTCCTAAGTGGAAAAGCCAAACTGAAAACCTCGGGGTGGTCCCAGTGTGACTGCTCTGGACCCCTGACCTGCACTTATCACTCTCATGGGATCCTCAGTCATGGAGCAAGGGAGTCCCTGCACCTATGTACATGCCTGGAGGTACTAGCAGCTCCAGAGGTCCAGACCATGTCCACCATTATAAGGTGGGCTCAGTGGTCACCGAACCCAGAGCAACCAAATTTACATGAACTGCTAACTTTGGCACAGTCATTAGTGGAAAGGCACCTCGGAATTCACATCCTCCTGGTCAACTCACAGTTTCTGAGAGTTGTGTGGCCTTGTGTAGACAGTGTATGCCATATCGGTTGGTTCTAGTGTCCTTGCTTAATCAAGCAATAAAGCAGATTATCCTCAGGGAGATATTACACTGTACTGGGTGAATTTAAAATAAGCCTTACATTGATTGAACCCTGTAGCACACACTCAAGGGAAGGTGTCAAATAGATCTCACAGTGGAACTTGTTAGTTAGCCTAGTGACCATGACTGTTTATGTAAATTTTCCTGCACAGCTGGGTGCGAGATAGTCAGCATTGATCCCATGCTTCCTCTCTATAATGAACTGTCCCACTAAATGTATGACTTCTGTGTGTGTGGACAGCCACAGACTCGGTGGACATGCAAATATTGTTTGGAAGATGAAGACTGGGAAAGAATATCACATGACTGACAATAGCTATTTGGATAGGTTAGATTGAATACAGTCCTCTAACAGAGTATGCTTTTTTATTATTTTTTTAATTGTATTTAATTTTTAAACTTTACATAATTGTATTAGTTTTGCCAAATATCAAAATGAATCTGCCACAGGTATACATGTGTTCCCCATCCTGAACCCTCCTCCCTCCTCCCTCCCCATACCATCCCTCTGGGTCGTCTCAGTGCACTAGCCCCAAGCGTCCAGTATCGTGCATCGAACCTGGACTGGCATCTCGTTTCATACATGATATTTTACATGTTTCAATGCCATTCTCCCAAATCTTCCCACCCTCTCCCTCTCCCACAGAGTCCATAAGACTGTTCTATACATTACTGTCTCTTTTGCTGTCTCGCATACAGCATTATTGTTACCATCTTTCTAAATTCCATATATATGCGTTAGTATACTGTATTGGTGTTTTTCCTTCTGGCTTACTTCACTCTGTATAATAGGCTCCAGTTTCATCTCTGGAGAACAGTGTGGAGATTCCTTAAAAAACTGGAAATAGAACTGCCTTATGATCCAGCAATCCCACTGCTGGGCATACACACTGAGGAAACCAGAAGGGAAAGAGACACGTGTACCCCAATGTTCATCGCAGCACTGTTTATAATAGCCAGGACATGGAAGCAACCTAGATGTCCATCAGCAGATGAATGGATAAGAAAGCAGTGGTACATATACACAATGGAGTATTACTCAGCCATTAAAAAGAATACATTTGAATCAGAGTTTGCTTTTAATCAAAAACTAATTCTCATACAAGACTTGTTAAGTACAGTAGCTGTAACTGTGAATCCTGGGGAGGCAGTGATCTAGGAAGAAATCCAGAAGACACGTGTGGTTTACCAGAAGCTCTAAAGAAGCATGAGCGCTGTGGGTCTCTGTCACTTAATTCTGGAATGCAGTTTAGTGTTCTTTAATCCCCATTGTGTAGGTTATCACTAGTTAAAATGCAGAACTGTGTTTTATTTCTTTCCTGCTTCTCTCCTTTGCTCTCTCTCATCCAACAAAGAGAATGATTCAACAGCAACTCAGTCCATAGTTGCTAATCTCCCTCATGTATACACTCCACACCATGTTCTCATCAAAAACAACAACAAAAAACAAAAACGCTGAGTGATTCTTGAGCAGCCTCACTGGTGTCCTGACAGCTACTCTGTGTCCCTCTAGCTCCCTAGGAAGATCAGTGAGGTGGAGAAACCGTGCTTTTTATTATAATCAACTGTCCTACTAAACATATAGCCCCTGTGAGTATAGACAGCCACTGACTCAGTGGACATGTACACAGTGTATATAAACAAATATTGACAGAAAAGTATGATATTATTCATAGCATAAATGGTAGGATTCAGTGTTTTCAAATCTTGTATATTTGATTTTCTTTAAGACAAGTGATTAGTGAATTAATAGAATGGCCCAGGATTAAATTCAGTCCTCTAACAGTTTACTTTTAATCAAGTACAAAGTCTCATAGGAAACATGATGAACAGAGTAGCAGCAACTGTGGATCTCGGAGGAAGAGTGATCTGGGAAAAATCAAGAGACTGTGGCAATTTAGCAGGAGCTCAAAATGAGCAGGAGGAGTCGTGGGTCTCTTTCAGTGAACAGTACATGCATTTTAGAGTTTTTCTTTTTATAGATTGATATTTCCTTTTGATTAGGTTCCTCTTAGCTAGAGGGCAAAGATCTGTTTTCATTTCCTTCCTCTTCTCCTTTGCTTTCCTTCCTCCTCCAAAGAGGATGAATGAACATAAGTTCAGCCCATGCTTACTAACCACCCATATCCATACACACCACCCCATGTTCACACAAAGGAAAAAACACTGTTTTTTTTTTTTTCCTAATTCCTTTGCAGCCTCACCACTCTTCTAACAGCTACTCTGTATCCCTCTAGATTTCACTAAGGACCTGACAGTCAACCCAGCTTGTGACAGGACAGAAGAGATTCCATGTGACTCCAAGGCAAGTTTTTCTTTTTATCCTGGTCTGAGATAGAAGTATTGTTTCATTTCTCTTTCAGTAGAATAAACTTATGACTCTTTGAGTGTGTTCATTTTAGATAGAAACAATTCCCTTGGTTGGGATAATGTTGAGTGAGAGTCTTATTACCAACTTATGATGCCTCAGTCCACAAGTTATTAAAATTGTTAGCATCCATTACACCCTGTACAGAGTTCTCTCTCCTATAGTATGTTTTCCTCTAAGAAAGGAATTCTGTAATTTCCAACCCAAGTGGACTTGGAAGTTTCATCCTCCAGGCAAAGGTCTTGCCTTGCATCCTGAGTATGTGTGCTCTGATCTTGCTGGGTTCCCTGGACTCCACCACTGTTCCTCATCAGGCTTTCCACTATCACCTAATGAACCAAAGACTGTGCATCTGTGTGATCTTACCCTCATAGTGTCTTCTCTTCTGTACTTGCAGGTGGCCCTTTCAGCATGTGCAAGTGGTACGTATTCTACAATCATTCAGTTGGAGAGATAAAGCTTTGTATATGAGAATGTTAGGACTTTCTCACTGGTTTTAGTGTAGAGGGAAACTGATTCCAAATTCCTGCTGGGAATGAATACGGGGGCCCTGGTGATATAAAGTAGTTTTCAAGTAAAATAATGTGGCTGATTATTGTAGTTCCAGGAAGAAACTGTACTATGGTTAATAATGTAGGTTTGTGTCCATGGAACTGGGTATGTCCCTAATCGTAATGAATAGTGTGATTCTTCTTGTGTGTGTGCATTTTTTGTGTTGTGTTTTTCCCAATTTTTGTCACCCTAAATATCACTGTCAACTCTCCACCCCCAAAATTCCCATCACCATTGCACCATGAATGAGGATGTATATACACATTCATTGTATGCTTTGATTTTATGCCAAGCGTACATCCTTTAACCTGGAAAACAAATCCCATTACTTTCCATGAAAATATTTTCAAGATTCTTTTTAACTTTTATTATTATTTTTTTTTATTGTCTGTACTGGGCCTTCATTGCTACGCAGGCTAGTCTCTACTTGTGGAAAGCAAGGACAACTCCCTAGTTGTCGTGAGTAGGCTTCTCACTTTGGCGGCTGCTTTTGTTGCAGAGCATGGGTCCTAGGGCTCTCTGACTTCCTCATGTTTGGCATGTGGGCTCAGTAGTTGTGGCTCCTGGGCCCTAGGGCACAGGCAGTAGTTGTGGCACATGGGACTAGTTGCTCTGGGACATGTGGAATCTTTCCAGTCCAGGGATCCAGTCCATATCTCCCACATTGGCAAGTATATTCTTTTTTTTTTTTTTTTATGCTTTAATAAAAAAGTTTTTATTTTCAGTAAATTATTTTCAACATGTGTACCTTTTCTTTTTTTTTTTTTTTAGTTTTATTTATTTATCTACTTTACAATACTGAGCCACCAGGGAGGCCCTACAGGATTCTTTTGAACAAAACTGTTTCAGAACCTCCCTTACTGGGTCAATTACACCTTTGCTGCTGCTGCTGCTAAGTCGCGTCAGTTGGGTCAGACTCTGTGCAACCCCATAGACGGCAGCCCACCAGGCTCCTCCGTCCCTGGGATTCTCCAGGCAAGAATACTGGAGTGGGTTGCCATTTCCTTCTCCAGTGCATGAAGGTGAAAAGTGAAAGTGAAGTCGCTCAGTTATGTCTGCCTCTTCGCCACCCCATGGACTGTAGCCTAACAGGCTCCTCTGTCACTGGGATTTCCCAGGCAAGAGTATTGGAGTGGGGTGCCATTGTAAATATTGTCTCCTAGTAGGTCTTATGGTATTTTGATTGGTCATGATTAATCACTCTGCCACTTCCCTCATTCACACTCTTTCCTATTAGAGCCTCCAAATGAATCTTCCCCCCTCACCCAAGGCACCTAGTACTGGGGAGGCTCCTTCCTTCTTCAGGGAGCCCCTGGTGGTACCTGCAGGCCACACCCAGTTCTAGAGGAATCTAAGAAAGAAGACCCTCTAGGAATAGATGAAGGAAATTCAGTACAGTTTTGCCTCTTAAGCTTTGAAATGTTCAGTCTGTCCTGTTAATTCCATGTTGTTCAGTACATCTCTAGAACTTTTCCATCTTGCAACTAAAACTTTATAGTCATTGAACAGACATTCCCTGTATCAACCTCTTCCCAGCTCTTGGAACTACCCTTTACTCTCTGTTTCCCTGAGTTTTCCTTTAGATAACTCAGGTAAATAGAATTGTGCAATATTTGTCTTCCTGTGACTAGCTTATTTCACTCTTACTGACATCCTCATGCTTCATTCATTGCTGCAAATGACAGGATTTCCTTCATCAATAAAGACTGAATCACATTTCAGTGTATATATATACACCACATTTTCTGTAATGATTTATCTGCCTGTGGACACTGGGTAGTTTTTTTAATCTTGGTTGTTGTGTACAATGTGGCAATGGATATGAGATTGTAGATATCTCCTGGACATTCTCATTTTATCTCCTTTGGACATACACTCAAAAGAGTGATTCCTCAATCTTATAATGGTTCTCTTAATAATTTGTTGAGGGACTTCTAAACTTCCATAGTGACTACACCATTTTCCATTTCTACTAACAGGGTACAAATGTTCCACTTCTCTACATCCTTGCCAATACTTGTTATTTTATTTTTATAATACACATCCTGAAAGGTGATATCTTTTCACTTGGTTAGCTCAGTGGGTAAAGAATCTGCCTGCAGTGCAGGAGACCCTGGTTCGATTCCTGGGTCAGGAAGATCTACTGGGGAAGGGATAGGTTACCCACTCCAGCATTCTTGGGCTTTCCTTGTGGCTCAGCTGGTAAACAATCTGCCTGCAATGCAGGAGAGCTGGCTTCAGTCACTGGGTTGGGAAAATCCCCTGGAGAAGGGAAAGGCTAGCCATTCCATTATTCTGACCTGAAGAATTCCATGGATTGTAAAATCCATGGGGTCGTAAAGAGTTGGATACGACTGAGCGACTGACTTGCGCTTTCCATTTCACTGATACTTAGTGATGTTGACCACTTTTCTTATGTATACTGATCACTTCTATTTCTTCTATGAAGAAATGTCTGCTGCTGCTGCTGCCAAGTCGCGTCAGTTGTGTCCAACTCTATGTGACCCCATAAACGGAAGCCCACTAGGCTCCCCCTTCCCTGGGATTCTCCAAGCAAGAACACTGGAGTGGGTTGCCTTTTCTTCTCCAATGCATGAAAGTGAAAAGTGAAAGGGAAGTCGCTCAGTCGTGTCCGACTCTTAGCGACCCCATGGAATGTAGCCTACCAGGCTCCTCCGTCAATGAGATTTTCCAGGCAAGAGTACTGGAGTGGGTTGCCATTGCCTTCTCCTGAAGAAATGTCTATTGAAGCTTTTTACACATTTTTTAAACTCAGTTGTTTGCCTGCTGTTGTTTTGAAGTTGCAGTTGCTTTTTTATATGTTCTGGATATTGTCCTGTTATTCAGATACAAAGTTTGCAGGTACTTCCTCTCATTCTATAGGTTGCCTTTCTGTTGATTGTTGAGGAAACTATCCTTTCTTCACTTGGTAGTTTTAGAACCTCGGCAAAGATCATTTGGCCACACACATATGAATTTATTCAAGATTCCCTTCATTGGTCTCTCTGCCTATTTTGTTTCTGGTAGAACTCTATTTTGACTGCTGTGGCATTCTAATGTGTTTTGAATTTAGGAGGCCTTAAGGCCCCATTGTTCTTTGCACTCAAGATTGTTTTTTCTCTTTGAATTTCTTTTGAGTTCCATAAGTATTAGAATTGGGGATTCTTTTTTTCATTTCTATAAAAATGACATGAGATTTTGTGAGTTGTTTCAATGTATATGTACATCACTTTTAGTAGAATAAGAAGGTCAGTCTGTGACCTTCTGGTCTATGGTCATATTCCAGTCTATGAATATGTATGTCATCGAAATTACTTGTCTTTTCTTTCTTTCAACAATGTCCTGTGGTTTTCAGTGCACAAATCTTTCACTTCCTAAGGAGCCTTTTCCACTGCCTTGCTTGGGTGCCCTAGAGTCAGGGATGGGAAAGATGGGCTCATGAAGAGAATGAATGTTTCTCCTTCCCCTCTGTACCTACTCTCTGGTTACTTGTAGTACAGGAGTGCTGGGCCATGCCCTTTACCTCTGCCTACAAATGAGCTCCCTATGGGGATTTTTCTTTGAAACTGAGTATTTACCTTTCTATTGGAATGTCCACAAGGAATCTCCCAATGCCTGGCCTGTGTCCTAGAGCCCCAGGTATACCTACATATGAATGATCATATTAGGCCAACAAATCTGCAATAAAGAACAAATGAGGACAGGCAGTTTGTTGCCTTTTCCTTATCTTTGGAGTTCTTAGAGCTGGACTTCCAGTGTAGTAGCCACTAGTCAGATCTGCCTATTTATAATTAACCTATTTCAAACAATACTTAACTTGATATATTAAAAACAAAACAAAAAACCACACAATTACCTGGTCACCCTAGCCATATCTCAAGTATGTCCATAAGTGTTGAAATTTCAGGTTGGTAAGCTTGAATGCAAGCTATATTGGTCCTGTAGAAATGTAAGGTTGAAAGGTGATTCTCTCAGCATCTCTCATGTGAAATATTGCAACTGTGATCACCATCTTGTTGAAGGGCTCTGACTCCACAAAGCACAGGGGAGGTCTGTGAACCTGCAGGGACAACCAGAAAGATGCTGTGTGAGCAAAGTGGAGAAGGAGAAATGGGTGGGTCAACTTGTATAATAACTGTATTATTGTTCATGGTTGTCTTTCTACAGACTGCTTCTTGGAGAGTGTCAGCAGCAGTGATACAGAAGATAATGCAGGTAGGGAACAACTCTCAGGTGGGATTTAGAAGGAGAGGGTTCCTGGACCACTCAGGTTACACCTGCTTCTGTGGAGATGAAGGAAGGTGAATATAAATTCAGGAAGAAGAAGGAAATGTATTAGAACTGTGATTTGTTCTTCATACATTTTAATGATATAATAGAGCTCTGTGTCAATGTACTATATATTGTGCTGTGCTTATAGTCATCTCTCCTTGCTTTTCCATTTAGAAATGGCCTTTCTCACAAGACACCTCTTTCCTTGGCCTTTCACCACCAAATATGAAAGCTTGGTTTCTGGGTAGTATCTGCAGGGTAGTATGGACAGGGACGTTAGCTTCGTGTTTAAATTCTCCTATGATGGCCACATCCTAGTGGGCACAAAAGTCTCATAGTCACTTAACACTGGAGACCAAGTTCTGCAATAAGTGTCAGGTGATGGGTGAAACGTGAACCCTCTCCATCTGCATTTTCAGGACATGTGGCTTCCCCTCATGTTTGTCCTCACTGTTTATTCCTCATATGAAGGGTGCTCTCAGGATTGGATGAGTCAAAGCACACCTGCTCTAGCATCCCTGCCTGGGCTGAGTCTCCTGGAGCTCATCTCAGCACCACACCTCCCCAAGGATGCTGTGCTGAAGGTGCTTCCACGTGAGAGCAGTCCATGTTCAGCTGCCCCTAGAGACCAGCATGGCCACAGATTCTAGAGACTGTGAAGGGGCCACTGGACTTCTTTACACATATTCTCACAGCCCGACTGACCTTGTCTCCAGGGACTGAGCAGACTTGTCAGAGACTCAGAGCAGCAGGACTCGGGGTCACTGATCTTTTTAGAACTCACTATTCCCTCCAGACAAAAGCTCCAGATGGTTTTTATCACCATCTTTGCACACTCCTCAACTCGTTTGTTTATCTTTTTAATTTTTTTTGCATTTGATTTGTTGTATTTTCTTATACATTTTGAGTATGAGCTCCTTATTTGAATATGTTTTGTATTTTTTCTGTGGGTTATCTTTTCATCCTATTGATTATTGAAGAGGCTACACTTTTCCTGTTTTGTGGTCTTAGAAACTTGGTGAATTTTATTTGACCATGTATCCATGAATTTACTTGGGGGTCCTTATTCTGGGCTTTAGGGCTATGCATCTGTTTCTATGTCAATATCATACAGGTTTGATTCCTATATCTTTGTAATGTGCCTTGAAATTAGGAGGGGAAAAACTTTGATCTTTGTTCTCAAGATTATTTTGTCTTTTTACAGTCTTTAATGGTTCCATATATCTTTTTGAATTTTCTTTATCCATTTCTATGAAATTTATGCTAATATTTTGATTGGTGTTGCAATGAATTTTTATCTAGCTTTGGGTAGCATAGAAATGTCAGCAGTACTAAGTCTTCAGTCTATGAGCATGATATGTCATTTCAATTCCTTGTGCCTGGTTTAATTCTTTCAGTATGGTTCGTGGTTTTCAGTGTGCAGGTTGTTTGCTTTCTAAAGGTACTTTTTCCTTGACCTCTCTGGACCTTTCAGAGTCAGTGGTTGGAAGGATGATCTCATGAAGAGACAGTGTCCCTCTTTATCTTCTGCACATGTTCTCTGATTATGTTCAGCATAGGTGCCCTGGGCCCTGTGCCCATACTCTTCCCCAAAAGGAGCACCTGCTGGGAATTCCTCTAAGATCTGGGTGTTGACATTGTTTCAGTGTCCCAAAGGCTCATGAGTACCTGGAATGTGTGCATGAGCCCAGGAGAAACACATAAATGAATCACCAAATCAGGCCAGCCAAATACCCTGCAGAAGCTGTTGGGCTACACTTCACAGGCCTGCAAGCCCTGTACTGCCTAGATTTGAGGCCAAAGAAAGGTCCCAGAGTTTACAGAGATATCAAAGTTTTAATAGATGGAATGTCTTATATATCTGAAGTAAAAGGGTCCTGGAGAGACACCTACTGTGGACAGCAGGTGACAGGCAGAACACAGAAGCTGCAATATTCTTCACTCTGGGGGGATGGGGAATCTACCAGTTACAGGGGGAATTAACAGCAGATTGGCTCATTAGTTACACTGGTGACCATGGAAACCAGTAGAGGGCCACATCCCTCTCTTACCCCCTCAGGCTAAATACTTTCATAGGCCAGAGATCTTTTCTCTGTTAATCTACAGGAAAACAGCTATCTTGAAAAGGGCAGAAAATGCAGAGGGAATAACCAAGAGAAAGGTGGTAACATTCTATATATATTCATTTGTTCAGTCACTCAGTTGTGTCCGACTCTTTGTGATCCAATGAACTATATCCCCCGAGCTTCTCTGTTCCTGGTATTCTCCAGCTAAGAATATTGAAGTGGTTTCCATTTCCTCTGCCAAAGCATCATCCCAACCCAGGGATTGAACCCATGTCCCCTGCATTGGTAGGCAGATTCTTTACCACTGAGCCACCTGGGAAGCCCTACGCCCTCCCTTTTACCACAGTGCCCTGGTATTCCATAAACTGTTCTGCCACAATCTATCAGAAGTGTTAGAACCATTGGAGCTGATCTTAAGATTCATTCAATCTTGCCTGGTGGCTCAGACAGTAAAGAATTCGCCTGCAATGCAGCAGACCTGGGTTAGAACCCTGAGTCAGGAAGATCCCCTGAAGAAGGAAATAACTACCCATTCCAGTATTCTTGCCTGGAGAATTCCAGGACAGAGGGGCCTGGTGGGCTACACTTTATGGGGTCACAAATTGTCCAACACAACTGAGTGATTAAGCACACACATATATAAACATATATAGAGGATATTGTGAATTACAGTGTGGTAGCCACTAGCCAGATGTAACTGTTATAGTTTGTTTAAAGGCATGTTTTAAATGGTCAAAAATACTTGCAATTTCAGATAGGTTAGCATGAAGGTGAGAGCTCTAATGGGCCTATAGAAGTGAAAGTTTGAAAATTGACTCTTTCAGCATCCCTGTCTTTAGGTTTGTAACTGGATCAGTGTCTTATTGAAGGGCTCTGACTGCACAGAGAACAGATGACTGCCATCTGCTATCCACAGTGGGGTGTCTCTTCATGACCCTGGGAAAAAGGTCAAGGTGATGCTGTAAGAGCCAGCAGGGCCTCAATTGGAGCAGAAGTGGGTGGGTCATTCATTCTGATCACCTTGTTGCTCCTGGTTGTGTTCCTATGGAATGTGTTGTGGAGAGCATTTGGTGTGGTGGTGAGGAAGGGGACACTGGCAGGAAACAACATTCAAATAGGACCTGACAGGAGAGGGCTCCTGAAAACATAGGGTTAAACCCTCTGCTTGCAGGCTAAGGAAGGTTAACATGAAATTAGAAAGAAGGAAATGTGTGTAGAGTTGTGAATTACTCTTTTCATATTTTAATGATATGATAGAGAAATTGTGTCCTGGACTTGCATTGTGCTGTGTTTATAATCACCTTTTCTTGCTTTGCTCTTCAAAGATTATTTTTCCTGTAAGAGCTGCTCTCTCCTGCTTTTGTCACTGACTAGTATGAAAACCAGGTCTCTGGTCAGCACATCTCGAGTATTGCGCATTGCAGACTCTGTTTTCTACTGTATGCTGAACTGTGATGGCCATATCCTATGGGCTCAAAACTCTCATTGCCACTTGACACTAGAGACCACATCCCTGTAGTGCATGTGAGGTGGTGATTGAGGCGTGAACTCTCTCCTCCTGCACTTTCAGGACTTGTGACTTCCTCTCATGTTTCTCCTCACTGTTAATCCCTCAAGTAGAGGGCACTCCCAGGGGTGGATGAGTCACAGCACATAGGCTCTGAGTCCCTGCCTGGGCTCAGTCTCCTGAAGCTCATCTCAGCCTCTGCACCATCCAAGTCTGATGTCCTGAAGGTGCTTCCATGTGAGAGGTCCATGTCCAGCTGCTCCTACCTCCATGGCTTCAGATTGTACATTCTGTGAAGAGTCCACTGGGCTTCTTCACACACTTGCTTTCACAGCCCTGCTGACCTGGTCTTCTGGGATTGAGCAGTCCCAGGGCAGCAGGTCCTGGGGTCACTTCTACTCTCAGAACCCACTGCTGCTTCCAGACAGTCCTGCCCCTTCTCCCCAACCCGAGGCCTGCCCCATCCTCTGTCCTTTCCTTACACCTTCCCAGGTCTCATCCCTCCAGTTTTCCAAGTCTTAGTGCAAACCAGGAAGCTACCAGATGTTTATCGAGGACTCTTGTCACATCATTCTGGCTAAATGGAATTGGAAGTGTTTGCCTCTGTCCTAAGGGTCTGTAAAACTTAAGGTGTTGCTGTGAGCATTAAGTATCCCCCAGGTAACTCAGATCACCAAAGGCAACAGGAGAGTCTCTGTTATGTGAAATTTTGTCCTTCCCTCCCCCAGGGCTCAAAACACTCTCAGGTCCATGCCCAGTCCTCCCTGGCAGGGATGGATTATTTAATTAAATAATGGGCTGATAGAAGACAGTGGCCATACACCCATGGTCCTTCTTCCAATGTTCCCATGTTGGAGAACTCTAGGGTTGATGGAGTTTCAAGGAGCAAGGAAAGGAACAGTGATAAGAGGAGAGAAGTGAGGAAGGAAGTAGAGGAGAAACAGGGGGAGAAGGAGGGAAGTGAGGTCATGGGCAGAGATGCATGGAGACAGTGACCGCCTGGAGGAGGAACAGGTTGACATGGCCTCATTCCTGTTCGCATGTAGACAAGTTGAGAGTGGTGACAGGAAGCTGCAGTTCAGAGACCCACTTTTTCACTGAAGAGGTGAAACACTGAAGCCCTGGGTTTTCCCTGGAGAAAAGGCACCAGGGGTCCCAGGGTCAGGCTCTGAGGGGCACCAGGGTCCTCAGTCACATCCTGACTCTAAGTCTCTCCTTTGCTTTCCCACAGACTCTCCACATGACTACTACCCTCAGACATCAGAAAAATGCATGGAAGATAATAAAGATTCAGAGATAGAGAGCAAGAATACAGAGGTAATTTCTTCCTTCTTTCATATTTTTAAGTTTTCTCTTTTTCTGATCCACAGACTCTTCCTTGTAACCCTTCCCCATCTCCACTTTCCGTCTTTTCATGATTATCCTCCTGGAGCACCTGGTTTCTTATAGGCACGGGGGATCCTGGGAGCTTATATAAAACCTGTGAATCTGTCTTCAGCTCTCTTCCCCTACTCTCATAGCATTGCCCCAGCTCCTGACCTCATGTCTGCACCCTTCAACCTGGTTTTGTCACTATGACTGGCCTGAGAAGGAGTGGAGGCTGGAGTTAGTATGTCTGGATCCATGCAGTTGAAGTGCCTGCATGAAGTCTGCCCTGCCCTGGGTTACCCCGTATAGTTGCTTTCCTGCCCTGAAAGAGCTTGGACCTGCCTGACTGATCTCTTTCTTTCAGATTTCAGAAAACTCTTTGCTTGTTTGCTGGAGGAATGTTTTGGGGGGTATCAAAGATAATAAAGAAGACCAAGAAAAGCAAGAATGAATGTGGGACCTGGGTGAAAAGGTGAGGCAGAGAAGGGCACATGTCTGCATCATGTCCTCAACTCACTTGGTGGGGCTTCAGAATCACCAGCAAAAACACTGGGGTCTGTTGCTGAGTGTGACCACAAAAGTGGAGACAAGAGGGTGGTAACAGTCCGTCCATGCAGACGAGAGGAAGATGCCCTGAGCACGTCTCCCCAGGGTACAGGTCCTGTCCCCAGATGTCCCTGAGGTTTCTGGGCTGGCTCCTCCGGCAGCTGTTACATTTGCAGGGAGGCTGGGGGGCACTGTGGGGCCACTGTGTGCCTGAGTCAAGGAGCCGCTGTTTTCTTTGAAGATCCCCACTGGAGGCTTCCTCATCTCCCTCTGCAGGACCCAGCTCTGCCCACCCAACCCCCCAAAGGCAGCAGGGGGTACCCCTAGTTCATCACCAGCTGCAGAGAGAGGTTGGGGAGGCCCCACGCTCCCCAGTCCTGGGCTCCTAGGAACAGAGTGAAGGAGACACAGGTGCCCAGAGCTCGTGTAGGCAGGAGTCACCTGGCAGCTCCACATCCCTGTGGGTGCTCCCTGGTCCTGAGGGTCCCAGCCAGCCTGAGAGGTTTCCTCAGTCAGGTGTCCAGTCTGGGGTCCCTCAGGTTCTTGAACCTGGAGTCCTTGGTCACTTCAGGCACCATTTCTTAATCTGAAGTTGGAGGTTCTGCAGATTCTTCTGTGTATGTGTCCAACTGAAGACACACCAGAAAGCAATACAGTGCCATTTGGGATGCTGGTCGTGGTAAGGGAGCCACCTATCAATGCAGGAGACACAAGAGACTCAGGTTCAATCTCTTGGTAGAGAAGATCCCCTGAGGAAAGGAAATGGTAACCCAAGCCAGTATTCTTGCCTGGAGAATCCCAGTGACTTGAGGAGCCTGGTGGACTATAATCCTAGGCTGCACAGAGTCAGACATGACTGAACTGAGCAGCACACTTGGGATGAGTGGCAAGATTCAAGTTGCTTATGTTCCTTTTATTTTTTTCTGATTCTGTCATTAACAACACATCTTATTTTATTATAATTTAAAAATCAGTGTCTTCTGTCAAAGGTTAGTGTTGCAACATGCTAAACATAAAATGCACCTTTTTATTACAACAATATAATAACAGTTTAAAATCATAAACCTCAGGAGAGTTTGGCTGGGGCTTGGAAATGATTATTAGGGAAAATATAGACCCTAGGTGTCTGTCCATTTCCAATGCTCAGGTCTCAGGAGCAGTTGTACTGAGTGTAGGATGGGTGGATATGTTGTCATACCCCCCATGACATCTGACTTCCTGCTCCTCCCAGGGGCTAGAGAGAAGGGAGGACCTAAGCATTCAGTCCTGGATCCCAGAGTCCCCTATTCCTCTGACTGAGTCTCACTGTCCAGGGTACCCATCAGTTGAGGGTTGCCGCCCGGATGCTCAGGTGTACTCGCTCCTGTGGGACATTTCTAAACACTCCCTGCTGACAGAAAACACACTCAGGAAGGAGAATCAAATAGGCCCAGTGCCCTGCAGATCTGAGCTCCAAAGCCAAGTCTAGATCCTGGGAAGTCTTCTGGGTCATGCACACCCTCCTCAGGGAGCCCTCTTCTGTCTGACTCTGCACCTCCCAGGGACTCCATCACCTGTGTTGCTGTTGCAGGCTCTGATCTGAATCCATGAAGACCTGGACCTGGAACCCATCGTGGACCCAGAGGGGATAGAGCCCCCACAGCACCAAGACCCTCAACTGGACCAGATCATAAGAGGCCTCCCTGCTTCTCTCCTGAGGGTCCTCATTTAGTACAGCTTCAGTTGTTTTGTTGTATAGATTTAGTATTAGTTTTTTCTACAGTGTTATCTATATGTTGTGCATTTATCTGTATGTTCAATATTTATATGTAAGGTTTTTCATTAAATTTTTAAAATATATCTTCTTTTTTAAAATAATTTTTCTATTAAAGCACACACGTGTACAGAAAAGCACCCTCAACAGAGGTGGAACTTAATGAATTGTCATAAGGCAGTCACCCTTGTGTCCACCACAAAGATCTCCCCCCCTAACATACAACTCAGTCTGCGTTGAGTAAGGAACTGCAAATTTAGTCCTTGCATCTGTCCTCATGTCATTGTCTTTCAGTTCAGTTCAGTTCAGTTGCTCAGTCCTGTCCGACTCTTTGCGACCCCATGAATCACAGCACGCCAGGCCTCCCTGTCCATCACCAATTCCTGGAGTTCACTCAGACTTATGTCCATCGAGTCAGTGATGCCATCCAGCCATCTCATTCTCTGTCACCCCCTTGTCATTATCTTTAAGGATTTTGTTTTTGCACGTCTGCTCATTCCACTAATCAAAGGAGATCAATATTACCCTAGCTGTTTCATGATTCGCATGTCAGGACTTTTGAAACTCATTTTGCTTGACTGGTAAAAAGTTCCTAATTCATCATTTCTCTCTCATGTAACTTAAATGTGTTTGTCTCTTTTCTTCTAACAGAGATTTTCTCTCTGAAAAGGCTCTTAAATTTCTAGTTTTTATTCCCTTTTATTTCTCCCACTCTTTTATTCTAGCTGCCCAAAGGACTTTTATTTTTAAAACCTAGTAGCTTGACTATAAGAGAAGGCAAAGGCACCCCACTCCAGTACTCTTGCCTGGAAAATCCCATGGATGGAGGAGCCTGGTAGGCTGCAGTCCATGGGGTCGTGGAGAGTCGCACACGACTGAGCAACTTCACTTTCACTTTTCACTTTCATGCATTGGGGAAGGAAATGGAAACCCATTCCAGTGTTCTTGCCTGGAGAATCCCAGGGACTGGGAAGCCTGGTGGGCTGCCGTCTATGGGGTCGCACAGAGTCGGACACGACTGAAGCGACTTAGCAGCAGCAGCAGAAGCTTTACTACAGTATCATCTGCTATTAGTCATTGCAAGTATATGCTCATTCTTTTTAATAAACACTTTCAAAGAATTTTTTTTCCCAGAAAACTTTGCATCAAAATGTTTAATATTTGCTGTGTATCTTTGCTGTGATTTTAATCTTTCAGAGACTCCAGTCATTCATACAAGGGCAGGGCATCCTAGTGTGCTGCAGTCCATGGGGTCACAAAGAGTTGGAAAGGATTGAGCAACTAAACAGCAATCAATCATTCATTTATCAGATCTCTTATGGTTATCTTCTACTTTTTTTATTATTATTATTATTTTTTTACTTTAGCAGAAAATATTAAGAAGAGATGGCAAGAATACACAGAAAAACTATACAAAAAACATCTTCACTACCCAGATAATCATGATGGTGTGATCACTGACCTAGAGCCAGACATCCTGGAATGTGAAGTCAAGTGGGCCTTAGAAAGCATCACTACGAACAAAGCTAGTGGAGGTGATAGAAGTCCAGTTGAGCTATTCCAAATCCTGAAAGATGATGCTGTGAAAGTGCTGCACTCAATATGCCTACAAATTTGGAAAACTCAGCAGTGGCCACAGGACTGGAAAAAGGCATTTTTCATTCCAATCCCAAAGAAAGGCAATGCCAAAGAATGCTCAAACTACCGCACAATTGCACTCATCTCACATGCTAGTAAAGTAATGCTCAAAATTCTCCAAGCCAGGCTTCAGCAACATGCGAACTGTGAACTTCCAGATGTTCAAGCTGGTTTTAGAAAAGACAGAGGAACCAGAGATCAAATTGCCAACATCCGCTGGATCATGGAAAAAGCAAGAGAGTTCCAGAAAAACATCTATTTCTGCTTTACTGACTATGCCAAAGCCTTTGACTGTGTGGATCACAATAAACAGTGGAAAATTCTGAAAGAGATGGGAATACCAGACCACCTGATCTGCCTCTTGAGAAATTTATATGCAGGTCAGGAAGCAACAGTTAGAACTGGATATGGATCAACGGACTGGTTCCAAATAGGAAAAGCAGTTCGTCAAGGCTGTATATTGTCACCATGTTTATTTAACTTATATGCAGAGTACATCATGAGAAACGCTGGACTGGAAGAAACACAAACTGGAATCAAAATTGCCGGGAGAAATATCAATGACCTCAGATATGCAGATGACACCACCCTTATGGCAGAAAGTGAAGAGGAATTCAAAAGCCTCTTGATGAAAGTGAAAGAGGAGAGTGAAAAAGTTGGTTTAAAGCTCAACATTCAGAAAACGAAGATCATGGCATCTGGTCCCACCACTTCATAGGAAATAGATGGGGAAACAGTGGAAACAGTGTCAGACTTTATTTTTCTGGGCTCCAAAATCACTACAGATGGTGACTGCAGCCGTGAAATTAAAAGACGCTTACTCCTTGGAAGGAAAGTTATGACCAACCTGGATAGCATATTCAAAAGCAGAGACATTAGTTTGCCAACAAAGGTTCGTCTAGTCAAGGCTATGGTTTTTCCTGTGGTCATGTATGGATGTGAGAGCTGGACTATGAAGAAGGCTGAGCGCCAAAGAATTGATGCTTTTGAACTGTGGTGTTGGAGAAGACTCTTGAGAGTCCCTTGGACTGCAAGGAGACCCAACCAGTCCATTCTGAAGGAGATCAGCCCTGAGATTTCTTTGGAAGGAATGATGCTGACGCTGAAACTCCAGTACTTTGGCCACCTCATGGGAAGAGTTGACTCACTGGAAAAGACTCTGATGCTGTGAGGGATTTGGGGCAGGAGGAGAAGGGGACAACAGAGGATGAGATGGCTGGATGGCATTGCTGACTCGATGGACGTGAGTCTCACTGAACTCCGGAGTTGGTGATAGACAGGGAGGCCTGGCGTGCTGCGATTCATGGGGTCGCAAACAGTCAGACACAACTGAGAGACTGATCTGATCTGATCTGATCTGATTGGAATGTGAGACAGCAAAAGAGACACAGATGTATAGAACAGTGCCGGGGTCCTGCCCCGGCTGATCCAGGGTATTCGAAGCGGAGATGGCGTCGGCGACCTATTTATTTAAATATTTTATCAAAGATATAAAGAGTAATAGGATGAGGATAGCTCAGTAGGAAAATTCAGTGGAGAAAAGAGGCTGAGTAGCTTGGTTTACGCGGGAGACCAATAAAACTTCAAGACAAGAAGTTTGCACCACTTACGTAGGCCGCAGGCATCCTTCCGTTCTCCCAAAGGAGAGGAGACACTGAGGCCTCCCTGGTTGGATCTTAGAAGTCCAGGCATAATTAGTAAGCATGGCGGGTTCCGCACTCCAGATGGAGACTCAACCAGAGTGAGAGAGAAAGCGACATGGGGAGACCAGTATTTCGAGAAACTGATCCCAATTCTTTATTTTCCATGGTCTACTTTTATACACTGAGATGTTATGCAAAAGTCATGCGGGGTCAGCAGTCCTGACTTTTATCAAAGTCAGGTGCTTCATACAAATGTATACAGAGGTCTTAGGGGTGTTACATCATCTTCTGGCCAGGGGGCCTGCTGACAATTTATGACCCTCTCCTTGTGACAGTGGTCAGTCAACCAGGACACTTATTTCTCCAGGGTGATTATTCTTAAAACAGACACCACCCAAATAAAGTTACTTTCCTATAGGGTGATGGTGTAGTGGGTTTTAGTTAAGGAAATAATTTACTTAGCCTAAGGTCTAACGTGATTAATATCAAAGGTTAATACTTATTTCTTCTATATACTCATTAACGTGTGTAAGGGCAGGGGATGTGGAGACTTAGCAACAAACATTGGCTCAACAAATGAAAAACCCTTCACCAATACAATTTCTAATCAGCCCATTATACTTATCCTAATAGTTTTCTAACTTTTCTAAGAAACCTGTTTTTAGAAGGTTTAAAGCATCTCGTGCCTCTCACGGTTGGGAGGCTGTGAGTGATCACATGTGGCTGGACAAGCCTGTCAGGCAGGCCAGAGAACCTTCAGAGGAGTTTGTAGGTTAAAACACTCTTGTCACACCCAGGAGTTTTTATTAACTGGAGCTCTAGGTTAACTCCTTCTCCGAAAGACGTGGTGGGGTACAGCCCCCCGTAAAGTCAGAGGTGTAGGTGAGAGCACAAAGTAGTAAAGCAGGCAGGCTCTGGTTATGGGGGTAGATGCTCGAGGATTTCCAGGGGGACTCCTGAGGCTCGATCCCACCTTTGCATATGTCGAGCCTCCTTCCTCATGACCTTTGCCATGGGTGGAGTACCTCACTCTGGCCCCCAACAGAACAGTCTTTTGGATCTTCTACTTTTAACATATTATTCAAATATTTTACAGCTTTTTCCTTAATTTATTTGCCAGAAGTTTTTTTCAAAATAATTTTTAACAGACTTTCTTTTCATCTACTGTTTCTTATAAGGCATTATTTCTCAGTGTCTTTCTCCTACTTTTACTTTCATTTACAAAGTGATTTTTCAATTTTTTCTTATTCTTTTCTGAGTCCCATGTACTGATTTCTGAGTTTTCTCAATTCTGATGTATGATGTCCTTTCCAAACTTTAACTGAAGAAAAAAAGAAAATAATTTTTTTCTTTTTTTCTCTATTTTTTGTTTTTTAACACTTCTTACTCTGTTGTTAAGCACATCATCATACAGGAATGAGAATATTTATATTTATGGACAAGTTGCTAAGGATTTCTGTAAAGTTTACTTATTCCCAGTTTTTTTCTAATTGAAGTATAACTGTAACTTAATTTAACTACAACACTGAGAGTTTCAGATGTACAATATAGTGATTTGGTATTTTTGTATATTACAAAATGGTCACCACAATAAGGCTAGTTACCAAATTATTCTCATTGACTGTATTCTCCATGGTGTACATTTTGTTCCCTGGACTCATTATTTTGTAAGGGAGTTTTGTAAGTTTTAATCTCTCTCGCCTAATTCTCTCATCACCACAACCCTCTCCTCTCTGGTAACCACTTCTTTGTTGTCTGGATCTATGACTTCATTACTGTTTGGTTATGTTGGTTCATTTGTTTTTGGTTTTCGGTTTCCACATACAAGTGACATCTTACTATATTTGTCACTCTGTCTGACATTTTCCTTAGCATAATACTCTCTAGGTCCATCTGTGTTGTCACAAATAACAAGATATCATTTTTCTTTATGACTGAGCAATAATCCATGTAGACCAAATCTTACCCATTCATCTTTTGATACACACTTTGAAAAAATACCCATATATGGAATTGCTGGATCATATGGTATTTCAATTTTTAATTTTTTGAGAAAATTCCATACTTAGTGTATATAAATTAAAATATTACCCAATAAGGCAACCTAATACCTACAGTTGGTATTTTCTGTAACTGAACTATTTAGAGTGACACTTGCTGCTACTGCTACTGCTAAGTCATTTCAGTCGTGTCTGACTCTGTGCGACCCCATAGATGTCAGCCCACCAGGCTCCCCCATCCCTGGGATTCTCCAGGCAAGAACACTGGAGTGGGTTGCCATTTCCTTCTCCAATGTATTAAAATGAAAAGTGAAAGTGAAGTCACTCAGTCGTGTCCGGCCCTCAGAGAACCCTATGGACTGCAGCCTTCCAGTCTCCTCCATCCATGGGATTTTCCAGGGAAGAGTACTGGAGTGGGGTGCCATTACCTTCTCCATTTGGACACCTATAAAAATTATAGGAGCAATTTTAATAAAATCATTTTGATTAGAAAGCAAATTCATTTTGATGTTATTGGATCAGTTGGGAGGATAAAGGTTGAAATGCAGAATTATGGAGAAAAGGGACACAGAAAGTGAGGGAATGCATAAAAGTATTGATTTTTCTACGGAGACCAAGCTCATCCAGCTCACCACACAACAGAACAATAAATCAGAGGCAAGCTGCTTTGGTGAGAAATAGCAACTTTAATCAGAAATCCAGCTGACTGAGGTGATGGACTAGTTTAGCCCAATGAACCCTCTTTCTCAGTTCAAGCTTCAATTAAGTTCAGTTCAGTCGCTCAGTCATGTCCGACTCTTTGCGACCCCATGAATCACAGCACGCCAGGCCTCCCTGTCCATCACCACTCCCAGAGTTCACTCAGACTCAAGTCCATCGAGTCAGTGATGCCATCTGGGCATCTCATCCTCTGTTGTCCCCTTCTCCTCCTGCCCCCAATCCCTCCCAGCATCAGAGGCTTTTCCAATGAGTCAACTCTTTGCATGAGGTGGCCAAAGTACTGGAGTTTCAGCTTCAGCATCATTACTTCCAAAGAAATCCCAGGGCTGATCTCCTTCAGAATGGACTGGTTGGATCTCCTTGCAGTCCAAGGGACTCTCAAGAGTCTTCTCCAACACCACAGTTCAAAAGCATCAGTTCTTCGGTGCTCAGCTTTCTTCACAGTCCAACTCTCACATCCATACATTACCACTGGAAAAACCATAGCCTTGACTAGACGGACCTTTGTTGGCAAAGTAATATCTCTGCTTTTGAATATGCCATCTAGGTTGGTCATAACTTTCCTTCCAAGGAGTAAGCGTCTTTTAATTTCATGGCTGCAGTCACCATCTGCAGTGATTTTGGAGCCCAAAACAATAAAGTCTGACACTGTTTCCACTGTTTTTATACTAAAAGGGGGTGAGGTATCACTGGTTGTTGCAAACTTCTTGGTACCAGAATACTTTGTTCTTGTAGTTGTCCATATAGATCTGGTCACAGTGTTCTTACAAACGTCCAAAAATACACATGCTGTTCTCTGTTCTGCAACTTAAAGGAAAAAAAAAAAAAATATATATATATATATATATATATATATATATTATATATATATATATATAATTGGGAGAGGGAGAGAATGGGAAGATTTGGGAGTATGGCATTGAAACATGTATAACATCATGTATGAAACAAGTCGCCAGTCCAGGTTCAATGCATGATACTGGTTGCTTGGGGCTGGTGCACTGGGACGAACCAGAGGGAGGTATGGGGAGGGAGGAGGGAGGAGGGTTCAGGATGGGGAACACATGTATACCTGAGGGAGGAGGGTTCAGGATGGGGAACACAGGTATACCTGTGGCGGATTCATTTCAATATTTGGCAAAACTAATACAATATTGTAAAGTTTAAAAATAAAATAATATAAAAAAATAAAAAATAAAACCCTCAGAAAACAAAACAAAACAAAAAAATTAAATTAAAAAAAAATTGAGGTATGCTGCTGCTGTGGCTGCTAAGTCACTACAGTCATGTCTGACTCTGCGCGACTCTATAGACAGCAGCCCAGCAGGCTCCCCCATCCCTGGGATTCTCCAGGCAAGGGTACTGGAGTGGGTTGCCATTTCCTTCTCCAAAGCATGAAAGTGAAAAGTGAAAGTGAAATCGCTCAGTAGTTTCTGGCTCTCTGTGACCCCATAGACTGCAGCCTACCAGGCTCCTCTGTCCATGGGATTTTCCAGGCAAGAGAGTTTAGGTGCACAGTAAGGTGATTCAGCTAAACATATACATATATATTACTTTTGGTATTATTTTCTATCATAAGTTATTATAAGGTATTGACTAGAGTTCCCTGTACCATACAGTAAATCTTTGTTGCTTGTTGCATATCTATTTTATAATTAGAAGTCTAGCATTCTATTCATGCTAAGTCAAACAACTGGAATCAAAGTGTCATAAATTTTTAGTTAGGCAGAAATTCATGTTTTTTAAAATATATTTTATATGAATTATACATATGTATACAAAAGTATTTCTACTACACTTGATAAAGGGTTAAGAAAGAACATCAAAAAAGAGATGAGAAATTGGAAAACATAAACTAAATGAAATTGGACCACTGAATATGAAATAGAAAAAATGAAACAAACTAAATAAAAGTAAAAGATCATCATACAGTCCAGTTGTTTTCAACCATGACTGCTCATTAGAAACCTATTATCATTTTATTATTTGTTTTTGGTTTATTTTCTGTAGGTCTTTTTCTTGTCTTGTGTTTTCTGCCTAGAGAAGTTCCTTTAGCATTTGTTGTAAAGCTGGTTTGATGTTGTGAAATTGTCTTAACTTTTGCTTGTCTGAAAAGCTTTTGATTTCTTCAGCAAATCTGAATGAGTCTCTTTCTGGGTAACTGCAGTATTCTTAGTTGTAGGCTCTTCCCTTTCATTACTTTAAATATATGGTGCCATTCTCTTCTAGCTTTCAGTGTTTCTGTTGAGATATCGGCTTGATGGGAGTTCCCTTGTGTGTTGTCATTTTTCCCTTGTTGTTTTTAATACTTTGTCTTTGTCTTTAATTTTTGTCAGTTTGGTTACTATGTGTCTTGGGTTGTTCCCCCTCAGGTTTATCCTGCCTGGAACTCTGTGCTTCCTGGACTTGGTTGACTATTTTCTTTCCAATGTTAGGGAAGTTTTCAGGCATTGTGTTTTGTTCTGCAACTTTTGATCCCTATATGAATTGAAGTATTATACCTGTAAAGGTCAGAGTCTTGAGAATGTATATTTCAGGCTATGGGCAACATTCTTTTACAAAAGGTGCAGAGCCAGCATTTCTAAGCACAGGCAACAGAGCATAAGTCTTAAAGGAACAGATTCAGTATGGAGTCAGGGTTCTTCTCTGTTACAATATCTCTGCAAAGGCAGAAAGCAAACATTAATTTGTCCAAAGAAGAAAAACAGAATGCTGGAGAGTTTAGTGGGAAAAGTATTTCCCCCAATAAAATATCTGAGATTCAATCCCAAGTATCTAGGTGGCACTAGTGGTAAAGAACCCAAACTGCCAATGCAGGAGACATGAGAGATGTGGGTTCAGTCCCTGGGTTGGAAAGATCCCTGGAGGAGGAAATGGCAACCCACTCCAGTGTTCTTGTCTGGCAATCCTACTGATAGAGGAACTTGGAAGGCCACAATCCATAGGGTCACAAAGAGTTAGACATGACTAAATAGAGAAAACCAGTAGGCCATTTAGGTATGACCTAAATCAAATATCTTATGACTACACAGTGGAAGTTAGAAATAGATTTAAGGGACTAGATCTGATAGATAAAGTGACTGACGAACTATGGATGGAGGTTCATGACATTACACAGGAGAAAGGGATCAAGACCATCCCCATGGAAAAGAAATGCAAAAAGGCAAAATGGCTGTCTGGGGAGGCCTTACAAATATCTGTGAAAAGAAGAGAAGCAAAAAGCAAAGGAGAAAAGGAAAGATATAAACATCTGAATGCAGAGTTCCAAATAATAGCAAGAAGAGATAAGAAAAGCTTCCTCAGTGATCAATACAAAGAAACAGAGGAAAACAACAGATTGGGAAAGACTAGAGATCTCTTCAAGAAAATTATAGATACCAAGGGAACATTTCATGCAAAGATGGGCTCGATAAGGACAGAAATGATATGGAACTAACAGAAGCAGAAGATATTAAGAAGAGATTGCAAGAATACAAGAAGAACTGTACAAAAAAGATCTTCATGACCCAGACAATCACGATGGTGTGATCACTCACCTAGAGCCAGACTTCCTGGAATGTGAAGTAAAGTGGGCCTTAGGAAGCATCACTATGAACAAAGCTAGTGGAGGTGATGGAATTCCAGTTAAGCTATTTCAAATCCTGAAAGATGAAGCTGTGAAAGTGCTGCACTCAACATGCCAGCAAATGTGGAAAACTCAGCAGTGGCCACAGGACTGGAAAAGGTCAGTTTTGATTCCAATCCCAAAGAAAGGCAATGCCAAAGAATGCTCAAACTACCGCACAATTGCACTCATCTCACACACTAGTAAAGAAATGCTCAAAATTCTCCAAGCCAGGCTTCAGCAATATGTGAACCATGAACTTCCAGATGTTCAAGCTGGCTTTATAAAAGGCAGAGGAACCAGAGATCAAATTGCCAACATCTTCTGGATCATGGAAAAAGCAAGAGACTTCCAGAAAATCATCTATTTCTGCTTTATTGACTATGCCAAAGCTTTTGACACTGTGGATCATTCTACAAGAGATGGGAATACCAGACCTCCTGACCTGCCTCTTGAGAAATCTATATGCAGGTCAGGAAGCAACAGTTAGAACTGGACATGGAACAACAGACTTGCTCCAAAGTGGAAAAGGAGTATGTCAAGGCTGTATATTGTTACCCTGCTTATTTAACTTAATGTAGAGTACATCATGAGAAATGTTGGGCTGGAAGAAGTATAAGATGGAATTAAGATTGCAGGGAGAAATATCAATAACCTCAGATATGCAGATGACACCACCCTTATGGCAGAAAGTGAAGAAGAACTAAAGAGCCTCTTGATGAAAGTGAAAGAGGAGAGTGAAAAAGTTGACTTAAAGCTCAACATTCAGAAAACTAAGATTATGGCATCTGGTCCCATCACTTCATGGCAAATAGATGGGGAAACAGTGGAAACAGTGTCAGACGTTATTTTTTGGGGCTCCAAAATCACTGCAGATGGTGATTGCAGCCAGAAATTTAAAGACGCTTACTTCTTGGAAGGGAAGTTATGAGCAACCTAGATAGCATACTAAAAAAAAAAAAGAAAAGAAAAGAAACAAAAGCAGAGACATTACTTTACCAGCAAAGTTCCATCTATTCAAGGCTATGGCTTTTCCAGTGGTCATGTATGCATGTGAGAGTTGGACTGTGAAGAAAGCTGAGTGCTGAAGAATTGATGCTTTTGAACTGTGGTGTTGGAGAAGACTCTTGAGAATCCCTTGGACTTCAGGGAGATCCAACCAGTCCATCCTAAAGGAAATCAGTCTTGGGTGTTCATTGGAAGGACTGCTGCTAAAGCTGAAACTCCAATACTTTGGCCACCTCATGCGAAGAGTTGACTCATTGGAAAAGGCTCTGATGCTTAGAGGGATTTGGGGCAGGAGGAGAAGGGGATGACAGAGGATGAGATGGCTGAATGGCATCACTGACTCGACGGATGTGAGTCTGAGTGAAAGCCGGGAGTTGGTGATGGATACGAAGGCCTGGTGTGCTGTGATTCATGGGGCTGCAAAGAATCAGACGACTGAGCAACTGAATTGTACTGAACTGAACTACAGCAACTTAACATATAGCACATAATAAATCTATATATGTGCGTCCAGTTTTTGACTGTATTTTTTCTTCCTGGAAGAATAAATATTAATACTTAACTTGCATATTTGATGTCAATAGAATTGTATTTGCTCAGATATAACAGTGTACAAAAAAGATCTTCACGACCCAGATAATCATGATCGTGTGATCACTGATCTAGAGCCAGACATCCTGGAATGTGAAGTAAAGTGGGCCTTAGAAAGCATCACTACAAACAAAGCTAGTGGAGGTGATGGAATTCCAGTTGAAGTATTCCAAATCCTGAAAGATGATGCTGTGAAAGTGCTGCACTCAATATGCCAGCAAATTTGGAAAACTCAGCAGTGGCCACAGGGCTGGAAAAGGTCAGTTTTCATTCCAATCCCAAAGAAAGGCAATGCCAAAGAATGCTCAAACTACCGCACAGTTGTGCTCATCTCACATGCTAGTAAAGTAATGCTCAAAATTCTCCAAGCCAGGCTTCAGCAATATGTGAACTGTGAACTTTCTGATGTTCAAGCTGGTTTTAGAAAAGGCAAAGGAACCAGAGATCAAATTGCCAACATCTGCTGGATCATAGAAAAAGTAAGAGAGTTCCAGAAAAACATCTATTTCTGCTTTATTGACTATGCCAAAGCCTTTGACTGTGTGGATCACAATAAACTGTGGAAAATTCTGAAAGAGATGGGAATACCAGACCACCTGATCTGCCTCTTGAGAAATCTGTATGCAGGTCAGGAAGCAACAGTTAGAACTGGACATGGAACAACAGACTGGTTCCAAATAGGAAAAGGAGTATGTCAAGGCTGTATATTGTCACCCTGTTTATTTAACTTACATGCAGAGTACATCATGAGAAACACTGGACTGGAAGAAATACAAGCTGGAATCAAGATTGCCGGGAGAAATATCAATAACTTCAGATATGCAGATGACACCACCCTTATGGCAGAAAGTGAAGAGGAACTCAAAAGCCTCTTGATGAAAGTGAAAGAGGAGAGTGAAAAAGTTGGCTTAAAGCTCAACATTCAGAAAACGAAGATCATGGCATCCGGTCCCACCATTTCATTGGAAATAGATGGGGAAACAGTGGAAACAGTGTCAGACTTTATTTTTCTGGGCTCCAAAATCACTACAGATGGTGATTGGAGCCATGAAATTAAAATACACTTACTCCTTGGAAGGAAAGTTACGACCAACCTAGATAGCATATTCAAAAGCAGAGATATTACTTTGCCAACAAAGGTTCGTTTAGTCAAGGTTATGGTTTTTCCTGTGGTCATGTATGGATGTGAGAGCTGGACTATGAAGAAGGCTGAGTGCCGAAGAATTGATGCTTTTGAACTGTGGTGTTGGAGAAGACTCTTGAGAGTCCCTTGGACTGCAAGGAGACCCAACCAGTCCATTCTGAAGGAGATCAGCCCTGGGATTTCTTTGGAAGTAATGATGCTGAAGCTGAAACTCCAGTACTTTGGCCACCTCATGCAAAGAGCTGATTCAGTGGAAAAGACTCTGATGTTGGGAGGGATTGGGGGCAGGAGGAGAAGGGGACGACAGAGAATGAGATGGCTGGACGGCATCGCTGACTCGATGGACGTGAGTCTCAGTGAACTCTGGGAGTTGGTGATGGACAAGGAGGCCTGGCGTACTGCAATTCATGGGGTCGTAAAGAGTTGGACATGACTGAGCGACTGATCTGATCTGATCTGAACAGTGTTTTGTAAACTTTTTTGCAACTAATTATATTGTTACATATTTCCCAAGTTGATATAGATATTATATTTTCAAGGATGAAATACAAAATACACACAAAATATTGTAGTTGAAAAATTGTGAATCATTTTTGGATTTTATTTAGTAAAGTCTTCAAATTATACTCTTAATAATTGACCAAAGCTACGGTTGAATTAGAATTGTGATGATTTTTGTCCTGACCAAAACTACTATCTCATGACTGTAAGGTCACAATGGGTTGTATTTTGGGCAGGATATATGTATGTGAGTGTAAAGAAGCAATATCCAGAAATGAGTTATAACAATGTTAAAACATACAAGTTTTTTTGCTTGTTTGGTCTGTGACCTAATGCCTTTTTTGTTAAAGTTGTACTTTGAAAAGATTCCAAGTCATATCTCTATTGATTTATGAATGTCTTTGTCACTGATTCTTGGCATCAAACATGATGTTTACCACTTCTTTGGCATCTTATGGGCTCTTTTCCACTTCTCTGTGGGCATTGGGTTTGAGTAGCCTGCTTGGCCTGGCACTTGTTCCCATCAACTGCAGAAATATGACATTTTTTTCTTTTTTTTTTTCCTGTGTCATGGTTGGTTATAGTCACTCTGCCCTTGACACCTGCAATCCTAAATGTCTTCATTATTGATCCTCTTGTCTTCATGACTCAGTCTTAACTTTTGCCCTGAAAGAATATGTTGGGGGAAAACAGAGAGACCTTTGCTCACAGAGTTTTCCCTTGATTTCTCCTGACTCTTAATATGTACTGTAAAAATGAATACAAATCATAGTTTCCATTTGTATCATGAAACCTACCAAGTAATAAATATTAAATTGTAAGATATTAAATATATAAAAGAAAATATTTCCTAAGGTTAAAAATTGAAAAACATTTATTTTTTCAATGACCATCATTTATCAAATCTTGAATATAACTATTTTTTGTAAGTAATATTCCTCATAGCTTATCACATTTTCAGTATTTTATCACATGAATTTGTTGAAGCTTAGATGATCCTGTTCCATGGATTAATTTTCAAAATGCAATTTTCTTTGGTTTGGTTTGAAAATTATTTCTGTGGCCTTTTCAAAGGGTTATATAAATGTATACATTTCTTACCAATGTTTCTCTACAACAACTAAAGGCATTTTTTATAATTAACAACCCTTTCTGAACAAAAACCTGAAATTTTTATATGAATTTCTGTGAAAATTGATACTATTCTTCAGCTAGAAATATGGCTATTTTAAAATATAAACATGTCCACACCTGTTAAAGGATTTTGAGTTAGATTTTATCTGCTCACCCTTATACATACTATTAGTTGATTGAATAGAAGAATCTGAATTTGTTTCATGAAGAAAAAGATACTTTGCTGCTTTGTTTTCCAAAGGTATACTACAAATTTACACTGCAAACAGTAATGTATATGAATGCCAGTTGTTCAATATATACATTGCCTTTTGGCATATTTTTGTCCTCATTTTAGCCATCCTGTTGAGTATGAAATGAATCCTAATTTTGGTTTAATACATTTTTTCCTGATGACCAATGATATTATACATGCAAGTTTTGGGGTCATCCCTTTCTTTGCCAACTTTTGTTGGGTTATGTGAATTAGTAATACATTGGACTTCTTTATATTTGAGAATATGAGTCTTTTCTTGGAAAAATATTTATCTCAAATAACTTTACTGATGCTTTGGCCTGTGTATTTACTCTTATAAAATGCCTTTGGTAAGGAAAAGCTTTTATTCATAATATAGTACATTTTCTTATCTTTTCTTCTATGGTTATTACTTTTCAAATCCTGGTTAAGAAATAATTTCTACTCTAAGATTCTGAAAATATTTCCCTATGCTTTATCTTCTAACAGACAATTCTACTTTTATTTGAATTTATATCTGCAATCTCTCTAGAATATATGTATGTGTTTAGTGTGAAGTTGTTGTTGTTGTTGTTATTTAGTCGCTAAGTCTGACTCTTTGTGACCCTATGGACTATAGTCCACCAGCCCCCTGTGCCCATGGAATTTTCCAGGCAAGAATGCTGGAACGGATTGCCATTTCCTCCTTCAAGGGATCTTCCACAAGGACTGAACCCACATCTCCTGTGTCACCTGCTTGGCAGGTGGATCTTTACCACTGAGCCACCTGGGAAGCCCTTACTATGAGGTAGGAGGTCACAATATATTTTTTTTTGTATGTGTACCTATTTAAATAAACCCATAGAATTTCTTAAAAGTACTACAATTTCCTCTCACTTCACTGCAGTGGAACGTTTCTTACACATAATGTTAACTGTGCAAAGTATTAATATATATTTTGTCTGGCTTCTGTTTTATTCTGTTTTACTGGCCATTTTTTCTTCTATTTTTACCCTAATGTTTCACTATCTTATTTATAATGCTGTAAAAGAGCCTTGATATTAGTTGTATGGTAGTTTGAACATTCTTTGCTCTTGCCCTTCTTTGGTATTGGAATGAAAGCTGCCCTTTTCTGGTCCTGTGCCCATTGCCAAGTTTTCTGAATCCTCTGGCATATTGAATGCAGCACTTTAGCAGCAGCATCTTTTAGGATTTGAAATAGCTCAGCTGGAATTCCATCACCTTCACTAACTTTGTTCAGAATGATGCTTCCTAAGGCCCACTTCACTTCAGACTCCAGGATGTCTGGCTGTAGGTGAGTGATCACACCATCATGATTATCTGGGTCATTAAGATCTTTTTTGTACAGCTTCTTATAATGAGTACACATGAGTACACATCTTATAATGCAAGTACACACTATTTATTATATGGCAACAATGATGGGGCAGTCTCTCCGATAATTAGGTATGTTACAGAATGCTCACTTGTTGTCAGCTAGAGGAACCTTCTCTTGCTGTCCCTGAACCTTATAATAGGGCCACTGGGCTGGGACCTGAGTGGGCCCACTAGTAGCTGGCAACAACTTTTGACCAGAACCAGTAAGAAAATCAACATCTCACATAGCTATGAAAAATTAATTATTCTGAAAACCTCAGTGATCTACGAAGAGAGTATGTGTCTACAAGTATAAGTACAGTTTTGGCAACACCATGATTTAAGCCTAGTGCACTTGGAGAAAAGAATCCATCTATGCCATGCCCAGATTTCTATCCTGCAGAAAGTGGATACATAAATGAACATTGCTTTGTCATTAAATAACAAAAATCTAAAATATAGGAGTAACTTTTACTTTTTTTCTCTGTGCACCCATTTTACCTTCTCTAAGCATTTATTACAACTCTCACATTGTAACACAAGCATTGTGAATGTTTATCTGTCAAACAATGTACAAAGACAGTATTTTATTCACCTCAGTATATTTTTAAAATATACATTTATTAATTTTAATTGGAGGTTAATACTTTACAATATTGTATTGGTTTTGCCATACATCAACATGAATCCACCACAGGTATACACGTGTTCCCCATCCTGAACCCCCCTCCCTTGGACAACAAGTTTGTTTGGTTTATAAGCAGCTTAGTAATTTTTCTCAAGCCTTCTTATTCTACATCTGTAAAATAATTGCTATCTTCACAAAAAAATAGAAAAATTATAAAAATATTTCAGAACACTTAACATTCTCAGTGGAAATATTTTCTTCTTTACAAAGTTGTCTCTACAATTTTAGCTCAAGGAACTTTACTCAGTACTCTGTGGTGACCTAAATAGGAAGGAAAGCCAAAAAGAGGGGTTATATGAACACATACAGCCAATTCACTTTGCTGTACAGTAGAAACTAACACAACATTGTAAAGCAACTGTACTCCAATAAAATTAATCAAACAAAAAAAAATAATAAACCAAAAAACCCACCAAAAACAAAAAACAAATTTTTCCTTACGGTTTTTGTAATGTGTCTTCTAGAACACGTTTCTTAAATTGAAACAAAATGTATTAGTGCTACTCTAAATTGTTTTATTTGATTAAAAATTAAATAAAAATTTCTCATTAGATTCTAAGAGAGAAGCTTCCAGTGGGCACTGGATACAAGTGGCAGAGGCTGTCCCCAAAGGAGGTAGGTACTTAGTGCCTGCTACATCCAGGCTGTCACTTTCTCTCACTTTCCCAGCGTCATCAGTACACCTGCCTGGAATTATTCTAATATGAGAGCACTCTCTGTTTCTTGCTGGTACCATATCTTAAAAGACTATATTATTTTTTTTTCCACTCACAATTGCATGTTGCTTTGTGTATGTGAATATGGTTTCTTTGTTTTCCTGCTTTACAATACTTCAAATATGGATTTATTGTTTACTCATTAACTAAAGAATATTTAAATTTTCCTGATTTTTGGTCTTAATTAAAATACTGCTATAAACTTTCTTGTTGATGTTCTGTGGTATACATTTATGAGTTTCTCTTGTATATAAAATTTGTAGTGGGACTTTTCCATCATAAAGTGTATTATAAGTATGCATGTGTGCTTAGTCCCTCAGTCATGTCTGACTCTTTGTGACCCTATGGACTGTAGTCCACCAGGTCCTGTAGTCCACCAGGTCCTGTATCCATGGGATTCTCCAGACAAGAATACAGAAATGGGTTGCTATGCTGTCCTCCAGGGGATCTTCCCAACCCAAGAATCAAACCTGCATCTCTTGTGTCTCCTGCATTGGCAGGGGATTCTTTACCACTAGCACCAGCTGGGAACCCCAAACTAAATATTAAATGTAAATAAGTTAATCTTTTTGGGGGTGTTTGAAGGAGATTTTTTATAATAACAAGCGACTTGAATATGTAATTGAAACATTTTTTACATAGAAAATGATCATAATTGAATGTGATTAAGTCAGAAACAACCTAAACATCTGAACTAGTGATATGATTTAATAAGTAACAGCATAATTCCACTAACCCCATAGAGATGTTAAGCATGTAGCATGCATTCTATAACCATATTATACAAAATATATGCTAAAATTTATAATGGATGCTACATTCAGGGAAAGTGCTTACAAATACAATTTATTTCAAGGAGCATGAAAAAATATATCCAGTCTTTGTCCTTCATTGTTTGCTTGTGTATGCTTTTACCTTTATGTGAATTTTGTAATTCTAAATATTCTTCAGTTGGGATGTATAAATTTTATAATCAGAAACTTTCTCTGTAGCTGCAGGCTAAGTAGATAGATATGGAATATAAAATCAAACTCATTATAGCTCAAATCCATTAAGAATTCTATGATGCACGATACTTGATGCTTGGTGCTAGTGCACTGGGATGACCCAGAGGGATGGTATGGGGAGGGAGGAGGGAGGAGGGTTCAGGATGGGGAACACATGTATACCTGTGGTGGATTCATTTTGATATTTGGCAAAACTAATACGATTATGTAAAGTTTAAAAATAAAATAAAATAAATAAATAAATAAACTTAAAAAAAAAAGAATTCTATGATTCAATGCTCAGTTCTTAGCTCTCTTTCTCATCTTATGAATATAATTTTGTCTGAGCATATATTTTGATAACTTCTGTGGTTATTTATAGTATTTGCATTTATTTCTTCTGCGTGTTGCTCCAAATCATTAAAAGTAACTTGAAATGTCTTAACCCATCACCGAACTACAGTCTATTGTTAGGAATAAGGGACATGAGAAGAGGATGAACTAGAACATAACATAATCAGCAGGCTCAATTTTATCAGAGGGAAAAAAAAAAAGGCTTTGAAGTGAGACCAAATCTGAACTTCAATCCTATTTGCAAATGTTTACATGTAGGCAAGTCTGCTTGCTTTCACACCTGTAAAGAAATCCGAAGATGAGAATGCTTGCATCATTGTTTTGCGTTAGTCCTTTTTGAGTGCTGTGTACACTGTCTACAACTGTATACAGCTCAGATGGTAGAGTCTGCCTGCAATGCGAGTTCGACTGGGTTCAATCCCTGGGTTGGGAAGATCTCCTGGAGAAGGGAATGGCTCCCCATTCCAGTACTCTTGGATGGAGAATTCCATGCACAGAGGAGCCTGGTGTGCTACAGTCCATGGGGTCGCAAAGAGGCAGACATGACTGAGTGACTTTTACTTTCACTTTTTCAGATGGTAAAGCGTCTGCCTACAACGTGGGAAAGCCGGGTTTGACCCCTGGGTCAGAAAGATCCCCTGGAGAAGGAAATGACAACCCACTCCAGTACTCTTGCCTGGGAAATCCCATGGACCGAGGAGCCTGGTAGGCTAGAGTCCATGGGGTCGCAAAGCGTTGGACGAGACTAAGCAACTTCACTTTCACTTCACTTTTCTTTCTGAGTGCATTTGAGAGATTACAGAAAGAAATAGACAATGTCATGAGTTTAAATTTCAAGTCATGATCAAAGAACAAGAGAGCTTCTATGATTTCCCTGAAATTCTCTCTTAGCTATTACAAGCCACAATGCAAAATTTCAGAATAGTAGATACAGATTATTAGCCTACAGTTTACTGAATTACAGTTCGTAGCTTTTCCAGTCCTATAATTAGCAATATAAGGTTTGGATAGCAGTGAGACAATATGGGGAATTCCAATGAATCTATGTGCCTTGAACCCTAGTTCCCTTGAACCTCTTGCTAGAGAAGGAATATTACCTTCCTAAAGTTAGCTGACCTGTGTTTAATCTTCTCTAATGATTTCACTCGGAGAAGGCAATGGCACCCCACTCCAGTACTCTTGCCTGGAAAATCCCATGGACGGAGGAGCTTGATGGGCTGCAGTCCATGGGATCACAAAGAGTCGAACATGATTGGGCGACTTCACTTTCACTTTTCACTTTCATGCATTGGAGAAGGAAATGGCAACCCACTCCAGTTTTCTTTCCTGGAGAATCCCAGGGAAGGGGGAGCCTGGTGGGCTGCCGTCTATGGGGTTGCAAAGAGTCGGACACGACTGAAGTGACTTAGAAATGATTTCACTTGAGCAGTTTCCTTGTAATCATCTTTCCTCAAAACCTACCTCTAACATCTCTAATTACTACAATACCTATGCACGTCTGCGTACTAAGTCACTCCAGTCCTGCCTGACTCTTTGCAATCCCATGGACTGTACCCCACCACGAATCATGTGAGTTCTCCGATATCAACCTAAAAGGTTTCTGAAGTGGCAAAAAGCAAGGAGAAAATTTTAAGTTTGGGCTTTGCGTTTTTAGCAATATGATTAATATAAGAAAAATATCCTTAAAATAACTAGAACAATGATTTTACATATCACAGTGTATTAATCAACCTTCTATTGATGAGCATCTATGCTGTTACTAAGCCATTCCTTTAACTACAATACTGAGATGTGTCTTTCTGTTGTTTCATAAGAGAATTCCTCCTTTTTGATGTGATATATCTATAGTTTACCTTTTAATTATTATGCCATTGTATTGAAGCAACTTAGCAGCAGCATTATCTTTTTATCATTTAATTTCTTTGCATTTGTTCCTTTCCCCCTTTGTTTTCAAAGTGAATCACAAACTATTCTATTATTCTATGGTTTCTTCTCTAAAATTACATGAAAGATAGATTACATTTCTCTTTCAGTAATTCCCCTCACCCTCCTCCTATTCTATTTTAAATGAAGTATAATATACATGCTAAGTCACCTCAGTCGTGTCAGACTCAGTGCAACCCCACAGATGGCAGCCCACCAGGCTCCCCCATCCCTGGGATTCTCCAGGCAAGAACACTGGAGTGGGTTGCCATTTCCTTCTCCAATGCATGAAAGTGAAAAGTGAAAGTGAAGTCGCTCAGCCGTGTCTGACGCTCAGCGACCCCATGGACTGCAGCCTACCAGGCTCCTCCGTCCATGGGATATCACAACTCCATATATTTTCACAGGTAATCACATTCATGCAATGAGCACCCAGACCAAGAAACAGCACATTACCATCCTATCAGCAGCACTCTGGAATATTACCATCCTATCAGCAGCACTCTGGATAAAGAAAGCGAAGTTACTAAGTTGTGTCCAACTCTTTGTGACCCCATGGACTACCAGGCTACCTGGTAGGCTGCTACTAGCCTCCCAGGCTGCTCTGTCCATGGAATTTTCCAGGCAAAAGTACCGGAGTGGGTTGCCATTTCCTTCTCCAGTGGATCTTCCTGACCCAGGGATCAAACCCGGGTCCCTGCATTGCAGGCAGACGCTTTACTGTCTGAGCCACCAGGGAAGCCCAATAATGCTCTGAATAATTCTATTCACTATAATCCTATTCACGTTGATCCCTAGAACAATGAAAATAACCTTTACACTATTTCTACTTTTCAGCATGTATACTATATTGCCACAATTGTATTTTATATAAATCCACTATATTGTTTCCAGTCTTTTGGATTTCCTCTTTTGTGAAATGCCTCTTTATATCCTCTGCTTCTTTTTAAAATTCACATTTATATTATATTATAAAATGTTATATTCCATTCTAATAAGTATATATTATTCACTGAATCTTTGCCTGTGTATTGTCTTTTCATGTCTTTTACCATTAGCTCTGAGTTATTTTGTTATTGGCTTATTAAGAGACTTTACTTATTTTTAATGCAGAGATGTTAAAGATTTGTCTGCTTTATTATCAATACAAATATAAACTGATATTTTGTCTTTTAAAAGTAATTTTCATTTAAGAGACAATAATTGTTAGACTCCATCTCAACAAATATCTCAACTTCAATAGCTCTTAGGTTATGTGACACAATAACAAACTTTATTTTCAAACTAACATATAATGTTATTATTTTCATAACTTTTTACAAAAGTATTTTGCATCTATATAAATGTTTATTTTTACACAAGAGTAAATATTCATAATTAAAATATTTATTAATTAAGACATATTCTGACTACAGTTAATCTATATCATGAAGGTTTAAAAGAGCAAACTGAGATTTAAGATTAAGAAGCAATTCACTAAATAGAGTCATAGTGAGTTCTTTTCTAATGTTAATACGACATTTTAATTTTAATACTTGACCTAGTGGATTTAACCATTGTTTCTTTCAAAATATGTGTGTTATATAAAAGTTAAGGGATTCCCTGGTGGCTCAGATGGTAAAGAATCTGCTTGCAATGCAGGAGATGTAAAAGATATGCATTTGATCCCTTGGACAGGAAGATCTCCTGGAGAAGTGAATGGCTACCCACTCTAGTATTCTTGCCTGGATAATCCCATGGACAGTAGAGCCTGGTGGGCTACAGTCCATGAGGTCACAAAGAGTCAGACACAACTGAGTGAGTAATGACACACAAAAATTATATAAAACCTAGAAAGAAGTTAAAAGTTTTGATTAAATTGTAAGCAGAAATATTACTATCATTATTTCTTGGTTTGTGTGCATGTACAGAAGCAGAAGATATTAAGGGATGGCAAGAATACACAGAAGAACTGTACAAAAAAGATCTTCACGACCAAGATAATCATGATGGTGTGATCACTGACCTAGAGCCAGACATCCTGGAATGTGAAGTCAAGTGAGCCTTAGAAAGCATCACTACGAACAAAGCTAGTGGAGGTAATGGAATTCCAGTTGAGCTATTTCAAATCCTGAAAGATGATGCTGTGAAAGGGCTGCACTCAATATGCCAGCAAATTTGGAAAACTCAGCAGCGGCCACAGGACTGGAAAAGGTCAGTTTTCATTCCAATCCCAAAGAAAGGCAATGCCAAAGAATGCCCAAACTACTGCACAATTGCACTCATCTTGCATGCTAGTAAAGTAATGCTCAAAATTCTCCAAGCCAGGCTTCAGCAATATATGAACTGTGAACTTTCTGATGTTCAAGCTGGTTTTAGAAAAGGCAGAGGAACCAGAGATCAAATTGCCAACATCTTCTGGATCATGGAAAAAGAAGAGAGTTCCAGAAAAACATCTATTTCTGCTTTATTGACTATGCCAAAGCCTTTGACTGTGTGGATCACAATAAGCCGTGGAAAATTCTGAAAGAGATGGGAATACCAGACCACCTGATCTGCCTCTTGAGAAATTTGTATGCAGGTCAGGAAGCAACAGTTAGAACTGGACATGGAACAACAGACTGGTTCTAAATAGGAAAAGGAGTATGTCAAGGCTGTATATTGTCACCCTGCTTATTTAACTTATATGCAGAGTAGATCATGAGAAACGCTGGACTGGAAGAAACACAAGCTGGAATCAAGATTGCCGGGAGAAATATCAATAACCTCAGATATGCAGATGACACCACCCTAATGGCAGAAAGTGAAGAGGAACTCAAAAGCCTCTTGATGAAAGTGAAAGAGGAGAGTGAAAAAGTTGGCTTAAAGCTCAACATTCAGAAAATGAAGATCATGGCATCTGGTCCCACCACTTCATGGGAAATAGATGGGGAAATAGTGGAAACAGTGTCAGACTTTATTTTTTGGGCTCCAAAATCACTGCAGATGGTGACTGCAGCCATGAGATTAAAAGACGCTTACTCCTTGGAAGGAAAGTTATGACCAACCTAGATAGCATAATCAAAAGCACAGACATTACTTTGCCAACAAAAGTTCATCTAGTCAAGGCTATTGTTTTTCCTGAGGTCATGTATGGATGTGAGAGTTGGACTGTGAGGAAGGCTGCGTGCCAAAGAATTGATTCTTTTGAACTGTGGTGTTGGAGAAGACTCTTGAGAGTCCCTTGGACTGCAAGGAGATCCAACCAGTCCATTCTGAAAGAGATCAGCCCTGGCATTTCTTTGGAAGGAATGATGCTGAAGCTGAAACTGCAGTACTTTGGCCACCTCTTGCGAAGAGCTGACTCATTGGAAAAGACTCTGATGCTGGGGGGTGCTTGAGGGCAGGAGGAGAAGGGGACGACAGAGGATGAGATGGCTGACTTGATGGACGTGAGTTTGGGTGAACACCAGGAGTTGGTGATGGACAGGGAGGCCTGGCGTGCTGCGATTCATGGGGTTGCAAAGAGTCGGACACGACTGAGTGACTGTACTTAAATGATTTGTATAAAGTATTTATAATAAAATTCAATTTTATAAATAGTACAGATAAAAATTTATAACTTACACTTTCCTATTAATGATAAAATTCAAATTTATTTCACTGTGTTAATTGTTGTCTTTATAGAAAAAAATCATTCAAAATTTTAACTGCATAGTTATAATTTCAGTGACATATCTTCAATTAAATAAATTTTCCCTCAAATCACAAACTGTGTATTTATCTCCAAAACATTACTTGTAAGGTGGTTTCTGATCCAGTAAGATAATTTGGGCTAAAAAAGACAGACTCTTTTAAAATAGCTTAGAAAAATAATAGTGAATTTTTCTAGTCATGGCATGATTATATTAGAATTATGTAATAGCAGATTGACAAGGGTAAGCCTTTAGAAGTTATACACATAGGCTTAATTATAAAATTTAAAAGCTCTCTGTCTTTTCTAATATGAGAAATTATTTAATGTATATTTATAAATAATGAATGATTAAATGACTCATGCCTTATTTTAAAGGGTATATAAATGTATGATTGTGTTCTGAATCACAGTTGCTAATGCTTAAATATCTATTTAATTTCCATTTTCATTTTATTTAAGAAATTATTCTATCCTGTTTAGATTGTAAGCTTAAACAGAAATACACTCTGTGGAAAAGAGGCTAATTTCAGTGTGGCAAGAAATTATGGGTTTAACATATCATTCTGTGATCTATAATACTGCACTATAAAGTCTCCAGTAGGTACAGCTCCATCCCTAATAAACATGGACATGGTTAAAGGGTGAAGGAGAGGCTAAAATTATGTCAGTAACAGGGGGCAAAGGAAGAAGTGACTCCAGCATATCTTCCACCGTCTGTTCCCTTCAACTCACCACTTCATAAAAATGGAGGCTCTCTGCAGACAACTGCCATGAATCCCTTTAAAATATTAAGTAAAAGGCAACATATCACATGAATTCACACTAATTATAGGCCACATTGGTGGCATTTTTCTTTATTTAGTGAATTTTGTTTTTACTCCTTAGTAATCCAGAATATTAATGATAATATTTAGAAAAAAATCATCTCATAACCTACATTTCACACAAACAAGATGTTCACACAATGTAGTCATTATAAACAAACTCAGTTACTTTAAAGTATCATCATACAAAACTTTAAAGCATTACCATATAAAACATTTTGTCATTCTAATATCAAATATCAGTATTTGATAAGAAAAATCACATACCTCCATATTTAATTTGTCTATCATTTTTTAATATAATTTATTTTTTTTAATTGGAGGCTAATTACCTTACAATATTGTATTGGTTTTGCCATACATTGACATGAATCCACCACAGGTGTACATGTGTTCCCCATCCTGAACCTCCCTCCCACCTCCCTCCCCATATCATCCCTCTGGGTCATCCCAGTGCACCAGCACCAAGAATCCTGTATCATGCATCAAACCTGGACTGGTGATTCATTTCACATATGACAATATACATGTTTCAATGCCATTCTCCCTAATCATCCTACCCTAGCCCTCTCCCACAGAGTCCAAAAGACTGTTCTATACATCTGTGTTTCTTTGCTGTCTCACATACAGGGTTATCATTACCATCTTTCTAAATCCCATATATATACATTAGTATACTGTATTGGTGTTTTTCTTTCTGGCTTACTTCACTCTGTATAATAGGCTCCACTTTCATCCACCTCATTAGAACTGATTCAAATGTGGTCTTTTTAATGGCTGAGTAATACTCCATTGTGTATATGTACCACATCTTTCTTATCCATTCTTCTGCTGATGGACATCTAGGTTGCTTCCATGTCCTGGCTATTATAAGCAGTGCTGTGATGAACATTGGGGTACACGTGTCTCTTTGAATTCTCTTTTCCTCAGTGTATATGCCCAGAAGTGGGATTGCTGGGTCATACAGCAGTTCTATTTCCAGTTTTTTAAGGAATTTCCACACTGTTCTCCATAGTGGCTGTACTAGTTTGCATTCCCACCAACAGTGTAAGAAGGTTCCCTTTTCTCCACACTCTCTCCAGCATTTATTGCTTGTAGACTTTTGGATCGCAGCCATTCTGACTGTCGTGAAATTGTACCTCATTGTGGTTTGGATTTGCATTTCTCTGATAATGAGTGATGTTGAACATCTTTTCACATGTTTTTTCAGCCATCTGTATGTCTTCTTTGGAGAAATGTCTGTTTAGTTCTTTGGCCCATTTTTTGATTGGGTCATTTATTTTTCTGGAATTGAGCTGCAGGAGTTGCTTGTATGTTTTTGAGATTAATTCTTTGTCAGTTGCTTCATTTGCTATTATTTTCTCCCATTCTGAAGGCTGTCTTTTCACTTTGCTTATAGTTTCCTTTGCTGTGCAGAAGCTTTTAATTTTAATTAGGTCCCATTTGTTTATCTTTGCTTTTATTTCCAATATTCTGGGAGGTGGGTCATAGAGGATCCTGCTGTGATTTATGTTGGAGAGTGTTTTGCCTATGTTCTCCTCTAGGAGTTTTATAGTTTCTGGTCTTACATTTAGATCTTTAATCCATTTTGAGTTTATTTTTGTGTATGGTGTTAGAAAGTGTTTTAGTTTCATTCTTTTACAAGTGATTGACCAGTTTTCCCAGCACCACTTGTTAAAGAGATTGTCTTTAATCCATTGTATATTCTTGCCTCCTTTGTCAAAGATCAGGTGTCCATAGGTGCGTGGGTTTATCTCTGGGCTTTCTATTTTGTTCCATTGGTTTATATTTCTGTTTTTGTGCTAGTACCATACTGTCTTGATGACTGTGGCTTTGTAGTAGAGCCTGAAGTCAGGCAGGTTGATTCCTCCAGTTCCATTCTCCTTTCTCAAGATTGCTTTGGCTATTCAAGGTTTTTTGTATTTCCATACAAATTGTGAAATTATTTATTCTAGCTCTGTGAAAAATACCATTGGTAGCTTGATAGGAATTGCATTGAATCTATAGATTGCTTTGAGCATTATACTCATTTTCACTATATTGATTCTTTGAATCCATGAGCACGGTATATTTCTCCATCTATTAGTGCCCTCTTTGATTTCTTTCACCAGTGTTTTATAGTTGTCTATATATAGGTCTTTTGTTTCTTTAGGTAGATATATTCCTAAGTGTTTTATTCTTTTCATAGCAATGGTGAATGGAATTGTTTCCTTAATTTCTCTTTCTATTTTCTCATCATTAGTGTATAGGAATGCAAGGGATTTATGTGTGTTGATTTTTTATCCTGAAACTTTACTATATTCATTGATTACCTCTAGTAATTTTCTGGCGTAGTCTTTAGGGTTTCCTATGTAGAGGATCATGTCATCTGCAAACAGTGAGAGTTTTCCTTCTTCTTTTTCAGTTTAGATTCCTTTTATTTATTTTTCGCTCTGATTGCTGTGGCCAAAACTTCCAAAACTATGTTGAATAATAGTGCTGAGAGTGGGCACCCTTGTCTTGTTCAAGTACTCTTAGTAATGAAACCCAAGCCTTGGTGACTACTTATTTCTGTGTCTAACCAATGGATCTAAGTATTGGCGGCCTCATATTGCTCCTAAGGGTAAGAGAATTCTACCTCTATAATACAAACCTCTTCTTGGAATGAATCATTTAAGTAAGTTTTGCTCAGAGCACATAAAAGAGCTATTTTACAAATTAAATCTCCAAAATAGAATGCATATAGTGTCTTACTCCAGCTTGCTAAAAACAAAAACAAACAAAAAGAGTGTGCTTAACAAATAGCATGGTGGAAGGATTTAGTGTTCGACTTTCATTCATTAATGTCTGGAAAAGATCAAAGAGAAATGTAACTCTGAACAGTCTACTCCTATTCAAAACTGACACAGGCCAGTTCACAACAGAATAACTTTAAAATCATAAATAAAGTCCCCTTGTCCCAAGTTTCCTGAATCATATATTTTCAAAACATGTAAAGAACACAGATGGTGTCAAGTATTTTCTTCCTCTAACTCTGATTAGGTTCATGTAAACCTCTGTTAAATAAATCCAGTATGTCCTTGAGATGCTTGCTTCCTATTTTCACTAAGAATAGCTAAGCTAACACAGTTTTCCAAGGCATTAGTGGAGTCACAATTGTTCAGTGCAAAAATATGTGAGGAATGGGATGAGTAAGGGGCAATGAAATCATATTTAATGGTTACCTGGAGCCTGAACTCTAAATTGCTAATCCCAAGGCAGAAATCAAACATAATTGAAATCAGTACCATCAATTTACTGCACATAGCTAGAATGTTCCTTTCAACACAGTTTTAGCCAAATCTCTATTAATTGTGTGGATTCACTGAAAGGCTGGGATAAATTTCCTTAGTCCCAGATGCGTCATCACAGCACTGGGGTAAAATGACTTCCCTTTCATAGTGAAAATAGTGCTTCACTGAAATATAGTTTCAGAGTGAGCACTCCTGAGCTGTATTTTAGTCTCATTTTTCTGTACCTTAAAATATTTTGGAATGTTTGTGTGATTAGTTTATGTTTTTCATTGGATTCTTCAGTATCACATTTCCTTTTTCATATTGGGCATACATAATTACTTCTATGTTAAGTATAAAATATCAGTGATTTTTTTTTGTTGTAAATAAAATAAAAATGACAAATAACTAGGAAATATTTATCTTGCATTTATTCCAGTTTTATTAAAATATATACACAGAAAAATATTTTATTATTTCACCATAAATGTGTGAAATTCTTAAACACTTCTCTGACATTTCTGTAAACAATATTGTCTTCTTCAACTGGTTCAAAGTTGTTTCTTCTAAATTAATAAAATTATTCATTAAGTTCTATATTATCAACAGACTCCCAAATAAATTTCTTATGTGAATATTCTCCCCCAAAATTTCCCAAATATTATATTTCTTTTGATTAAATACTCAAGCTTCACACATCTTAGGAGAAGTTTAAAGCATAAATAAACGATGAGTGATTTGTGGCATTGTGTTATTTAGAATTTAAACTACTGGAAGACAAGCATAATATTCCTATAGTTACTAATACACAATCAGTAATATTTAATATTTATAAACTAAGTTCATAGCTACTTTGCCTAACAGATAAGAATGCATTTTTAGGACACATACTATTTTCTTATCTGCTTCAGAAATGTGTTATCTGTGATACAAAACATTCAGTTCAGTTCAGTCGCTCAGTCGTGTCCGACTCTTTGTGACCCCATGAACTGCAGCACGCCAGGCCTTCCTGTCCATGACCAATTCCTGGAGTTCACTCAAACTCATGTCCATCGAGTCCGTGATGCCATCCAGCCATCTCATCCTCTGTTGTCCCCTTTTCCTCCTGCCCCCAATCCCTCCCAGCATCAGAGTCTTTTCCAATGAGTCAACTCTTCGTATGAAGTGGCCCAAGTACTGGAGTTTCAGCTTTAACATCAGTCCTTCCAATGAACACCCAGGACTGATCTCCTTTAGAATGGACTGGTTGGATCTCCTTGCAGTCCAAGGGACTCTCAAGAGTCTTCTCCAACACCACAGTTCAAAAGCATCAATTCTTTGGTGCTCAGCTTTCTTCACAGTCCAACTCTCACATCCATATTAACTAGCTTAACTTAGATTGTATCTGTGAAATGTTTTGAAGTCTAGAAACCTAAAGAGTAGAATTTACTTGTAAGTATTAGAATAAACCTAAGTCGAGTGATCCTTTATTTAAATGTACTAATAAAGAGAAATATCACCCTCAGCTCAATACTCTGTTATTACTGTTTCATCATTCTAATTTAAAGCTTTGATTCTGATTAAAATAGAAATACTGACATGAGCAATATTCTTAAACATATACTTATATTAGAAGGTGATGGTGAAACTCATTCAGTCAAGTCTGACTCTTTGTGACCTCATGGACTATACAGTCTATGGAATTCTCTAGGCCAGAATACTGGAGCAAGTAGACTTTTCCTTCTCCAGGGGATCTTCCCAACCCAGGGATCGAACCCAATCTCCCACAATGCAGGGAGATTCTTTACTAGCTGAGCCACAAGGGAAGCCCCAAAATACTGGCATGGATAGCCTATCCCTTCTCCAGCAGATCTTCCCGCCCCAAGAATCAAATCAGGGTCTCCTGCATTGCAGGTGGATTCTTTACCAACTGAGCTATGAAGGAAGCCCAGAATATTAACCTAAAATTCCTAACTGGCCCAAGCACATGTGATATGATAAATAAGTGAGAGTGAGTGTAAGAAAAATAAATGATATTAATAATCTTTTGTCTAACTCAATGAAACTAAGCCATGCCCGTGGGGCAACCCAAGACGGGTGGGTCATGGTGGAGAGATTTGACAGAATGTGGTCCAAAGGAGAAGGGAATGGCAAACCACTTCAGTATTCTTGCCTTGAGAACCCCATGAACAATATGAAAAGGCAAAATGATAGGATACTGAAAGAGAAACTCCCCAGGTCAGTAGGTGCCCAATATACTACTGGAGATCAGTGGAGAAATAACTCCAGAAAGAATGAAGGGGTGGAACCAAAGCAAAAACAATACCCAGCTATGGATGTGACTGATGATAGAAGCAAGGTCAGATGCTATAAAGAGCAATATTTCATAGGAACCTGGAATGTCAGGTCCATGAATCAAGGCAAATCGGAAGTGGTCAAACAAAAGGTGGCAAGAGTAAATGTTGAAATTCTAGGAATCAGCAAACTGAAATGGACTGGAATGGGTAAATTTAACTCAGAGGACCATTATATCTACTACTGTGGGCAGGAATCCCTCAGAAGAAATGGAGTGGCCATCATGGTCAACAAAAGAGTCCGAAATGAAGTACTTGGATGCAATCTCAAAAATGACAGAATAATCTCTGTTCATTTCCAAGGCAAACCATTCAATATCACAGTAATCCAAGTCTATGCCCCAACCAGTAATGCTGAAGAAGCTGAAGTGGAACGGTTCTATGAAGACCTACAAGACCTTTTAGAACTAACACCCAAAAAGATGTTCTTTTCGTTATAGGGGACTGGAATGCAAAAGCAGGAAGTCAAGAAACTCCTGGAGTAACAGCCAAATTTGGCCTTAGAATACGGAATGAAGCAGGCCAAAGGCTAATAGAGTTTTGCCAAGAAAATGCACTGGTCATAACAAACACCCTCTTTCAAGAACACAAGAGAAGACTCTACACATGGACATCACAAGATGGTCAACAGTGAAATCAGATTGATTATATTCTTTGCAGCCAAAGATGGAGAAGCTCTATACAGTCAGCAAAAACAAGACCAGGATCTGGCTGTGGCTCAGACCGTGAATTCCTTACTGGCAAATTCAGACTTAAATTGAAGAAAGTAGGGAAAACCACTAGACCATTTAGGTATGACCTAAATCAAATCCCTTATGATTATACAGTGGAAGTTAGATATACATTTAAGGGCCTATATCTGATAGATAGAGTGCCTGATGAACTATGGAATGAGGTTCATGACATTGTACAGGAGACAGGGATCAAGATCATTCCCATAGAAAAGAAATGCAAAAAAGGAAAATGGCTGTCTGGGAAGGCCTTACAAATAGCTGTGAAAAGAAGAGAAGCGAAAACAAAGGAGAAAAGGAAAGATATAAACATCTGAATGCAGAGTTCCAAAGAATAGCAAGAAGAGGTAAAAAAGCCTTCTTCAGCAATCAATACAAAGAAATAGAGGAAAACAACAGAATGGGAAAGACTAGGGATCTCTTCAAGAAAATCAGAGATACCAAAGGAATATTTCATGCAAAGATGAGCTCGAAAAAGTACAGAAATGGTATGGACCTAACAGAAGCAGAAGATATTAAGAAGAGATGGCAAGAATACACAGAAGAACTGTACAAAAAAGATCTTCACGACCCAGATAATCACGATGGTGTGATCACTCACCTAGAGCCAGACATCCTGGAATGTGAAGTCAAGTGGGCCTTAGAAAGCATCACTACAAACAAAGCTAGTGGAGGTGATGGAATTCCAGTTGAGCTATTCCAAATCCTGAAAGATGATGCTGTGAAAGTGCTGCACTCAATATGCCAGCAAATGTGGAAAACTCAGCAGTGGCCACAGGACTGGAAAAGGTCAGTTTTCATTCCAATCCCAAAGAAAGGCAATGCCAAAGAATGCTCAAACTACTGCACAATTGCACTCATCTCACACGCTAGTAAAGTAATGCTCAAAATTCTCCAAGCCAGGCTTCAGCAATATGTGAACAGTGACCTTCCTGATGTTCAAGCTGGTTTTAGAAAATGCAGAGGAACCAGAGGTCAAATTGCCAACATCTGCTGGATCATGGAAAAAGCAAGAGAGTTCCAGAAAAATACCTATTTCCGCTTTATCAACCATGCCAAAGCCTTTGACTGTGTGGATCAAAATAAACAGTGGAAAACTCTGAAAGAGATGGGAATACCAGACCACCTGATCTGCCTCTTGAGAAATTTGTATGCAGGTCAGGAAGCAACAGTTAGAACTGGACATGGAACAACAGACTGGTTCCAAATAGGAAAAGGAGTCCATCAAGGCTGTATATTGTCACCCTGTTTATTTAACTTATATGCAGAGTACATCATGAGAAATGCTGGACTGGAAGAAACACAAGCTGGAATCAAGATTTCCGGTAGAAATATCAATAAACTCAGATATGCAGATGACACCACCCTTATGGCAGAAACTGAAGAGGAACTCAAAAGCCTCTTGATGAAAGTGAAAGTGGAGAGTGAAAAAGTTGGCTTAAAGCTCAACATTCAGAAAATGAAGATCATGGCATCTGGTCCCACCACTTCATGGGAAATAGATGGGGAAATAGTGGAAACAGTGTCAGACTTTATTTTTCTGGGCTCCAAAATCACTACAGATGGTGACTGCAGCCATGAAATTAAAAGAGGTTTACTCCTTGGAAGAATGTTATGACCAACCTACATAGCATATTCAAAAGCAGAGACAGTACTTTGCCAACAAAGTTCGTCTAGTCAAGGCTATGGTTTTTTCTGTGGTCATGTATGGATGTGAGAGTTGGACTATGAAGAAGGCTGAGTGCTGAAGAATTGATGCTTTTGAACTGTGGTGTTGGAGAAGACTCTTGGGACTCCCTTGGACTGCAAGGAGATCCAACCAGTCCATTCTGAAGGAGATCAGCCCTGGGATTTCTTTGTAAGGAATGATGCTAAAGCTGAAACTCCAGTACTTTGGCCACTTCATGCGAAGAGTTGACTCATTGGAAAAGACTCTGATGCTGGGAGGGATTGGGGGCAGGAGCAGAAGGGGATGACAGAGGATGAGATGGCTTGATGGCATCACTGACTCGATGGACGTGAGTCTCATTGAACTCCGGGGTTTGGTGATGGACAGGGAGGCCTGGCGTGCTGCGATTCGTGTCACAAAGAGTTGGACACGACTGAGAGACTGATCTGATCTGGCCTGAATAATCTTTTGAATAGCAAAAGTAAGAACAAATTCAAAACACTAAAGTCAGTTTTAGGATAGACAAAAAATAAATATTTGTTGAATTTTAAAATCTAGTATGAAATTATATTATTGATCCAGAGGCTCAGTCATTCAGTAGTGTCTGACTCTTTACATCTCCATTAACTGTAGCCAACCGGTCTTCTTTTTCCACGGGATTTTCCCAGATAGAATATTGGAGTGGGTTGCCATTTCCTCCTCCATATATCACTGATTTATACCAAGCTCTTAAGAAATTCGACAGTGCAATTTTTTTTTTTTTTTTTTGGTATTTGGTAGATTGGTAAGAAAGTTCTGAGAGCTCTGAAAGATGATTCTTTTGTTGAAATGAAAAGAACTAGAAGAGTGAAGAGGCGAATGGACAAAGCCATTTTGAGGATTAGTATCGCATGTAAAATGCTTTAATAAGGCAAGTGTAAAGCAAATGAGAGAACCAAAGCACAATTACTCTAACCCAAGTACACAAATGTAATGAGAAAAAAAAATGTATAAAAGTTTTATGACACAGGATTCATTTATCTTTTCCATAGGTAGCCTGCCTGACAGAATGATGGCACAGTGTACTATAGATATCACATTTGAAATATCATCCTTCAGGGTTAGGACTCTGTCATCTAGAATAGACAATAAGAACTAAATTGCCAATAGTCATCACTCAGTGTTCAACACTATTTGAGAGAGAATAACAAAGGAGAGAACCTTCCCTCAATAGACTCCTCACTGGTCCACTTAGAGTTATCATCCCAACAACATTAGGTTGTGCTGGCTTGCTTGCTTGCTAAATCGCTTCAATTGTGTCCGACTCTGTGTGACCCCACAGACAGCAGCCCACCAGGCTCCCCCGTCCCTGGGATTCTCCAGGCAAGAACACTGGAGTGGGTTGCCATGTGCTGGCTTAGGAGTCTTGTTTCCTAGAAGTGAACATATCTGACAAGTTGCAACTACCATCTGGCCACGTTGAGCCCCAGTGATCAATTAGTGAAAGGAGACACATTATTGTTTGGGGCATTCATTCTGAATTGCCATATGAATGTTGGGTTCTAAATACAACGTAGGGCAGAGGTAATTTGTCTGCAGTTGAGTCAATTCCCTGGGGCCATCACTTCATATACCATGCCCAGTAATAACTATCAGTTAGTAGTTATGACCATAATCCAACAAAGTCAAGACCACTCAGGCAACCCAAAACAGGCACGTTACTGGTTAGAAACAAGAGAATATTATGATAGGTAGTAGAGAAGTAGATGATAATGATCAATTACAACATCAGAACCAGCCTGCTTCAGTAACTCAGAAAACTTTGTATTTGCTTTCTAGCCTCCACTGCTTCCATTTCCTCCCTCCTGTCCTAGAATCACATCATACAGTAAATAAAGCATCAACATTAAGTTTTGTTTCAAGTTCTATCTTCTACAGAACCCAGACAAAAACATTTCTTAAAAACAAAGAAATATTAATTGCATAATTAATATAAAACATTGGAATCCTCTTTACAAAAGAAGTCATCTGGAATCCTCAGTGGCCTTTTAACTATTGTTCATGTTATAATAGACCTCATTATATAATTTCCAAATATTTTTCTAAGGTCAGGAGAAGTGACTGTGTGTTGTGTGTGTGTGTGTTTTCCCCTCAGCTCTTTAAAAGTTCATTTAAACTCTTTGTCCCAAGATCTCTAGAAATTATATCCTGATTTAAGGATCAAATCACCTTATTGTAACACTCCTTAACATCATTGCCAATGAAATGTTTCAAGCTGTTCTTAAATATTTAGTGTTAATATTTTTTATGAATTTAGAATAGAAGGAGGGAATAGATAAGAAAAAAAAAATAAAAGGTGCATTATATAATTTTACAGGTAATTTAGAAGAGTATTTCAAATAAAGCTCAAACTTTTATATGGATAACAGTTGCCTACTATTTGTAACTCTCCCTCATAAAATACTTCATTAATTTCACAAAGTTTCCATACTATCCATGTAGCATTTTGCTTTTATTATCTCTCTTATTAGCAAATGTTACTTTATTATTCCACTTCCTGTTTAGTGTTTCAATCAGTATATGTAAATTCAAATATAGTATATTATACACTTTCTACTAAATATGGAATATTCAGTTTTCCTGCCATTGTAGTTTATAAACTCATAAAAATATATGCATTTGGCTTCATTTCATGCTTTTGTTTTATCATGTTTGTTTTGTTCAACAGTATATTCTTAACCAATATCCAACTTGGCATATAGTATATGCTAAAAATATTTATCAAATGCATGAATGTATAAATTAAGAATCTGATTTTGTATTTGTTATTTTTCCAAATGGATAGCAGTATTTACTGAAAAGTTTTTAAAACTAAAAATCTGAATTTACTCATTACATAACTTCCAATTTTATTATAGGTTATATATGACATATCTTAGTCCATTTCTGCATTCAATGTACTGAATATTATTTTTAAACTAAGAGTTATACATCAAGTCAAAATATCAAAGGACATATGAAAGTACAAAAGGCTTTTTCGGGTATTGGAATGATTCATAAAGTTAAGTACAATTTCTTTACACCTACTATAAAACGCATTCTAGCAAAAGATGAAGATACAAAAAGAAAGAATAAAAGTACATTCAATGTACTACATCAGGCATAGAAGTAAAATAAAGAGAAGAACCTGAAAAAACATCCTCACAGGCAGCCTGGAGATCAATGAACGTGAATTTGATCAGGTGAGTAGAATATTAGGGAAGTGAGAAAGGGCAGGAGGGAAATTTGTAGATTAAGAGCTTGGAAGATGATTTAGACTAGTGTTAAACTACAGACTCCATTTGAACTCTATACAAGTGGTATTTCCAATAGATGATATAAAGATTTTTAACTTGAATAATTCTAGGAGAAAATATATACTTTCACATTGAGTTCTGGTAATGAAGTGAACAGATTTGCAAAATAATGATCAAGTAATGGCATAAAATGTAAAAATAAAGATATAACAGACAAAGGAAGAGAATTAAATGAAGAGCAGTGGAAGGAACAGAGAAGGCAATGGCACCCCACTCTAATACTCTTGCCTGGAAAATCCCATGGATGAAGGAGCCTGGAAGGCTGCAGTCCATGGGGTCTCTGAGAGTCGGACACGACTGAATGACTTCACTTTCACTTTTCACTTTCATGCATTGGAGAAGGAAATGGCAACCCACTCCAGTGTTCTTGTCTGAAGAATCCCAGGGACGGGGGAGCCTGCTGGGTTGCCGTTTATGCGGTCACATAGAGTCGGACACAACTGAAGTGACAGCAGCAGCAGCAGCAGCAGCAGCAGCAGTGGAAGGAAGCGTTAAGTGTTACAACATTCTGTAATGTCAATAAGATTCTATGCTGTGGAAAAAATAGTTTTATGAACATTGGCTTCCCTGTGGCGCAGATGGCAAAGAATCTACCTGCAATGCGGGAGACCTGGGTTCGATCCCTGGGTTGGGATGATATCCTGGAGAAGGGCATGGCAACCCACTCCAATATTCTTGCCTGGAGAATCCCATGGACAGATGAGCCAGGTGGGCTGCAGTCCATTGGGTCGCTAAGAGTCGCACACAACTGAGTGACTTTACTTTCACTTTTCATTTTCATGCACTGGAGAAGGAAATGGCAACCCACTCCAGTGTTCTTGCCTGTAGAATACCAGGGATGGGGGAGCCTGGTGGGCTGTTACAACATTCTATAATGTTGTAGACATTATAATGTTGTAGACATTATAATGTTGTAGACCCTATGGGGTCACACAGAGTCGGACATGACTGAAGCGACCTAGCAGCTACGGCAGCATGTATGTATTATCATCTTCTAAATATGTATACAAATACACACCACAACATAAGTAGTCTTGTTTAAGCCTGAAAACAAAATGTGTTGTCAAAACAAAGTGAATTTAGAGATGTATTTTCTCCTTCTAGAAATAATTTATTATTCTTCATTATTGTGAACAACTATAAAATGCTACTAAGAATATCATATTGTGTTCACTAAAATACATAATTCTTGTTATTTAAATTCCATGTATTTAACTAAATAATCTAATGAGGAACTGACTCTGCTGTCTTAAGTCTTGTTTTTACTGTTGTTCAGTTAAGTTGTGTCTAACTACTGTGATGCTATGGACAGGAGCCAGCCAGGCTTCTCTGTCAATGGGATTTCCCAGACAAGAATACTGGAATGGGTTGCATTTCCTTCTCCAGGAGATCTTCCCAAACCAGGGATTGAAGCCATGTATCCTGATTGGCAGGCAGATTCTTTACCACTGAGCCACAGGTTAACCCCATCTTTATATATATATTATTGCTATTATCATTTCCATTATTATAAGGATGCTATGGGTATACTTCTATTCATAATTGATTGCACATTAAAATATTCAAGTAAGTGAGACATCCTTATAAGCATTTTCTCCTGGCACAATATGTGCAAAAAGAGATGCAAGTTATGCAATTAGCTTTTTGTGCCAATTCCCTTTAGCAAAGCAAGCGGCTTGTCTCCCTCTTCTGCAATGACCATTTTTAAGTATGTGTTACTAAACTGAGTAAACTTAAAATAATTATGTTTTACATTTTCATATATAAAATTCGATCTGTGCTAAGTACAAAATTTAAGTCAACTTTAAAAAAATATAAAATTGTCACAGGATAAAAATGTAAAAATAATTTATTGAAATGAACAAAACTTAGAATTCCATATATTAAATGTATTTTATCTTAATTGGAGATGTTTTATCTCTACATTTTCTCACCCATTCATGTTTCTTTGTTTTTTAAAATGTACTTTTCTTATTGTGATGACATAAAGTAATATGATGACAAAAGTAAAGACAATGAGAACATCAACAAAGCTCAACCAAAGGAATACCACCTGATTAAGTCATGTACCAGACTCTAGCTGGAACAGGATATCCTCTTTAATTTTATTTTCAATAAATCATACTTTACTATTTTATTTCGTGTCATATGCTTTTGCTAAAAATATATAGAGGAAATCCAAAAATTATTGACTTCAAGAAACTAATAAAAATAAAGTCACATAATGCAGAATGATCAGGAAAACCTCAGAAATACAAAGAAGAAAGGTTGTGTAAATATTGAAATCTTAATTTCCACAAGTCACAAGAGGTGACTTCTAAACTGAAATTTTATTGAAGAGGTGATACAGGGAAGAGTGAAGTTAATCACTAAGATCATTTCAGGCTGAGTGACAGCCCAGAGATATCAGAGGCTATGCATTTGCTTATCTTCCCCTGGAGAAGGGAATGTCTACCCACTCCAGTATTCTGGCCTGGCGAAGTCCACATAGTCCATCGAATTGCCGAGAGTCAGACATGACTGAGTGACTTTCACTTTCACTTCACATGGTGACAACATGAATTTTGAGGGTAAATCATTCATATCATAGACAAAAGAGTCTGATTGTCAGTTTATAAATGACTTTACATACTATGTTTAGGAGGTTAGATAAAGGGAATAAAGATTTCATGAAGAAATATGAGAAGAGATAGCATATTTCAAGTTGTATAAAGAACATCTGAGCACAGATATGACAGATTCTGAGGCTTTGAGATTAATAAAAGGAACTCATTGCCTGAGTAGTAGCAAAAAACAATGATACTGTTGGAAATCAAAGGGATTTGGAAACAATAAGGTAGTGGAATTTATAGTATGGATGAATCTGAATATCAAAGGTAAAAGAGAAATGGAATTTAGGAGGACCCAAGGCTGTGATTTGATTGCAGAGGATGTAAAACGGGAGAATATGGAATCAGAAAATATGACAGAGTCTTGTCTCCACACTTTAGCTGAGGATACCAATGCCAAAGAGGAAGCAGTTTCACAGGTTTGGAACTCAAGAAAGTTTGGGTCAGAGAGAAAGATCATATAATCAATGCATACATTGGTGATATTTAGATATGAGCATGTAGCTTCCCATATGGCTCTAGTGGTAAAGAACCCACCTGCCAATGCAGGAGAAGTAAGGGACATGGGTTCATTCCCTGGGGCAGGAAGATCCCCTGGAGGAGGAATATTGGAGAAGGACAAGCCACTCCAATATTCTTCCCTAGAGAATCCTATGGACAGAGAAGCCTGGCACGCATGACTTAGCATGCATACATGCATGTAGCACAAAATAAGATGACTGAAGAGAAATTCTGCTGAACCCCACCATTCAAACAGCGAATGAAGGAAAAGAGGTTCACAATAAGTGGGATAAGGAACAATAGAGGTTAAGGGTTAAAAACGCTGTCAAAAAAGTCAAAACTACAGTTTTTCAAAGATATGGCAGTATGGCAACTCCCATAAATGATGCCAGAAATTCAGAAGATATCATATACATTAAGTTTAAGAATTGTCTGCTGCATTGGCCACCAGAAGATTATTAATAACCCCAAATTGTCTTGTAATGAAATCATGGTTATTAATGGCAGGTGATGAAGTACATTCATTGATTGACAAGATTCTCTTCTGAAAAGCTCAGTTAAGAAGGGAAGGTGAGATATGAGATACTGGACTGTTAATTCAGTTAAAGTGATAGTATTTGTATTTGTACAGCATACTGAAGAAAACGGTGGAGGGATTTAGAAAGACATCCTCTAAATGTGAGTATTTAGGGACATATATAGGGAGCTTGTTAAAACAAAACAAAACAAAACAAAACAAAAAAACATCATGTTTTCCTTACATCATACAATGAAATAAAACTTATTAGGGAAAGCATTGAAAATTGTATTTGGGTTAAATGTGCTAATGAAATCATTTCAGTATTTAATTTAGGAAGTGAAAGATGAGCCTGCCTATGCAAACATTTTTAGCACTGCATTTTCTTCTTTAAGGGGTAAATTCAATTCCTGATTAAGAAATGTAGAACATGAACTTGAACTTACTTACCCTGCCATTCTACATATAGCTAATGATATCATGGACCACAGAATTTTACTGACACCTAGAACACAAATTTTCTAGCAGCTTCATGGCTGGGCCTCTTATCTATCATCAATAGTAATGTTCTTTGCATCTGACTATAAAAGTTTCCAAGTTACACAGTCTTTCCTTGATCACTTTGGCCCAATTTCTCCTAGATCACTATGCACACCACAGGGTATTAACAGAACCTGATGACTTATGAAACCCAAATAAAATGGCTTCTTGCTAGAGGCAACTAGCCTGATATCTCCAAACTACTTGATGTTTCTTCAGGTTATCTGTTAGACTTTGGGGACAACTATTTTAACTTGTATCTTAAATTTAATTGCAATAGAGCAATTGGGATGTCCTTCCTAAAAGGAGACAGAATTGAGTCTTTCATTTTGTTTAAATTAGAGAAATTTAAGGATATATGCAGAACATCATGTAATTTAGAAGGAAGATGGAGGTATTAACTACAGGGAAGGATCACAAAGAATAGTATCTGTAGGTGGAAAAGAATGTCTTAAGTAAAGCTCCAATTTATTGGCTAGTTTGCTTGTTTTAGTTTGTTTTTGATGAAGTGGTGATGCATTTGAGAATGATGGAGCGATTGTAGGATAGAAAAATTGAGTAAAACATGTTAAATATTTTGAATGGCTTTTTGAAACAGGGTAGGGACAACTGAGGAGCATTATATTAAAAAGTGCTAAGAGTTGAAGCAAGTTAGGAAAAATGAATACAATGTATCACTTCATTAGACCCTGTCTGGGTACAGGAGTGAGTCTTGGAGGTGGGTTTTGTAGGTAAAAGTATTGTATGTTTCTGTATTTCTTTTTTCTTTTTTTGTTTTTAACTGAGCTTAGGGTTTGTTTCAGAGAAGGCGATGGCACCCCACTCCAGTACTCTTGCCTGGAAAATCCCATGGACGGGGGAGCCTGGTGGGCTGCCATCTATGGGGTCGCACAGAGTCAGACACGACTGAAGCAACTTAGCAGCAGCAGCAGTGGCAGCAGGGTTTGTTTGGGGAGATATCTTTATAGAGAGCAAAGAAGCTAAGGATAATACAGGGTGAGAGTTGGAAACTGTGATCTAGACCAATTTGGGAAAGAAAAACAAAGATTAATTTGAGACTGATGAAGAGACAAAAAGGTGACAAGATTTGGACATCCTGATGATGTCAAAATATGTTGAGAATAAGGGGTTCAGAAAATCATTGCCATTGTATTCAGAAGTTGTACGGGTTTTCCTAGCGGTCCATGATTAAGACTGTGCTTCCAATGCATGGGTTGTGGATCTCTGGTTAGGGAACTAAGATACCCGATGCTGCACAGTGTGTCCCCTCAAAAAATTGAATAAGACTTTAGAAGAAACATGAAAAAAGTAAAGCCTCTAAAGTAATAGAAAAAATAGAATTTAAATTAAAGTCTCAAAAAATGTGAGACAAGGATTACTTTTTACCATTATTTTCAGCTGCTTATTTTTAGTATTATTTTGTTACAGGCTACATCAAACACTAAGATCAGATCAGATCAGTCGCTCAGTCATGTCCGACTCTTTGTGACCCCATGAATCGCAGCATGCCAGGCCTCCCTGTCCATCACCAACTCCAGGAGTTCACTGAGACTCAAGTCCATCGAGTCAGTGATGCCATCCAGCCATCTCATCCTCTGTCATCCCCTTCTCTTCCTGCCCCCCAATCCCTCCCATCATCAGAGTCTTTTCAAATGAGTAAACTCCTCACATGAGGTGGCCAAAGTACTGGAGTTTCAGCTTTAGCATCATTCCTTCCAAAGAAATCTAAGGGCTGATCTCCTTCAGAATGGACTGGTTGGATCTCCTTGCAGTCCAAGGGACTCTCAAGAGTCTTCTAAAATGCCACAGTTCAAAAGCATCAATTCTTTGGCGCTCAGCCTTCTTCACAGTCCAACTCTCACATCCATACATGATTTCAGGAAAAACTATAGCCTTGACTAGACGAACCTTTGTTGGCAAAGTAATGTCTCTGCTTTTGAATATGCTATCTCGGTTGGTCATAACTTTCCTTCCAAGGAGTAAGCGTCTTTTAATTTCATGGCTGCAGTCACCATCTGCAGTGATTTTGGAGCCCAGAAAAATAAAGTCTGACACTGTTTCCACTGTTTCCCCATCTATTTCCCATGAAGTGGTGGGACTGGATGCCATGATCTTCGTTTTCTGAATGTTGAACTTTAAGCCAACTTTTTCACTCTCCACTTTCACTTTCATCAAGAGGCTTTTGAGTTCCTCTTCACTTCCTGCCATAAGGGTGGTGCCATCTGCATATCTGAGGTTTTTGATATTTCTACCGGCAATCTTGATTCCAGTTTGTGTTTCTTCCTGTCCAGTGTTTCTCATGATGTACTCTGCATATAAGTTAAATAAATAGGGTGACAATATACAGCCTTGACGAACTCCTTTTCCTATTTGGAACCAGTCTGTTGTTCCATGTCCAGTTCTAACTGTTGCTTCTTGACCTGCATACAAATTTCTCAAGAGGCAGATCAGGTGTTCTGGTATTCCCATCTCTTTCAGAATTCTCCACAGCTTATTGTGATCCACACAGTCAAAGGCTTTGGCATAGTCAATAAAGCAGAAATAGATGTTTTTCTGGAACTCTCTTGCTTTTTCTATGATCCAGCGGATGTTGGCAATTTGATCTCTGTTTCCTCTGCCTTTCCTAAAACCAGCTTGAACATAAGGAATTTCACGGTTCATGTATTGCTGAAGCCTCGCTTGGAGAATTTTGAGCATTACTTTACTAGCGTGTGAGATGAGTGCAATTGTGCGGTAGTTTGAGAATTCTTTGGCACTGCCTTTCTTTGGGATTGGAATGAAAACTGACCTTTTCCAGTCCTGTGGCCACTGCTGAGTTTTCCACATTTGCTGGCATATTGAGTGCAGCACTTTCACAGCATCATCTTTCAGGATTTGGAATAGCTCAACTGGAATTCCATCACCTCCACTAGCTTTGTTTGTAGTGACGCTTTCTAAGGCCCACTTGACTTCACATTCCAGGATGTCTGGCTCTAGGTGAGTGATCACACCATCATCATTATCTGGGTCGTGAAGATCTTTTTTGTACAGTTCTTCTGTGTATTCTTGCCATCTCTTCTTAATATCTTCTGCTTCTGTTAGGTCCATACCATTTCTGTCCTTTATCAAGCCCATCTTTACATGAAATGTTCCCTTGATATCTCTAATTTTCTTGAAGAGATCCCTAGTCTTTCCCATTCTGTTGTTTTCCTCTATTTCTTTGTATTGATCGCTGAAGAAGGCTTTCTTACCTCTTCTTGCTATTCTTTGGAACTCTGCATTCAGATGCTTATACCTTTCTTTTTCTCCTTTGCTTTTCGCTTCTCTTCTTTTCACAGCTATTTGTAAGGCCTCCCCAGACAGCCATTTTGCTTTTTTGCATTTCTTTCCATGGGGATGGTCTTGATCCCTGTCTCCTGTACAATGTTACGAACCTCATTCCATAGTTCATCAGGCACTCTATCTATCAGTTCGAGGCCCTTAAATCTAGGCCCTTAAATCCACTGTATAATCATAAGGGAGTTGATTTAGGTCATACCTGAATGGTCTAGTGGTTTTCCCTACTTTCTTCAATTTCAGTCTGCCTTTGGCAATAAGGAGTTCATGAACTGAGCCACAGTCAGCTCCTGGTCTTGTTTTTTCTGACTGTATAGTGCTTCTCCATCTTTGGCTGCAAAGAATATAATCAATCCGATTTTGGTGTTGACCATCTGGTGATTTCCATGTATAGAGTCTTCTCTTGTGTTGTTGGAAGAGGGTGTTTGCTATGACCAATGCATTTTCTTGGCAAAACTCTATTAGTCTTTGCCCTGATTCATTCCATATCCAAGGCCAAATTTGCCTGTTATTCCAGGTGTTTCTTGACTTCCTGTTTTTGCATTCCAGTCCCCTATAATAAAAGGACATCTTTTTTGGGTGTTAGTTCTAAAAGGTCTTGTAGGTCTTCATAGAACCGTTCCACTTCAGCTTCTTCAGCATTACTGGTTGGGGCATAGACTTGGATTACTGTGATATTGAATGGTTTTCCTTGGAAACGAACAGAGATCATTCTGTCATTTTTGAGATTGCATCCAAGTACTGCGTTTTGGACTCTTTTGTTGACCATGATGGCTACTCCATTTTCTGAGGGATTCCTGCCCACAGTAGTAGATATAATGGTCATCTGAGTTAAATTCACCCATTCCAGTCCATTTCAGTTCACTGATTCCTAGAATGTCGACATTCACTCCTGCCACCTCTTGTTTGACCACTTCCAATTTGCCTTGATTCATGGACCTGACATTCCAGGTTCCTATGCAATATTGCTCTTTATAGCATCTGACCTTTCTTCTATCACCAGTCACATCCACAGCTGGGTATTCTTTTTGCTTTGGCTCCGCCCCTTCATTCTTTCTGGAGTTATTTCTCCACTGATCTCCAGTAGCATATTGGGCACCTATTGACCTGGGGAGTTTCTCTTTCAGTATCCTATCATTTTGCCTTTTCATACTGTTCATGGGGTTCTCAAGGCAAGAATACTGAAGTGGTTTGCTATTCCCTTCTCCAGTGGACCATATTCTGATCTCTTCTGTTTCACAAGTAGAGAAGTGAATACTGATTAACAATTATAATAATGCCACAACTAAACCTCTCAAGATCAGTGCCATCAAGCAAGTCATTCCTTGCTGCCTGGAAAGAGGTCACAGAGCACTGTTTTGGGTCCCCATCCTGACTAAAATGAAGCTCTAAAAATGCTCAGAGCCCTTGTTGTCCTCCAATCCTGTTTAGCAGGAACTCATTTAGGTGGCATCAACCTTGACTCTCAAATGGAAGGGAACATGTACAAAAGGAAAAGTGATGTGGGTACCTTTAGATCTGATGAGAACCTGGAGGAAGCTCCTGCTAGCAGCTCAGGCACTGCTGTTACCATTGGAAACCAGGCTGACATCAGCACCATATCCTCCAAGAAGACAAGCCAGCAAGTTGGGCCTTGAGCACCACTCCTACTGCTGGTCACCTCCCTCACTTATCATAGCCCCATGGCTTCCCAGGAGCCATGACTTCAGGTGGTGATGGACCCTGAAAGTTTTATGACCATGGACATAAAATGCATCTTCTGTGAATCTGCCTATACTGCTGTGGTCAGACTCTTCCCTGCTGTGAGGACGAAACACCAGGGCTACCACAAAAAAACAGACTCGAGCAGAGGCGATGGACATGGGCTCAGGTTCTACGCAGGCATGGCTGCTACTCCCATGAGCACCCGCGGGTGGTCATGCCTCAGCATCGCTCCCGCTAAGGCAGTGAGGAGCGCATGAAGGAAGAGCTCGCTGCTGCAGAGAAGGCTGCGACCCAGGAGAAGTTCAGGGTGAATATCCTGCTGCAGCTCCTGAGTTAATGGCCACCTAAGCTGAGGTCAGTACTGATGTGAAGGCGGCAGGAGTCCCCTTCAGGTGTTCCCTCAACCAGGCCTGAAGACTGTCTACAGCTTCCACTGCTCAGGCCCTCTGGTAGGTAGAAATAACCACTGAGTGGTCTTTTTATTTTTAATTGAGGTATAATCGATAGAAAACATTATAATGATTTCAGATGTATAGTGTTGTGATTTGCTATGTGTATATGTTTTAAAACAGTCACCACAATAAGGCTATTTAATATCCATCTCCACAGCTAATTTTTTTTTTCTTGTGAACTTTTAAGATCTAGTCTCCTAGAAACTTTCAACTATGCAATACAGAATTAGCCATGTTAGTCACCATGTTTATCTTTACATCTCCAGGAATTATGTTATACCTAGAAGTTTGACCCATCTCACCTATTTTTCTCGGCCTCCTTTCCCTGTGGCAAACACCAATGTATTTTCTGTATGCAACAGTGTTTATTTGTTGTCACTTTTTATACTTAGCATAATGCCCTTGGCTTAAGGTCTGTCCCAAATGGAAAGATTTCATTCTTTTTTTATGGCTGAATGTTAGTCGAATATATATGTGTATATACTAGATTTTCCTTAGCCATTCATCTGTAGATAGTCACTCAAGTTGTTTCCAAATTTTGTCTATTACAAGTAATGTATAATGTAATGAAAAGCTGATTTATCTGAGCAAAGCCACGGAGGAGGGGTTTGGAGAGATACAAGACTGTGGACATAGTAAGACTGAGATTATTCAGGGCCCTATAGTTTATTTGCATGATTTGTATATTTTCCAAAGAATGATATGGAGGCTCATAAGGGTTTTAACTACAGTACGTGAATGTGTCATAGGGGGATCAGGAGGGAATGGTGGCCATGGTAGCAGTTTCTGGTAAGAGGGGAATATGATATGTGTTTCAAAAATATAACTTTTGCTGTTGAGCATTTTTGGAGATCAGTTAAAGTATTATTCATTGAAGTCCAAGCAACACAAAGTTATAGCAAGAGAGATGAAAAGGACATGATTAACCTAAAAGACATTTAGAAGGTCACTTAAACCTGAATTGGTGATGGATTGAATATGAGGGACAAGAAAGAGAAATAAACTAAGGAAGATTGTGAAATTCCAAGTGCTTATTATTAGGTGAATACTGTTGTCATTTTCTGAGACAAGGAATAATAAAATAAGGATATTTGCTTGTGGGAAGTGAGTAGGGGGAATATCATATACTTCTTTTCCCACACATGTTGGATTTGAGGAACTCTGAAACCACATGTCTTTCTCACTTGAGATCACACATGGAATCACATAAGGAAAACTGAGTCAATACACTAGTTCTTGTGACATGGGAGTCAGTTGGAAGGTGTTTGAAAAAGAAGGAAGAAGGCATCCTTGCAGGAATCACACATGTGTTGAATGTGTACCTCAAAGGATGATTTCAATGTCAAATCTAAGATTTCAATGCCAGCTCTAAGATTTCAATGCAACTTTGTATGGTTTTAGTGTCAACTCTACTTGATTCATTCAGAATCTATGACCCATGAGGCCAAGTAAAATTCATTAGGGAGTTGAGACTTCTATTCTGTAGGGAATTCATTTCTGTCTCATTGCATCTCTATAGGAAGGTGAGATCAGAGTAGTTACATGCAGCTCTCTTTGGAGAGGAATGATAGCTGCCTTTTAATCCCTAGGCCCACAAAGCAGGGGACACTGAGCTTTTATCACCCATAGGAATCCTGCTAATAAGGAAATCCCAATAACTATGCTTGAGCCTGAATAAGTCAAAAATGATTAACTTTCCATCTGAAGTAATGCAGATAGAGGAGATACTATGTGAACAACCAGAACACAAAACCAGTTAAATATATTTATACTCATATGTTATATAATTATATATTCATATATATGTAAATGAATATTGGGATTATTAAAGAAATATAGACATGAGATTGAACAAAGATCATTATCAGAGTCTGATCACTAGTTGTAGCTAGCAGTCATGTTACAGGAGCTTTTCTATGTTATGCTGGCCTCTGGGTATTTTTCCAAATCTCTTGAGTGAAATTACTGAGGTAGGGACCTTGAAACAGAATGAGGAAAAACCTAAAAATTTTATTCTTCCTCATTTCAAAAATGGTATAAATATCCAAAACTGCTGGAGTCCAGCTCCAGCAGCCAGAGATTCAACCTGGAGATGAACGGTGTTGGCGAGTAATGAGACAGCCTCTCAGTTTTCTTTTGGACTGCCTATTTATTTCAAGTTTAAGATTTTCTTTTATACTTTTACAAAAGCATTAGGTCAGAGGTTTGGCATTTTCAGTTCCCCCTCACCCAGATTTATTATGTCGATAAATCATCGTTGCTCTTTAAACAGAGTTCCTGCTTCAGTGATTCTCTTGGAATCAGCCTTACCATCTATTATCTACTTCCTCTAATGTGTCCTATAGTAAACTTGTGATTACATTGTAACTCATGCTACATTCCTCAGTTTACTACTTATCTTCCTAAATCCTGTTTGCCCCTAACATCCTGAGCTCACTCTCTCTTAAAAAGGCTTCTAGCTATAGTGTCTCTAAAAATTCCTAACTTCTATAAGCTATAGTAAAGTATGCTAACTTTACAATATTCCTTAAATCTTTAACTTCTAACTATTTTAATTATTTCTAAGCCCTAAATTCAGTAAACTCCTTTGCCATAAACATTCTCCTCACAAATAGGCTTCAAATAACAATCCCTCCCATGGCCTTAAGCTACTGCCTATGTGCTCATCCTGGAACACTCTTTTGTAAAAGTCCTTGAACAAATGACAGTGAGTAACTTTATGAATTATTCTCTGAGCACAGCTGCAGAAGGCTTTGTGCCTTCTCATTTTCCTCTCAAGAGCAATAAGCACCTTAATATTCCTTTCCAGTCAACTCAGCCGAGGAGAGGAAAAAACAAGTCAGAATTACAAGGCTTAACTCCTTCATCCCAGGTCCATTCCTGCGGAATGAGGGGAGGGGGCTGGGGCCGTGCCTCCATTTTGTCAGTAATGCCTAACGCGGCTCCTGACACAAAACTCTATACTTGATTATTTTATATTTGACAATATCTAGAGTGATTTGTGTTTCTTGTTCCAAATCCTGACCGATTCTATAGGGCTGAAGATTCAGAAAGATAAATATAATTATAAGCTGAGGTGTTTCTTTGAGAGGAGAAGGTTGAAGCCATGGATATAAAGAAAACTCTCAACCAGAATATATTTCTCAAATTTCTTAAAAATTTTCAATATTTATCAAAATTTAAGCAAAATCTTAAAAGAAATCTCTTAAAACTTGTTTGTATTAGTGATTTTGAAAGTATCGTCTAGAAGTGTGTATCAATTGCATTTTCATTTAATTTAAATTAACTTACATAAATATAATAGGGCTTCCCTGGTGGCTAAGACAGTAAAGAATCTGCTTCCAATGTAGAAGACTGGGATTTGATCCCTGCGTTTGATTCCCCTTTTCCCTGGAAAAGGGAATGGTTACCCCCTCCAGTATTCTTGCCAGGAGAATCCCATGGACAGAGGAGTGGTGTGGTGGTGGTTGGGTGGGGGTGGTGGTGTTACAGTCCATGAGTTCACAAAAAGTCAGACATGACTGAGCGACTAACACACAATACACATACAGATGTAAAAAGAAAACATCCTTTCCTGCAAAGTTTCATAAACTAAAAATTCTGGAAATAAAAATGCTAACAGTATGCTAAAACATGGGAAAAGTTTTTTTTTTTTTTTTATTTAGACACTTTGGTGTAAATATCTTTCTACTGTGAATTTTATCATTTGACTTTACAACAAATTATGACTGTTTTGATTTTTTTCTACCAAAATGCCTACTTATCCCAACATTCTTAACGGGGTTTTTCCTTGTGTTTCACAATTTCCTCTCCATCGCAACAGTTAGGATAATTCACGGCTCAAGTTATTGAATTCAACTAATTCATTAGCCTCATTTTCTTGACCTGTTAAACTATAGTGACTTTCATTTGCACTTGGTTTTTTATTCTTAAAAGCATCACTGTATATTATTATTACAGAAATTATCTGAACTCTCATCTTAAATCCTAATAGCTTACTCTCTGACAGTCTCTTTCATCATTTCCAATTATTCCATTTTATGTTTCTCTCTATAGCTCTTTATAAATAGACAAAAATTATTATTTATTGTATTATAATTATCCTTTCCCTTTAGCTGTTATTTTTCTGTCAAAGATTTAACTACATGAAAAAAGTTTTCAAATTCTTTTTCTTCTATTGAAAAAGTTGCCATAATAAATTATCATAAATGTAGTAGCTCAAACCAAGAAAATGTATTATTTCACAATTCCAAAGGTCAGAAGTTCAGGGGGTGCCAGTAGTTTCTCTACAGTGGGCCCCACAAAACACTGATCTTATCAGGAGATGCTCCAGCTCATTTAGGCTATTGGCAGAATTTTGTGTGATTGTAGGACTCAGGCCCCTGTTTCCTGCAGATGGTTGAGAGGGGTTGCACTCAGCTTTTGGAGGCCATCTGCATCCTCTGACTCATGGTCCCTCCTATCACATTCAGAGCCAGCAGAGACAGATCAAATCCTCACACTTTTGGTCTCTCTGACTTCCTCCTTTCTCCCATCTCTCCTCTTTCTTTATCCTTATCTCTCTGACTGACTACTTAGAGTATGAAAAAATTGCAAGCACTTACAATGTGTAAAGAAGGACTATCATTGGTATTTAATGAGAACTGAAATGGAGATCAAATGGAACACTCAGATTTAAATTTTTACCTCTTTGGAAAAAAATTAAAAAAAATAATTGGATAATATAATCTAATACTACGACTATCAGAACAGGTACAATGCCATCGTTTGAGAGATTACAACAGTTTTTACTTAGATGAAAATTCATTTGGCAATATATAAAAAAAAAATCTGTGCATTTCACTTTTGAGTCAACAATCCCAATTAGAGGATCTTCCAAATGATACACTGGCAAAAAATGCAAACTAACCTATTCCCTCTGGGGGTAAGACAATGCTCTTTCAGGCTTTTTTCTTTTACACAAAATATGTAGCATGAGCAAATTTAAAATCAAAATAACATTTACAAATAAGAAAACATGATCCATAATCTACATAAACGTCAAAAATAGCTGACCACAAATAATCCATAGGTTGGACTAAAAACAGCTTCCCTGATAGCTCAGTTGGTAAAGAATCTACCTGCAATGCATGAGACCCTGGTTGGATTCCTGGGTTGGGAAGATCCACTGAAGAAGGGATAGGCTACCCATCCAGTATTCTTGGACTTCCCTTGTGGTACAGCTGGTAAAGAATTTGCCTGCAATATGGGAGACCCAGGTTCAATCCCTGGGTTGGGAAGATCCCCTGGAGAAGGGAAAGGCTACCCACTCCGGTATTCTGGCCTGGAGAATTCCATGAACTATATAGTCCATTGGGTCACAAAGAGTCGGACACAATTGGGCGACTTTCACTTCCAGTTTTCTTGGACTAAAAACACATACTTGAACTGTTATAAATTATTAAAAATTGGCCAAAGATTTGGAAAAGGTCAGGATGAATAAGATGAATGAACAGAAGGAAAATTTCAGCAGAAAGAAGTTATTTTCAAATAAGAAGCAAAGGCAACTCTGGAAATAAATACTACAAAAAATAAAATGAATTGACTAAAGGAATTTGAGGACATGAAAGAAATTTATTCCAGGTGGAAGCTCACACCAGTAGATGAGAAGTAAAGGAAATTGTAAAGGTATGGGTTAATTTAACCCATATTGTTCTTAACTTATTTAAATATGTATTGGTTTTTAATGTGAATATGAAAAACAAATATTATGGACTACATAAAATATTTAGAAGTAGAATATATAAAAGGACTTCACTGTAACTCAAACGGTAAAAATCTCCTGCAATGCGGGAGACCAAGGTTCAATCCCTGGGCCAGGAAGATCCTCTGGAGAAGGGAATGGCAATCCATTCCAGTATTCTTGCCTGGAGAATTCCATGGACAGAGAAGCCTGGCAAGCTACAGTTTATGAGATCACAAAGAGTCAGACACGACTGAGTGACTAACACACACACACACCACACACCTACACACACAAACAGTATGTATAAAAGCAAAATTACAAAGGATGTAAACGCATTATATGGGATTATGTACTGTCAAATTTCTCACATTCCATGGAATTTGCAAAATATTTAACCCAAAATAAAACTGCCTCAGGACTTACAGTGGGCCTGGCCCTGGGTCACTAGATTCAGCTCTCCTGCTGCTAAGTCACTAAGTGCCATACACATATGAATTGAGACTGTCTTAATGTTTATATTTTATCGATTTGCCACTGCTGCTACTGCTAAGTCACTTCAGTCATGTCCGACTCTGTATGACCCCATAGACGGCAGCCCACCAGGCTCCCCCATCCCTGGGATTCTCCAGGCAAGAATACTGGAGTGGGTTGCCATTTCCTTTTCCGATGCATGAAAGTGAAAAGTGAAAGTGAAGTCACTCAGTCGTGTCCAACCCTCGGCGACCCCATGGACTGCAGCCTTCCAGGCTCCTCCGTCCATGGGATTTTCCAGGCAAGAGTACTGGGGTGCCATTGATCTTCCAAAATACAAGCCTAAGAATGAGGTAGAGGCTGCAAATATTGTAGGCATACAAAGCTCATCAGTACCATTTGACGTATAGAAACTTCCTTGTATCTTTCTTTTTTTAAAAAACGAATACTTGTATGAGATGATACAGGGAGATCTGTTAAGTGCCATATACATATGAATTGAGACTGTCTTAATGTTTATATTTTATCGATTTGCCACTGCTGCTACTGCTAAGTCACTTCAGTCGTGTCCGACTCTGTGTGACCCCATAGACGGCAGCCCACCAGGCTCCCCCATCCCTGGGATTCTCCAGGCAAGAACACTGGAGTGGGCTGCCATTTCCTTCTCCAATGCATGAAAGTGAAAAGTGAAAAGTGAAAGTGAAGTCGCTCAGTCATGTCCGACCCTTAGCATGGACTGCAGCCTACCAGGCTCCTCCGTCCATGGGATTTTCCAGGCAGGAGTACTGGAGTGGGGTGCCATTGCCTTCTCCAATTGATTTGCCACAGGTTCATTCTAATATTGTTTCAGAATGCATATGAAATATAAACATAAATATTCTCATTGCAATGAAAACAAGCATTTATTAGCATCATAATGTATTTGACAATAAGAAATATATTCTCATTAGTTATTTAGATTTATTATCATTAATGTTGAAAACAACTCACTGAAGTAAAAATTTGAAGCTCACTACTAAGTAGAAAGTGAAGAGGAACTAAAAGTTGGCTTGAAGATCAATATTCAGAAAACGAAGATCATGGCATGGAAATAGATGGGAAAACAGTGGAAACAGTGTCAGAGTTTATTTTTGGGGGCTCCAAAATAACTGCAGATGATGATTGCAGCCATGAAATTAAAGGATGCTTACTCCTTGGAAGGAAAGTTATGACCAACCTAGATAGAATATTAAAAAGTAGAGACATTACTTTGCCAACAAAGGTCCATCTAGTCAGGGCTATTGTTTTTCCAGTGGTCATGTATGGATGTGAGAGTTGGACTGTGAAGAAAGCTGAGTGCTGAAGAATTGATGCTTTTGAGCTGTGGTTTTGGAGAAGACTCTTGTGAGTCCCTTGGACTACAAGGAGATCCAATCAGACCATCCTAAAGGAGATTAGTCCTGGGTGTTCATTGGAAGAACTGATGCTGAAGCTGAAACTCCAATACTTTGGCCACCTCATGTGAAGAGTTGACTCACTGGAAAAGACCCTGATGCTGGGAGGGGATGGGGGCAGGAGGAGAAGAGGACAACAGAGGATGAGATGGCTAGATGGCATCACTGAATCGATGGACATGAGTTTGGGTAAACTCCGGGGGTTGGTGATGGACAGGGAGGTCTTGTGTGCTGTGATTCATGGGGTCACAAAGTCAGACACGACTGAGTGACTGAACTGAACTGAAGTAGAAAATAAAACTAAAACGCAAAAAAAAATTAAGTAGTTATGGTCATAGTTGGTAAGTGAAAACACTGCATTAGAAATTAAATCCATTCAGCTGATATCCTGTGCTAAAGTGCTCTTCTTTTCTAATTTCTTTCTGTGAGTTGGCACAAGCATGCTTTAGTTTTGGGTTAGATGGTACATCTTGTGTTTTGAGATTCTATCTAAGATATAATGATTATTAATGGAGATATGTATAACTTTAGAGCAAAAAACTAAGAAATTTCTATTAGGGTGTATGCTAACTCAGGAACTATGAATCAAGACTAGCTATAATTCATGTTTATGACAGAGGAGAGATAAAATGAATCAAATAAACAGTACCTCCATGGTTATTTGCACCCTAAACTCAAATATTGGGAAAGTAAAAATGTTATAGGTAATTTTTGCCAGTCTTTCCATAAAATGGCACTATTCTGTTCACTATCAATGTTTCTACTTTTACTCACAAAAACATACCAGGTTGTTGCTTTGGCTGGAATTAAACAAACATAGGTAGCGAAAATGGTCACTTTACCTCAAGTCATATGAAGCATTCTAATCTCAGGGAGTTCAACTTTCAAGAATAAGAGACTAGAGACCAAAGAGGAATTCAAGTCATAGGTTTTATGAAATTAGGTTGGTATGAAGTCTGATACACCTTAATGAACTGTGTGATTTTGGGAAAGCTGCATCATACTTGAGCCACGCTTTTGCATTTATCCAGTAGATATAACAGCACCTACTCACAGAGGCCTGAAAAAAGTACTATATTTCACATAAAAGTACTTAATCATGTTCATCCTCATCTTCTGGCATTTTATTTCCGTCCATTCTAGGACGAGTAATTAACATGGAACCCAATTGGATAGGTGCACTGAGGATGTCAAACATTGTGTGTTCAAGTCTGTCCTTTAAGTAACAATTCTATAATACTCTCCTACTGAGAAAAAATCTTGGGTACAAATAGTTATAACTGTTCCTTTTTCATACAAAGATGATATTCTCCATACACCTAAAAAACATTTTTCAGGTGTAAATGTGGAAAATTGCACATGAAACACCTGCTTGCAAAGTACATATGGAGTCTTCAGTGGCTCATATATTGGCAGCACATTTTCTCTTGCACTTTCTTTAGGTGTAATGAATTGGGAAAATGTGACTTTCTTTTTGTATATGAAAACTTTTATCTAAAAGAAAGGAGCAATCACAAAATGTTAATATTCTGTAAATTTGAGTGGCAAATACATAGATCAGTTTTATTTTTTCTTATATGAAATTTAAATAAGTAAAGATCTAAGAGTGTCAATACAGAACATCTTGCATATATGAAGATGGATGAATTTCACTCTTGTAGTTCTTGTAGAATTATAGTTTGCAGAGTTACATATTTATGGTCATTGTTGTTTAGTCACTAAGTCGTGTCTGACTCTTTTGCAACCCCATGGACTATAGCCCACCAGACTCCTCAGTCCGTGGGATTTCCCAGGCAAGAATACTGGGGTTGATTGCCATTTCCTTTCTGTGTATCTTCCTGACCTGGGATTGAACGTGGATCTCTTGCACTGTAGGTAGATTCTTTACCATTGAGCCATCTGGTTATGGTTGATTTGTCACAAAAGTCATATGCAACTACATGGGGTAAGATGAATGAACTAACCATTACCATCATCATCATCACCACTGTCACATCTAGCCTTGGATATGTTAACTCTCTGAATAGCTGTCATTCAGAGTGTAACCTATTAAATGGGATTTCCATTTGTCAAATAGTGGTGATACTATCAGAGTAGACATTTTATTGAGTTCAGACTATCAGATTACTGACTGTGTGGTCCAACTATATGTAAGTGCATTTTAAATGTAACTCACATAAATGTTAATTCAGACTAGTATTCACTGAGTCTTAAATAATGTTATTTGTCATCAGCCAAAAGGAACATAATTTGCTGAAGTATATTGCTGGCTCATCTATTCAGTTACTCAGCTTCTGAAGGAAACTACTGTTTGTTTCAAAGATCAGAAATTTTCTTCCCCCACAGTCAAAATAGAATATTAGTTACAGGAGAAACTTAGAAAAACATAGTAAATAATATCGCTAAAAGTACTCTTGGATATGAAGCTAGAGATTTGGAATCACAAGTTAGTAGCTAAGCTAAAATTATCACCATAAGTTACACAATTTTTCCACTTTAAATGTTCAGATAGTTGAAAAACTTGTTGGGAACCATGAAGCATAAAGGTTATCACTAAATAACAACTGTTTTTATGAATTCTAAATTACTTCTTTTTTTTTTAAACTAAAGTTAAAAAACTGGTTATATTTCAAAACTCAAACACGGTTTATTATACATAGAGTTTTCTTAATGAAACTTTTAAAGAGATCATAGAATTTGAATAAATTCTGGGATTTGACTGCTATGATCTTATTGATGACCCAGGCAAAAAGAGAGGGCATTCAGGATAACAGCCAGAAAACCCAAGTATTAGTCCCAGATTTTTCCACAGGGAAGCATCTTACTCAACTCATACCTTCCATGGTGGATTAAAGAGCGAGCCACAACCAGTAAAATATCTGTGTAACTATGATTAAAAGACCAAAGTTACTGCAAGTATTATTTAATGATTCATGATGTAAACTACTATTGATAAAACTCAGGATCCGGAAAGAGAGAATCAAAAACAAATTTGCAATGGACCAGTTAGACCTAATTTATATTTATAGGATATTTCACCCCAAAATAATGAATTTCACCTTTTTCTCAAGTACACATGGACCCTTCTCCAGGATGGATCACACCTTGGGCCATAAGTCTAGACTTGGTAAATTCAAAAAAAATTGAAATCATTTCAAGCATCATTTCTGATCACAATGCAGTAAGATTAAATGTCAACTACTGGAGGAAAAAAAAAACTATTAAAAATACAAACATATGGAAACTAAACAACATGCTTCTGAATAACCAACAAATCACAGAAGAAATTAAAAAAAATCAAAATATGCATAGAAACAAGTGAAAATGAAAACACAACCGCCCAGAACCTATGGGATTCGGTAAAAGCGCTGCTGAGGGAAAGGTTCATAGCAAAGCAAGCTTACCTCAATAAAAAAGAGAAAAATCAAACAAATAACCTAACTTTCCACCTAAATAAATTAGAAAAAGAAGAAATGGAGAACCCCAGGGTTAGTAGAAAGAAAGAAATAATAAAAATTAGAGCATAAATAATTGAAAAAGAAAGGAGACTATAGCAAAAATCAACAAAACTAAAAGCTAGTTCTTTAAGAAGATAAATAAAATAGACAAACTGTTGGCCAGACTCATCAAGAAAAAAGGGAGAAAAATCAAATCAACAAAATTACAAATTAAAATAGAGAAATCACAACAGACAACACAGATATACAAAGGATCATAAGAGACTACTATCAGTAACTATGTGACAATAAAATGGAAAACTTGGAAGAAATGGAAAAATTCTCAGAAAAGCATAACTTTCCAAAACTCAACCAGGAAGAAATAGAAAATCTTAACAGACCCATCACAAGCACAGAAATCAAAACTGTAATCAGAAATCTTTGAACAAACAAAAGCCCAGGACCAGATGGCTTCACAGGTGAATTCTACCAAAAATTTAGACAAGAGCTAACACCTATCCTACTGAAACTCTTCCAGAAGATTGCAAAGGAAGGTAAACTTGCAAACTCATTCTATGAGGCCACCAAGACGCTAATACCAAAACCAGACAAAGATGCCACACAAAAAAAGAAAACTACAGGCCAATATCACAGATGAATATAGATGCAAAAATCATTAACAAAATTGTATCAAATGGAATCCAACAACATATTAAAAAGATCATACATCATAACCAAGTGGGCTTTATCCCAGGGATGTAAGGATTCTTCAGTATTTGCAAATCAATCAATGTGATACACCACATTACCAAATTGAAAGATAAAAACTGTATGATTATCTCAAAAGATGCAGAAAAAGCCTTTGACAAAATTCAACATCCATTTATGGTAAAACAAAACAAAAAAAAAACCCTCCAGAAATCAGGCATAGAAAGAACCTACCTCAACATAATAAAAGCCATATATGATAAACCCACAGCAAACATTGTCCTCAATGCTGAAAAATTAAAAGCATTTCCCTTAAAGTCAGGAACAAGACAAAGATGTCTGCTCTCACCACTACTTTTCAACATAGTTTTAGAAGTTTTAGCCACAGCCATCAGAGAAGTAAAAGAAATAAAAGAATACAGATTGGCAAAGAAGAAGTAAAACTCTCACTGTTTGCAGATGACATGATCCTTTACATAGAAAATCCTAAAGACTCCACCAGAAAATTACCAGAGCTAATCAATGAATACAATAAAGTTGCAGGATATAAAATTAACACAGAAATCCCTTGTATTCCTATACATTAACAATGAGAAAACAGAAATAGAATTAAGGAAACAATTCCCTTCAGCATTATAACAAAAAGAATAAAATACTTAGGAATAAATCGACCTAAAGAAATAAAAGACCTATATGTAGAAAAGTATAAAACTCTGATGAAAGAAATCAAAGATGACACAAATAGATGGAGAAATATACCATGTTCATAGATTGGAAGAATCAATATAGCGGAAATGAGTATACTACTCAAAGCAATCTATAGATTCAATGCAATCCCTATCAACCTACCAATGGTATTTTTCAGAGAACGAGAACAAATTCTTTCACAATTTGTATGGAAATACAAAAAGCCTCAAATAGCCAAAGCAATCTTCAGAAAGAAGAATGGAACTGGAGGAATCAACCTGCCTGACTTCAGATTATACTACAAAGCTACAGTCATCAAACAGTATGGTACTGGCACAAAGACATAAATATAGATCAATGGAACAAACTAGAAAGCCAGAGATAAAACCACGCACCTATGGACACCTTATCTTCGACAGAGAAGGCAAGAATATACAATGGAGAAAAAATCATCTCTTTAACAAGTGGAGCTGGAAAAACTGGTCAACCAGTTGTAAAAGAATGAAACTAAAGCACTTTCTAATGCTGTATACAAAAATAAACTCAAAATGGATTAAAGATCTAAACATAAGACAAGAAACTATAAAACTCCTAGAGGAGAACATTGGCAAAACACTCTCTGACATAAATCACAGCAGAATCCTGTATGACCCACCTTCCAGAGTAATGGAAATAAAAGCAAAAATAAACAAATGGGACCTAATTAAAATGAAAAGCTTTTGCACAACAAAGGAAACTATAAGCAAGGTGAAAAGGCAGCCTTCAGAATGAGAGAAAATAATAGCAATTGAAGCCACTGACAAAGAATTATTCTCAAAAATATACAAGCAACTCCTGCAGCTCAACTCCAGAAAAATAAACAACTCAATCACAAAATAGGCCAAAGAACTAAACAGACATTTCTCCAAAGAATACATACAGATGGCTAACAAACACATGAAAAGATGCTCAACATCACTCATTATCAGAGAAATGCAAATCCAAACCACAATGAGGTACCATTTCATGTCAGTCAGAATGGCTGCTATTCAAAAGTCTACAATTAATAAATGCTGGATAGGGTGTGGAGAAAAGTGAGCCCTCTTACAGTGTTGGTGGGAATGTGGACTAGTACAGCCACTATGGAGAACAGTGTGAAGATTCCTTAAAAAACTGGAAACAGAACTGCCATACAACCCAGCAATCCCACTGCTGGGTATATACACTAAGGAAACCAGAATTGAAAGAGACACATGTACCCCCAGTGTTCATCACAGCACTGTTTACAATAGCTAGGACATGGAAGTAGTGTAGATATTCATTGGCAGACGAATGGATAAGAAAGCCATGGTACATATACACAATGGAATATTGCTCTGCTATTAAAAAGAATGCATTTGAATCAGTTCTAATGAGGTGGATGAAACTGGAGCCTGTTATACAGAATGAAGTAAATCAGAAAGAAAAACACCAATACATTATATTAATGCAGATATGTGGAATTTAGAATGATGGTAACAATGACCCTATATGCGAGACAGCAAAAGAGACACAGATGTAAAGAAGAGACTTTAGGACTCTGTGGGAGAAGGCGAGGTTGGGATGATTTGTAAGAATAGTATTTAAACATGTATATTACCATATGTGAAATAGATCACCAGTCCAGGTTTGATGCATGAGACAGGGTGCTCAGGGCCTCTGTACTGGGATGACCCTGAGGAATGGGATGGGGAGGGAGGTGGGAGGGAGGTTCAGGTTGGGGAACACATGTATATCCATGGCTGATTCATGTCAATGTATGGCAAAACCCACTACAATATTGTAAAGTAATTAGCCTCCAATTAAAATAAATCAATTTAAAAAAAAAACAAGGATAAAAATTGCTCATATGATGTGAAAATTTATAGTCATTGATAAAGTGCCACTTTTAGAATAGTTTCAGTATAGATTTTTAGTAAAATGACTTCAAAGATGCAATTCAGTGTGTGATCTGACCTTGTTTACTGCAGTAGTTCTCTAGTATCAGAAGCCAGATACTCTTTGGCTTCTGAAGATATAAGGATTATTTAGTGATGTGGAGTCACAGTATTGTCAGGGGAATGTGTAATTTCCTCAGTTCTGTCTCACCACAGCAAAAATGTGAAGCAATGGATGAATGGGTGTTATAGCTCAGTTTTATTAGGAAAAACAAAGGATAGTACAGTCTCGAGGAGTGAGGGCAGGTCCACCCAAAACACGAAGAGAAAAGAGGCCTCAATCCTTCTAGGCTTCCTCCTTTTATACATTTGTCTCCTCCCCCCTGAGCCTGTCCTATGTAAATTGGGCTAGCCAGGAGGGCTGTTTGTTTTACCTGAGGTACTCACTCTGGTCCTTGGACCTTTCTTTGTTCCATTTTCGTGGGCTTTTCCCCTCTTTGTCATTTAGCCACCGCCATTCTGGACTCTTTTCCTATTCTAACTACTTAACATTCCCCCCTCAAGAGATGGGAGGTGCATTTCTTTGGGAATATGGGCATCAAGGTCTCTCTGGCTACTTCCTGCTGAACTGGGATGGCAAGGGGCATTGGGCAACCCCCTCTTGCTAGTCTCAAGCCTCAGAGTCCTTATACTGATGTCCATCTAGGGGTGAGTGGTATTTTCCATGATCGGCTGTAGTTTTATACATCCTTGTTAAACTGGCACTGCATGTTGTAGCCTGTTGCCCTGGACAGAGACAAAATGGGTTAGACAATTAATAATACATGGAGCCATAATAAGCAGCATCAATATGGTGATAACAAGGATTATTAGGGGCATTAGCCAACTCCAAATTCCCTATCACCAGGAGAAGGGTCCCCCCCATGAGAGATTGTAGCCACCCTAAGAACTCTGAGGCTCATTCTTTGAGATCCTATAGGATCTGAATGTTTTTCTTGAGGATTGTGAGACTTTAACTTAGCTGTAGGTTTTTACCCAGAAACAACATGTCTCATTCATGACGGCTCAAATCCCTCCTTGTTCAGGCATCAGGAGATCTATCTCCTGTCTGTTTTGGAGTACAACCTCTGCCAAGCTATGTTGGCTCTTTAGAGCTATCCTGAGAAATCTTACCCCCAGAAACCTAATGTTGGGGGTGTTCATTAGCATGGCACTTATTTGTAGCCCTGAATAGGTATCAGATCTCCCAGGGGCTCACAGGTGTATTGAGTGTCCTCTTTTGTTTTCTTCCACAGCTTGACTTGTGAGTAGTAAATCCAGGAGTCGTGTCTGGGTACCTTGACTGCTATGGAGGTAGAAAGTATTACAGGATAGGGACCCTTCCATGTGGGCTGAAGTTGAGCCTTTTGGAGACCCATCTTCCAGACTTTAATTAGGATGTGTGTCCCTGGAGCATATAGTAGTGACTCTTTAGAATCTTTTGGGTTCTGGTTGACACCCCACAAGCGTATATCTTGTTGGAATTGCCCAATGGCCATTGTATAAGACCAGAAGGTCTGAGCCTCTGGATCTAGGAAGAGGTCATTGACACAAACAAAAGGTCTCCCATATAGGATCTCATAAGGACTAAGACCAACCTGTTCCTTAGGGGCAATACAGGTGTGGAGGAGAGCTATTGGTAAAGCCTCCTTCCATTCCAGGGAGGTCTCCTGGATTATCTTTTATACCGCTGATTTTAAGAATTGGTTGGCTCTTTCTACTTTTCGTGAAGACTGAGGCCTCCAGGCAAAATGGAGATAATAAGTAATGCTCAATTCTTTAGAGACCCCTTCGGTGACCTTAGAAGTAAATGATGCCCCATTGTCACTTTATAATGACATGGGCAGACCAAATCTCAGAATGATTTTATGAAGCAGTTTTTTAATCACCTTCTCAGCCTTCTCAGACCAGGTGGGAAAGCCTTAAATCCATCCTGTGAATGTATCTATCATGAAACATAGGTATTTATACCCTTTATATCTGGGTGAAATCCATCTGTCAGTTCTCTCCTGAGTAGGTCCCAGCTATTAGATGGACTGGGCCAGCTAGGGTCTTCAAGCTCCTTTGAAAGTGGGATAAGAGGAGACCACTTGCCTTATAGTCATTTGGAGGCTTGTTCCTCTGAAGGACCTTTCTAATAATCTTTGGAAGGCCTTCTCCCCTAAATGAGTGGTGACATGTAAGGAGTTAACCAACTTCCATTGGAGGTTCCCAGGCAGAAAAAGGAGTCCCTCCTTGAATTACCCCATATGGTTTTGTTGAAAGCCCTCACTCTTAGCTTTAAGAGTCTCACCTAAAGTATATGAAGGAGTTTCTGGAAAATTAGCCTGTGGAACTAAGGTGGCAACCCCTATTAGGTCATTGTTCTGTAATGCTGCTCTCTTAGCTGCCTGATCCACTGCTTGGTTCACTTATGCCACTTCTGTGCTCCCTTTTTGGTGTCCTTTACAATGAGAGACTGAAACCTTGGCAGGCAGATGAACTGCCTCTAAGAGCCTAAGATTTTGATCACCATATTTGATTGGGGACCCTCAGGTGGTCAAGTGGCCTCTTTCTTTCCAAATGTCAGCATGTGCATGTAGCACCAGAAAGGCATACTTGGAGTCAGCGTAAATGGCTACTCTTTGTTCCTTTTCCCAGATCTAAAGCTCAAGTCAGGGCTATAAGTGCAACTAATTGGGCTGAAGTACATGGTGACAAAGGTTTAGCCTCTATGGTCTCAAAATTGGAGACTACTGCTTATCCAGCCCTTCTTTCTCCATCCAAGACAAATGTGCTTCCATCAATGCACCAAATTTCCTCAGGATTGTTCAGAGGATCTTTCAACAATCCCTCTCAGGATTTTGTCCAGTGGTCCAAAGTTTCTAGGCAAGAGTGAAAGGGGAGAGAGCCCTCAAGAGTAAGCAGGAGGGTGGCTGGGTTAAGAACCTCACAGTGGGATATAGTTGGGCCTGGATTTTCCATCGACACCACTTGATATCTGAGGATCCTTTGATCAGACATCCATAAATGACTCCTCCCATTCAAGAGTTGTTTCACTTGGTGGCTAATAAAAATAGTTAGTTTGCCTGCAAGGGAAGTGTTTTAAAGCATCTCCTATCAGAACTGCAATAGCTCCAAGATTTTGAAGGCAAGGAAAGATCTCTTCCCAATAAGGGAGGAGGATACTCAGGGACCACCAAAAACTGGTGAGAAAATATTTTTCCATCCCAGAAACAAAGAAGTGCTCGGGTGAATCTTTTTGTAATTGTTTTTCCCGTGGCACCCAAAATGGTACAGGTTTGCGAGAAGAAGGCTCCAGAGTAGGAGGTCAGGACAGAGTAGGTAGCCCCTGTGTCAACCAAGAAATTATCAGACCCATCTGCCACATGCAGTTGCACCCTTGGCTCCAGTCCTGTGATGGTTATCTGTGACAGGTGGGCCAGCTGAATAGGGCTGCTTCAGTCCTGTTGAATCATCATGAGGGAAGGCTTGGCACTTGACTTTGAGGCTTTTTGACCCCAAGGCAGAGTGTTACCCAATGCTGCAACTGATGGCATTTATAGCAAGCCGTTTTAGGAGACTTGTCATGGTTTGGACACTCTTTGGCCCATTGTCCTGCCTGTCTACAGATTAGGCATTTACCTCATGCCTTGTTCTTTAAGGAATCAGGATTTGCCATAGGGCTTCCCTGGATGACGGCCAGCATCTGGGCATGCCTTGTCTCTTTCCTTCTCTCCCTTTCCTGGGTCTTGGGCTCTCTCTCCTGTTCTCTGTTACGAAAGATATTGGTGGCTGTTTGGAACATCTCATCTAAAGAGGCAGTAGCATCCTGCTGCTGTAGCTGTTGTAACTATCCCAATGTCTAATGCACATTGGGACAGGAATTTGTCCTTTAAAAATCATCTGTCCCTCATAGGAGCCTAAAATAGAAATTACAGGAAAAATCCTATTTACCACTGCATGAAAAAGAATAAAATACCTAGGAATAAACTTACCTAAAGAGGCAAAACACTTGTACTCTGAACACTATAGGACACTGATGAAAGAAATTGAAGACACACAAACACAGTGAAAGATATACTGTGTTCTTGGATTAGAAGAATCACTATTATTAAAATGACTATACTATCTAAGGCAAACTACAGGAACTGAATGCAATTCCTGTCAAAGGAACCAATGGCATTTTTCACAGAACTAGAATAAAAAGTCACTGCAGCTGCTGACTATAGCCACAGAATTAAAAGACGCTTTCTCCTTGGAAGAAAAGCTATGATCAACCTAGACAGCGTATTAAAAAGCAGAGACATTACTTTGCCGATAAAGGTCTGTATAGTCAAGGCTGTTTTTTTTCCAGAAGTCATGTATGGATGTGAGAGTCGGACCCTAAGGAAAGCTAAGCACCAGAGAATTGATGTTTTTGAACTGTGGTATTGGATAAGACTCTTGAGAGTCCCTTGGATTGCGAGATCAAACCATTCAATCCTAAAGGAAATCAGTCCTAAATATTCATTGGAAGGACTGATTGCTGAAGCTGAAACTCCAGTACTTTCACCCCCTGATGGAAAGAACTGACTCACTGGAAAAGCCCCGGATGCTTGGAAAGATTGAAGGCAAGAGGAGAAGGGGATGACAGAGGATGAGATGATTGGATGGCATCACCGACTCGAGGGACATGAGTTTGAACAAGTTCTGGGTGTGGGTGATGGACAGGGAAGCCTGACGTGCCGCAGTCCATGGGGTTCCAACGAGTCAGACATGACTGAGCGACTGAAATGAACTGAGGAATAATAGAAGAGGCATACTGAGAATGCTACTAATAATATGAATATAACAAGAGGCTATAATGAAAATTTATGCTAGTTAATTCAATAAACTCAGACAAAATCAACCAATTCAAAATTACTACTTAAAAAATTACAAAATGTTCCTTATTCTGTATCTTATAAAAGACAAAATTACCAAAATATTTTCAGAAACACAAGTCTATATCTAGATTATTTCATGGATGAAATCCATGTAACATATAAGTGAAGAAAACTAACAATCTTACAGAAATTCTTTAAGAGGAGTAGAAAGCATGCACAGATGGGGAAAAGAGAAAAGAAACCAAAACTTTGACACATTTCCTTCTTATTCTCTGAAGTCTCTAACATGGTAAGAAATTTTACTTAGTAAGAATGTAAAAGAACTCATTCCGTGATGGCTCTAGGTAAAAATTCCACCAAGTGAAGGTCTTACTCATAATTGATCCCTCTTACTGCCATTATGCAGTGTGGTGGCTACAAATAAATATTAAATGATCAGTTGGGATTAATACTCATCCTACTCTAGGACTTCATTGATATACTTTGTAACAAAAGCAGTTATGGGTAATACAAGTAAAAGTTTAGGAAATAAAAAAACAAAGGAAATAAAAACAACAGTAAACAAATGGGACCTAATTAATTTAAAAGATTTTTCATAGCAATGGAAAGGAGTGATTGAGGTTTTTTTATACCTTTCCCATCTCACAGAGGTTTTATTTATCTTGACTGATCTGGATGTCCCATATTAAGGGTTGTACTTATGTTTGTAAATTGAAGGGACATCAGTGAACTTGCTCCTGCTAAGTCGCTTCAGTCGTGTCCAACTCTATGCGATCCCATAGATGGCAGCCCACCAGGCTCCCCCGTCCCTGGGATTCTCCAGGCAAAAACACTGGAGTGGGTTGCCATTTCCTTCTCCAATGCATGAAAGTGAAAGTGAAAGTGAAGTCGTGTCCGACTCCTAGCGACCCCCATGAACAGCAGCCTGCCAGGCTCCTCCATCCATGGGATTTGCCAGGCAAGAGTACTGGAGTGGTGTGCCATTGCCTTATGTATTAAATATGATGTATTCCTGAGGGTATCCTAGGTTGGGTCAAAACCTCACCCCATAAACTCAGATTTGTACTTACAGTGAATATATCCCTGTTATGTGAAGGCAGGGGGAGTCCTGTAATTCTTTACCCATCAAATCTTTCAGTATTTTCCAGGAATGGATCAAAGAGAGGTACTTGTAATACTAATTATGCTCCTTGCCTTGTGGGTATATCATATAGTTAAAACTAAGCACCATATAAGAGGTGGGAAAATATGAGTTAAGAAGGAACCTCAGTGGAAACCAAGAGAAATCATGGCAAATGGTTCTGAAGTGTGTGTGTCTGTTAGTCACTCAGTTGTGTCCGACTCTTTGTGACCCCATGGACTGTAACTCAGCAGGCTCCTCTGTCCTTGGAATTCTCCAGGCAAGAATACTGGAATGGGTAGCCATTCCCTTCTCCAGGGGAATCTTCCAGACTCAGGGATCAAACCCAGTTCTCCCGCAATGTAGGTAGATTATTTACCATCGGAGCCACCAGGGAATGCATGCTTAATTCCTAGGAAGGATGCAATAATGAGAGCGTTTACAAGCAAAACTCAGTGTACTGCATTTGCTAACACACATTACATTTGCTCAGACCTGTTATAAACTTTTAACTGATGCTAATAAAACCACTACTGATTTTACCCCAAAATTGGGGAACTGAACAATGCTCATTTATGGTCACTGACTAAATCTCTGTTAAAATAATCTAGAAAGAGGCTTGACTTGCCAACCCTGATGACTTAATTGACTAATAGCCAGTTGGTATGATAACTTGGTTCATGTTTTTGGTCTGCTACTGTTTTTTTTTTTTTTTTAAGTAACATGAGGGAAATATGATGTTTGAATTGTAAACTTTACTGTAGTTATAATGGTTTCAAGTAAAGTGGAAATGTTACTCAAATGGTCTTAGCAAGTGCAATGTTAACTCCCATTTACCAATGATGCTCCTTTAGGGGACACTTGTTGTTCAGTCGCCCAGTTGTGTCTGACTCTTTGTGACCCCATGGAATACAGCACGCTAGGCTTCCTTGTCCTACACCATCTGCCAAAATGTGCCCACGTTCATGTCTGTTGCATCAATGATATCATCTAACCATCTCATCCTCTTCTGCCCTCTTCTCCTTCTGCCTTTGATCTTTCCCATCATCAGAGACTTTGCCAATGAGCCATCTGTTTGCATCAGATGACCAAAATACTGGTGCTACAGCATCAGTCCTTGCAATGAGTATTCAGGGTTGATTTCCCTTAAGATTGACTGGATTCATTGGAGGAGGGGATAGCAAACCACCCCAGTATATTTTCTGTGAGAACTTCATGAACTGTATAAAAGGGGCCAGTTGGGGGAAGTCTTTTGACACCCAGATTGTGGAATATGACAAAGCATTTCAAGGAACTTACCATAAATTTTGATCAATCGTGTATATCTAAATTTACCAGAGTCAGAATTGCTACATTACATATGTAATGCATGACGGGAAGAATAATTATACTGAATGTGGATGATAAAATAAGTATTTTTCCAGGGGATTGTTTGTACAAAGAAGCCATTTCAGGAGGATAATGAAAGATCTGTGAATGGACCAGAGACAGAGAGGCCAGGTCTCTGATGAAATATCACAGGCATTAAAAAAGATAGGAGAGAAGATATGAGCTATTTCCCAAGAAAGGTGATTGAATAATATAATATATTATATTATATAAAATAATATATTATATAATAATAAAATAATTTTATTATTATATAAATAATATAATATAATCATCTCCTTAAGGATTCAGTGGCTCAGTGAGGTGTGTTAGAGATCTCTGCCTGGGAGATGCACTTATGAGGACAATATTACAAGTTTAAGCTGAGGTAGAATGACATCAGGCCATGTGGTCTATATTTCTCTTCTCCATGTACCCAGGTCATATACCTCAGGAGTGAAGTCACTTTCATTGCGGTTCAAATGGTCAGGGTTAAAGTATTAAAAATCAACATCATGTCATTGTAACTAGGGAGAAAATGGATAGTATTATCTTACCTGAAGACCTGTATTAGTAGGAACATGTGCCATGATATATGATAATGGTTATATCCAAACACCAAGTGAAATCTATAGGGTTTTTAAAAAAATGTCCCCTAGTAACCACCCAACCCCACATCCAAGGAGCAGTGGCTGCATGGGTACAATAGGGCCTAGAGGAGCTATTCCACGTTCGAGGTCAGGAAGGGCAGCGGTGAAGAGATACCCCTCATCCAAGGTAAAGAGCAGTGGCTGCGCTTTGCTGGAACAGACGTGAAGAGATACCCCACGTCGAAGGTAAGAGAAACACAAGTAAGATGGTAGGTGTTGCAAGAGGGCATCAGAGGGCTGACACATTGAAATCATATTCACAGAAAACTAGTTAATCTAATCACACTAGGACCACAGCCTTGTCTAACTCAAAGAAACTAAGCCATGCCTGTGGGGCCACCCAAGATGGGAGGGTCATGGTGGAGAGGTCTGACAGAATGTGGTCCACTGGAGAAGGGAATGGCAAACCACTTCAGTGTTCTTGCCTTGAGAACCTAATGAACAGTATGAAAAGGCAAAATGATAGGATACTGAGAGAGGAACTCCCCAGGTCAATAGGGGCCCAATATGCTACTGGTGAACCGTGGAGAAATAACTCCAGAAAGAATGAAGGGATGGAGCCAAAGCAAAGACAATACCCAGTTGTGGATGTGACTGGTGATAGAAGCAAGGTCCAAATGCAATAAAGAGCAATATTTCATAGGAACCTGGAATGTCAGGTCCATGAATCAAGGCAAATTGGAAGTGGTCAAACAGGAGATGGCAAGAGTGAATGTCAACATTCTAGGAATCAGTGAACTAAAATGGACTGGAATGGGTGAATTTAACTCAGATGACCATTATATCTACTACTGTGGGCAGGAATCCCTTAGAAGAAATGGAGTAGCCATCATGGTCAACAAAAGAGTCCAAAATGCAGTACTTGGATGCAATCTCAAAAACGACAGAATAATCTCTGTTCGTTTCCAAGGCAAACCATTCAATATCCCAGTAATCCAAATCTATGCACCAACCAGTAACACTGAAGAAGCTGAAGTTGAACGGTTCTATGAAGACCTACAAGACCTTTTAGAACTAACACCCAAAAGAGATGTCCTTTTCATCATAGCAGACTGGAATGCAAAAGTAGGAAGTCAAGAAACACCTGGAATAACAGGAAAATTTTGTCTGGGAATACGGAATGAAGTAGGGCAAAGACTAATAGAGTTTTGCCAAGAAACTGCACTGGCCATAGCAGACACCCTCTTGCAACAACACAAGAGAAGACTCTACACATAGACATAACCAGATGGTCAACAGTAAAATCAGATATATTATATTCTTTGCAGCCAAAAATGGAGAAGCTCTATACAGTCAACAAAAAAAGAGCTGACTATGGCTCAGATCATGAACTCCTTATTGCCAAATTCAGACTTAAATTGAACAAAGTAGGGAAAACCACTAGAGCATTCAGGTATGATGTAAACCAAATCCCTTATGATTATACAGTGGAAGTGAGAAATAGATTTAAGGGACTAGATCTGATAGATAAAGTGCCTGATGAACTATGGACTGAGGTTCATGATATTGTGCAGGAGACAGGGATCAAACCTTCCCCATGGAAAAGAAACACAAAAAAGCAAAATGGCTGTCTAAGGAGGGCTTACAAATAGCTGTGAAAAGAAGAGAAGTGAAAAGCAAAGGAGAAAAGGAAAGATATAAGCATCTGAATGCAGAGTTGCAAAGAATAGCAAGAAGAGATAAGAAAGCCTTCCTCAGCGATCAATACAAATAAATAAAGGAAAGCAACAGAATGGGAAAGACTAGAGATCTCTTCAACAAAATTAGAAATACCAGGGGAAAATTTCATGCAAAGATGGGCTCCATAAAGGACAGAAATGGTACGGACCTAACAGAAGCAGTAGATATTAAGAAGAGGTGGCAGGATTACACAGAAGAACTGTACAAAAAAGATCTTCACGACCCAGATAATCACCATGGTGTGATCACTGACCTAGAGCCAGACATCTTGGAATGTGAAGTCAAGTGGGCCTTAGAAAGCATCACTACAAACAAAGCTAGTGGAGGTGATGGAATTCCAGTTGAGCTATTCCAAATCCTGAAAGATGATGCTGTGAAAGTGCTTCACTCAATATGTCAGCAAATTTGGAAAACTCAGCAGTGGCCACAGGACTGGAAAAGGTCAGTTTTCATTCCAATCCCAAAGAAAAGCAATGGCAAAGAATGCTCAAACTACCACACAATTGCAATCATCTCACACACTATTAAAGTAATGCTCAAAATTCTCCAAGCCAGGCTTCAGCAATACGTGAACTGTGAACTTTCTGATGTTCAAGCTGATTTAAAAAAAAAGGCAGGGGAAGGAGAATTCAAATTGCCAACATCTGCTTGATCATTGAAAAAGCAAGAGAGTTCCAGAAAAACATCTATTTCTCCTTTATTGACTATGCCAAAGCCTTTGACTGTGTGGATCACAATAAACTGTGGAAACTTCTGAAAGTACTGGGAATACCAGACCACCTGACATGCCTCTTGAGAAACCTGTATGCAGGTCAGGACGCAACAGTTAGAACTGGACATGGAACAACAGACTGGTTCCAAATAGAAAAAGGAGTATGTCAAGGCTGTATATTGTCACCCTGCTTATTTAACTTCTACGCAGAGTACATCATGAAAAATGCTGGGCTGGAAGAAGCACAAGCTGGAATCAAGACTGCTGGGAGAAATATCAATAAACTCAGATATGCAGATGACAACCACCTTTATGGCAGAAAGTGAAGAGGAACTAAAAAGCCTCTTGGTGAAAGTGAAAGTAGAGAGTGAAAAAGTTGGCTTAAAGCTCAACATTCAGAAAGCGAAGATCATGGTATCTGGTCTGATAACTTCATGGGAAATAGATGGGGAAACAGTGTCAGATTTTATTTTTTTGGGCTCCAAAATCACTGCAGATGGTGACTGCAGCCATGAAATTAAAAGATGCTTACTCCTTGGAAGAAAAGTTATGGCCAACCTAGATAGCATATTGAAAAGCAGAGACATTACTTTGCCAACAAAGGTCCATCTAGTCAAGGCTATAGTTTTTCCAGTGGTCATGTATGGATGTGAGAGTTGGACTGTGAAGAAAGCTGAGTGCCGGAGAATTGATGCTTTTGATCTGTGGTGTTGGAGAAGACTCTTGAGAGTCACTTGGGCTGCAAGGAGATCCAACCAGTCCATTTTGAAGGAGGTCAGCCTTGGGATTTCTTTGGAAAGAATGATGCTAAAGCTGAAACTCCAGTACTTTGGCCACCTCATGCAAAGAATTGACTCATTGGAAAAGACTCTGATGATGGGAGGGATTGGGGCAGAAGGGGACAGCAGAGGATGAGATGGCTGGATGGCATCACTGACTTGATGGACATGAGTCTGAGTGAATTCCGGGAGTTGGTGATGGGCAGGGAGGCCTGGCGTGCTGCGATTCATGGGGTCGCAAAGAGTCAGACATGACTGAGCGACTGAACTAAACTGAACTGAACTGAACCACCCAGGTATTGCTCTTATGGGTACACAGGTTAAACGTGTGAAAAGTACTGTAGTTTTAACTATGTGTCATATGTCAAATATTATGTTGAAGTCTGTATTCTATTATCTTTAATATTAAAATCAACTTCCCATCCTCATCAGAATGAGAAAATATTGAGGGATTTATCTCAAGCTCAACAGTGCCATGCATATCAATATACTTTGGTCTAAAGGATGTTTAAGAAATATCAGCCAGGCCTTCATTAATATATAAAAAATGTTCAAATAACACGATGTCAGAGAAAGGGAGTAATCAAGTTGATAAAAATACAAAATGTATGTGAAGTGATACAGTCATTACTAAAATGATTTATGTAAATATAATTTCCATTTTCCATTATGTAGCTCAAATTCCATTAGTCACTGGAATGTTTGCAGACTTGTTTGTGTAAAATTTGGGGGGTAATATTTTCATAAAATTTACATTAAGACAAATTATGAAAAGAAACATATAAATATTTGGCAAGACAATATTGATCAAGGCCAGAGGGTGGACAGGATAATAAAGATACAAATGGGGTATGATTTAGATCAGACTTCTGTGTAATAAGCTGATGGCATTTTAAAGGAGAATATACTTGAAGATGCTTTTAAATAAATGCATTTTGGCAAGACATGATTTGTCTGTCTGACTCTCTTATTATAAATCCAAAATTTAAGGATTTATAGAACGTTATCAGCTGAAGAGTAAAAATTAGTGAAGTGCATTGGGTATAAATCCTTAAAAAAAAAAAAAAAAAAAAGAGAGAAACCTTTAACAATAATTTTATGGACATATGGTTAGGTGTCCATGTTTTCATTGTCCCTGGAGTAGGAAATGGCAATCCATTCCAGTATTCTTGCCTGGAAAATTCCAAGGACAGAAGAGCCTGGAGGGCTACAGTCCATGGAGTCGCAAAGAGTTGGAAACAGCTTAGCACTCATGTACACATTGTGGGGAAAAGGAATAGTTAGAAATTGCTTCTGGTGGTTTTGGTCTCTCTAGGAAGAACTTGGTGCTTCTGTAGTGTTGGAATCCTCTGAATAGTTCCTAAATTTGGTATTGGAGAAAATCTATGATTTATGTGAGTCTTCTTTGACAATTGCATTATTTTATGTAATGTAGTAATGTTGCTTTAATGTTAAAAAACAATGTAAATTACCACATTAATAGAATAATAGAGCAGAAATATATATCAATTCAGTATATGCAGGAAAAGCACTGACAAAATACATATTTATGATAAAAATACATCTCAGAAATTTTGAAACAGAGAAGCACTTTCTCAATTCAATGAATATATTTTAAAAGTCTATAAATAAGATCATACTTGAGTATGAGATATTGGATATTTTTCCCCTAAGGTTAGGATGTTTAATCTCACCACCTCTTTTCAATATTACATGTGGGTGTGTGTATATGTGCCCAGTTACTCAGTCATGTCTGACTCATTGGACTATAGCTGGCTAGGCTCCTCTGTCCATGGTATTTCCCAGGCAAGGGTACTGAAGTGGGTTGCCATTTCCTTCTCCAGGGAATCTTCCTGATCCAGGGATCAAACCCACATCTCCTCTCTTCCTGCACTGGCAGACAGATTCTTTACCACTGTGCTATCTGGGAAGCCCTTAAAACATTACAGTGGCTACAAGAGCTACTGAACCTAGCATGAAAAAATAGCCCATGAGGGTTAGAAAGGATAGTCATAAACAGAGAACCTAAAATGATCTGCAATAAAATGACTATGACTAAATAATTAAATTTACCAGTGTCATAAGAACAAGATAAATATACATAAATAACTAATTCTAGTACTCTTGCCTGGAAAATCCCATGGATGGAGGAGCCTGGTAGGCTGCAGTCCATGGGGTTGCTAAGAGTCGGACACGACTGAGCGACTTCACTTTCACTTTTCACTTTCATGCACTGGAGAAGGAAATGGCAACCACTCCAGTGTTCTTGCTTGGAGAATCCCGGGGACGGGGAAGCCTGGTGGGCTGCCATCTATGGGGTCACACAGAATCAGACACAACTGACTCAACTTAGCAGCAGCAGCACCAAATCAGTGGAAAACGAATTAAAAAAGAAAATAACACCATTTAAAATAACATAAAATATTTAAAATAAATTTAATAAATATTGTCTATGACATCTATTCTGACAATTAGAAAATATTTTAAGGGAAATTAAACAGTGTTAAATATATCATTATTCATGGCGTTAAAGTCTCTCTCAGTTTTTTAAGGATGTCCATCCTTACCTAATCTACAGATTCAATCATAATTATAATCAAAATTATAAACAGTTATAGTATAATCATAAAATTATGTGGAAATGCAAAGAATTTAGAAGAGCCAGTAAAATCTTGAACTTCAAGACTCTCTTTAAAACTGCAATAAATATTATAGGATTGGTATGAGTCAGTCAGTTCAGTCACTCAGTGGCGTCCTACTCTTTTCAACCCCATGAATTGCAGCACGCCAGGCCTCCCTATCCATCACCGACTCCGGGAGTTCACTCAAACTCACATCCATCGAGTCAGTGATGCCATCCAGCCATCTCATCCTCTGTCGTTCCCTTCTCCTTGGCCCCCAATCCCTCCCAGCATCAGAGTCTTTTCCAATGAGTCAACTCTTCACATGAGGTGGCCAAAGTACTGGAGTTTCAGCTTTAGCATCATTCCTTCCAAAGAACACCCAGGACTGATCTCCTTCAGAATGGACTGGTTGGATGTCCTTGCAGTCCAAGGGACTCTCAAGAGTCTTCTCCAACACCACAGTTCAAAAGCATCAATTCTTTGGCACTCACCTTTCTTCACAGTCCAACTCTCACATCAATACATGACTACTGGAAAAACCATACCCTTGACTAGACGGACCTTTGTTGGCAAAGTAATGTCTCTGCGTTGGAATATGCTATCTAGGTTGGTCATGTCTTTCCTTCTGAGGAGTAAGCGTCTTTTAATTTCATGGATGAAATCACCATTTGCAGTGATTTTGAAGCCCCCAAAACTGTTTCCCCATCTCTTTCCCATGAAGTGATGGGATCAGATGCCATGATCTTAGTTTTCTGAATGTTGAGCTTTAAGCCAACTTTATTACTCTCCTCTTTCACTTTCATCAAGAGGCTTTTTAGTTCCTCTTCACTTTCTGCCATAAGGGTGATGTCATCTGCATAGCTGTTGATACTTCTCCTGGCAGTCTTGATTCCAGCTTGTGCTTCTTCCAGCCCAGCTTTTCTCATGATGTACTTTGCATATAAATTAAATAAGCAGGGTGACAATATACAGCCTTGACGTACTCCTTTTCCTATTTGGAACCAGTCCATTGTTCCATGTCCAGTTCTAACTGTTGCTTTCTGACCTGCATACAGGTTTCTCAAGAGGCAGGTCAGGTGGTCTGGTATTCCCATTACTTTCAGAAGTTTTCACAGTCTATTGTGATCCACACAGTCAAAGGCTTTGGCATAGTCAATAAAGCAGAAATAGATGTTTTTCTGGAACTCACTTGCTTTTTCGATGATCCAGCAGATGTTGACAATTTGATCTCTGGTTCCTCTGCCTTTTCTCAAATCAGCTTGAACATCTGGAAGTTCACGGTTCACATATTGCTGAAGACTGGCTTGGAGAATTTTGAGAATTACTTTACTAGTGTGTGATATGAATGCAATTGTGTGGTACGATTGCTATACATAATGGCAAACACATTAACACAAAGAAAAACAAATTAGATCAATGGAACATAATAATCATAGACAGATCCAAACATATATTATCTTGATGTTCAACAAAGGTCCCAAAGAAATTACATGGGAAAGATCAGCTTTTCAATTTTTTGGTACCTGAAACATTAAAATATTTTTTGGAAAACAAAACAAAACAGAATCCTTATCTCACACAACACACAAGAACTAATTCAAGAAGGATCACACCAAACGTAAAATAATAATGACATAAAGGATACTAAAAAACCCATGAGTAAATATTTTCATCACCTGTAAATAAAGTATTTCTTACATAGAACAGGCAAAAATAACAACTAAGACAAAACCACAAAACCACACTAAACCAAAACAAACACCTTGATAAATTGGGCTCACTGACCAAAGTTACTAGGATTCAAAAATATTGACTCAGATGGGAATAAAGTATTTACTATGTATATCTGACAAATTACTTGTATCTGAACTATATAAAACAGTATAAAGTAAGCCACAATAGTGAGATAAAAAGATATAAACCAATTTCAAAAAAGAATGGTCTAAGGCTTTTTAAGACTTGAGCTGCTGCTGCTGCTAAGTCACTTCAGCTGCTGCTAAGTCACTTCAGTCGTGTCCGACTCTGTGCGACCCCAAAAACGGCAGCCCACCAGGCTTCCCCGTCCCTGGGATTCTCCAGGCAAGAACACTGGAGTGGGTTGCCATTTTCTTCTCTAATGCATGAAAGTGAAAAATGAAAGTGAAGTCGCTCAGTCGTGTCCGACTCTTAGCGTCCCCAATGGACTGTAGCCTACCAGGCTCCTCCGTCCATGGGATTTTCTAGGCAAAAGTACTGGAGTGGAGTGCCATTGAAACTTGAGCTAAAACTTCACAAAATTTATATTAAAATACCTTAAACAGGCATGGAAACATCACTAGAACTCAGAGAGATGGAGTTTTATGCTATAATGAGATATCACATACAAACGATGATAGTTGAAATCTTTAAAATCTCACAACATTGTTTGTGATAATATGAAACAATTATAACTTGAATACATTTTATACAAGTTGTTAAAAAATATCTGACAGTTTCATTTAGACTAAATATACACCTAACATATGACCAAATTATTCCAACTATAGGTGCTTAACAAAAACAAAACAAATGCCCATGGAAAAGAAATGAAAACATATGATCACAAAAATATATTTACAAGAAAGTTTTTAGCTGCTCTATTTATAATATACACAATCTGGAAATGCTCCATAAGTCCATTAACAGAAGACTGTGTAATCAAACTGAAATAGAATCACAAAATACAAGTCTAGACAAAAACTACAAAGCACACATAACAAATATTAATAGCAATTGATTCATGAAGCAATGTGGATGCTTTTAAAATACAAAGTAGTGTATACTGAATATTAATTTTATGACATTTCAAAGAAGGCAAAATAATCCATGGTGGAAAAATACAGTTTTACCATGTAGCCTGAGAGGAACATGGGTTATCTGGAAAGAGACATGCAGGAATTTTCTAGAGTGATGCTATGTTGTATATCCTGATAGGAATTTGGGTTAACAGATGAATACATCTGTCAAAATGCATTAAGTGTTATATGTAAGTTTGCTGAATTTCACTCTATATAAACTTTACCTAAGAAAACTGTAAATAATATAAATATTAAGTTCCTTTCAGTGATATGTCTGCTGATATGTTTAGGGATAAAGTTTACTGATTTTATCAGTCTATGTTGAAATGCATCTAAGTATAAGATGAATTGATGAATGTAGGGATAAATAACTGAATAGATGGATAGGTATGTGAACTAAATACAGTAAAGGCATTTTTTTGGGTAGGATCTAGATAATAGACATGGGTATTCACTGGGAAATTTTAGAAATTTTGTGATGTTTTAAAATTTTTTCATAATAGAATACAGAAAAGGAAAAAGAGCAGTAAGAATATCAATAAAAATTAATGCCACATCAATTGATTTAAGGAAAATACTGGAATATATATTATTAATATTATAATTATTATATATCAAACATTGAAGTTATTGCATTAAATATAGAAGTGCAAAACCCTTTGTATATAATATATGTATTTAAACATTACAAGTCAACCTAATATTTTTTTGAATAAAATAATGTCTGTACATAAAATAATTAGTGATAAAACAAAATGTTTTCACAAAGATCAGTCGAACAGATTAGAAAGTCCAGCAACAGACCTCTGTGGGGCTCTAGGCTAACCATTCTGAGGCCATTGCAAACAGATGCTGGAACAGAACAGTTAAGTAAGTGGCTGTCAGACAGTAAGTGCTAGATTTCTCACTGATGCAATGGAAAGTTATAGATAAGCAAGGGGAAGAGACTAAAATTATCAGCATGACGGTGCATTACAGTTGAGGATGTCAGTGTGAATTCATGTTAGCTTAATTCAGACAGGTGAAAACACAAACACAAAGCTATTTAGAGATACGTGTACAGACATGGGCTACTATATGCGTAGATTCCTTTTTCTGTCCTCTGAGTACATCTAGAAGCAACAACACCTCAGTAGAAATGAGTACCCAGATCTTGGTTTTTTTAATCCACTTTCTAATGATTAACTCTCTAGGGAGTTAATTAGGACTCCCTAGGGAAATAGCTAATTCTAGTGCCTTGAAATATAGAAGATGACCCAAGAACATCTTGTAGTGCCAGAAACTTAAGAAAGTGCTTCAGCACAAAATAGAAAACAAAAAGAAACAACCCACAATGATGGGAGTATATCAAAGGCATACACAAGGGGATCTAAAAGAGCTCCCAATATGTAAAGCTGGATTACTTTGAGAAACAAAATAATATAGTATTGGATTATATTGCAAAGTATAAATACATATGACACATACATAAGGAATCAAATAGATGGAGTGAAGAGATAAATGTCCCCTGAAGAAAAATGATAAATCATTTATGTAGATACTCTGTTCTGAAGAAAGGAGTGCATCACTCTCAACTAAGTAAGGGCAGCATAGTGACTTCCTTCCAAAAAGGATAATATGGAAAAGGAAATAGAAAAACTTTTCAGTGGAGAAATCTGCCAAATGCTGCTTCATCCAGGTGATAACATGAATCCTTAATACGATAGGATGAACATGGCACTTTACCTCTGTTTTATTCCAAAACACATAATCCCAGTGTAATCATGAGAGAAAATATCAAATACAAGCTGACAGACATTCTTCAAATACCTGACAGACACTCTTCAAAACTGTCAGAGACATCCACAGCAAGGCAAGTCAGAGAAACTGTCACCCCCCCAACCAGTACCTAAGCATACATAACAATGAAATTTTATGTGGAATTCTGGATGAGATTTTAGTAAAGAAAAAAGGATTTGGAAGAGAAAAATCTTATCTTTGGGTAAAAAAAGAGTAAGAAAATCTTAATGAGGTATAAATCATATTTAGTAATAATATACCAATGTTGTTTCATTAATAGTATACCATGCAAGATTTCAAAATTGGAAGATACTGGGAAATTCTCATTAAGAGAATGAGAATTTTCTGTACTAATTTTGCATTGTTTCTGGATATCTAAAACTGCTCTAAAATAAAATTTTTATTTTAAAATAAGGTAATCAAATGTCATATTCCTCAAAGGATACCAAATCTAAATGCTCATACAGGTTTACTCAATTTCCAAAGAATGCATAATTCTAGTACTATTTCTAATCCATGCATACTAAAAGAAACTCCCATGTAATTTTTTCCAACTCCCATAATTATGAAGCTTTAACTAGATTTGGACAGCTTTTTAAAAAGTATTGCATGGGGCTTATGAATTGTGAAATACAATGGAACAGTATTAAATGTACTATATTAGTTTCCATTCACAATTGTAACATATCAACACAGATTTAGTGGATTAAAACAATATAAATGTATTAGAGGTCAGAATTCTGCAATTAATTTCATGGGGTAAGGTGCAAGCATGGCTGTGCTCTCTCTGCAGGCTCTATAGGAGAATCAATTTCTTCATTTCTCCAGCTTCTAGAAGCTGTTTGTAGTCTTTGCCTCATGGCCACATCACCCTAACCTCTGCTTCAGTCATTGTGTCTCTTCTGAATCTGACCTCCTGCTTCCATGTAATAAAGATTTGTTTTTATAGTCCCTGAACTACTCCCATATCCACAATCTAGGGTAATCATCCCATCTCTAGATCCTTAACTTAATCACTTCTGCAAAGTCCCTTTGGCCATGTAAGGTAACACACTTAGTTTCATAGATTATGATGTAGACATGTTTAAGGAACCTTATTCTAAGCTACATATGAAAATACTGGTATGGAAATATCTACAATAAATACCCTGAAGAAATTTTTTTCTGACTTGATTAGTTTGCTGTTATATTACTTCAAATAATCATAGGCAACTTTATGTTTATGTACTTAAGTTTGTGTTCTTTTTTAGATTCCTGTGTCATATACCATCAATATGCCCTTAATATCTATCTTTTAAACCATATTTTAGCTTAAGTATATATAGTCTATGACATAAATTATTCTATCCTTGTATTCTAAAATCTTAACATACAGTCTGGTACATTTAGAGCATTCATCAAAGACTGCTTTGCATTAAGATTATATTTTCTTTTCTTTTACTGATTAGAATTCATGTTTTTATAAGAACATGATTATTTTCAAATAAAATGTATGATCTGGAATGCTGTAATGACAAGGTTTCCTCTGAGAGGGGATATTAGATTGTCTGATTTGAAATCTCACTTCTACTATTTATAGACATATTGTTTTGGGTAAATTACACAAGTCTCCATATTTCATTTTCCTTTACTCTAAAATGGCAATATTCATAGGATCTATCCCATGAAATTTTGTGAAAATCAGTGTAAACTATATGGAAAATATTTAGAACAGAGCCTAATTATAATAGACACTTTATTCTTTTGCTATTAATACCACTAGTGTTACAACACTGGGGCAGTCAAGGATCAGTATTTATTTACATGGTTCTGGTATTTTACAAAATAATATATTTTTATATTATTTGTGTCATGTATGAATAAAAAGCTTATCGACAACTATCCTGATTTATTTCAGATATTTACAGAAGTTTAAAGGGGATTGTATGTTCCATCAGAATTTAGGCTTTAACCTTGTGGGAAATTCAAATGATTTGTGAACATTATAATGTTCTGGGTCTCAAAGAGACTGAGACTATAATAAAAGGTCTAAGGCTAAAAATGCTCTTTATTTAATATTAACCTCATCTTGACTTAAATAATTATTATTCATTTAGATTCATTTAGGTGTTAAATTCAGAATGCAAATGATATATTTTTAAAAGACTATTAATTTAAAGGATTTATATTTGAGAAAGCAGCATATGCACAAAAATTATAAACTGTTATACAACTTTGCTGGAGCTTGCTCTTGTACATTTAAATTCATAATTTTTAAAGTCATTTGCTTCATGAAATTCTCCAAGTTTTATATCCACTATATTATTAAACTTTGAAATCTACTTCATACATTTAGAGCCTGAAATAAGTTTTATTGTATCTGCTATTAAAATATATATTCAAAAAGATACCAGTGCCAACTACAAAATCAAAAGAGACTAATTCAAAACATTCAGTGTTCATTTAGAGTATCTTTTCTAAAGGTTTCTATTTTTATTCAGTTTCATAGAGGATGGTTTCCTTAGCAACTAACACTCTGCTACATAGTTCTTTAACAGAATATTACTAAAAAAAAAAAAATGGTTAGGTACCATGTGACTGAAGACATGAGATTTTTACTACTTGTTGAGGTTATCATCCAATTTATTAAAATTATCATTGAGGTGGTTACAATTTAACACCTTTGGGCAAATAAATTTAATGTAATGTAGCTGAAAAAAGCATATCTCCTAAAATTGTCACCTCTAAGAAGAATTCATAGAACTTGCTAAAATTATGAGTGAAATTTGTTATCAGAGTTCACAGCGAAAAGAATCATAAAGGCAATGAACCTAGTGCTAGAACAGGGTTGAATTATAATGAAAAATATGGTCCCTCTTAAAAGATAAGTTCTTATGAATATAACTTGACTGTGTATTAATATATCTGTTGTCTGATAACTAGTGTTAACAGAATTAGAGATATAAATTTCTAGATAGATCATATGTATTAATATCTATTTTGAAGTTTGTATAATTCTGTGTATTTTCTTAAGTGTATAAATGTCTTCAGTGTAAACTACCAGCATCATCTCTTTGACGTCCCTTTCCTTACATTTGCGTGCAGAAAAATATTTCTTTGGACCTCTAAGAAAATGTTTTAAAATGAATTCCCTTCAAGTCCTTAACTTATTGAGCCAATCACTTAGTTGAAGTATTTCAGAAAATATTTTTATATGTATATATATATTTAAAAGATATGAGATTTTTTCCATTATTTTGGAACTCAGAGCCATCATAATAGAGATAATAAATATCAGAAATGAAGTATGTATTTCATAATAGGAATTATTGTTATTATTTAATAGAAAATATTATTAATATTGCTATTGTTTTTGCCTGGACATTATTTCTACAAATATTTATTGAGCATTTATGTTTTATTTGGTATCATTCTATAAGTTGTGGCAATACATTGATTATTGTCAACTGACTGATTACACTGGTTACTAAAATGTTGAGGATGGTAAGAAGCATTATAAAAAAGTAAAATTTCACAAGAATAGAGAAACACGCGTATAAAGTATAGAAATGAAGAAATTTAACAAAAATCCCCAAAATAATAGTTATCAGAAACTGATATGGGAATCCAGAATACAGAATTATTAATTTACTATCATAAAGTGATATAGAAAAACACTGTGAATGAAACAATAACTACATTATATTTTCATCATAAATTAAGAAAATTTTTCACCCAAAGCAAAGGACTGTATTATATACATTTTTTAAAATCTGTCAGATCAAGATATTAAAATAGACAACTTAGATATAGACTTTTATGACTCAGGTTCATAGGAAATGCCACAGGATGACATTTGAAATAACTGAAAGAAAGAAGAAACTGAAAAAGTCACATGAAAATGTCATCTTTTCTTTCCTCCTTATGTAAAAAAAAAAAAACTCATATAGAAAGTATACAATATGACCAAAATGAAAAATAATACAAAAATTACTAGAATGTCCAATGGGTAAAAGAAAGCATTATGTTACATATAATTTTGTATTCAACGTTTTTCTAAATATACCATATACATCAGAAGCCATAGGAGCATGAATGATTTACTGAAATGATATAAAATTATAGGGAGTTCCCTAGGGGGCCTTGTGGTCAAGATTCCAGGCTTTCACTGTAGTAGCTCCAGTTCAAACCCTGTTCAGGAACTGAATTTTCTTAAGACACAAGGCACAGTTAACAAACAAACAAACAAAAACAACTTGTATAACACAAAATACATCATTAGAAAGGTGATAAAAATAAAATAAAATATCAAAAGTAAGTACAACAGTAATGACAAAGGATCTCATTCCCCTTTTATTGAAGGATAAAAATTATTAAATATATAAAAGTATAATTTCATTGGTAATTTTTCAAAGAAATTAGAAACTTTTAAAGCAAGTCAAAAGAAGAAATGCAACTCATCACATGGTACAAATAAGATACTTTCTCCTATAAGATAAACAAAAATTGTAAAGTACCACTATTTCCTATGGAATGTTAAGAATGCACATTCTTATGCACTCTTGGTAGGTGTGTAAATTTATCTTCTTTGAACATTTTTTGGCATTATTTTATCATGTGAAGATGATGGTAATGCTAATAATTTTAGTGACAATAGAAAAAACAAACAGTAGCAACAACAAAAGCTATAACTTACTGAAGACTTATGCACTAGTCAGTGCTCCCAGGACTTTATTAACTAGCTCAGAAGCACTCAGTGTGAAAGGCACCCTTAAAGTCTCCATGCCAAACACTAGGAATTTAAGGCAGAAATTCCTGCTTTCCTAAGAAATGCTTTCCTAAGGTCACATAACTAGTAAATAATACAAATGAGATATTAGTCTGGGGATTTGGACTCCAGAGCAACTTTTGTTAACCACTATACCACACTAAGGAAAAGTCAAAGTGAATTAAAAGTGCAGAAAGAGGTGATTCATCTATGTAAAATTATAGATGTATCTCTAGAGTGGATATATGAATAGCGAATAGTCACCATGGTTTAAAAAGTAATTATTTTCAGAGTACTTGGTTGAGCTCCCTGTGTCATAGAGTAAATTCCCACTGACGATCTATTTTAGAAGGGTGGGAGATGTAAAGTTCAAGAGGGAGGGGACATGTATACCTATGGCTGATTCGTGTTAATGTATGGCAGAAACCAACACAATGTTAGAAAGCAGTTCTCCAATTTAAAATAAATACTTTTTTAAAGTAACTATTTCTTGACATTTTAGGCTGAGTTTGGGGCATGAATTAGAATTCACCCTAAATGTTTCAAATGATAAGACTTAAATGGTGAGTCTGAGGCAAAGAGAATATCTTACAAAAGTACTACCATGGGAAACTATCACAAACTTTTGCTGAGAAGACAAGGGCGATACATATTTTACTGGAGCCCAGTGAGTATTTGCCACACAGAGATGGAATGCATGTCCTGGGAGAGGTATGGCACTGAAGGGAATGCAGGAGAATTTTTCCAGGTTATGTCAGTTTTGCCCCCCACACTTTTTTTTCCTTCCCATTGTCCTAACCTAATGTGAAGTCCTCTGCAGAATTAGAGGCAGGAGACAGCCATCAGGGATGGGTCTTCCTGAATACAGAACAGGGTGAATGGGGGAAGAAAATGCGTCTAAGGAGCTAGTTGGGAGAGTGTGTCTCAAACAGAAAAAATTCAGCACACTAGTAAGTAAGAAATGTACTTTTAAAATTGTCATCTCTTCTTAAATTGTCTACATTTATTTTAAAATTTAACACAATTCTAAATCCATTAGGTTATAACCCTAAAAGTGAAGAACTCTGAGTAAGTAAATGGTAAAATATGCCCCCAGTGAAATATGCCTCACAGTCCAGTGGTTAATCCATGCTTCCAATACAGTGGGCACAGGTTGAGTCCCTTGTAAGGGAACTAAGATCCCAAAGACCAAAGGGTATGGCCAAAAAACAAAAACAGAAAACCATTAAGTGACAATTGTGAATGTACTTGTCTCACTGATGCAGGATTATTTTTAGGTTAATTTATAATCGTAGGTATCAATATTTATTTTAAATGTCCTGCAGTACTTAGCATTACTGATGACAGACTGAACATATTGATATTGTTGGCTTGATTATGAATCTATGAATTAAAAGAATTTTAAAATAACACTCAAATTAATGGCAAGCAGTGGAGCATTTTTAAGTTATGATGTTATTTTATTATGTAATGGATACAATTTCTAAATTAAAACTTCATTACCATTATTGTTCAGTCACTCAGTTGTGTTCAACACTTTACAACCAACCCCAATATAGTCCAACCCCATGGACTACAGCATGCCAGGCTTTCCTGTCCTTTACTATCTCCCACAGTTGCTCAAACTCCTATCCACTGAGTCTCATCCAATCATCCAGTCAGTCATTGGACGGCATTGGATGATGCCATCCAATCATCTCCTCTGTTGCCCCCTTCCCATCCTCCCCTCAATCTTTCCCAGCATCAGGGTCTTTTCCAATTAGTCAGCTCTTCCCATCAGACAGACAAAATATTGGAGCTTTGACTTCATTATCCTCTCTCCATCACTAAAAATTGCTTTGTTGTTTTTTAGTTGCTAAGTCGTGTCTGACACTTTCTAACCACATGAACTGTAGCCCACCAGGCTCCTCTGTTCATGGGATTCCCCAGGCAAGAATACTAAAGTGGGTTGCCATATCCTTCTACAAGGGATCGTCTCAACCCAGGGATGGAATCCACATCTCTTGTATTGGCAATTCAATACAGTGGATTCTTTACCCCTGAGCCACCAAGGGAGCATGCTTTTTCTTTTATCTGATAGTATTAGTATCACATTTATCCATCTGGAATCACAACCTCTTCTGTTTACAAATTATCACAGGTATTAGGAATATGAATTATGTCTTTTTTAAGGATTCTATTTTAACAGCTATTATAATGATTGGCACCATTTCCCCATATGGAGTGGCTTCATCACCTGATTCCATATGTACTCTTAATTATGTATCATCTTTGAATATCTTCCATTACAGTCTAGAAATAGGGAGGATTATCTTTTATTTGAAACACAAAATTTATCCTAATAATAATGAACAAAATGAAAGGTTAATCAAAGCCATTTTTATATTCAAAATTGGCTCTAAAAGTAGTATATAATTTTTAGGTTAAAATGTTTGTAAGTTTATAATACACGTATTGTTTCAATACAGATAATGATTTTAATGAATGCTATAACATTTACATATTTCTGTAGGTCTTCAAAAGAACCCACATTATTACTTTTGAAAGCTATTCCTGCTCCTTTACATGGGTGAAAATAGCTTAAATTGAAAGAAAAATTAGCCAAAATGCTTAAATTCTAACAGCAATAATAATACTTATAAAGATTAATAATAAGGATTATCAGATAATATTGGAAACACTGAAATTGTCATTAATGACATTTAAATATAAAAGGGAAAATAGTTACTTAGAGGCAAGAAAAAATTATTGGCATGATTTAAGAATAAGAATCTGGAGGTAGCCATTTGTGTTGTTGACATATGTAACTTTGGGGGAAGGTAGTTAATATTCCTGTCACTAGGTCTCTCATAACCTGGGAGGAAAAATTTTGTGCCAACTGCATGTTGAGGGTTTCCCTGATCACTCTGTGGTAAAGAATCTGCCTGCCAAACTAGAGATGTGGATTCAATCCATGGGTCAAGAAGATCCCCTGGAGAATGAAATGGCAGCCCACTGCAATATTTTTTTTTTCCTTTCTGTAACCTAGTTACTGAGTAATATATATATATATATATATATATATATATATATATATAATTATATATATATATGTGGTATTGATAAGATTTTTTATTTTACTTTTTTAATATAAATTTATTTATTTTAATTGGAGGCTAATTACTTTACAATATTGTATTGGTTTTGCCAGACATCAACATGATTACACCACGGGTGTACACATGTTCCCCATCCTGAACCCCGCTCCCACCTCTCTCCCCGTACCATTCCTCTGGGTCATCCCAGTGCACCGGCTCCAAGCATTCTGTATCATGCATCAAACCTGGACTGGCAATTCATTTCATATATGATATTATACATGTTTCAATGCCATTCTCCCAAATCATCCCACTCTCTCTCTAAACAGACATTTCTCCAAAGACGACATACAGATGGCTAACAAACATGTGGAAAGATGCTCAACATCACTCATTGTCAGAGAAATGCAAATCAAACCACTATGAGGTACCATTTCACGCCAGTCAGAATGGCTGCTATCCAAAAGTCTACAAGCAATAAATGCTGGATAGGGTGTGGAGAAAAGGGAACCCTCTTACACTATTTGTGGGAATGCAAACTAGTACAGCCACTATGGAGAACAGTGTGGAGATTCCTTAAAAAACTGGAAATAGAACTGCCTTATGACCCAGCAATCCCACTACTGGGCATATACACTGAGGAAACCAGAATTTAAAAAAAAACATGTGTACCTCAGTGTTCACTGCAGCACTGTTTATAATAGCCAGGACATGGAAGCAACCTAGATGTCCATCAGCAGATGAATGAATAAGAAAGCTATGGTACATATACACAATGGAATATTACTCAGCCATTAAAAAGAATACATTTGAATCAGTTCTAATGAGGTGGATGAAACTGGAGCCTATTATACAGAGTGAAGTAAGCCAGAAAGAAAAACACCAATACAGTATACTAATGCATATATATGGAATGTAGAAAGATGGTACTGATAACCCTGTATGCAAGACAGCAAAAGAGACACAGATGTATAGAACAGTCTTTTGGACCACTGCAATATTCTTGCCTGGAAAATCCCATGGATAGAGGAGCCTGGCAGGTTATAGTCCATGGGGTCGCAAGAGTCAGGCAATATTGAGCACACAAGCACATGTAGCTGAGAAAAGAAGAGAAGTGACAGGCAAAGGGGAAAAAAAAGAAAGATATATCCATCTGAATAGAGTTTCAAAGAATAGCAAGGAGATATAGGAAAACCTTCCTCAGTGATCAAAGCAAAGAAATAGAGGAAAACAATAGAATGGGAAACTCTAGAGATCTCTTCAAGAAAATAAGAGATACCAAGGGAACATTTCATACAAAGATGGACACAATAAAGGACAGAAATGGTATGGACCTAACACAAGCAGAAGATATTAAGAAGGGGTGGAAAGAATATGCAGAACTATACAAAAAATATCTTAATGAACCAGATAACCACAATGGTATGACCTAGAGTCAAACATCCTTGAGTAAGAAGTCAGTGGGTCTTAGGAAGCATCACCACAAACAAAGCCAGTGGAGGTGATGGATTCCACCTGAGCTATTTCAAATCCTAAAAGATGATGCTGTGATAGTTCTGCACTCAATATGCCAGCAAACTTGGGAAACTCAACAGTGGACAGAGGACTGGGAAAGGTGTTTTCATTAAAATCCCAAAGAAAAGCAATGCCAAAGAATGTTCAAGGTACTGCACATTTGCACTCATTTCGCATGCTAGCAAAGTAATGCTCAAAATTCAGCAAGTCAGGCATCAACAGTATATGAACCTTGAACTTCGAGATGTTCAAGCTGGATTTAGAAAAGGCAGAGGAACCAGAGATCAAATTGTCAACATCCGCTGGATCATAGAGAAAGCAACAGGACTCCAAAAATATCTACTTCTGCTTTATCAACTACACTAAAGGCATTAACTCTGTGGATCACAACAGACTGTGGAAAATTCTTCAAGAGATGGGAATAACAGACCATATCACCTGCCTCCTGAGAAACCTGTATGCAAATCAAGAAGCAACAGTTAGAACCAGACATGGAACAACAGACTGGTTCCAAATTGGAAAAGGAGTACGTCAAAGCTCTGTATTCTCACCTTGTTTATTTAACTTATATACAGAGTACATAATGTGAAATGCTGGGCTGAATGAAGCAGAAGCTGGAATCAAGATTGCTGGGAGAAATACCAATAATCTCATATATGCAGATTACACCACCCTTATGGCAGAAAGTGAAAAGGAACTAAAGAGCCTCTTGATGAAGATGAAAGAGAAGAGTGAAAAAGATTGCTTAAAATTCAACATTCAGAAAACTAAGATTATGGCATCTGGTCCCATCACTTCATGGGAAATATATGATTAAACAATGGAAACAGTGAGAGACTTTATTTTCTTGGGCTCCAAAATCACTGCAGATGGTGACTGCAGTCATTAAATTAAAAGACGCTTACTCCTTGGAAGGAAAGTTATGACCAACCTAGATAGCATATTAAAAGCAGAGACATTACTTAGCCAACAAGTGTTCATCTAGTCAAGGCTATGGTTTTTCCAGTGGTCATGTATGGATGTGAGAGTTGGGGCATAAAAAATGCTGAATGCCAAAGAACTGATGCTTTTGAATTGTGGTGCTCAAGAAGACTTTTGAGAGCCCCTTGGACTGTAAGGAGATTGAACCAGTCAATCCTAAAAGAAATCAACAATGATTTCTTCATGATTATTCACTGAAAGGACTGGAATCAAAAACTTGAGGGTATAAAAAAAGTATTTTTCCTGTAATAAGAGAGAAAATAATTGTATGTTGGTTCATATGGTCAAGTAGAGAAGGTAAAGTGGCAAAGGAAAAGGGGAGACCTACTTGAGAAATGTCCTTGAGTTGGCATCACAGGAAAAGACTCATTCATAAGCAAAAGGGATGATCATGCATGGGAGCAGGAACAGTTCAACTTGGTAATAAGAGGAAAAGTAGGTTAATAGTTTGGTAAGGTGACTAATGGAAATGCTCGTTTAGTTGTGTCTATTTTCTCCTTGAAGTAGAAAGCAAGATAATCATTGATAGTAATGGCTGGGTAACCATATCACAGATTTTAGAAGAGAGAAGAACATTCTGATAGTTAATTATAAGAATGGGAGAGCCTGTGGATTAGAGGACTAAACCCTGGTTGTCTTGCCATACCAATGATCCTGTGATGTTCATAGAGACATATTTAAATGGAAAGAACTAGGATTTTTTTTTTTTAATTCTTTAGCCACATTCAGCTTCATGAACATAGGTGTGGGCTAGGCAGAACACTGGACTTATCCAAAGTTGTTATTTTGTTAAGGGGATGCATTGAAGTGAGCTTGTAGGAGGGAATAAAGAGTAGATTCAAGAAAAGTGGTTTTAGTGATTGATCATTCTTAGCACATTTGGGTGGATTTCACTTAATGTGTGACAACCTGTTAAGCAAGAGTTGAATTTCTGTTGAGATAAAATAAACCAGAGGCATTTGTGTGAACTTGAACAATGATTCTGAGCAGTGGTTACTGCTAAGTGTTGAAGTGGTTTGCATTGTAAGTGGTTACATACAGTGCTGAAACGTTGCCATCTAACCAGGCACTACAGGAAGAGAACTGAGAGAGCTTAATGCTATGTTAGGAATTATATATGATCTCAGCCAGTAAATTAGGGTAGAATTTGTGACAGCAAGTGTGGGTATATGCTAATTTAGATAGAAGCCAATGTATTATTTACTTCAGTTCAGTTCAGTTCAGCTCAGTCACTCAGTCGTGTCCGATTCTTTGCGACCTCATGAATCGCGGCACGCCAGGCCTTCCTGTCCATCACCAACTCCCGGAGTTCACTCAGACTCACGTCCATCGAGTCAGTGATGCCATCCAGCCATCTCATCCTCTGTCGTCCCCTTCTCCTCCTGCCCCCAATCCCTCCCAGCATCAGAGGCTTTTCCAATGTTTCAACTCTTCACATGGGGTGGCCAAAGTACTGGAGTTTCAGCTTTAGCATCATTCCTTCCAAAGTAATCCCAGGGCTGATCTCCTTCAGAATGGACTGGTTGGATCTCCTTGCAGTCCAAGGGACCCTCAGGAGTCTTCTCCAACACCACAGTTCAGAACCATCAATTCTTCAGTGCTCAGCCTTCTTCACAGTCCAACTCTCACATCCATACATGACCACAGGAAAAACCATAGCCTTGACTAGACGAAACTTTGTTGGCAAAGTATTGTCTCTTCTTTTCAATATGCTATCTAGGTTGGTCATAACTTTCCTTCCAAGGAGTAAGTGTCTTTTAATTTCATTGCGGCAGTCACCATCTGCAGTGATTTTGAAGCCCAGAAAAATAAAGTCTGACACTGTTTCCCCATCTATTTCCCATGAAGTGGTGGGACCGGATGCCATGATCTTCGTTTTCTGAATGTTGAGCTTTAAGCCAACTTTTTCACTCTCCACTTTCACCTAGAGGCTTTTTAGTTTCTCTTCAGTTTCTGAAGATCTTGAATATATAAGACTTTTTTTTTCATGGATCATAGGGGCACTATGTCCATCATCCAAGCAATTTTGCAAATGGAAAAACTGGCTTATCCACATCTAGTCAATTCAGCAAAGGCTAATTAGAATATATTTCTGGATGAATCTCCCATCTAGCCCCCATCTTTTCCTTTCCACAATGTTTGCCCTTGTTGAAGAAGAAAATTAAAGGAGAATTAATTCCCTCTGCTCTCACTGAGTCATGGCACATGGATAATATGCATGATAGTAATATGGAAGATATGGATGCTGGAAGAACAAGCCTAATTTGGTGAGTAAAGGCCATGCAGGTACCAGTGAGATACCTGAGAATAGATAGTCCCAATTCACCTTTCAGAAATGTCATGCATAGCAAATTTGGAGTTCAGGTAGAATAAGCCTTCTAATACATTATTTTTCCTATAAGAATCTGAGTTACCATACAAACAACTCGGTGTTTTTACCCTTCCATGTCAAGAAGATCATATACATATTGGGTACATTTCAGAAAAAAATCAGGGGAATATTTGAAATTTGCTAAGGTTAGAATCTGCTTTTGCTCAAGCAAGAACAACATTAATGCTTTTACAGGTGATGTTATTGAGATCAAGAAAGAAAATGAATTTATAGAGTCACAAAGTAAGTGAATGAGTCTGAATTCAATCTCACCTAGTAGAGAGTGCCCTTTAGGTTGAGTTCTAAGGAAGACAATATTAATGTGGTGCTTCAGAATGTTCTATCTAAATAAGGAAGGAGTGAAGTAGATAGTGAATCTGACCTCTCAAGCATAAAGGTGCATGAATACTGATTTCCGTTCCTTCAGAAGTCATGGGTTCTGGGGAGGGATGATAGCAAGGTCAGGCTTGCACCTGAAGATGCTGCTGCACAGCCAGATAGGAGTCTCAGACACTTTTTGATGTCAGCCCTTCTGGTGAGATTGTACCTCATTGTGGTTTTGATTTGCATTTCTCTGATAATAAGTGATGTTGAGCATCTTTTCATGTATTTGTTAGTCATCTGTATGTCTTCTTTGTAAAAATATCTGTTTAATTCTTTGGCCCATTTTTTGATTGGTTCATTTATTTTTCTGGAATTGAGCTGCATGAGTTGTGTATTTTGGAGATTAAGTCTTTCTCGGTTGCTTCACTTGCTATTATTTAATCCCATTCTGAAGGCTGCCTTTTCACCTTGCTTATAGTTTCCTTTGTTGTGCAAAAGCTTTTAAGTTTAATTAGGTCCCATTTGTTTATTTATGTTTTTATTTCCATTACTCTGGGCATGTATCATAGAGGATCTTGCTGTAATTTGTGTCAAACAGTGTTCTTCCTAAGTTTGCCTCTAAGATTTTTATAGTTTCTGGTCTTACATTTAGATCTTTAATCTATTTTTAGTTTATTTTTGTGTATGGTGTTAGGAAGCATTCTAGCTTCATTCTTTTACAGATGGTTGACCAGTTTTCCTAGCACCACTTGTTAAAGAGATTGTCTTTTCACCATTGTATATTTTTGCCTCCTTTGTCAAAGATAAGGTGTCCTTAGGTGCATGGATTTATCTCTGGTCTTTCTATTTTGTTCCACTGATCTATGTTTCTGTCTTTGTGCCATTATCATACTGTCTTGATGACTGCAGTTTTGTAGTATAATTTGAATTCGGGTAGGTTGATTCCTCCAGTTTCACTCTTCTTTCTCAAGATTGTTTTGGCTATTTGAGTTTTTTTTTTTTTTTTTTTTTTGTATTTCTGTACAAATCGTAAAATTATTTGTTTTAGTTCTCTGTAAAGTACCCTTAGTAGCTTGATAGGGATTGCATTGAATCTATAAATTGCCTTGGGGAGTATACTCATTTTCACTATATTGATTCTTCTGATCCATGCACACGATATATTTCTCCATCTATTTGTGTCATCTTTGATTTCTTTCATCAGTGTTTTATATATATATATATATATATATATATATATATATATATATATGTCTTTTTGTTTCTTTTTGAGTAAATTTATTCCTAAGTATTTTATTCTTTTCATTGCAGTGGTGAATGGGATTGTTTCTTTAATTTTTCTTTCTGTTTTCTCATTGTTAGCATATGGGAACACAAGGGATTTCTGTGTATTAATTTTATATCCTATATCTTTACTATATTCATAATAGTAATAATCTTCTGATGTGTCTTTAGGGCTTTCTATGTAGAGGATCATGTCATCTGCAAACAGTGAGAGTTTTACTTCTTATCCAATCTGGATTCCTTTTATTTCTTTTTCTTCTCTGATTGCTGTGGCTAGGACATCCAAAACAATGTTGAATAATACTGGTGAGAGTGAGCACCTTTGTCTTGTTCCTGGTTTTAGAGGAAATGCTTCCAATTTGTTGCCATAGAGGACAATGTGGGTTTGTTGTATATGACTTTTACTATTTGAGTTATGTTACTTCTATGCCTGCTTTCTGGAGAGATTTGATCATAAATGGGTGTTGAATTTTGTTAAAGGCTTTCTCTGCATCTACTGAGATAATCATATGGTTTTTATCTTCCAATTTGTTAATATGGCCTGTCACATTGATAGATTTGTTAATATTGAAGAATCCTTGCATCCCTGGGATAAAGTCCACTTGGTCATGATGTATGATCTTTTTAATATATTGTTGGACTCTGTTTGCTAGAATTTTGCTGAGGATTTTTGCATCTATGTCCATCAATGATATTGACCTGTAGTTTTCTTTTTTTGTGGCATCTTTGTCTGGTTTTGGTAATCGGGTGATGTTGGCATCATAGAATAAGTTTGAGAGTTTGCCTTCCTCTGCAATTTTCTGCAAGAGTTTGAGTAGAATACCTGTTATCTCTTTAAATTTTTGGTAGAATTCATCTGTGAAGCCATGTGGTCCTGGGCTTTTGTTTGTTGGAAGATTTTTTATTACAGCTTTGATTTCTGTGCCTGTGATAGGTCTGTTAAGATTTTCTATTTCTTCCTGGTTCAGTTTTGGAAGGTTTTCTCCATTCCTTCCAAATTGTCCATTTTACAACAGACATTTTAAACTCAGAATTCATTCTGACTGCTAAGCAACCTTTAATAATGATAATCCTTAGTGTATTTGACCCTGCTTATTTCATAACTATGCAAATTAGTTCCGAATGCTTCTTGTGATGCAAAACAAAAATTTAGTGGATATGCTAATAAATGAGATCAAACAATAGGATTTGGTGTTCCAGAGAAAGGACTAGAGCATTTAAATTTATGAAAGATGCTAGGTCAAGACAAGACATGGTCTCCAGGATGGAAACTAGAGAAAAGAAGGTTCTTTCTAATTCTTCAGGGGAAAAAGTCTAATTCTTAGGTGGAGAAAAGATAAGCAGGATGAATGAACTTTAAGATTGAAGTGTATGTATTGTATTAATACAAATAAATACATACTGTATATTTTATTTTTACATCCTGCTCCTTGCAATAGAACACAGTTTGCACTAAAACCCCAACACTATTCTTTGTAGATGAAGATAATTCAGTTACTTATTTTAAAACAAAAAGCAAAGGAACCAAAACAATTTTGAAAAAGAAGGATAAATTGGAAGAATTATAGTATCTGATTTTAAGACTTAACATATAGCTAAGTTAAAAAAAAAAAAAAGAATGAAAGTGTACAGGGCAAAGGACACATGGATTAAAAGAATAGAATCAAGAAGCCAGAAACTGACCCACCCAAAAACAGTCAACTAAGTTTAACAAATGTGACAAAGCAAATAAATGGAATAGGAATGATCTTATCAACAAATGATATTAGATAATTGCAAACTCAATCAAAATTTCACATATTATTCAAAGCTTTCTCATAAAAGAGGGCAAGACAACACAATATTAGAAAGACAGTCTCTTCAACAAATGATTCTGGGAAAACTGGGCAGGTATATATAAATGAAATTAGACCATTATTTCACAAAATACACAGAAAATAAGTTCATAGTGGATTGAAGACCTAAACGTGAGCCTGCACACTGTCAAATTCCTAGAGGGAAACATAGGCAGACCACTTTCTGGCATAAATTGTGGCAAGATATTTTTTAATGTGCCTTCCAGAATAATGGAAATAAAAATAAAGATTAACAAGTTGGACCTACTTAAACTAAAAATATTTTGCACAGCAAAAGAAACAATAAGCAAAAGAAAGAGACAAACCACAGATTAGGAGAAAATATTTGCAAATGATGTGACTTACAATGGATTAGTCTCCAAAAATCTACAAATGGTCCATGAAAATCAGCATCATCAAGACAAACAACCCAATCCAAAAGTGGGCAGGACTAAAACAGACCTTAAATATGTCTATTTAGACCTGAAGATCTATGTAAGTAGACCTTAAATAGGCCTAAAATTTATCCAAAATTTATCCAAAAGGCCCATGAAAAAGATGTTCAACATCACTAATTGCTAGTTATAAGAGAAATGCAAATCAAAACTACACTGAGATATTATCTCACACCAGTCAAAATGGCTATCATCAGAAAAATCACAAACAATAAATGCTGGAGAGGGTAGGGAGATAAGGGAACCCTCCTACACTGTTGGTGGGAATATAAATTGGTACAGCCACTATGGGGAACAGTATGGTAGTTCCTTAAAAAAATAAAAATAGAACTACTATATGACCAACAATCCTGCTCCTGGGCATATATCTGGAAGAAAATATGGCCCCAAAGTATACATGCATCCCAATGTTCATTGAAACACTGTGTACAGTAGCCAAGACATGGAAGAAACCTAAATTATATCAAAAGAGGAATGGATAAAGCAGTTGTGGTATATATATTCAATGGAATATTACATAGCCATCAGAAAGAATAATGTCATTTGCAGCAACATCGTTGGACCTAGAGATTGTCATACTGAATGAAGTAAGTCAGAGAATGAGGAATATATTATCACACCCCTTATATGTGGAATCTAAAAAGACATGATGCAAATGAACACATTCACAAAACAGAAACAGACTCACAGACTTACAAGAACAATCTTCTGGTTGCCTGGGGGAAGAAGTGAGGGAGGTATAGTTAGGGAGTTTGGGATGGACAAGTACACCCTGCCATAATCAAAATGGATAACTAACAAGGAACTAGTATAGGACAAGGAACATTGTTCATGTAAAAGTGTTGTCATGTAACACTGTCATGTAACAGCCCAGACAAAAGGGGAGTTTGGAGGAGACTGGATACATGTATACATATGGCTGAGCTCCTGTGTTTTCTACCTAAAACTATTACAAAATTTTCCATCAGTTATTTGTTGTTCTTTAGATGCTACATCATGTCCAGCTCTTTTTCAACCCCATGTACTGTAGTCAGCCAGGCTTCTCTGTCCATGGGGTTTCCAAGGCAAGAATACTAGAGATTGTTGCCCTTTTCTTCTCTAGGGGATCTTCCTGAACCAGGGATTGAACCCCATCTCCTGCATTGGCAAGTGATTCTTTACCACTGCACCACCAAGGAAGCACATAAAAAGTCCCATAAAAAAGATATAGACTCTGTGGGAGAGGGAGAGGGTGGGGAGATTTGGGAGAATGGCATTGAAACATGTAAAATATCATGTATGAAACGAGATGCCAGTCCAGGTTCGATGCACAATACTGGATGCTTGGGGCTAGTGCACTGGGACGAAACAGAGGGATGGTATGGGGAGGGAGGAGGGAGGAGGGTTCAGGATGGGGAACACATGTATACCTGTGGCGGATTCATTTTGATATTTGGCAAAACTAATACAATTATGTAAAGTTTAAAAATAAAATAAAATTTAAAAAAAAATCATGGTGTACAGTAAGTACAGAGAAGCTCCCAGGCAAGGAAGGAAAGTAGGGGAGAGAGGAAGTAGCCTTAGCAAAGACGAGGAGGTGGAGAAGCTTATCAGGAAATAACAAGTAATAATGTTAGATAGAATCTTGTTGAAAAAGTGATTTACAGAAGAAATTATGTAAAACAAATGTACATAAATCAGTTGGAGTCTGTTGAGAAAAGCCTGGAATAAAAGTCTGGGTGAAGACTCCACCCTCAGGGCAGTTGGGAGAGGTTGAAGGTAGAAAGTTCATCAGGGATTCTGATCTAGGGTGTAAAGAGTATTTTTGGAAGACCCATCTGGAAGCCAATAGAACTGCCTGGAATTTTAAAAGACTCAGTAGAGGAAGACCAGTAGGAGACCGCTGAATCAGCCAGCCATGAGATAAAACTTGCTGATGTAAGAATGATACTTCCCGCTGTTTGTTCTAATATATGGCAAAATGTTCACAATGCACTGTGAGCTGAAAAAAACAGTTTACAAAATCATATGCACAGTATGAGCCTATTTTGACAGAAGCAAAAATTATTTGTCTCTGCAGAGAAATAAAAATATATGCCCAAATATTAAAAAAAAAAAATAAATAATTTTTTTTAAAAAGCAAAAAAGCAAAGTTTACCCAAATGCATAATAGACTTAAACATAAAACAAAGCAAAAATTTAGAAGTATAGAAAAAAAAAAACATTGCTGCCTAAGACAAGGTAAAAAAGAAAAATATGCTTACTCATGACCCCAAAGGCATGATCAATAAAAATTTTAAAATATATAAACTGACTTACTTAGAACTAAAAGGTTTTGTTCTTAAAAGGAACATGCCAAGTAGATTAAAAAACAATATGCAAACCTGAGATAAAGTATTTGCAAGTCACATATATGACAAATTATTTAGATTCATAGTATATAGTTAACTATATATTAGGTAGATGATGGCTCAGACAATAAAGAATTTGCCTGCAATGCAGGAGATCCAGGTTCAGTCCCTGGGTTGGGAGACCTCCTGGAGAAGGAAATGGCAACCCATTTCAGTATTCTTGTCTGGGAAATCCCAGAGACAGAGAAGCCTGGCAGGCTACAGTCCATGGTGTCACAAAGAGTCGTTCACAATTGAGAGAAGTACAGCACAACGTAGATCAATCTGAGAAGAGTTGACATTGTTACTCGTTTAAATCTTCCAATCCACAAACTAGTTATGTCTCTCCATTTATTTAGATTTTCTTGGATTTCTTTTATTAGGCATTAATAGTTTTGACATTCAGCTACTGTACATGTTTTGAAATACTTATCCCTACAAATTTTATTTTTTAGAGTCAATGATGACAAATGATGCTGTGTTTTCAAATTTGGATGTCCTATGTATTTTTAGTGTATATATATATATATATATATATATATATATATATATATAAGTTCTTTTTATGTATTGACTATGTGTTCTTCAATCTTGCCTAACTTACTTATTTGTCTAGGATTCTACAATTATTTTTGATAAATTCCTTTCCATTTTCCATGTAGATGACTATGTCTTCTGCCACTAGGGGAGCCTCTTGATAAGGGTGAAAGAGGAAACTGAAAAACCGGGCTTGAAACTCGACATGTAAAAAATAACAATAATAATTGTGGTATCTGGTCTCATCACTTGTGTGGCAAATATAAGGGGAAAAAGTGAAAACAGTGACAGATTTTCTGTTCTTGGGCTACAAAATCACTATAGATGGTGACTGCAGTCATGAAATTAAAACCTTGAAAGGAAAGCTATGACAAACCTAGGCAGCATATTAAAAAGCAGACATCATAATTTGCTGACAAAGGTCCATCTAGTCAAAGCTGTCGGAAAAAGCAATGGCAGCCCACTCTAGTGTTCTTGCCTGGAGAATCCCAGGGATGGGGGAGCCTGGTGGGCTGCTGTCTGTGGGGTCACACAGAGTTGGACATGACTGAAGTAACTTAGCAGCAGCAACAGCAGTCAAAGCTGTGGTTTTTCCAGTAGTCATGGACGGATGTGAGAGGTGGACCATAAGAAAGGAGGTCTAACCAGTCAATCCTAAAGGAAATCAACCCTGAATATTCATTGGAAAGACTGATGCTGAAGCTGAAGCTCCAATCCTTTGGCCACCTGATGCAAGGAGCCAATTCTTTGCAAAAGACTCTGATGCTGGAAAGACTGAAGACAAAAGGCAAAGGGATGACTGAGGATGAGATGATTGGATGGCATCACTGCCTCAATGGACATAAATTTGAGCAAACTCTGGGAGGTAGTGAAGAACAGTGCAGCCCGGTGTGCTGCAGTCCATGGGGTCACAAAGAGTCAGACACAAGTTACCGACTGACTGAACAACAACAAATTCTCCTACTCTCCAATCTATTAAACTGCTATTTCCTTTTTAAACATTATTATTACTCTAGTGATACAAACATTTATTGGCATAAATTTTTGTTTCAGAACTGCTTTACCTCCCTTTAACAGATTTGACATGTTTTACTTTCATGGTCAATCAGAACCATATATTTTGGGGACTTTTTAAAACATCCTCTCTTTCCTATGAATTACTTAGAAGTTTGTTTGTTTTTGTTTTTTTAACTTACAATGATTTGTAGAGACATCATTCCATATTGTTTATTGAAATTCAGTTGTTTTGCTCATATATACACACATAATATTTAGATACATCTCCTTAGAGAACTGATTATTTTATCTTGTAATAGTCTTACTGTCTGTTTGCTCTGAAGTCTACTTTCTCTGATACTGATATAATCATTGAGCTTAATTTTAATTATTGTTTGCCTTCGTATTGTAAATTACAAGGCCACTCTCAAATTCAGGGTTTTTTCTTCTTTTTTTAAAACCTGGTTGATACAGGTTTCAAGGCATTACACTCTCATGTCTTAATACTAAAATTTTAAAATATAATTTGTCTCAGTTTTTGGAGAATTGTTGTGAGATCACATGCTGAAAACTGCTGGATTGCAAGTTGTTTTACATTTCTTTGAATAGTAATCAAATCATTGACCTTACAAGTTTACTTTTTTCAACTCTCTGTGCTTAGTCAGTTGTGTCCAGCTCTTTGAAACATTATGGACTGTGGCTCTCTATGTTCCTTTATCCATGGGGATTCTCCAGGCAAGAATACTAGAGTAGATTGCCATTCCTCTTCTAGGGGATCTTTCTAGCTCAGGAATTGAACAAAGGTCTCCTGCACTGCAGGCAGTTTCTTTACCAGCTGAGCTGCCAGGGAAGCCCTTTCATCTCTCTAAGGGATAGTCAATTGATCAGTGTCCATATCAAATCCTCACAGTGCTATCAAAAGCAGAGAATTATAATTAAACAAAATTTATTCATTCTTTTTTTTTTTTTAGAAAATGAGTACCTATTTCCTGTGTAATAATTTTTCCATCTATCACTTGATACTCAAAATTTCAAAACATAGATATAGAAGAGATTATACATTTTAGGAAGAACAATCAAACTAAAGAGACTACATTAAATATTATAGTCATTGTCACTCAAAATATGACAATGGTATAATACCATAATAGCTACATGATAAAATTTTGGTTTTTAAGTTTTGTGCAACCCCCTGGAATTCTTAACCTCTTTTTAACATAGTGCATTGTCTTTCTGCTCTCTTTCAGTTCTTCTTTTCCTTCTGTATCCAAAATACCCAAGCTTTTCCTCATCTCACAGCACCATCATTTACTTGATACAACAGTCTGAAACACCACCATTCCTTAGTGATAAAGACAAGGTAAGGAAGAGTCTCCAATTTGTATATCATCAGTAATATAATCATAGAGGAACAAAGCTCTAAAGAAGTGCGTATTCTAGTAAGAACATAAAGTCATTTGGCCTTTTGTTTTTGGTGTCGATTCATGCTGCCTGCTCAGTCACTAAGTTATGTCGCTCTCTTTGCGACGCCACGGAGTGTAGCCCGCCAGGTTCCTGTGTCCATGGGATTTTCAAGGCAAAAACACTGGAGTAGATAGTCATTTCCTTCTACATTGATATTCATTCAGTCAGCTTTATTTTTAGCCAAGAATATTCTGAAGTTAATTCTATCACTTTGCAGAAAAGCAACTTTTTTTTCAAATTTAGTTTTTATAGTGTTATGTGTAAAGGTCAGAGATTACATCTCCTGCACTCTACTGTAATATACAGTCTACTGTAATACTGTATTTCTTATGTAAATATCATCACCATTTAAATAGTTAACATAATTTTAATTTTCACAAAAAATCTTTGATCACTAATATTATGCTGAATTGGTAAAACTGAGCAGTTTTATCTGGGCAATATATATTGTTTCTCAAAGATCAGGAAATATTAAGCTAGAAGAAAGATCAACATATCAGTTTAACCAGCTCTGGGATTTGAGCCAGTGGAAGTGAATACTGTAGATGATTCTTTAAATTCATACCATCATGTTGTTCATTTGCTTAGTCATGTCCGACTCTTTGTGACCCCATGGTATGCAGCATGCCAGGCTTCCCTGTCCTTCACCATTTCCCAGAGTTTGCTCAAACTGATGTCCATTGAGTCAGTGATGCCATACAACCATATCATCCTCTGTTGTCCCCTTGTTCTCCTGCCCTCGGTCTTTCCAGCATCAGGATCTCTTTCAGTAAGTTGGCTCTTCACATCAGGTGGCCAAAGTATCTGTTTGGACTTAGATTACTGAGGGACATTTATAATTATCTGATTCTAATATCCTTTGATAGGCTTTTGTTTTATTGTTTTCTTTCCTGTTTTATATTTTGTGAAGACTGTTTTATTATCATTATTCTTTAATGATATTCTTCAGTAAGCAGAGACTGGTCCAGGAATAGATACATAGTCCAATACAGTTAATGAGATATAAGAAACTTTCCTCAGTACCCAAAGAATTAATAGTTCTAGGGTCTGAATATTTATGCACCCCTAAAATTCACCGGATAAAATATTACCCTTTAAGGTCATAATATTAGGAGGTAAAGTCTTTGGAAGATGATTTAGGGCATTAGGATGATGTCATTATAAAAAAGCCCAAGAAAACTGTTCCCCTTCTACCACGTGAGGACACAGTAAGAAGCTGCCATACATATATGAACCAGTAAGTGGACTTCATCAGACACCAAATATGCCCATCTTGATCTTGGATTTCCAACTTCCAGAACTATGAGAAATAATTTCTGTTGATAATCCACCCAGTTTACAATATTTTGTTATAGCAATCTAAATGGACCAAGACACATAGTCTTAAAAACCATGAATGAAAAACTTGGGCCGATCTCAACCCAGTAAACATCCCATAATTATGAGGAGAATGAAACTTAGCACATAGCCAGTGCTGTGAATGACAACATAAAACTATGAGAAGAGCTGGATCCTTGAAGATACAACACTGACCAGTCGTAGAGTCAGTCATCACTCTGGATTGTCCCTCTTCTGAATCAAAGTGTACCTAGTTTTTAAGATTATTTTTTGTTGCTTTCTGCTCCATTAATTAATATCCTAACAGATATAGAAGTTAACAACTTCAGAAGAGATACAGCAGGGAACAACTTGAGAACACATGCTAGTATATAAAAATGTGACAGATTGGAAATATCAAATTTTCAAATTTATAGTATTGATATTTGTGAAATGCTGTCTATGGGATATAAAAAGAGGAGGGTACAGATACGTAGGAATAACTGAAAATCTGAAAATGACAGAATTTAGTGAAAAGCAAAAGAAGGCATGATTGGGATGAGCAGTGAGAATTATAAGATTTTAGGAGTGGATAAGAACATATCAATTATTTAAAAAAGAGTAGAATAAAATGTAAAAGCAGAAAATAATCGTGGGGAATTTCTCCTAGTACTAAGATCATAGATACTGATGGAATGTACCATATACTTTGGAATATATTGCATATTTCCTCACAAATTGTAAATAATGTGGATATAATCCAAATATTACTATTAGATATTATTTGTATTCTATGTTTATATGTAATATATTAATAGAATTGTCCTCAGTCTTTATATTGAGATATATAAATTATTTATCCATTTTGTGCTCTCTGATTCAAACACAAAATTTTGAGGGAGTCAAAATTTAATTACTTCTAATGAAAAGGACAGTCATGCACTTTTTTATTCCCACATGTATGGTTTAAAATATAAAATATCCACAAGCCATAGAATGAAAATCACCAGGAATAATTCTAAGATAAAGGTATTACTCTTAATTATGAGTTATTATAAGAAATATAGTTGCAAAATATTTTATGCTTCATTATGTATTTTTTGTACTCATACTCATTTGATATTCTATTTTACTCTATATTATCTTCAATAGTTTAAAGGTGAAATTTATGTGTAATTATGCCAAGGATCTCAAAATAAATATCAAAAAGTAAAAAGAAATCTTTTTTTTCTTAAACGGATGGAAAAGAAGACAGAATCACACATAAAATAACATGCAGTAATGAGCTCTCACTCTGTTTGTGTTATTGACCAAAGTTGCCACTCATTTGTGGCTACTCAGACACATAATTGTAGTAATTCTCTGACAAATCTTGATGAGAATGTTATCTTTATCCAGAGCTCTAGTGAGCATGTTGTGCTAAAATTAAAGCAGATAATGACCTTTATGTCTCAGTTCTTACTTTTCCAATAATTACCATTCTGCATTTGAACTTCACGTAACGTATAAGCAAGGTTAATTTTGGAAGACATAAAGAATCATTCTGAAGTATTCTTTTTCCCCTGATAATAACTAATATTACTAACTAGACATGTGTGCATGCTTATTCATTTAGTTGTGTCCGATTCTTTGCAGATTCATGGACTGTAATTTTCCAGGCACCTCTGTCCATGGGATTATCCAGCAAGAATACTGGAGTGGGTTGCCTCCAGGGAATCTTCCTCACCCAGGGATTGAACTTGCGTCTCCTGCATCTCTGGTACTGGCAGGAAGATTCTTTACCCCAGAGCCACCTGAGAAGTAGCACTATCTATACAATTCGGATTAACTAGCATCCCTGTTATTTCTTTTTACAATCAATAGTAATCAAAAAAACTTTTGATTTTCTCTCTAATGATAATTTGTTTTTATATAAACAATTATTTTTGTATCTCTGTGCCTTTTCTCATGCCATTGCCTATAAGAACCTTTCAATAATCCAAATTATTGCCTTTCAAGGGCTCTATTAATTAGTATTGCTTTAAATATCAGCTTATGTAAAGTGCTGTTCTGTGGTCCCATACAATTCTGTACATATATCTATCTGTATTGCTCATGATACTATGTGGGAATGAATCTCTTTATGTGTTTCTCCCCTACATTTGAATTTCTTTAATAACATATATTATAAATTATTACATTATATATTTTTCAAACTTTGTCCTCAACAGTCTGGCTACCTAGGAAAATTGCAAGCAATGTGTTGGGATATGTAAAAATACACCTGAAGAGATAAACAAGAAAACAAAACTGGCACTTCAAATTTGAAATTATGGACTACCTCAGATGTTAAGTAAACATCCTCTTTTCTCTTACCTATCCCTTTATTTTAATTATCTAGACTTTGGCATAGAAGGTGAAACAAAGTAACCTTTATAAAAATTCTGTTCTATGTTGAACAGACCTATGCTCAAGTGAAAATGGGAGATTGAATAAATATATTGCTCCAGAAACAATTTAAATGCATCCTAATATTCATTGCAGCACTATTTACAATAACCAGAACGTGGAAGCAACCTAAATGGCCATTGAAAGACAAATGGATAAAGATGTACATATTATATATGACGTAATATTACTCAATCATAAAAAAGAACAAACCAGTGCCATTTGCAGTGACATAGGTGGACATAGAGATTGTCATACTGAGTGCGATCAGACAGAGAAAGATAAATATCATATGGTATTACATATACATGCAATATAAAAATATGATACAGTTTAAGTTATTTATAGAACAGGAATAGAGTCACAGATACAGAAAGCAAACTTACGATTACCCAGGGAGAAAGGAAGGAGGAGCAATAAATTGAGAGATTGGGACTGACATACATATATTACTATATATAAAATTGATAACTAATATGAATCTACTGTATAGTACAGGGAACTCTATTCAATAATCTGCAATGACTTATATGGAGAAAGTATATAAAAAATGGATATACATATAACTAATTCACTTTGCAGTACAGCAGGAACATACACAACATTGTAAATCAATTATCACAACTAGATTCCAATTAAAAAATAATAGAGAAATTGAATAATCTGACCTATTTATTCTTTGAATGATATAGTTAGCTTCATGAAACATGTCTAAGTAAAATATTTTTCTAGGACTACATTCCAAAATGAAGACTGGATAAAAAATCTGATAACACACATATATAAAAAAGTATGATAACACACTCAATATGCCAGCAAATTTGGAAAACTCAGAAGTGGCCACGGGACTAGAAAAGATCAGTTTTCATTCCAATCCCAAAGAAAGAAAATGCCAAAGAGTATTCAAACTACCAGTTTCACATGCTATTGCACTCATTTCACACGTTAGCAAAGTAATGCTCAAAATTCTCTGAGCTAGGTTTCAACAATGTGTAAACTGAGAACTGGCAGATGTTCAAGCTGGATTTAGAAAAGCCAGAGGAACCAGAAATCAAATTTCCAACATCCGTTGGATCATAGAAAAAGTTAGATAATTCCATAGAAAGTAGAAAAACATCTACTTCTGCTTCATTGACTACACTAAAGCCTTTAACTGTGGGGATCACAACAAACTGTTGACAATTTTTCAAGAGATACGAATACCAGACCATCTTACCTGCCTTCTGAGAAACCTGTATGCATGTCAAGAAACAACAGTTAGAACTAGACATGGAATAACAAACTGGTTTCAAATTGAAAAAGGAGTACATAAAGGCTGTATATTGTCACCCTGCCTATTTAACTTATATTCAGAGTACATCATGGGAAATGTTGGGCTGGATGAATCACAAGCTGAAATCAAGATTTCCAGGAGAGATACAAATAACCTCAGATATGCAGTTGACACCACCCTTATGGCAGAAAGCAAAGGGGAACTAAAGAGCGTCTTAATATAGGTGAAAGAAGAGAGTGAAAAAGTTGGCTTAAAACTCAGTATTCAAAAAACTAAGATCATAACATCTGGTCCCATCACTTCATGGCAAATAGATGGGGAAAGTGACAGATTTTATTTTCTTGGGCTCCAGAATCACTGCAGATGGTGACTGAAATGAACAAAGACCTGAAATTAAAAGAACCTTCTTTCTTGGAAGACAGTGTATTAAAAAGCAGGGACATTACTTTGCCAACAAAGGTCCATATAATCAAAGCTATGGTTTTTCCAGTAGTTATGTATGGATGTGAGAGTTGGACTGTAAAGAAGGCTGAGCACTGAAGAATTGATGCTTTTGAATTGTAGTGTTGGAGAAGCTTCTTGAGAGTCCCTTGGACTGCAAGGAGAACAAACAAGTCAGTAATAAAGGAAATCAGTCATGAATATTCATTGAAATTTTTAGGGGATGCAAACAGACTAAAACCGCCCACCCTGGCCAGGCCCCTTTGTAACCATTTTTATGAGTTGTTTTATGACAGGAGGTCCTGGTAAGGAACGTGGAACTAATAAACCACCACCAACTGAAAGAGTTTGAGAAAGGTCAAAAGGAGACACCACGTGTCCAGCCACCTCTAAGAATCCTTCTCACTGGCATCCATCTTGGCTAAGCAATGTGTGCTCACCATTCCTGGACTCTGAGTCAGAATAAGTATTTTTCGGAGAAACCTGGAAAATAATCCCATCACCATAAAACCAGAGACTTCAAGCCTAATGATAGAGCAGTTCTCTCAGGTTCCCTTGCCCTACTACATTCTGCCCAGGCGCACCTTCCCAATAAAATCTCTTGCTTTGTCAGCATGTGTGTCTCTTCAGACAATTCATTTCTGAGTGTTAGATAAGAGTCCCATTTGTGCCCTGAAAAGAGCCCCCCTTCCTGCAACAAATGGCAACTCTGGTGGGGCATCTTCTTCGCTATGACTGATATCTTGACCACTCAAGGTACTCAGGGACCAACTCACCCACCAATCAACCAGATCCAACAGCTGCAACTGGGTCCCCTTTGTCTCTGGTCTTCTCCTGATGCAGACGACTGACCAGAGTGCCCTAACCGGGTAAGGAACAAGAGACTTTATTGACCTCTCTCCCCTTCCATCTCTCTCTCCTCTCCTTAACCCTTTTCATCCTACTTTCTAGTCCCCTAGTCCTGGGTGCAGGAATCTGGTCAAAGGGCCTCTGCCTGAGCTGAGGATTAGAGCTTGATCAACTCCTCTTGGCTGAGAACTCAAATTCTGGTTCTAGTCTAGTTTCTGGTTTGAATTCTGGTACTGTTCTGATCTGGTCTGGTTTCTGATAGGCCCAGGTACTAGTCCTCCCTTTTCTGGAGTTTCAGGGTAAAGTCCTATAATGTCTGGGTATTTGCATCTGGCTAAAGACGTCTATAAGGCCACCCCTTCTGCCCTCTTCCCCACCTCCTCCCACCTCTCCTTTCAACCTGGCTTCCTTTCCTCTCTTTGAAATCTTTGAAAGTCGGAGATATTTTCATTTACTCTGTTAGTACTTGGATCCAAAGTCCTGTGTCTCTATTGGAGGTTTTCTGAGAGACTTTAATCTTGTATTTAAAGGAGACTTAATCTTGTATTGATTAGGACTGTCAGGTCTATGTGTGTGTTTTATACTCTGGGTTCTGTGTTGTGATTTGTGATGGCCATTTTGCTCTGTGTGGGCACCATTTGGTTTAGACCTACTGCCATTTTGTTAGGACTTGATTTTTTCCCCTGTGCCTTGAGACCAGAGCTCTCAGGAACACTTATCTAGACCATCTCTAACTCCTGAGACTGAGGAAAAATGTAAAGAAGCCTTTAAATTTTTTATGTATTCCAACTAGTGAATGTCATATTGTAACATATAATTCATGACTAAATTTAGAAAATGAAGCTAGATCTCATGCTGTGTCTGAAAATCTGTATGTCTCGGTATGTCTTTGTCTCTGGATAATAATTTTGAGATTTATTTGTAAATGAGCTCCATTTAATTTACTTAAAAAAAAGTAAGTGCTTATAAATCAAATAATTCTAAATTAAGCTAAATGAATTCCAGGTTCATGTGAAGAGGGAAATATTCATTATTAAAATAATGCCTGGTAACATAGACATGTCTCTAGAACCATCAATAAGTATAGTACTTCTGTTGTACCTAGGTTTACTATAAGGTCAAATAAGACTGTATTCTGTTACAAATTGGTCAACAAGAAATGTACCTCACTGTGGAAAATACTTTAGAGGAACTAAGATGCATTTTCAGGAGAAAAAGGTATGCAAAAATTCTGAAAAGAGTTATGCATTATCAGGATTTTCTAAAATTGGATTATAATTAGTTTGATAACTGGATTTTGTTGGAAATGACACAGCCATAGGAAAACTGGTTAGAGTCAACAAGGTTCAAGATAGTAGAATCAACTTTCATTAGACCTTGAGCCTTGGTATATACACCCATTGTGACAGATCAGCAAGCTAAATGACATACCCACCAGTATCGGCTAAATCTGACCAAATGTTCTAGACCCTTTTGATTGATTTTTTTTTTTTTTTTTGTATGAAACTTCCTAAATCAACTTCTACTGAAGTTCTTTTGACCTCTGGTTAACTTTGTGATGCTTCGGAGAGCCCCTGAAACATCCCAAAGAGAAATATTAAACTAACTATTTCATTTGGCTCATTAAATTACATGGGAAATAATATCAAATGAGTAATAAATCCTCCCAGGTTATACTGTATGGTAAAGTTACTGATATAGATATCCTAGAAATTTTATGAAGTTCCTAAAAATCTGATATGTTCTGGTATTCTAGTGGGAAATATAATGACTTCATAAAGGTTAACAAAAGGACTGAATGAACCAGTGAATATGCTTATAACTTTTATGGTTTCTATCTGAAAAAATTACAGGTTTGAATCTGTGTTTCCTGGGAGTAGGAAAAACCTTTCCATCAAACTAATTATGACAATGATTTGGTAAAATTAAATATTATAAACAAATGGAAACAATTATATTTTTCTCTGTCTGACTCCTCCAGAGATTGAGAACTCTTAGGTTTCCAGTAACTTTATCAGGTAAGTTAGGAAGGTTATCTCACTAACAAGTACAGAAATCTCAAGGAATTTTTGAGACCTTGAAAATGGAAGAATTCACCTAGATTTGTGAGGCATAGCCTGTCGTAAGCCTTTGGTGTGACTTTGCCATCCCTGAAAGGTTGTGTTTAAAAGTTCAGTCTGAGACTCTGAAAGTTTCAGCAAAACAAAAATTCTATGCTCTTACCTGAAACTAACACAACATTGTAAATCAACTATACTCCAATAAAATTAAAAATGAAAAAAAAAGTCTGCAACCATTTATAGTTATATAAATCATCAGGCCAAATTTATTGAGAATAGACCTATTTTGGAAAAAAAAAAAAAAAAAAAACAACTAGCCTTAGTTTGGTTAGTTTGCTAAAAACGAGGATAACTTTAGGGAGAAAAAGATGTTTCAATAAATGCTAAATCCCAGTTTGTTAATGGAAGTCTGTATCTACTAAGACTCATTTTCTGGATAGTTCCTAGATGTTATGCAATGTTAATATAAAATTCAATTGAATTGTTAAAGAACACCCTAAGTTGGTTTCTGAAGGTTATTTCAGTAACCTATCTTTGGACAAAGATCAGATGCCTCATGACCTGCAACCAGGACTGGAAAAAGACATAATTTAAGGGATTGTCTCCAACCTGGATGGGATGACCTTTTAAATCAGATACTCTTAACTGGCTCATGCACAGTAAAATTGAAGGGAAATTGACTCTTAAGATTAGTTCCCACTTCCAAAGGCCCCTACACTGGACTAGCCTATAGAGAGGACTGATAACCTAAACTCACTTTAAAATGATGCTCAAACAGAGGAAACTGCACTATACTAGGATGAGTAGATGATACCAGAAGTAGAAGGCTTGCCCAAGATGCTGGATCTGATTCGTATAATCATTTATAATGTTTTCTTGACTTCTTAGACCTTTGCATATAAATCAAATGTTTTCCTATCATAGGCATGATCCTATGCTAGTTTTAGAAATCAATGCAACTGTTGGGTTTGTGGCCAATTCCCTATATCTAGTTCTGTGTTACCATGGTGAATGTCTCTATTCCAGGGCTCTAATTGGTTGGCCTTTACTTTAAAAAAAAAAGTTATAGTCATATTCAGGTCCCTATTGATATTACTAGATGGGATCCACACACCTGGTCAACTAATAATGCCTGTTGTGACCCTGGCCATAAATTCGAGTTTTCTTCTATTACTCAAGCTCAATTAGACCAACAAAGTTTCATCAAAGGCAAAAATGTCACACAATTATGGGATGGATTTATATAGATAACACCAGTCTATAGTAATTTAGGTTTAAAGTGCTCTCTATGCGGAAAAAAAAAAATATAATACTGTTAAAACAGAAAGTTAATGTATTCTACAAAGTGGAGCTATTATAAAAAATCAGTAATTGAGAAGGCATAACACTAATTATTGTCAGAGGGAATAAAACAGTGGTCAAAGATACTTAAATATAATGTCAATACATTAACCATTTAATATTTCACATACTTTCATTCTTCTACATATTATATTATTTTCATTATTTTATTGACAAAAGTCAAACTCATGTACAACTATTTAAAACATCCACATGCATTTATTTCCCTTTACATAAAAGTTTAAATGTTGATGTTGCCTTGTTCTATTTGGTACCTGGTGAGTCTAAATGAGTTTTCTTTTTAATTATAGATTTGAACTTTCACATCTTCTTTAAAACTTTGATTAAAATAATTTTAAAATAATTATTTTCATTTCTTTTTTGATTTTTGTTACCAACTCGATGGATGTGAGTCTGAGTGAACTCCCGAAGTTAGTGATGGGAGGCCTGGTGTGCTGCGATTCATGGGGTCACAAAGAGTCAGACACGACTGAGCGACTGAACTGAACTGACAAAATTTGAACCAAAGAAAAACAAAGGATGCAAAATAAAGAAATATCATGAGAAATTAAATCAATAATTATAATATGCAAAACTTTTAAAGTGCTCTAATAAAAATAAAATGATGATGTACGATAATGAAATACTCTAATAAAAATAATGAAATACTTTATCTCAAAATGATAATACATTCACAGTGAAGCTCTTTCAATTACAGTACTAATAGAAGAAGTATAAGATAACTATGTTACTTTTAGCTTCAGGTACCTTAATCATGAGTTTTGAGGGGAAAAAAGCTAATAACAGTTTAAATAGTCAACAACTATTACACAAATGTGAAATTAGAACTGAGTCTCAAATGTAATGAGAATTCATAAAAGCAAAATAGAGACAACAAACTTTCAAACCAGAAATTAAATTTACCAACTGCAAATGCTGTATATATGTGTATGCATTTGCAATAACATATATATTTTTTCTTAACACATTTTTACAGATTTTTTTCCTACTAGTAGTAGAAAACTTTTTTAATATTATACAGAAGATGTTTGTCAAAATCACCATATAGAATTTTTTTGCAAGAAACTGTTTAAAATTTCTGTGTATATTTCAGCCTTTTGAAATCTCATGAACAGACTCAAAAAATAATCATTTCAAGACTATGCATTCTATTAATATCTTTTTGCTTTATAAGAAAATCTAAATCATCTTCTAGATATCGATCATAGTATAATGTCCATGCCATAATAATTCCCACACACAAACATACATACATGACAATACAAGCCTCTAAGACTTTGAAAGTTATTTCATTACAAAATATTAAACTTAATATTTTTATTTGTCAGTTTTCGTAAAGTCTTCTTAATTCTCATACTCTTATCATGACAAGGTAAAGCAATATTTTACTATCCATGTATAGATAAAAATGTGAAGAGAATTTTGAATTATCTTGCTAAATACTGAGATTTTCATAGATTATAGGTCCAAAAATATAAAAATATTTATCACTTGGAAAATAATAGAATTGCCAAATTATTCACTTATGAATTTGGTGTCACATTATGTTAGGGAACAGCAGTATTTTTTCATAAATTAGTCTGAAAAAAAGATGAGTGGAATATGTGAATACCAGAAGAAAAATACCAGTCCCCTGTGACTCTCAAAATAACACATCAGGCATTTCAAGCCAAACACCAGCAAATTGTTCCTGAAAATTCAGATTTACATATAAAATATTAACTGGAATGCTTTCTCCAAATTAGGTAATTTTTATAATGACACCAAACCTCTAATCTGTTTCCGCAAAATACTAAAATAGCAAAACAAGCACTCAGAAACATGTACATCCAAAATACAATCTTCTATGATTTCTGTGACCAAAGTTCCAATGTGCTGTTAACAATTGTTTTGTGTGTTTATAGCAACATTTCTCTCCTCATTTCTCTTCTCCACAAATTTATTCAGTGTATTTGAATCTTGTGATACTCACTGTACACACTGACAAAAGTATGGATTAAGTATATGAGGCAATGTGGAGATACATTCTCACACACACACAATTGCAAAAATCATGGCACAGAGTATGATGCTGTGGTGCTTTCTTAAAGACAACAACATCCAAGACAGAGAAACTTTTGTGGATATACTGTGAGTTTTTCAAACAGCTACATACAATTACTAGTTGCTACTAACTAAATTTAGAATATAATTCTAGACTTTTCCTACATATATGCTTAACTTATTTATACATTGAGAAAAAAATATAAATGTTTTCATGTAAATATCAGTTAAAAACACTGAACTGAGAGATATGTATAGTCTATGATATACAGTTACAAAAATTCAAACATTGGTCTACTGGATTAAATATTAACACAGAAGGAAATTTTGATCTACTCTTAGATCTGCTCAAGGATTCAGAACTGACAGTACATACATACATTACACTGAAAAAACAGAATAATATGAACATAAAGTTAAAGACTTACTAGAGGACAAATATTAAGAAATTCTTGGATGCCAACAAAGATATATTTAACTTCTCATGCAGTTCTAGCAATACTGCCAGCTACTGCCTCTATTCAGATTTGACAACTTCTGAAATAATACTTGCAAATGTTTATTTTGCAAAGTAATTCTCATAAACACTTCTCATAAATATGTTTATGTATTATAAACTTTTTCTCCTTATTGTTTTATTTTTTAATATAAATGAATTTATTTTAATTGGAGGCTGATTACTTTACAATATTGTATTGATTTTGGCATACATTGAGAGAAATCCACCATGGGTATACATGTGTTCACCATGCTGAACCGCCTCCCACCTCCCTCCCCATCCCATCCCCCCTGGGTCATACCAGTGCAGCAGTACCGAGCGCCCTGTATCATGCATCGAACCTGGACTGGCGATTCATTTCACATATGATAATATACATGTTTCAATACCATTCTCCCAAATTATCCTGTCTTCACCCTCTCCCACAGAGACCAAAAGACTGTTCTATATATCTGTGTCTCTTTTGCTATCTCGCATACAGGGTTATCGTTACCATCTTTCTAAATTCTATATATATGCGTTAGTATACTGTATTGGTGTTTTTATTTCTGGGTTATTTCACTCTGTATAATAGGCTCCACTTTCATCCACCTCATTAGAACTGATTCAAATGTATTCTTTTTAATGGCTGAGTAATACTCCATTGTGTATATGTACCACAGCTTTCTTATTCATTCATCTGCTGATGGACATCTAGGTTGCTTCCATGTCCTGGCTATTATAAACAGTGCTGCAATGAACATTGGGGTACATGTGTCTCTTTCAATTCTGGTTTCCTTGGTGTGTATGACCAGCAGTGGGATTCTTGGGTGGTATGGCAGTTTTATTTCCAGTTTTTTAAGGAATCTCCACACTGTTCTCCATAGTGGCTATACTAGTCAGCATTCCCACCAACAGTGTAAGAGGGTTCCCTTTTCTCCACACCCTCTCCAGCATTTATTGCTTGTAGACTTTTGGATCGCAGACATTCTGACTGGCATGAAATGGTACCTCATTGTGGTTTGGATTTGCATTTCTCCGATAATGAGTGATGTTGAACATCTTTCCATGTGTTTGTTAGCTATCTGTATGTCTTCTTTGGAAAAATGTCTGTTTAGTTCTTTGGCCCATTTTTTGATTGGTCATTTATTTTTCTGGAATTGAGCTGCAGGAGTTGCTTGTATATTTTTTTGTCAACTGCTTCGTTTGCTATTATTTTCTCCCATTCTGAAGTCTGTCTTTTCACCTTGCTTATAGTTTCCTTTGTTGTGCAAAATTTTTTAATTTTAATTAGGTCCCATTTGTTTATTTTTGCTTTTATTTCCAATATTCTGGGAGGTGGGTCATAGAGGATCCTGCTGTGATTTATGTCGGAGAGTGTTTTGCCTATGTTTTCCTCTAGGAGTTTTATAGTATCTGGTCTTATGTTTATATCTTTAATCCATTTTGAGTTTATTTTTGTGTATGGTGTTAGAAAGTGTTCTAGTTTCATTCTTTTACAAGTGGTTGACCAGTTTTCCCAGCACCACTTGTTAAAGAGATTGTCTTTAATCCATTGTATATTCTTGCCTCCTTTGTCGAAGATAAGGTGTCCATATGTGTGTGGATTTATCTCTGGGCTTTCTATTTTGTTCAATTGATCTAAATGTCTGTCTTTCTTCCAGTACCATACAGTCTTGATGACTGTGGCTTTGTAGTAGAGCCTAAAGTCAGGCAGTTTGATTCCTCCAGTTCCATTCCTCTTTCTCAAGATTGATTTGGCTACTTGAGGTTTCTTGTATTTCCATGCAAATTGTGAAATTATTTGTTCTAGTTCTCTGAAAAATACCGTTGGTAGCTTGATAGGGATTGCATTGAATGTATAGATTGCTTTGGGTAGTATACTCATTTTCACTATATTGATTCTTCCAATCCATGAGCACAGTATATTTCTCCATCTATTACTGTCCTCTTTGATTTCTTTCACCAGTGTTTTATAGTTTTCTATATATAGGTCTTTTATTTCTTTAGGTAGATATATTCCTAAGTATTTTATTCTTTTCGTTGCAGTGGAGAACGGAATTGTTTCCTTAATTTCTCTTTCTATTTTCTCATTGTTAATGTATAGGAATGCAAGGAATTTCTGTGTGTTGATTTTATATCCTGCAACTTTACTATATTCATTGATTACTATATTCATATTATACTCATTGATTCTAGTAACTTTTTGGTGGAGTCTTTATGGTTTTCTGTGTAGAGGATCATGTCATCTGCAAACAGTGAGAGTTTTAATTCTTTGCAAATCTAAATTCCTTCTGCTATGATTGCTGTGGCCAAAACTTCCAATACTATGTTGAATAGTAGTGGTGAGAGTAGGCACCCTTGTCTTGTTTCTGACTTTAGGCGAAATGCTTTCAATTTTTCACCATTGAGGATAATGTTTGCTGTGGGTTTATCATATATAGCTTTTATTTTTTGAGGCATGTTCCTTGTATTCCTGCTTTATGGAGGATTTTTATCATAAAAGGACGTTGAATTTTGTCAAAGACTTTCTCTGCATCTATTGAGATAATCATTTTTTTTTTAATTTTTCAATTTGTTAATGTGGTGTATTACATTGATTCATTTACGGATATTGAAGATCCTTCCATCCCTGGGATAAAGCCCACTTGGTCATGATGTATGATCTTTTTAATATGTTGTTGGATTCTGTTTGCTACAATTTTGTTAAGGATTTTTGCATCTATGTTCATCAGTGATATTGGCCTGTAGTTTTCTTCTTTTGTGGCATCTTTGTTAGGTTTGATATCAGGGTGATAGTGGCCTTCATAGAATGAGTTTGGAAGTTGACCTTCCTCTGCAATTTTCTGGAAGCATTTGAGTAGGATAGATATTAGCTCTTCTCTAAATTTTTGGTAGAATTCAGCTGTGAAGCTATCTGGTCCTGGGTTTTTGTTTGCTGGAAGATTTCTGATTACAGTTTCAGTTTCTGTGCTTGTGATGGGTCTGTTAAGATTTTCTATTTCTTCCTGGTTCAGTTTTGGAAAGTTGTACTTTTCTAAGAATTTGTTTACTTCAAAGTTTTCCATTTTATTGGCATATAATTGCTCATAGTAGTCTCTTATGATCCTTTGCATTTCTGTGTTGTCTGTTGTGATCTCTCCATTTTCATTTCTAATTTTATTGATTTGATTTTTCTCCCTTTGTTTCTTGATGATTCTGGCTAATGATTTCTCAATTTTATTTATCTTCTCAAAGAACCAGCTTTTGACTTTGTTGATTTTTGCTATGGTCTCTTTTGTTTCTTTTGCATTTTTTTCTGCCCTGATTTTTAAGATTTCTTTCCTTCTACTAACCCTGGGGTTCTTCATTTCTTCCTTTTCTAATTGCTATATGTGTAGAGTTAGGTTGTTTATTTGATATTTTTCTTGTTTCTTGAGGTAAGCCTGTACTGCTATGAACCTTCCCCTTAAGCACTGCTTTTACAGTGTCCCATAGGTTTGGGGTTGTTGTGTTTTCATTTTCATTCATTTCTATACATATTTTGATTTCTTTTTTGATTTCTTCTGTGATTTGCTGGTTATTCAGCAGCGTGTTGTTCAGCCTTCATATGCTGGAATTTTTAAGTTTTTCTCCTGTAATTGACATTTAATCTTACTGCATTGTGGTCAGAAAAGATGGTTCGAATGATTTCAATTTTTTTTTTTTTTTTTGAATTTACCAAGGCTAGATTTATGGCCCAGGATGTGATCTATCCTGGAGAATGTTCCATGTGCACTTGAGAAAAAGGTGAAATTCATTGTTTGGGGGTGAAATGTCCGATAAATAGCAATTCGGTCTAACTGGTTTATTGTATCATTTAAAGTTTGTGTTTCCTTGTTAATTTTCTGTTTAGTTGATCTAGCCATAGGTTGCAGTGGGGTATTAAAGTCTCCCACTATTACTGTGTTATTGTTAATTTCCCCTTTCATACTCATTAGCATTTGTCTCACATATTGCAGTACTCCTATGTTGGGTGCATATATATTTATAATTGTTTTATCTTCTTCTTGGATCGATCCTTTGATCATTATATGTAGTGTCCTTCTTTGCCTCTTTTCACACTTTGTTTGAAAGTCTATTTTATTTGATATGAGTATTGCTACTCCTGCTTTCTTTTGGTCTCTATTTGCATGAAATATCTATTTCCAGCCCTTCACTTTCAGTCTATATGTGTCCCTTGTTTCGAGATGGGTCTCTTGTAGACAACGTATATAAGGGTCTTGTTTTTGTAGCCATTCAACCAGTCTTTGTCTTTTGGTTAGGACATTCAACCTATTTACCTTTAAGGTAATTATTGATAAGTATGATCCCGTTGACATTTACTTTGTTGTTTCGGGTTCAAGTTTATACACCCTTTCTGCATTTCCTTTCTAGAGAAGATCTTTTATCATTTGTTGGAGAGCTGTTTGGTGGTGCTGAATTCTCTCAGCTTTTGGTTGCCTGTAAAGCTTTTGATTTCTCCTTCATAGTTGAATGAGATCCTTGCTGGGTACAGTAATCTGGGTTGTAGGTTTTCCTCCTTTATCACTTTAAGTATGTCCTGCCATTCCCTCCTGGCCTGATGAGTTTCTGTTGAAAGATCAGCTGTTATCCTTAAGGGAATCCTCTTGTGTGTTATTTGTTGTTTTTCCCTTGCAGCTTTTAATATTTGTTCTTTGTGTTTGACGTTTATTAATTCGATTAATATGTGTTGGGGTGTTTCACCTTGAGTTTATTCTGTTTGGGACTCTCTTGTTTCTTGGACTGGGTTGACTATTTCCTTCCCCATTTTAGGGAAGTTTTCAACTATTATCTCCTCAAATATTTTCTCATGGCCTTTCTTTTCGTCTTCTTCAGGGACTCCTGTGATTCAAATGTTGGGGCGTTTAACATTGTCCCAGAGGTCTCTGAGGTTGTCCTCATTTATTTTAATAACTTTTTCTTTTTTCCTCTGTTTCATTTATTTCTACCATTCTATCTTCTACCTCACTAATCCTATCTTCTCCCTCCATTATTCTACTGTTGGTTCCCTCCAGACTGTTTTTGATCTCATTTATTGCATTATTCATTATATATTGACTCTTTTTTATTTCTTCTAGGCCCTCGTTAAACCTTTCTTGCATATTCTCGATCCTTGTCTCCAGGTTATTTATCTGTAATTCCATTTTTTTTTTTTTTTCAAGATTTTGGATCATTTTCACTATCACTATTCAGAATTCTTTATCAGGTAGATTTCCCTAACTCCTCCTCTTTTCTTTGGTTTGGTGGGCATTTATCCTGTTCCTTTACCTGCTGGGTATTTCTCTGCCTTTTCATCTTGTTTATATTGCTGTGTTTGGGGTGGCCTTTCTGTATTCTGGCAGTTTGTGGTTCCTCTTTATTGTGGAGGGTTCCTCACTGTGGATGAGGTTGACCGGGTAGCTTGTCAAGGTTTCCTGGTTAGGGAAGCTTGTGCCAGTGTTCTGGTGGATGGAGCTGGATTTCTTCTCTCTGGAGTGCAATGAAGTGTCCAGTAATAAGTTTTGAGATGTCAGTGGGTTTGGTGTGACTTTGGGCAGCCTGTATATTGAAGCTCAGGGTTATATTCCTGTGTTGCTGGAGAATTTGCATGGCATGTCTTGCTCTGGAACTTGTTGGCCCTTGGGTGGAGCTTAATTTCAGTGTATGTATGGAGGCATTTCAGAGAAGGCAATGGCACCCCACTCCAGTACTCTTGCCTGGAAAATCCCATGGACGGAGGAGTCTGGTGGGCTGCAGTCCATGGGGTCACTAAGAGTCAGACACGACTGAACAACTTCACTTTCACTTCTCACTTTCATGCATTGGAGAAAAAAATGGCAACCCATTCCAGTGTCCTTGCCTGGAGAATCCCAGGGACGGGGGAGCCTGGTGGGCTACCGTCTATGGGGTCGCACAGAGTTGGACATGACTGAAGCAACTTAACAGCAGTAGCAGCAGCATGGAGGCGTCTGATGAGCTCTTTTTAATATTTCCTGGAGTCAGGAGTTCTCTGGTGTTCTCAGGATTTGGACTTAAGCCTCCTGCCTCTGGTTTTCAGTCTTATTCTTAAAGTAGCCTCAAGACTTCTCCATCTATACAGTACCAGTGGTAAAACATTTAGGTTAATGATGAAAAGTTTCTCCATAGTGAGGGATACCCAGAGAGGTACACAGAGTTACACGGAGAAGATAAGAGGAAGGAGGGAAATAGAGGTGCCCAGAAGCTGGAATCAAAAGGGGACAGAGCAAGCTAGCCAGTAATCACTTCCCTATGTGCTCTCCACAGTCTGGACTCCCCAGAGATGTTTGCGGAGTTACACAGAGAAGAGAAGAGGGAGGAAGAAGACAGAGGTGGCCAGGAGGGTAAAGGGGGAATCAAAAAGAGAGAGACTGATCTAGCCACTAATCAATTCCCTAAGTGTTCTCCACAGCCTGTAACACACAAAGAGATTCAGAGTTGGGTAGAGAAGAGAAGGGGGAGACAGGAGATAGAGCTGACCTGGTGGAGAAAAAGGAGAGTCCAAAGATGGAGAGAGCAATCCAGCCAGTAATCTTGCTTCCAAGTAAAAATGGGTACTGAAGACTGGGTTATTAAAGGTACAAAATTGATAATAAATACCAAAAAGCAAAAATTAAAAACCCAGAGTATAAAACACCGGTGAAAGAAATCAAAGAGGACACTAATAGATGGAGAAATATACCATGTTCATGGGTTGGAAGAATCAATATAGTGAAAATGAATATACTACCCAAAGCAATGTATAGATTCAATGTAATCCCTATCAAGCTACCAACGGTATTCTTCACAGAGCTAGAACAAATAATTTCACAATTTGTATGGAAATACAAAAAACCTTGAATAGCCAAAGCTATCTTGAGAAAGAAGAATGGAACTGGAGGAATCAACCTACCTGACTTCAGGCTCTACTACAAAGCCACAGTTATCAAGACAGTAGGGTACTGGCACAAAGACAGAAATACAGATCAATGGAACAAAATAGAAAGCCCAGAGATAAATCCACACACATATGGACACCTTATCTTCGACAAAGGAGGCAAGAATATACAATGGATTAAAGACAATCTCTTTAACAAGTGGTGCTGGGAAAACTGGTCAACCACTTGTAAAAGAATAAAACTAGATCACTTTCTAACACCATACACAAAAATAAACTCAAAATGGATTAAAGATCTAAACATAAGACCAGAAACTATAAAACTCCTAGAGGAGAACATAGGCAAAACACTCTCAGATATGCATCACAGCAGGATCCTCTATGACCCACCTCCCAGAATATTGGAAATAAAAGCAAAAATAAACAAATGGGACCTAATTAAACTTAAAAGCTTCTTCACAACAGGAAACTATAAGCAAGGTGAAAAGATAGCCTTCAGAATGGGAGAAAATAATAGCAAATGAAGCAACAGACAAACAACTAATCTCAAAAATATACAAGCAACTCCTACAGCTCAATTCCAGAAAAATAAATGACCCAATCAAAAAATGGGCCAAAGAACTAAATAGACATTTCTCCAAAGAAGACATACAGATGGCTAACAAACACATGAAAAGATGCTCAACATCACTCATTATCAGAGAAATGCAAATCAAAACCACTATGAGGTACCATTTCACACCAGTCAGAATGGCTGTGATCCAAAAGTCTACAAGCAATAAATGCTGGAGAGGGTGTGGAGAAAAGGGAACCCTCTTACACTGTTGGTGGGAATGCAAACCAGTACAGCCACCATGGAGAACAGTGTGGAGATTTCTTAAAAAACTGGAAATAGAATTGCCATATGACCCAGCAATCCCACAGCTGGGCGTACACACCAAGGAAACCAGAATTGAAAGAGACACGTGTACCCCATTGTTCATCACAGCACTGTTTATAATAGCCAGGACATGGAATCAACCTAGATGTCCATCAGCAGATGAATGGATAAGAAAGCTATGGTACATATACACAATGGAGTCTTACTCAGCCATTAAAAAGAATACATTTGAATCAGTTCTAATTAGGTGGATGAAAGTGGAGCCTATTATACAGAGTGAAGTAAGCCAGAAAGAAAAACACCAATACAGTATACTAATGCATATATATGGAATTTAGAAAGATGGTAGCAATAACCCTGTATATGAGACAGCAAAAGAGACACTGATGTATAGATCAGTCTTTTGGACTCTGTTGGAGAGGGAAAGGGTGTGATGATTTGGTAGAATGGCATTGAAATACATGTAATATCATATATGAAACGAGTCGCCAGTCCAGGTTCGATGCATGATACTGGATGCTTGGGGCTGGTGCACTGGGACGGCCCAGAGGGATGGTATGGGAAGGGAGGAGGGAGGATGTTTCAGGATCAGGAACACATGTATACCTGTGGCAGATTCATTTCGATATTTGGCAAAACCAATACAATATTGTAAAGTTTAAAAATAGAATAAAAATAAATAAATAAAAACCCAGAGCAGAGGTTAGATTCTCAAAAATGCAATATTAAAGAAAAAAACAAATTCTCAAAAATTATATAAAAAATATATATATATATGAAGTTTGCTTTAAAAATAGGGTCTTATTTTTGAAAAGTATCACTTCTCGGCCTTTTGGCTAAGATCAAGTGTAGTATTTTTGAAAAGTAATTGTAGGTTATAAAAATGAAAATTAAAGGAGTAAAAGGGCTTATACATAAAAAAATAAAAAAATTGAAAATGATAAAAAAATATGTAGGACTTTCTCTGGTGTTTTTGTGGACAGTGTGGGGTCAGTTCATTTTCAGATAGTTCCTTGATCCTGCTTATACTTCTCAAGATCTATACGCCCCTTCCTATGTAGTCAGTGCTAACTGCAGGGTTTTAATCTATTGCACCTGTCACTTCCAAAGCAGTCCCCTCTGTTTATTTTAGCTTCATGTGTTTGCTGGTCTCTTCAGTGTCTAATTTCTGCCCTGGCACAAGGGGGCGGTGGTGGTCACTTATTTGGGCTCACTTGTTCAGTCATGCTGAGGGGAGGGAGGAACACTGCAAACAAATATCACTGGCGTGTGTGGGGAGTGGTCACAGTGTCTTGGCCACATTGAGTTTGCCCCTCTCGCAGCATGTGTGCTTTCGCAGTCTACACTGTTGAGGCTCTAGGTTGCTCTGCCAGAAACTGTCTGAGATGGGCCTTGGGTTGCATGCACTTCCCACATCAAAGCCACTGAGGTTCAGGTTCTTGGGTACTCCACAAAGGTGCAGACTTGGTTGGGCCTGAGTTTTGTGCCCTTCCCAGGTCTGAGCAGCTCAGGTGACCAGGTGCTTGGTGAGCACAGTCGCCCCTAGTTAGGGGCTGCATTTTATTGCCTTCCCCATCCCAGCCACTCAGTTTTCTAGGTGTACTACAGGCACGCCTTCTCAGGGATGCTGTGTGTCTCTTCTGGGGAGATGATCTCTGGCTGCGACCCTCCTGGCAGATGTTGACTGTCCAGAATCCCAAGAAGTCTTGGTTAACAAGGAAGGCTGCTTGCAGTTTGATAGAGGATGCCTCTCTGGGACCATGATTGCACCCTTCCAGCTCTGGCTGCCCCTGCCTGCCTGTCTCTGCTGGGGGATGGGCCAGTCCTCAGCTGGCTACCTCTGCTCAGTCCTTTTTTCTGTGAGTGGGCCTGGTGGTGTCTTAGGTTAGGGCTTTTCACGGGATAGCTATCCCACAGTCTGGGTTGCTATCTCAAGTTAGTTCCCTCAGATTGCCCTCAGGGCATTCATGCCGGGTCCTTACCCTAAGCAATGCCACCTGCGCTTCCCTGTCTAGTCCCCACTTGCTAGTGGTAGATGTGAGCATCTGCATTACTTTTCTGCTGGGAGTTGCTGTTAGGCACGTAATCTGTGGGTTTTATTTATTTTTCCTCCCGGTTTTGTTGTCCTCTGAGGTTCCAAGACTCACTGCAGATTTGCAGGTGAGAATGTTTCCTGGTGTTTGGAAACTTCTATCTTTTTTAAGACTCCCTTCCCAGGATGTATTTCCATCCCTACCTCTTTTGTTATTCTTTTTATCTTTTATATTTTTTCCTACATCCTTTTGAAGACAATGGGCTGCGTTTCTGGGTACCTGTGTCCTCTGCCAGCATTCAGAAGTTGTTATGTGGAATTTGCTCAGCGTTCAAATGTTCTTTCAATGAATTTGTGTGGGAGCAAGTGGTCTCCCTGTCCTATTCAACCACTATCATAGGACCGCCTCCCAAAGTTTCTCTTTTCAAATCAGACCATCTGGGATAAAATTCTATGTCATATTATATTTAATAAGCTGTGAATTTATCATGCCTTTGTTACATGGCCTATAATCCAAATAACAACATTTACTCTCAAGGTGTTTTGAATATTAAATTTTGTAAAGAGGTTCTGGTTTGTAATCCAACTAGATAAAATCTTCAAGAACTATTATCCCAAACCTATTTTCCCTATTCCATTTTGACTATGCTTGGTTTGGAAGTCTGCAAACAAATTTCCTAATTTGTTCTACTGCAAGTAAATTCTCATTTGCCGGGGTCTAGCCCCAGCTGATCCAGGGTATTCGAAGGAGAGACGGCCTAGGCGACTATTTATATGTTAATTAGAGATATAAGAGTAATATAATGAGGATAGCTCACTAGGAAAATTCAGTGGAGAAAAGAGGCTGAGTAGCTTGGTTTACCCAGAAAATCAATATAACCCGTAACACCAGGTTAGCTCTGACCACAGAGGCCACAGGCGCCCTCTCGAATAGTGGAAGGTACCCCACCTTAGACACCTTCTCGAGTGGGTCTTAGAAGCCCAGGCAAATAAATGGTCGCAGAGGATATCCGCACTCCAGATGGAGACTTCAGCCAAAATGTGAAAAGAATGACATGGGGAGACCAAGCGTTGGTGAGCAAGGCCCGTAGCTTTATTTTCAACAGGGGCTTATATACCCTAAGTTACACATAGAAGATAATAGGGGATGCAAAGTCAGCAGTTTTTGATCCTTATCAAAAACCAGGGTTTCACCAGTCAGAATGGCTGCGATCCAAAAGTCTACAAATAATAAATGCTGGAGAGGGTGTGGAGAAAAGGGAAACCTCTTACACTGTTGGTGGGAATGCAAACTAGTACAGCCACTATGGAGAACAGTGTGGAGATTCCTTAAAAAACTGGAAATAGAACTGCCTTATAATCCAGCAATCCCACTGCTGGGCATACACACTGAGGAAACCAGAAGGGAAAGAGACACGTGTACCCCAATGTTCATCGCAGCACTGTTTATAATAGCCAGGACATGGAAGCAACCTAGATGTCCATCAGCAGATGAATGGATAAGAAAGCAGTGGTACATATACACAATGGAGTATTACTCTGCTATTAAAAAGAAAACATTTGAATCAGTTCTAATGAGGTGGATGAAACTGGAGCCTATTATACAGAGTGAAGTAAGCCAGAAAGAAAAACACCAATACAGTATACTAATGCATATATATGGAATTTAGAAAGATGCTAACAATAACCCGGTGTACGAGACAGCAAAAGAGACACTGATGTATAGAACAGTCTTATGGACTCTGTGGGAGAGGGAGAGGGTGGGGAGATTTGGGAGAATAGCAGTGAAACATGTATAATATCATGTATGAAACGAGTCGCCAGTCCAGGTTCGATGCACGATACTGGATGCTTGGGGCTAGTGCACTGGGATGACCCAGAGGGATGGTATGGGGAGGGAGGAGGGAGGAGGGTTCAGGATGGGGAACACATGTATACCTGTGGCGGATTCATTTTGATATTTGGCAAAACTAATACAATTATGTAAAGTTAAAAAAAAAACAAAACATTTTCACTCAAAAAAAAACCCAAAAACCAGGGTTTCTTTCCTGCAAATTTATTGTATACAAATGGTTTAGGTGATTTACATAATCTTCTGGCCAGAAGGCCTATTAACATTTTATGACTCTTGTCAAGGACTTATCAACAAAGACTTATTTTCTCTAAGAGTAATTATTTTAAGGTTTGGCGCCATCTTCCGAAGATAAAATTGCATTCCTATAGGGTGGATGTGCAACGGGTTTACAACAAAGGAAAGAATTTATTACCTTAAGGGTCTAAAGTTACTAACACCAAGGCCACTACTTATTTTTTCTACAGACCAACTATATTAATTAATACACATTCAAGGATACAATTCAGGGGATGTGAAAACTTGGCAACAAACATTGGCTCATCAATGAAATACTTTACTAGTTTATTCTGACTTAACTCTCTGAGAGGTTCTAAGCTATTTGAATATCTTAAGCTTCCCGTGCCTCTCAAGGCTGGGAGACTGTAAACAATCATATGCATAGCTGCAGGAGTCTGGGTAAACTTGTCAGATGACTTAGAGAGCCATCTGAGGCGTTTGGATTTAAACACTCCTAATTGCCCAGGAACTTTTATTAATTGGAGCTGTAAGTTAACTCTTTGACAGAGAGCGAGATGGTGGTAGGGGACAGCCCCCAGTAAAGTCAGAGGTGAGAGCACAAAGCAATAAAGTAGGCAGACTCTAGTTTTGGAGGGAACATGCTCGAGAATATCCAGGGGGACTCCTGAGGCTTGATCCCGCCTTTGCGTATGCCGAGTCTCCTTCCTCATGACCTTTGTCACGAGTGGAATGCCTCACCGGCTCCTGGCACTCATTAATCATTATTCTTGTAAACTTATTTGAAGCACCATATCTATTTTTATGTCAATGTGTATATGTCTCTTTAGTTTCCAATGTAGGAAATAAAAGCTTTATTTTATTTTTTTTAACAACTGTCTATGATAAATTAAGCAAAACATATTTTTTTTCTCAAAGCCCATTTGAAGAATAGCCTTAGTGGAATTATTTTTCAATTGTTGCACAGATTAATTTTTCAATAACAATAGATGAACCTCCAGTTTCCAGTTCTGCCTACACATAGCTTGGAATTTATCATGCTACCCTAACAAGTAAAATACTGAATAGACTGAAAAAAATCAACACTCTTCTTGGATCAAATACAAGATAGAACATAGGAAAAACTACTAACTTCTGGACAGAAGAGACAGGCAGATGCACAGGGGCAGGCACATCTTACCCTGGAAACTAGGGAGGTGAACTGCTGCAGGAACCAGTGCCAACACAAGAAAATCTCCACTATAATTAATAAATTGCTGGAGACTCAATGCAGACAATTCTCAAAAGAACAAACTCCATAATATGGTGAAATTTACCTCTAGAAGCTTAACCAGGTTCCCATTCTAAATATCAGAGAAAAATCCCTTCAACTTCCATCAGGAGGCTGAGGAAAGGAACCATCTTGAGAAATGCCAGAACATTGAATGCTGTGTAATAAGGCCTGTCCTCAGAGGAAACTAGTTAACCAGAGCCTAACTATCTGGGGTTTTATCAGAGCCTAGCTGACATGGAGAGGCTTCCTTGGTGGCTTAATGGTAAAGATTTTGCCTGACAATACAGGAGACACAGCTTCAACCTCTGGGTGATGAAGATCCCCTGGAGAAGGAAATGGTAACACATAGCAATATTCTTACCTGGGATATACCAAGGACAGAGAAGCCTAGTGAGCTACAGTCCATGGGGTCACAAAGAGTTGTACATGACTGAGTGACCAAACTACAATTCTAGGAGAACAAAATGCTTTCTCTCATCTCACAGCACATTAACACTTTACTAAAGGTCTACTTAGAGCAGTTTCTTTTTACAGGACGTCACATCTGGCTACCATGAAAAAAAATGGAATGCATACTAAAAGGCAAAGAAAAAAAAGGCAGTTGTCAGAACCAGGCACGGCAGAAATATTGATACATTTACTGGGAATTGGAAACAAGTATGATTAATAAACTGTGGCCTCTAATGGATAAAGTCAGTTCAGTTCAGTTCAATCACTCAGCCACCTCTGTCTTTGTAACCCCATAGACTGCAGCATGCCAGGCTTCCCTGTCAAACACCAATTCCTGGACCATGTTCAAACTAATGTCCATTGAGTCAGTGATGCCATCCAACCATCTCATCCTCTGTCATCCCCTTCTCCTTCTTTCAATCTTCCTCAGCATCAGGGTCTTTCCCAATGAGTCATTTGTTCTCATCAGGTAGCCAACGTATTGGAGTTTTGGCTTCAGCATCAATCCTTCCAATGAATATTCAGGACTGATTTCCTTTAGGATTGACTGGTTAGATCTCCTGGTAGTGCAAGGGACTCTCAAGAGTCTTCTCCAACACCACAGTTCAAAAGCATCAATACGTTGGGGCTCAGCTTTCATTATAGTCCAACTCTCACATCCGTATGGAAAACCATAGCTTTGACTAGACGGACCTTTGTCAACAAAGTAATGTCTCTGCCTTTTAATATGTTAAGTTTGTCATAGCTTTTCTTCCTAGGAGCAAATGTCTTTTAATTTAATGGCTGCACTCACTATCTGCAGTGATTTTGGAGCCCCCATTAATAAAGCCTCTCACTGTTTCCACTGTTTCCCAACTATTTGCCATGAAGTGATGGGGCCAGATGCCATGATCTTATTTTTTTGGTAGTTGAGTTTTAAGCCAACTTTTTGACTCTCCTCTTTCACTTTCATCAACAGGCTCTTTAGTTCTTCTTCACTTTCTGCCATAAGGGTGGTGTCATCTGCATATCAGAGGTTACTGATATTTCTTCCAGCAATCTTGATTCCATCTTTTGCTTCATCCAGCCTGGCATTTCACATGATGTACTCTACATATAAGTTAAATAAACAGGGTAACAATATACAGCCTTGACAAACTCCTTTCCCAATTTGGAACCAATCCGTTGTTCCATGTTTGGTTCTAACTGTTGATTCTTCACCTGCATACAGATTTCTCAGGGAACAGTCAAGGTGGTCTGGTATTCCCATCTCTTGACAAATTTTCCACAGTTTGTTGTGATACACGGAATCAAAGACTTTATCGTAGTCAATAAAGAAGAAGTAGACATTTTTCTGGAACTCTCTTGCTTTTTTGACTATCCAGCGGATGTTGGTAATTTGATCTCTGGTTCCTCTGCCTTTTCTGAATACAGTTTGAACATCTGGAAGTTGATGGTGCATGTACTATTGAAGTCTTGCTTGGAGAATTTTGAGCATTACTTTGTTAGCGTATGAAATGAGTGCAATTGTGCATCAGTTTGAACTTTCGCAATGCCTTTCTTTGGGATTCCAATGAAAACTGACCTTTTCCAGTCCTGTGGCCACTGCTGAGTTTTCCAAATTTGCTAACATATAGAGTGTAGCACTTTCTCAGCATCATTTTTTAGGTTTTGAGATAGCTCAACTGGAATTCCATTACCTCCACTAGTGATGTTTGTCATGATGCATCCTAAGGGCCGCTTGACTTCGCATTTCAGGATGTCTGGCTCCAGGTGAGTGATCACACCATTGTGATTATCTGGGTCATGAAGATCTTTTTTGTATAGTTCTTCTGTGTATTCTTGTCACCTCTTATTAATATCTTCTGCTTCAGTTAGGTCCATACCATTTCTGTCCTTTATCGTGCCCATATTTGTATGAAATGTTCCCTTGATATCTCCAGTTTTCTTGAGGAGATTTCTCGTCTTTCCCATTCTATTGTTTTTCTCTACTTCTTTGCATTGATCACTGAGGAAGGCTTTCTTGTCTCCTTGCTATTCTTTGGAACACTGCATGCAAATGTGTATATATTTCCTTTTCTCCTTTGCCTTTAGCTTCTCTTATTTTTTTCAGCTATTTGTAAGGCTGCCTCAAACAACCATTTTAACTTTTCGCATTTCTTTTTCTTGGTGATTGCCTTGATCACTGCCTCCTGTACAATGTCATGATCCTCCACCCATAGTTCTTCTGGAACTCTATCCAATCTAATCCCTTGAATCTGTTTGTCACTTCCACTGAGTAATTGTAAGGGATTTGATTTAGGTCATATCTGAATGGTCTAGTGGTTTTCCCTACATTCTTCAATTTAAGTCTGAATTTTGCAATAAGGAGTTCATGATCTGAGCCACCGTCAGCTCCGTCTTCTTTTTGCTGACTGTTTAGAGTTTCTCTACCTTTAGCTGTAAAGAATATAATCAATCTTATTTCAGTATTGACCATCTAGTTATGTACATGTGTAGATTATTTTCATATGTTGTTGGAAGAAGATGTTTGCTATGACCAGTGCATACTCTTGGCAAAACTCTGTTAGCCTTTGCACTGTTTCATGTTGTACTCCAGGGCTAAACTTGCGTATTATTCCAGGTATCTCTTGACTTCCTATATTTTCCATTCCAGTCCCCTATAATGAAAAGGACATCTTTTTATGGTGTTGGTTCTAAAAGTTCTTGTAGGTCTTCATAGAACAGTTCAACTTAAGCTTCTTCTGCATTACTGTTTTGGGCATAGATTTGGATTACTGTGGTTTTGAATGGTTTGCCTTGGAAATGAACAGAGATCATTCTGTCATTTTTGAGCTTGCACCCAAGTATTGCATTTTGGTCTCTTTTTTGACTGTGAGGACTACTCCATTTCTTCTAAAAGAAGATGGATAAACAAGATGCATGGAAAAATGGATGCACAATATAAGCAGGCAATGGAAATTCTAAAAATAATATCAAAATAAATGATAAAGATTAAAAAAGTGGGGGTGGGGCAGAAAAATACTACCTCCAATGGGATTTTTAGGTGACTGTGCATAGGTAAGGAGTGACTCTCTGTGCTTGAGACTATATCAATAGAATCCTCAGAAACTAAAAAGCAAAGAAAACAATGACTGAAAAAACTGATGATAATTCCAAAGACTGTGGGACAACTGCAGAAGATATGCATGCAAGTCCCAGAAAGAGGAAAAAAAAGAGAAAAAATAAATATTTTAAACAAAAATTTATAATTTTTCCAAATTAATATCTGCCACCAGACCAAAGACCTGGGAAGGTCACACTGTAGCCAGAACTGCTTCAAGTGTTTGTCTAAAACCCTCCAATCCCACCCTTCTCCAAAGTTAATATAAATTTTTAAGTTAGGGTGTCCACAGACAAGAGAGGAAGCTACAAACAAACAGCCCCAGATGGAACCATCTGGGACGAGTTCAGTTAACTTCAATTCAGTGTCTCAGTTGTATCCAACACTTTGAGACCCCATGGCCTGCAGCATAACAGGCTATCCACACCAACTCCAAGAGCTTGCTCAAAGGAGCTCATCACCATCAAGATGGTGATGCCATCCAACCATCTTATCCTCTGTCGTCCCATTCTCCTCCTGTCTTCAATATTTCCCAGCATCAAGGTCTTTTCCAATGAGCAAATACCCTCTTCCAAGAACGCAAGAGACAACTCTACATATGGACATCAACAAATGGTTAATTACAAAATCAGATTGATTGTATTATATTTTTGCATCTTAAGATGGAGAAGATCTATACAGTAAGCAAAAACAAGACCAGGAGCTGACTGTGGCTCAGTTCATGAATTCCTAATTGCAAAATTTAGACTTAAATTGAAGAATAGCAAGGATAGATTAAAAAAAAAAAAAAAAAAAAGCCTTCCTCAGTGATCAATGAAAGGAGTTAAAAAAATAGAATGGGAAAGACTAGAGATCTCTTCAAGAAATTAAAGATATCAAGGGAAATTTTCATGCAAATATGGGCACAATAAAGAACAGAAACAGTATGGACCTAACACAAGAAGAAGATATTAAGAAGAGGTGGCAAGAATACACAGAAAAACTATACAAAAAATGATCTAATGACCCAGATAACCACGAGGGTGTGATTATCACCTAGAGCCAGACACCTGGAATGTAAAGTCAAGTTGACCTTAGGAAGCATCACTATGAACAAAGCTAGTAGAGGTGACGGAATTTCAGTTGAGCTATTTCAAATCCTAAAAGATGATGCTGTGAAAGTGCTGCACTGAATATGCCAGTAAATTTGGAAAACGCAGCAGTAACCACAGGACTGGAAAAAGTCTGTTTTCATTCCAACACCAAAGAAAAGCAATGCCAAATAATGTTGAAACTACTGTACAATTGCACTCATTTCACACACTAGCAAAATAATGCTCAAAATTCTCCAAGAAAGGCTTCAACAATATGTGAACCAAGAGCTTCCAGATGTTCAAGATGGATTTAGGAAAGGCACAGGGACAAGAAATCAAATTGCCAGCACCTGTTGTCCCATTAAGAAAGAGAATTCCAGAAAAAAGTCTACCTTTTCTTTATTGACTATGCCAAAGCATTTGATTCTGTGGATCACAACAAACTGTGGGAAATTTGTCAAGAGATGGGAATACCAGACCACCTTACCTGCCTCTTGAGAAATATGTATGCAGGTGAAGAATCAACAGTTAGAACCAAACATGAAACAACAGACTGGTTCCATTTTGGGAAAGAATTATGTCAAGGCTGTATATTTCACCTGGTTTAACATATATGCAAGGTACATCATACAAAATGCCAGGCTGGATGAAGCACCAGTTGGAATCAAGATTTCCAGGAGAAATATCAATAACCTTATATATGCATATGACACCACCCTTATGGCAGAAAGCAAAGAAGACCTAAAGATGAAAGGAACTTGATTAAAGTGAAAGAGAAGAGTGAAAAAGCTGGCTTAATACTCAAAATTCAAAAAACTAGAATCATGGCATCTGGTCCTATCACTTGGTGACAAATAGATTGGGAAACGATGAAAAGAGTGAGAGCCCCCCATTATTTTGGGGGGCTCCAAAATCACTGCAGATGGTGACTGCAGGCATGAAATTAAAAAAATAAAAATAAAAACCTTGTTCCTTGGAAGAAAATTATGACTAACCTAGACAACATATTAAAAACAGAGATATTACTTTGCTGACAGAGGTCTGTCTAGTCAAAGCTATATATTTCCCCATATTCATGTATGGATATGAGAGTTGGACCATAAAGAAGGCTGAGCCCTGAAGAATTGATGCTTTTGTACCGTGGTGTTGGAGAAGACTCTTCAGAGGTCTTCGGACTGCAAAGAGATCAAACCAGTCAATCCTAAATGAAATCAGTCCTGAATATTCATCGAAATGATTGATGTTGAAGCTGAAACTCAAATATTTTGGCCACCTGATACAAATAACTGACTCATTGGAGTAGAATCTGATGCCAGGAAAGACTGAAGGCAGAAATAGAAGGGGACGAGAGGATGAGAGGGTTGATGGCATCACCTGCTCGATTGATATGAGTTTGAGCAAACTCCAGAAGTTGATGATGGACAGGGAAGCTGGGCTGCAGTTCATGGAGTCAAGAAGAGTCAGACATGACTGAATGAACTGAACTGGTAAAAAATATATAACTAATGGGATCCTACTATATCAGATCAGATCAGATCAGTCGCTCAGTCTTTTCCAACTCTTTGCAACCCCATGAATCGCAGCACGCCAGGCCTCCCTGTCCATCAACAACTCCTGGAGTTCACTCAGATCACGTCCATCTAGTCAATGATGCCATCCAGCCAATCTCATCCTCTGTCGTCCCCTTCTCCTCTTGCTCCTAATCCCTCCCACCCTGGAGAGAATTGCATCTCCCAAACCTACCTTTAAAGCAAGCAATATTGTAGCGAGGGTGGCGGGGGCAGAGGAGGAAGGACAGAGAGACTGTGTTGTCTTTCAGCTATTTAATAGCTCTATAAGAACTGGGAATTTTCACTATTCTTTATGTTTCTCTCTGTTCAAAACTCCTTTTCATCTTTTTTTTTTTCTCCTCTAGAAATTAAAAAGTAGGATTTTCAGTTCAGTTCAGTTCAGTCGCTCAGTTGTGTCCGACTCTTTGCGACACCATGAATCGCAGCATGCCAGGCCTCCCTGTCCATCACCAACTCCCAGAGTTCACCCAGACTCACGTCCATCGACTCAGTGATGCCATCCAGCCATCTCATCCTCTGTTGTCCCTTTCTTTGCCTGCCCCCAATCCCTCCCAGCATCAGAGTCTTTTCCAATGAGTCAACTCTTTCCATGCGGTGGCCAAAGTACTGCAGTTTCAGCTTTAGCATCATTCCTTCCAAAGATGCCAGGGCTGATCTCCTTCAGAATGGACTGGGTGGATCTCCTTGCAGTCCAAGGGACTCTCAAGAGTCTTCTCCAACACCACAGTTCAGAAGCATCAATTCTTCGGTGCTCAGCCTTCTTCACAGTCCAAATATCACATCCATACATGACCACAGGAAAAACCACAGCCTTGACTGGATGAACTTTTGTTGGCAAAGTAATGTCTCTGCTTTTGAATATGCTGTCTAGGTTGATCATAACTTTCCTTCCAAGGAGTAAGAGTCTTTTAATTTCATGGTGGCAGTCACCATCTGCAGTGATTTTGGAGCCCCCAAAAAATAAAGTCTGACAGTTTCCACTGTTTCCCCATCTATTTCCCATGAAGTGATGGGACTGGATGCAATGATCTTCGTTTTCTGAATGTTGAGCTTTGAGCCAACTTTTTCACTCTCCACTTTCACTTTCATCAAGAGGCTTTTGAATTCCTCTTCACTTTTTGCCATAAGGGTGGTGTTATCTGCATATCTGAGGTTATTCATATTTCTCCCGGCAATCTTGATTCCAGCTTGTGCTTCTTCCAGTCCAGCGTTTCTCATGATGTACTCTGCATATAAGTTAAATAAACAGGGTGATGATATACAGCCTTGATGTACTCCTTTTCCTCTTTGGAACCAGTCTGTTGTCCCATGTTCAGTTCTAACTGTTGCTTCCTGACCTGCATACAGATTTCTCAAGAGGCAGATCAGGTGGTCTGATATTCCCATCTCTTTCAGATTTCTCCACAGTTTATTGTGATCCACACAGTTAAAGGCTTTGGCATAGTCAATAAAGCAGAAATAGATGTTTCTCTGGAACTCTCTTGCTTTTTCCATGATCCAGCAGATGTTGGCAATTTGATCTCTGGTTCCTCTGCCTTTTCTAAAACCAGCTTAAACATCAGGAAGTTCACGGTTCACATATTGCTGAAGCCTGGCTTGAAGATTTTTGAGCATTACTTTACTAGCGTGTGAGATGAGTGCAAGTGTGCAGTAGTTTGAGCATTCTTTGGCATTGAGTTTCTTTGGGATTGGAATGAAAACTGACCTTTTCCAGTCGTGTGGCCACTGCTGAGTTTTCCAAATTTGCTGGCATATTGAGTGCAGCACTTTCACAGCATCATCTTTCAGGATTTGGAATAGCTCAACTGGAATGCTATCACCTCCACTCTGAATTCTATTTAGTGCTCTTTGGTGATCTAAATTGGGAGGAGATCTAAAAAAAGAGAGGATATATGTATGCAAATAACTGATTCACTTCATTGTACAGCAGAAACTAACAGGATATTGTAAAGCAGTATATGCCAAAAAATTTTTTAAACCCCAACACACTCAATTAACTGGATAAAATTTACGTACAAAGACCACTTCATCCAACTATAGCAGAATACACATTTTTCTCAAGCACACATAAAAATTCGCAAAGACAGACCACACTGTGGGCCAAAGAACACAGAAAATTTAAAATAATAAAAATAATGTAATGTTTGCTCTCAGACTACTTGACATTAAACCAGAAATAAATAGTAATAGGAAGATAACTGGACAAGCCCCAAATACATGGCAGGTACACAACACAGGTCTAAATAACACAACTTGACATTAAACCAGAAATAAATAGTAATAGGAAGATAACTGGACAAGCCCCAAATACATGGCAGGTACACAACACAGGTCTAAATAACACACAGGTCAAATAAAATTTCAAGAAAAAAATTAAAAATATTTTAAATTAACTTAAAAAGCAAAAACTACTTATCAGAAATTGAGGGATGGAAGAAAGAAGTGCTTAGAGGAACATTTATAAATGTTCATAGAATATAAATGTACATAGAATAAATGAGGAAAAATTTTAACTCCAACAACAGGAGAACTTTGCACCACAAAACAATGAAAAAAAAAAAAAAAGAGAGAGAGGGAGAAAAATAAGAGGAATAAAGTTTAAACTGAGTATAAGTTGAAAATAAAATCAATGGAATGAGAAGATGATATTTTGGAAAATATTGATAAAATTAATATGCTCTTAGGCTAACAAAGAAAAAAAGCGAGCAGATAGAAATTTATTTTCATAATATCAGAAGTAAAAGAAGGAAGTTTACTGCAGATACAACAGAAATGAGACAAATAATAAAATGAAATAACTATGCCCACATACTTGATAACCTGGATAAGATGGACTAATTCCTAGCAAGTTAATCTATCAAAACTCAAAAAAAAAAAAAAAAAAAAAAAAAATAGATTACTGAATAGACTTAAATTATTAAAAATGAATCAATAATTAACAGTTTTCCAAAACGGAAAGCACAAGGAACAATTCGGTTCATTGGTGAATTCTACCAAATATTTAAGGATGAAATTGTAGCAATTCTCTCTCAGTTCTTTCAGAGGTTATAAACAGAAAAATTGCTTTTTAACACTTTCTATGAGGTCAGCATGACACTAAAATTACAAATTTCACAAGAAAATTATACCCAGCATCTCTCATGAACATAGATGTAAAATTTTCAAATTACATCTATGGCAAATATAATCTAATGATATATAAAAATAACTATAAATTATGACCCAGTGGGATTTATCCCAGGAATGCAAGGCTAATTCAATTATTAAAAATTAAAATAATCACTTATATCAACAGGTCGAGAAAGAAAACTAAATTCTCATATTGATAGATGAGGAGAAGCATTTGAAAAAAATCCAACACCTATTAATCATAAAAAGGTTCAGTCCCTTGGACAGCAAGGATTTCAAACCAGTCAATCCTAAAGGAAATCAACCCTGAATATTCTTTGGAAGGACTGATGCTGAGTCTCCAATACTTTGGCTACCTGATGCAAAGAGCCGACTCACTGGAAAAGGCCCTGATGCTGGGAAAGACTGAAGGCAGGAGTAGAAAGGAACAACAGAGGATGAGATGGTTGGATGGCCTCACCAACTCAATGAACATGAGTTTGAGTAAACTCCGGAAGATGGTGAAGAACAGGGAAGCCCGGCATGCTGCAGTTTATGGGGTCACAAAGAGTCTGACATGACTAAGCAACTAAACAACGACAACAAACTAGTACTATAGGGATACATTCTCAGCTTGATAAAGACTATTTACAACAAAATCTAGAGCTAACGTCATGGTTAAGCATGAGAAACTTGAAGCTTTTCTACTAAGATCATGTATAAAGTTAAGGATGTACCTTCTCATCACTCCTTTTTAACATTGTATTGGAAGTCCTGGATAATAAGACATGAAGAAAAAGTATTTTTCTGATTGGGAAGGAGGAAATAAAACTCTCTTTGTTCACAGATGACTCTAATTGTCAATTTAGAGTATCAGAAAGGGTGGAAAAAAGCTTCTGAAACTAATAAGCAATTATAGCAAGGTGGCAGAATAAAGATTAGTATACAAAACCAATTGCTTTTCTATGTTTCATCAATGAACAAGTGAGATTTTAAGTAAAAGCACAATACCACTTACATTCCATCCATGCTTATGCTCATTTGTGTCTGAATCTTTGCAACCCCATGGACTGCAAGCCACCTTGCCAGGATCCTCTGTCTATGAAATTTTCCAGGCAAGAACTGGAGTGGGTTGCCATTTCCTACTCAAAGGAATCTTTCTGACCCAGGGATAGAACCCATGTCTCTTATGTCCCCTGCATTGGCAGGTGTTTTCTTTACCACTGCATCATGAAAGTACATGAGTGAAAGTTGCTCAGTAGTGTCTGACTCTTTACTCTTTGCAACCTGATGGACTGTACCCTGCCAGGCTCCTCTGCCCATAGAATTCTCCAGGCAAGAATACTAGAGTGGGTAGCCGTTCCCTTCACCAAGGGATCTGCTCAACCCAGGGATCAAATCCAGGTCTCTCATATTGCAGGCATATTTTTTACAGCCTGCACCACCAGGGAAGCCACAAAAGTGCATATGGAGAGGCAAAAGACCAAGATTAGCCAACACAATATTAAATGAGAAGAACAAAGCTGAAAGAGTGACAGTAAACCAACTTGAAGATTTAATATAAAGCTACAGTAATTAGGACAGTGTGTTACTGGCAAAAGAATGGACCAAGAGATCAATGGTACAGAACAGGAAGTACAGAAATAGACCCTGATAAACAGAGACTACTGAACTTTTACTAGTGTCTCAGATGATAAAGTATCTGCCTATAATGTGGAAGACCAAGGTTTCATCCCTGGGTCAGGAAGATCCTCTGGAGAAGGGAATGGTTACCCATTCCAGTATTCTTGCCTAGAGAATTCCTTCCACAGACAGAGAAGCCTGCCGGGATACAGTCCATGGTGTTGCAAAGATTCAGACAGGGCTGAGTGACTAACAATTTCACTTTCACTTCAAAGGTAATAACATGGAGCAAAGAAAGTTTCTTTAAGATGGAACAACTTGATATCCCCATGAAAAGCAATGAATTTAGAAAGAGAGCTAACAAAATTCACAAAAAATAACTCAAAATGGGGATTTCCCTCGTGGTCCAGTGGTTAAGATTTTGCTTTTTAATGCAGGTTGTGTAGGTTCAATCCCTGGCCAGTGAGCTAAGATCTGACATGTTTTTGTTCAGTCACACACTGTGTCCCACATTTGGCAACCCTAAGACCTGAAGCACACCAGGCTTTCATGTTCTTCACTCTCTCCCTGAGTTTGCTCAAATTCAAGTCCACTGAGTCAATGATGCATTCAAAATTTCATCCTCTGTTGCCCCCTCCTCTGCTTGCCCTCACTCTTTTTCGGCATCAGGTTCTCTTCCAATGAGTCAGCTCTTTACACAGATTGACAAAGTATTGGACCTTCAGCATCAGTTCTTCCTATGATCAGGGTTAATTTCCTTTTAAATTGATTGGTTTGCTCTCCTTGTAGTCCAAAGGACTCTCAAGAGTCTTCTCCAACACCACAGTTCAAAAGCACCCATTTTTTGGCATTCAGCCTTCTTTATGTTCCAACTCTCACATCCATGCATGACTACTGGAAAAACCATAGCTTGGACTCTACAGACTTTTGTTGGCAAAGTGATGTCTCTGTTTTTTAAAATGCTGTATAGGTTTGTCACAGCTTTTCTTCCAAGGAGCAAGTGTTTTTTAATTTCATGGCTGCAGTCACTGTCCACAGTCATTTTGGAGCTCAAGGAAATAAAGTCTGTCACTGTTTCCATTTTTCTCCCCCTATCTATTGGCCATGAGGTAATGGGACCAGATACCATGATCTCGGTTTTTTGAATGTTGAGGTTTAAGCCAGTTTTTCACTCTCCTATTTTGCCTTCATTAAGAGGTTCTTCAGTTCCTCTTTGCTTTCTGCCATAAGGGTGATGTCATCTGCATATCTGATGTTATTGATATTTCTCCCAGAAATCTTAATTCCCACTTGGGCTTCATCTAGTCCAGCATTTCGCATGATGTACATTGCATAGAAATTAAATAAGCAGGGTGACAATATACAGCTTCGACGTACTCCTTTCCCAATTTTGAACAAGTCCATTGTCCCATGTCCAGTTCTAACTGTTGTGTCTTGACCTGCATGGAGGTTTCTCAGGAGGTAGGTAAGGTGGTCTGGTATTCCCATCTCTTGAAGAATATTCCACAGTTTGTTGTGATCCACACAGTCAAAGGCTTTAGCTCAACGAAGCAGATATTTTTCTGCTTTCTCTATGATCCAGCGTATGTTAGCAATTTGATCTCTAGTTGCTCTGCCTTTTCTAAATTCAGCTTGTACATCTGGAAGTTCTCAGTTCATGTAACACTGATGCCTAGCTTGAAGGATTTTGATCATTACCTTGCTAGCATGTGTAATGAGTACAATTGTGTGGTAGTTTGAATATTCTTTGACATTGTAGGCTCCACTATCTATGGAATTTTCCAGGCAAGAATACTAGAGTGAGTTTCCACTTACTTCTTCATGGGATCTTTCCAACCCAGAAATCAAACTCAAGTCTCCTACACTGGGAGGAGGATTATTTACCATTGAGCCACCAGGGAAGTTATTTATTACATTTAATTATTTTATCTTAATAATAATTATAAAAACTGCTATCACTTATGTTGTTTATATAATACAGACTTTATTATAGTAAATGATTCTGAGTCTGAATTGAAAAGTAATTAAACTTTTAATGTAACCTACATTTACATAATAATCTTTAATATAGCTAATTGACAATTTTGAAAATATTTCTTAACAAACCAACATGTGATGATTGTTTTAAAAGCAATTTTTTTAATTTAAATATAAAATTTCACAATTCTATCTATAATAATTAAGGAAATTATAACAAATGGGAGAGTAATCTCTGGTGTCTGTAGAAGATGATTTTCCTCATTTATAATAATATTTTGGCATGTTAAGAGGTACAACTCAATTCTTTTAATATAAAGCTAATTTGGTTTAATATAAAACAAAAAATATATATTTTAAATAATATTCTCATCTCAGCAGGTAATGAAGAAAAATCCCACTAATTTGCAAACTAATAACACATTGACAAAAATAACATAGGATGATAAGCAATTATCCTTCAATTAAAAAGTAAATTTAAAAGAGAATTGGTAAGCATGAAAAAAAGTTAAGACTTTAAAATCAATCAAAAAGATAACACATTATTTAAAATCAGAGTTTTCCACGTATGATATTACCTGATACTCAAGCTTCCTAGAATATGTAAAATAAAATAATATGTCAATCACAGAAAGTTTAGAGTACAATGCTTTAAACCTTGAGAGAAGATAGGCATATTAGCAGTGCTTCAGATTTACTTGGGGCTAAAATGAAATGTGAACAATTTAGGGGTAAAATTGAGCTTCCTAGGCTTTTTAGTATAATTCCATGATTGTCTAGAGATTTGCATCAAAAGATCAAAATGAGGAGGTGATTATGCGCAGGTTCAAAATTTCAATCACACCATCCATGGGTGGTCTCAGTAATGAGATCCTCATTGCCTAAGGGAATGAAAATCTGCAGGCTAGTTTCTTACAAAATTAGAGGACATCTTACATTTAGGATAATTTCTCCAATCATGAAATTAGCTTTTTAAATAATTTCTCTCACATAATTGGCTGGTTTAAAACATGAAAATAAATACTTTGAAGATAAAACTAGGGGATTATTTTCAATGTCACTTACACTTTACATAATTGAATATGTATCTGAAATTTTACAAATTATAAATAATGCTCACCTTTCAAATATAATCACGATTTACAAAAAAGTTTACAGATAAATATATTTTTAAAATAGTATAGAAGAGATGTCACTCAAGAGTGTCCACTCATTTTCCCTTTCTCCTATGTTACTCAGCCAGCAGAATGACCATGATTGACAGATCATTAGATTCTGCAGGGAGAATCATCTTTTTAGGCTTGAAATCCTTAGGAAAATGTTTTGTTATGGATTATAATTTGTGAGACCATAGTGAAGACTAAGACCTACAGCATCTTACCAATAAATTGCCATGCTTGTGTTTCATACACAACAATTAACCATTCCAATTAATAGTTAAAGTGAGTACATTTCCTGGAGAAATGATGGCAGAGAGTACCCAGAGAAATCACTCAAATGATTCAGAGTTTTTCATGATAAAAGCAAAACCATTAAAAATTATAGTATTTGTTACAAGTCAATAAGATCCCCAAACACTTATCAAAATAAAATTCAAAAGTAGTTTGGAGAAATATTTCCAAAACTTAGCTAGTAAAAACATCCTGTTGACCCTAAGTAGGTATTTCACTGAATACAATATTATTTTAAATCATGTATGCATGCATGCTAAGTTGCCTCAGTTGTGTCTGACCCTTTGCAACCCCACGAACTGTAGTCTGCCAGGCTCCTCTGTCCATGGGATTTTCCAGGTAAGAATACTGGAGTGGGTTGCCATTTCCCTCTCCAATTTTAAATCATAAATAGAAACAATTGGTTACATGCAAATTATTAATAAAATGAATGACATCAATGACTCAAAGGATGAGAAGAAAGGATTAGGAACATTCTGTTGTAAGGTATCTCTACTAATAGAAATGAACTGTTATATTAGTAAAAAATGAACATTGTAAAAATCTAGGCAACACTATGCTAGAAAGGCGATAAAGTGGAATCATATAAAATGCTCAATTAAAACTAGATAAAAGAGCAAAGGAAGCCTCTATCAATAAATAAAAACCATTTACCAACATGGTTTGTGTTAATCCAACTTTACATATAAATGGTCTAAAGATACTAATTAATAGTTAATACAGAGATTTTCTGAGCTTATAAACAATAACTGTATGAGGTCTATAAAAACCTACTTTAAATACAAAGACTAAGATAGACTAAAAATAAAGAGATGAACTTCTACTTCTGAAAAGATGAACTGTCATATCTTTCTTCTTAAGTAGAATGGAAAGTCCTGAATAATTATATACAAATCAAACATAAGATGACTGAAAGGGGCAGAAACTTGAGGGTCTACAGAATAACATGGGGATGAGTTCTTTGGGTTTTCTTTTTACTTCATATAGTCCAAACTTGGACTTGAAGAATCCAGTTACCTGCCAAAGGGCAGAGGACACAAGCACCTCTAACAAAACCTACCCCCTTGATAGATAAAGGGACAGCATAGGTAAAACATAGCAAGACAGGAACATGAGTCAGTAACAGCTGTACTGCAGTAAACCAGCGCAGGAAACAGCATGATTCTCTCCACCCATGCCAGCAAGAGCTGAATCATGAGCCTACATTTCTACATTCTTTTGAGGCTCTCATTTACTTCTCAAGGCTACTGCTAGAGTCTTTTCAGAGAAGTCCCAGGAAAGAAATTGTTCTTTGACATCCAATTACCAGCATCAAGATTCTTTTCCCACTGTGATATCAGTGGAGACCATGTGGGGAGCTTGAACTCCAGACCCACCTGGATACAATGTGTTGCCCTTAACCTCCCCCATGGAGGTTGTATCTGGGAGAGAGCTAGAAAACAATAACACTTTTCAGCATCACCCAGTGGAAACAAGGTTACCTCTGTACCTCTGAAGCACTGTCTGTGTAGACCAGGTGGGGATCCCAAGTTCCCAGGCCTGCCCAAGTGTAATGTGGAATTCTCTTCTAACTTGGTATCAACTGAAACCAGTAGTGAATCTGGAATTCTAGCTTCACCTAGGGACAGTGAAGTACCCCCTTTCCTTCCCAAAGTGCTTGTAGCAGAAGCCAGCTTAAACATGAGGTCAAATAAGATCCAGAGTCTTACAACATGATGCAGAAAGGTCCAGGTTTCAATCTTCTCTTAAGTAGAACCAGGAGGATCACAAACTGAATGAGATGAATCAATCATAGATGCCAACTCGAAGAAGAAAGAGATATTGAACTGTTTCACAAAAATTTTAAAGTAGTCATCACAAAAATTGTTCAAGGAGTAATTACAAACATGCTTGCAATAAAGGGGTGGGGGAGAACCCTTGTGAAAATAAGATAAGAAAGTATTAGTATATAAGAGAATATATCAAAGAACAAAATACAGCAGTTAGAATTGAAAAACAGCATATCAGAAGTAAAAATCTCATTTGATTGGCTCAAGAAAAGAACAGAAAAAAAAAAAAGGTAATTGGAAGTTAGGAAATATAACTAGAAATTACCTGATTTAAACAATAGAGAATAACAGAAAAGGACATCAGTGACCTGTCAGACTTTTAGAGACCTGTAAGAAAGGAGAAAAAGGTGATATTTAAAAAGCATTGGTGGATTCATGCTGATATATGGGAAAACCAATACAATATTGTAAAGTAATTAGCCTCCAGTTAAAATAAATACATTTATATTAAAATAATAATAAAACAAACAAAAAAAAGCATTGCAAATAATAATGGTCAAAAACATTCCAATTTGGAAAAAAAATTAAAAACAAAAACAAAACCTCTAAACCTACAAGTTTAAGTTGAGTGAACTCCAAACAGGAAAAAAACCTAAAGACATACATAACAAAATCCTTTATAATTAAGCTTCTGAAAACTAAAGAGAAAAATCTTGAATGCAGTCAAACAAAAATGATAGTTTACCTACATGGGAATTAAATTAGAAAATAGTAGATTTCTCATCAGGAATGATGGAGGCCAGAAGGAAGTATTTTTTATATGTTGAAAGAACAGAACTGTCAACAGAATCCCATATGCAGTGAAAATACAATTTGGGAATAAATCAAGATATTTTCAGATAAAGGAAAACTAAAGAGAATTTGTTACCAACAGCCTTACCCTAAAGGAATGGCAGGAAGTTTTCTAAATAGAAAAAGAATGATAGAATCTGGAATACCAGGAAAAGAGAAAGATAACAATTAGCAAATGAGTAATGAATACAACAGATACCTTTCTCATGAGTCTTCTACATTACTTTTGGTGGTTGAAGTTAAAATTATAATACTGCCTGATGTGGTTCTATATAAATGCACAGGGAACATTTAGGATGATTAATTAAGAAAAGGAGGGTAAAAGTACATAAATGGAAGGAAGCCTTCAACTTCTCAAACAAGCTGGTAAAGTGATGACAGCAGTAGACTGTGAGAAGAGATGTATATACATAGTATATACTTTAAAAAACATTCAAATAATAATGGTTGAAAATGTTTCAATTTGGGGAAAAAAAGAAACAAAAACCTATAAACCTACAAGTCTAAGTTGAGTGAACTCCAAATAGAAAAAACCTAAAGACATGCATAACAAGATCCTTCATAATAAAGCTTCTAAAAACTAAAAAGAAAGAAAAATCTTGAATGCAGTCAAAGAAAAGCAGTCATTAAAAAAACTGTACAAACAAAAACCCTCAGAAACTAGGTGTGTGCTGTGCTTAGTCGCTCAGTCATGTCTGACTCTTTGTGAACCCATGGACTATAGTCCACCAGGCTCTTCTGTCCTTGGGGATTCTCCAGGTAAGAATACTGAAGTGGGTTGCCATACCCTCTTCTAGAGGATCTTTCCAACCCAGGAATAGAACCTGGGTTTTCCACACTGCAGGCAGATTCTTTACAAGCTGAGCTACCAGGGAAGCCCTTCATAAACACTATCAGTTCAGTTCAGTTCAGTTCAGTCGCTCAGTCATGCCTGACTCTTTGCAGCCCCATGAATCGCAGCACGCCAGGCCTCCCTGTCCATCACCAACTCCTGGAGTTCACCCAAATTCATGTGCATCGAGTCCTTGATGCCATCCAGCCATCTCATCCTCTGTCGTCCCCTTCTCCTCCTGCCCCCAATCCTTCCCAGCGTCAGAGTTTTTTCCAACGAGTCAACTTTTCACATGAGGTGGCCAAAGTATTGGAGTTTAAACTTTAGCATCATTCCTTCCACTGAACACATTAATCAAAGAAAGCCAAAGTAGTTATCTTAATAGCAAATAAATTCAGCTTCAGAGCAAAGAAAGTCACTGGGTGGGAAGAGAGATTACATCATGTAAACAGTGTCAATCCATCAGAAAAATGGGGAAATCTTATGTGGGCATGGACTCAGTCATAGAGATGAAAAATATGCAGAGCAAAATCTGATTGAACTGAAAGGAGAAATACAGATGCCCATATTTGGTTAAAGTTACAGATTTTCATAGTCCTTTCAAAACCATTGATAGGAGAGCTAGAGAGAGATTCAATAATTATATAGAAGATCTCAAGGACACATTTCATCACCAGGATCCAACCAAAATTCACAGAACCCTCCATGAAAAGGAACAGAAGATGTATTCAAGTATTGACAAATTTAAAATATGACACACTGTATCCTGGGCCATAAAACAACCTCCAAAATTTACACAAATTGAAATCATACAAAATGTGTTCTCTATCCACAGTGGAATTAAATTATTAATCAACAGTAAGATAATTAGGAAATCTCAAAATACTAAACAATAGGTCTAATTCATTCACATATCAAAGAGAAAATATTTACGGAAGTAGTTTCTGTGGTGAAACTTCTTTGGTGACTCAGACAGTAAAGAATCCACCTGCAATGCAGGAGTCCCAGGTTTGATCCCTGGGCCAGGAAGATCCCCTGAAGAAGGAAAGGCTATCCACTCCAGATTCTTGCCTGGAGAATCCCATGGGCAGAGCCTCGTGGACTACAGTCCATGGAATTACAAACAGTCAGACACAAATAAGCACACATGAAATACTTTGCAATAACATAAAATGAAAAAATAAATCAAATGGCAGAGATAAGGTTAAAGCAGCCTTGAGAGGAATATTTAAAACAAAGTACATACACTAAATAAATAGCCCACCATGCATATAGAGCCATTTTAATATCAAATAATGAAAGGTTTCCAAGCCCCTGCCTCCAGCCTCTGCTCCAGATGAGCGATATGTGTCCCCATTATGATGGAGAAGCTTCTAGCAGCAAACTGCAGAAACCCATGCTCACCATATCCATGATGGCTGCAGCAGCCAGATTTCACCTTCCTCGACAAGCAGAGTGATGAAGTATAAGAACCAGGTCTGGAAATTGAGACAGTTTTCTAAGCATCTTTGTGTAGAGGAAGAAGTGCAGCAAGGGAAAAATCCAGACTCCACATGACCATTCAGGCAGTACAGCCTGGATCCAGCAAAATGACCAGGCCAGTATCCGCCTTGGAACTGTCTGAGGCTATTCACAAGGCCACAGGCCTGTTGCTAGCAGAAGGCAACAAAGAGAAGATTGGCCTCAACAAGCTTCTTGAAATCCCCAGCAGCCACCACCTGCACTGTCAGCCATCAGCATTCCCAGCTCCACCACACCCATCACCTCAGTGCCCTGGCCACCAGCAATGCTGGTGAATATTTTGGATACTACCCTGTTATCAAACTTTGCCAACAAATGTCTATATAGTCAAAGCTATGGCTTTTCCAGCAGTCATGTATGGATGAGAGAGTTGGACTATAAAGAAAGGTGAGTGCCAAAAAGTACATGCTTTTGGACTTTGGTGATGGAGAAGACTCTTGAGAGTCCCTTGGACTGAAAGGAGATCAAACCAGTCAATCCTAAAGGAAATCAGTTCTGGGTATTCATTGGAAGGACTGATGTTGAAGCTGAAGCTCCAATACTTTGGCCACTTGATGTGAAGAACTGACTCAGTGGAAAAGCTATTGATGCTGGGAAAGATTGAAGGCAGAAGGAAAGGGGAATGACAGAGTATGAAATGTCTGGATGGCATCACCAACTCAATGGGCATGAGTTTGAGTAGTCTCTGGGAGTTGGTGATGGACAGGGAGGCCTGGCGTGCTGCAGTTCCTGGGGTTGCAAAGAGTCGCACATGACTGAGCAACTTAACTGAACTGAACGCCTTTAACAAATGGGCCTCTTCCAGCTATTTTTGCCTGGGCTGCATCTTGTCTTTTTTTTTTTTTTCCTAAATGTGCCCTGTGCTCACTCAGTGGTGTCTAACTTTTTGCAAGCCCATGGACTGCAGACTGCCAGAATCTTCAGTCCATGGAATTTTCTAAGCAAGAATGCTGGAGTGGGTTGTCATTTCTTCTTGAAGGATATCAAGCCCATGTCTCCTACGTCTTTCTCTTAATAGAGTCTTTCAAAAATTTGACATCATTTTTTCTTCCTGTGGATTATGTCACACTTTTAAAGTCTCATTAAAAAACACCAAATTAATAATTTTGTTGAAGATTACACTATTTTTTCCAACTACAAATATTGGGTGCTGTCTTATTTTTGAATGTGTTTTCATCATCAGAGAAAATAGGAAAAAAAAACAACAACAGGCATGTTCATTATTCCATAAGAAACTAAGAAAATGAGCTGTTTTTGTTGAAGGAACACCCCATACTTGAAGGTGAAAGATATTCTGTGCTCTCAGAGGTCTGGTTATGCTCAGCTCGCAAGGAATGCAAAATATTCTCAGAAGGAGGCAATAGTAACATTATTTTTTTCCAAAGCCTCAGAGAAATTTTGGCCAATTTATAATGGTTTAGTTCAGTTCAGTTTAGTTCAGTCGCTGAGTTATGTCCGACTCTTTGTGACCCCCATGGACTGCAGCATGCCAGGCCTCCCTACCATCACCAATTCCTGAGTTTACTCAAACTCATGCCCATTGAATTGGTAATGCCTTCTAACCATTTCATCCTCTGTTATCCCCTTCTCCTCCCACCTTCAATCTTTCCCAGCATCAGGGTCTTTTCAAATGAATCAGCTCTTCACACCAGGTGGCCCAAGTATTGGAGTTTCAGCTTCAACATCAGTCCTTCCAATGAATATTCAGGACTGATTTCCTTTAGGAAGGACTGCTTGGTTCTCCTTGCACTCCAAGTGACTCTCAAGAGTCTTCCCCAACACTACAGCTCAAAAGTATCAATTCTTCGGTGCTCAGCTTTATTTATAGTCCAACTCTCACATCCATACATGACTACTAGAAAAACCATACCCTCGACTACACGGAACTTTGTTGGCAATATAATGCCTCTGCTGTTTAATATGCTATCTAGGTTGGTGATAACATTTTTTCCCAAGGAGTAAGTATCTTTAATTTGATGGCTGTAGGCACCATCTGCAGTGATTTTGGAGCTCAAAAAAAAGTGAAGTTTCTCACTGTTTCCATTGTTTCACCATCTATTTACCATGAAGTGACGGGACCAAACGCCATGATCTTAGTTTTTTGAATGTTGAGCTTTAAGCCAACTCTTTAATTCTCCACTTTCACTTTCATCAAGAGGCTCTTTAGTTCTTCTTCACTGTCTGCCATAAGGGTGGTATGATCTGCATATCTGAAGTTATTGATATTTCTCCTGGCAATCTTGATTCCAGCTTATGCTTCATCCAGCCCTCATTTCTCATGATGTGGTGACAATATACAGCCTTGACGTACTCCTTGTCCTATTTGGAACCAGTCTATTGTTCCATGTCCATTTTAACGGTTGCTTCCTGACTTGCCTACAGATTTCTCAAGATGCAGGTCAGGTGATCTGGTATTCCCATTTCTTTCAGAATTTTCCACACTCTGTTGTGATCTACATAGTCAAATGCTTTGGCATAGACAATAAAGTAGAAATTCTGGAACTCTCTTGCTTTTTCGATGATCCAGCAGATGTTGGCAATTCGGTCTCTGGTTTCTCTGCCTTTTCTAAAACCAGCTTGAACATCTGGAAGTTCACGGTTCAGATACTGTTGAAGCCTCACTTGGAGAATTTCAAGCATTACTTTGCTAGCGTATGAGATGAGTGCAATTGTGCAGTACTTTCAACATTCTTTGGCATTTCCTTTCTTTGGGATTGGAATGAAAACAACTTTTCCAGTTCCGTGGCCACTGCTGAGTTTTCCAAATTTGCTTGCATATTGAGTGCAGCACTTTCACAGCATCATCTTTTAAGATTTGAAATAGCTCAACTGGAATTCCATCACCTCCACTAACTTTGTTCATAGTGATGCTTCCAAGGGCCCACTTGACTTTGCATCCTAGGATGTCTGGCTCTAGGTGAGTGATCATGCCATTGTGTTTATCTGGGTTGTGAAGATCTTTTTTTGTATAGTTCTTCTGTGTATTCTTGCCACCTCTTCTTAATATCTTCTGTTTCTGTTATGGCAATACCATTTCTGTCCCTTCTGAGCCAATCATTGCATGAAATATTCCCTTGGTATCTCTAATTTTCTTGAAGCACTCTTTCCCATTCTATTGTTTTCCTCTACTTCTTTGCACTGATCACTGAGCAAAGCTTTCTTATTTCTCCTTGTTATTCTTTGGAAGTCTGCATCCAAATGGGTATATATAATGGTTTTAGGGGCCCTGTAGTGATGACTGGGGCTTCCCTAGTGGCTCAGTGGTAAAGAATCTGCCTGTAATGCAGGATACCCAGGATAGATCCCAGAGTGGGTAAGATCGCCTGGAGGAGGACATGGCAACCCACTCTAATACCCTTGCCTAGAGAATCTCATGTACAGAGGAGCCTGGAGGGCTACAGTCCATAGGGTCACACGGAGTTGGACATGACTGAAGCAATTAAGCAGCAGCAGCAGCTAGTGAAAATTATAATGTTCTTCGTTGCATCTTCAGTTAAAAGACATGAATGTAGTACTGTTTTCAATGAACTTTGCCCCCAGAACAGTGGAGTCTGTATAGAACTAAATCTCAGAATTGGGACTTACTACCATAAACTATTTTTCTGAATGTTGAGGTTTAAGCCGACCCTTTCACTCTCCTCTTTCATGTTCACCAAGAGGCTCTTTAGTTCCTCTTCACTTTCTGCCATAAGGGTGGTGTCATCTTCATATCTGAAGTAATTGATATTTCCCCCAGCAGTCTTGATTCCAGCTTGTGCTTCATCCAGCCTGGTGTTTCTCATGATGTACTTTGCATAGAAGTTAAATAAGCAGGGTGACAAGATACAGACTTGACATACTCCTCTTCCTATTTGGAACCAGTCTGTTGTTCCATGTCCAGTTCTAACTGTTGCTTCCTGAACTGCATACAGATTTCTCAAGAGGCAAGTCAGATTGTCTGGTATTCTCATCTCTTTCAGAATTTTCCAGTTTATTGTGATCACACTGAAAGTGAAAGTGGAGAGTGAAAAAGTTGGTGTAAAGCTCAACATTCAGAAAACTAAGATCATGGCACTTAGTCCCATCACTTCATGGCAAATAGGGGGGGAGACAGTGGCAGACTTTACTTTTGCTGGCTCCAAAATCACTGCAGATGGTGACTGCAGCCATGAAATTAAAAGGCACTTATTCCTTGGAAGGAAAGTTATGACCAACCTAGGCAGTGTATTAAAAAGCAGAGACATTACTTTGACAACAAAGGTTCATCTAGTCAAAGCTATGGTTTTCCAGTAGTCATGTACAGATGTGAGAGTCAGACTAGAAGGAAAGCTGAGCACCGAAGAATTCATGCTTTTGAACTGTGGTGTTGGAGAAGACTCTTGAGAGTCCCTTGGACTGCAAGGAGATCCAACCAGTCCATTCTAAAGGAAATCAGTCCTGGGTGTTCATTGGAAGGACTGATGTTAAAGCTGAAACTCCAATACTTTGGCCACCTGATGTGAAGAGCTGACTCATTTAAAAAGACCCTGATGCTGGGAAAGAAAGGCGGGAGGAGACGGGGACAACAGAGGATGAGATGGTTGGATGGCATCACCGATTCAATGGACATGAGTTTGAGTAAACTCCAGGAATTGGTGATGGAAAGGGAGGCCTGGCATGCTGCAGTCTATGGGGTAGCAAAGAGTTGGACACAACTGAGTGACTGAACTGAACTGAATTGAACCATCAACTAGAAAATTAGTAAGTGTAGATAGTAGATGAAATAATACTAAGAGAAATCTTTCCAGTTATTTTTATAATTTCTTATGATTTAGATTAGGGTTACTCTCTCTCTCTCTCTCTCTCTCTCTCTCTCTCTATATATATATATATATATATATATATATATATATATATATATAAATATAAATCGTAAGCCTTGTGTTCCAACAAAATAATACTGAATCTTCATTATTTGCAGATTACCTATTTGCAAATTCATTTATTTGCTAAAATTTATTTGTAAAACCAAATCAACACTTGGAGTGTTTCCATGTTTATTCATGGACATGCACGGAGGGGCAAAATCTCTGATCTTTCCTAAGCACACCTTCCTAGCCAAGGCTGAAAATGATAACACTCTACTTTAGCCCTATACTATAAGCAAATTTTCTTTCTTTTTTTTTTGGTCTATTTAGTGCCAATTTTTCACACTTTTCCACTTTTTTCTGTTGGTAATTTCAATAGAATTTGGTAATTTCTCTAGTGTCTTAAGTACAAAATATATTTTTGATATCCATTGATAAAACCCACATCCATGACAGCAGGGGATAAAACAGAACCCCACAGAGTTAAATAACTTGCTCAGGTTCCACAGCTGGAACTGAGATTTAAATTCTATTGTACTTTCAGCTACTGTGTTATACAAATGTTAATACACACCACTAGAAGAGAGACACTGACCTCTCAAGTGATGAGCTATTTTGATCATTGTAAATAAAATTAATGGAAACATAAATTAGAAAAGAAAAACATTTTATATTTTTGCAGTTTCCCACAACATGAATTCACTTTAGGTGCAATGCATTGGTTTTAGGAAAATAAGTAACCTTAGGCATTTTTATATTCCCAGAATTATTGGGGTAATTTTGGCTATGTATTATTGATTTTAAGTGGATTTCAGTTTAAAAAATTAGCAATTATATAAATAGTTTTACTATTTTGTTTTATTATGTTTACATTAGATGTTTAAAATGCTATTTCACCTTAAGTTAAACATATTAAATATAAATCTAACATACTCTGTTCATTACTGTAAGTCAAATACTTGCTAAGATATAAAATGATTTTTATAAAAAACCAAGTTATTCTGAGCATAAACCAAATTTCATTCCACATCTCTACTCAATCTAATAAAGACTTACCAAGCATACTAAGAATCAGTGAGGTGGTTTACTAGCAGAATACAATAGATGTACAATTGCCTTATTTATCTATAAGATAACTTTGCTTTCTTTCAGGGGCTTCCCTGGTGGCTCAGACAGTAAACAGTCTGCCTGCATGCAGGAGACCTGGCTGCAATCCTTGGGTCAGGAAGATCGCCTGGAGAAGGAAATGGCAGCCTACTCCAGTATTCTTGCCTGGAGAATTCCATAGACAGAAGACCTTGTCAAGCTACAGCCCATGGGGTTGCATAGAGCTGAACATGACTTTACTTGCTTTCTTTCATGAAAGCAATTTCATGGATATATGCCTTGAACCAATATATTATTTTTTTCAGCAGAATAACAAAGAAAAAACAAGATACATTAATTCAATTTTAGTTTTAAGTTCTGCAAAAAAATGATCTTTCTTCAGAAAATCATGACCTTTAATTTCCATTATTAGATGGTGACTGCAGCCATGAAATTAAAAGATGTTTACTCCTTGTAAGAAAAGTTATGACCAACCTAGATAGCATATTGAAAAGCAGAGACATTACTTTGCCAATAAAGGTCTGTCTAGTCAAGGCTATGGTTTTTCCTGTGGTTATGTAAGGATGTGAGAGTTGGACTGTAAAGAAAGCTGAGCACTGAAGAATCGATGCATTTCAACTGTGGTGTTGGAGAAGACTCTTGAGAGTCCCTTGGACTGCAAGGAGAGCCAACCAGTCCATTCTGAAGGAGATCAGCCCTGGGATTTCTTTGGAAGGAATGATGCTAAAGCTGAAACTCCAGTACTTTGGCCACCTCATGTGAAGAGTTGACTCACTGGAAAAGACTCTGATGCTGGGAGGGATTGGGGGCAGGAGGAGAAGGGGATGACAGAGGATGAGATGGCTGGATGGCATCACTGACTCGATGGACGTGAGTCTGAGTGAACTCCGGGAGTTGATGATGGACAGGGAGGCCTGGTGTGCTGCGATTCATGGGGTCGCAAAGAGTCGGACACGACTGAGCAACTTAAGTGAACTGAACTGAACTGAACAAGTTATATGTTGGGGGTGAGTCAATTCTGTTTAGAAATTATATTTGACCTCTAAATATCTTCGTCTATAGGTTAAGTAAAATATTAATGACATACGACCTAATCTGCATTTTATGATCTAGTTTCTGAAAATATGTTTAATTTAAAACATGCTAAATTACTAAGAACTCTTAAATTATGGATATAAATCTCCAGTGGTGTAAAAATTTACTGTATGTGTAATTGTAAAAGTATTCTAAATTTTAGAGCAAAACCAAGTCATAGTGCTCTGATTGTCTTTTGAAAAGATGAAGACATTGCACAAAACTGCTAATGTCCTACCAAGTAGTTAGATAAATTTTGATATAATCCTAATTTATTCTATATTAACTTTTTAATTATATATACAAGTATCAGTTCAGTTCAGTCGCTCAGTTGTGTCTGACTCTTTGCGACCCCATGAATCGCAGTAGCCAGGCCTCCCTGTCCATCATCAACTAATGGAGTTCACTCAGACTCACGTCCATCGAGTCAGTGATGCCATCCAGCCATCTTATCCTCTGTTGTCCCCTTCTCCTCCTGCCCCCATCCCTCCCAGCATCAGAGTCTTTTCCAATGAGTCAACTCTTCGCATGAGGTGGCCAAAGTACTGGAGTTTCAGCTTTAGCATCATTCCTTCCAAAGAAATCCCAGGGCTGATCTCCTTCAGAATGGACTGGTTGGATCTCCTTGCAATCCAAGGGACTCTCAAGAGTCTTCTCCAATACCACAGTTCAAAAGCATCAATTCTTCGGCGCTCAGCCTTCTTCACAGTCCAACTCTCACATCCATACAAGACCCCAGGAAAAACCATAGCCTTGACTAGACGGACCTTTGTTGGCAAAGCAATGTCTCTGCTTTTCAATATGCTATCTAGGTTGGTTATAACTTTCCTTCCAGGAGTAAGCGTCTTTTAATTTCATGGCTGCAGTCACCATCTGCAGTGATTTTGGAGCCCCCAAAAATGAAGTCTGACACTGTTTCCACTGTTTCCCCATCTATTTAGTGGTAAATCCGATCTACCACACATCCTACAATACTACTGGTTTCTGACAACAAGAGACAAGGTTGTCTTACACATTCTCAGAAAATTAGAGGCACTTTTGTTTACTTCTGTTGTGAAGGATGTTGGTGTGTGTATGGAAGGAGCATGCAGAGAGAGTAAATAAAGTTTATGCATCATTTAGAAGAATAAAGTTTCTCCTGAAAGTAACCTATATTTGGTTTCACCTCAAACTTTAAAATAACCCCAAATTTTAAACTTAAAGTGAATTGAACACATACAGAGGGAAAGATTGCAGGGGAAAAATCTCTGAACTTATACTTAGCTGAGTCCCCAGAAACCACTAATTATCTGAGATGTCTAATATCACCAGCGGCAGCTTCCTTCTTTTGATGGTGAAACCTTGAGGTGAATTAGCAGACCTGATGCTCTGAATAGGAACATTTTCCAGTAATATATGTCTGCAGAACATAAACAGCCATCATGATGAGAAAAGGAGTAGATATTCTACAGTACAGTGGGCCTCAGCTGGAAACTGCCTTATAACACACATTTCAGAAATTTGTATGGATATTTTTTGGGGACATTGCTTGATTTAGTTGACTGTGTAGAGAGGAGCTAGAAAATTTCAAGCTATGGAACCTTTCTCGAAATTAAAGATTTGTTCTAAGTCCCACATAATATTTAAATACCTGCCAGCTACCCAGGACACCTTCCAGACCAGCATAAAAAAATGCTATTTTACATGTAAGTAGAAGACATTTTGGTACAGTTTTAATAGAAACTGAAATTTTCAGGGCTGCAACCATTATGTAAATTGATAACAGATTTTTTTTTTTTCCCAAAGAGTACATGGCAGGAACTCATTAAATAGTAATTGAATAACATATAGGGAAAATAAACTAGAACATTGATTTTTTTTTTCATAATAGGCTAAATCACATAAATCAGTAAGAAGAAAATATGTATATAAGTGATAAAGAACATGCCATGTGTTATCATGCTAATGTTTTTAACCTACCCTAGAAAGTGAGCAATTTGAGGGTAGACTAATTCCTTATTAAACTCTTGGTTTCCATAACTTGAGCCTCTCTGGGAGCTCAGATAGTAAAGAATCTGTCTGCAATGCAGGAGACCCAGGTTAGATCCCTGGGTTGGGTAGATCTCCTGGAGAAAGGAATGGCTGCCCACTCCAGTATTCTTGCCTGGGGAATACCATGGACAGAGGGATCTGGTGGGCTACAGTCCATGGGATTACAAAAAGTTGGACACAAATGAGCAACTTTCACTCCCTTAACTTAACCTATATATGATCTATACAATCTCTTCATCAATCTATCTACACATATAAATGCTACAGGTATTAAGAATAGAACAAATGGGAAGGATAGATTAAATCTAGACTTCATTGTTTATGTTATATGCTTTGAAAACATATACATAAATATATCAAGCTGTACATGTATTTATACATATTCTGGTATTTTTCATCAGAAAACTAGTTTAAATCTTATTTACAGCAATGTTATTATCATTGTTTCTACATACAATAAAAGGAAAACCTTGATTATAACTAAAATATTGTCAGTTAGACCACGTTATTGAGATTCACAGTTTTCTGTTTTCTAGAATGGGGATAACTCTCTTTGATTTAGGCTACCAGCATCCAGGACATCCAGGACTAAAATTCTAGGTTTTGTATTAAAATAAAAGTATATTTCCACCAGATCTTCTACACTGTATATGTTTCTGGCATGGCTGTTTCTAAGAAATATTGAAATCCACATAAAAATTACAAAGATGACAATTATTATAAAACTGCATGTGTGTTACCTATAAATGGTTTCTATTATCTCATAATATTATTTTTTTTTTAAATGGTACATGTACCACCGTTACTTCTAGGAGAGTAAGAGAATGCCAGAGACTCCTTAGAGATGAGTGTTTTTTGAAGGAATATATAGAAGATTATCAGCTCTCTCCTCAGTTCAGTTGAGTTCAGTCACTCAGTCCTGTCCAACTCTGTGCGACCACATGGACTGCAGCATGCCAGGCTTCCCTGTCCATGACCAACTCCCAGAGCTTACACAAACTCATCTCCATTGCATCAGTGATGTCATCCAGCCATCTCTTCCTCTGTCATCCCCTTCTCCTCCTCCCTTCAATTTTTCCCAGTATCAGGGTATTTGTACCAGTGAGTCAGTTCTTTGAATCAGGTGGCCAAATTGGAGTTTCAGCTTCAACATCAGTCCTTCCAATGAATATTCAGGACTGATTTCCTTCAGGATTGACTGGTTGGATCTCCTTGCACTCCAAGGGACTCTCAAGAGTCTTCTCCAACACCACAGTTCAAAAGCATCAATTCTTCAGTGCTCAGCTTTCTTTATAGTCCAACTCTCACATCCATACATGACTACTGGAAAAACCATAGCCTTGACTAGACATACTTTTGTTGGGAAAGTAATGTCTCTTCTTTTTAATATGCTGGCTAGGTTGGTCATAACTTTCCTTCCAGGGAGTAACTGTCTTTTAATTTAATGGGTACAATCACCATCTGCAATGATTTTGGAGCCCCCCAAAATAAAGTCAGCCACTGTTTCCCCACCTATCTGCCATAAAGTGATGGGATCAGATGCCATTATCTTAGTTTTCTGAATCAAGAGGCTCTTTAGTTCCTCTTGGCTTTCTGCCATAAGGGTGGTATCATCTGCATATCTGAGGTTATTGATATTTCTCGCAGCAATCTTGATTCCAGCTTGTGCTTCCTCCAGTCCAGTGTTTCTCAAGATGTACTCTGCGTAGAGTTAAATAAGCAGGGTGACAAGATACAGACTTGACATACTCCTTTTCCTATTAGGAACCAGTCTGTTGTTCCATGTCCAGCTCTAACTGTTGCTTCCTGACCTGCATACAGATTTCTCAGGAGTCAGGCCAGGTGGTCTGGTATTCCCAAGTCTTTCAGAATTTTCCACAGTTTATTGTAATTCACACAGTCAAAGGCTTTGTCATAGTCAATAAAGCAGAAATAGATGTTTTTCTGGAACTCTCTTGCTTTTTTGATGACCCAGAAGATGTTGGCAATTTGATCTCTGGTTCCTCTGCCTTCTCAAAAACCAGCTTGAACTTCTGGAAGTTCATGGTTCACGTATTGCTGAAGCCTGGCTTGGGGAATTTTAAGAATTACTTTACTAGGGTGTGAAATGATTGCAATTGTTCAGTAGTTTGAGCATTCTTTGGCATTGCCTTTCTTTGGAATTGGAATGAAAACGGACTTTTTCCAGTCCTGTGGCCACTGCTGAGTTTTCCAAATTTGCTGACATATTGAGTGCAGCACTTTCACAGCATCATCTTTCAGGATTTGAAACAGTTCACTGGAATTCTGTCACTTCCACTAGCTTTGTTCATAGTGATGCTTCCTAAGGCCCAGTTGACTTCACATTCCAGAATGTCTGGCTCTAGGTGAGTGATCACACCATCGTGATAGTGTGTATCACTATAGTTTTGTATAGTTCTTCTGTGTATTCTTGCCATCTCTTCTTAATATCTTCTGCTTCTGTTAGGTTTTACCATTTCTATCCTTTATTGAGCCCATCTTTGCATAAAACATTCCCTTGGTATCTCTAATTTTCTTGAAGAGATCTCTAGTCTTTCCCATTCTATTGTTTTCCTCTATTTCTTTGCATTGATCACTGAGGAAGGCTTTATTATCTCTCCTTGCTATTCTTTGGAACTCTGCATTCAAATGGGTTTATCTTTCCTTTTCTCCTTTGTTTTTCACTTCCCTGAAATGGCAACCCACTCCAGTACTCTTGCCTAGAAAATTCCATGGATGGAGGACCCTGGTGGGCTACAGTCCATGGGGTCACAAAGAGTCAGACACTACTGAGCAACTTCATGACTTCCCTTATTTTCACAGCTATTTTTAAGGCCTCCTCAGACAGCCATTTTGCTTTTTCACATATCTTTTTCTTGGGGATGATCTTGATTCCTCAGTTTTAATTGTTAAAGTTTGGCTATGATATTTGCTTACTTTCACTTTTGCTTTAAACTCTTAGACTAGACATGCTAGTAACTCCAACTAGTTAACACGAAATATGTTTATTTTCAATGAAGGCATTTCTATGTATGCCCCTATCTCCTTACTATGGCTTAGGTACAGCTTGGATAAATAAGGTGATGAATATCTGGTCCTACAATGATTTTCTCACGATTCTAAAATGCTGCCAAGTACTTTGAGTTGCAATGCAGTCATTTGTTAATAAAATAATACAACTAATTTATTGCAGACACTTAAAAAAAGTTATAAAAGCTAAGTATGATAATCCATGGAGAAAGAAATGGCAACCCTCTCCAGCACTTTTGCCTGGAAAATCCCATGGACAGAGGAGCTTGGTAGGCTGCAGTCCATGGGGTCACAAAGAGTTGGACACAACTAAGCGACTTCATTTTCAATCATTTCACTTTTCACTTTCATTTTCATTTTCAATCATTTTCACTTTTCACTTTCATGCGTTGGAGAAGGAAATGGCAACCCATTCCAGTATTCTTGTCTGGAGAATCCCAGGGACAGAGGCCTGGTGGACTGCCGTCTATGGGGTCACACAGAGTCATACATGACTGAAGCTAGTTAGCAGCAGCAGCATGGAAATCCATGATATATTGGCAACTAATCTAGCTGAGGCTCTTTGAAGCAAAAGTTATCAATAGACTAATGATAAATATAGACAATGATAATTGAGTATGTATATTGAAAACTCATGAGATAATTCAGTAATATTGTTTGGAACTATCAAATCAAGAGCATGGAATATGGAATGATGATACATTCTTTATGTTTTGCACATGATTTCACTCATACTTATGTAAGATTTGGAGAAGAGGCTTTAAATATACTATTTGCTGTTTTCTTTGACTTGAAAGTTTGAGTCAGCCTCAGCTGACAAGTTTGAGTCCAAGAAGACCCTGACCTTGCATACGTTGCAATACATATGTTATAGGAAAATATTAGCTCTAATGTTATTAAATCTATTTTAATTCCTCTTAGCATTGAGGAAGATGTATACTGAGCGAAAGGAGCACATCAGATTATCGTTTTTCAGAGCTACCTCAACAAAGTACTCTGGCCATCTTGAAGCCAGGGAGTGTGTTAATTCTTTAATAATGGTTATTTTTAATGCAATAGCAGGAATGTTCATAATTTTAGCAAAATCCACAGGATAATTACATTTGCTTTTATGGGTTTTAAAAGGAAAAAAAATGTTGTTTTGAAGTAATGATGGCATATACTGCATTCTTCCATACCAGAAAAAATTCTGTATTTCTTAGAGTCCAGTGATAGCCAGTACTGGGTATTTTTGTTCTAACTGCAGAAAACCAATCACTAAAAAGAACTGAGATTTGCCTGAGAGCTGCCAATGTCCATACTATCCTCAGAAGTGTCCATTCACTTTTACTCTTGTAATAAATTGCACAAATTTAATATTCAGAATTATTAGCACTGACTGGTATGTAGAAGTGGGGTTTGAAGAATAAGGGCTACAGTTCATAGAGTCTCAAAGAATTGGACATGACTGAAGTGACTTAGCAAGTACACAGAAATGAGACAGAGGATATGTAAAGAAGGAATTCAGAGCTCAAAATTAGAATAGGAATATAAATACAGTTTGACCTCTAATATACCAACGTCAAACTGTATTTATATTTCTGTCCTAGTTTTGAGCTCTGAATTCCTTCTTTATATATCTGCTGTCTCTTCATTCCTAACATTCTGTATTCCTCATCTTAGGTCAAACACCACTTCTGTCTGTCAAATATTTTTTTATGTTGTTTTGGACTCCTCTTTTTAATCAACACCATTCTGACATCATCAACACTATCTCAAAGCATTGCCTAATTGTCTCCTTACCTTAACTGGATCCTAGCAAGTTCTGGGAGAGACAGTCTCCCTTAAGACTCTTTAAAAATAAGTCCTTCACTTTTCACTTACTTCAGTGTTAGAAGCCAAGCTCCCTGACTTCTCCTTCTGCAGTTTTTTTTTTTTTTTAATTTTATTTTATTTTTAAACTTTACATAATTGTATTAGTTTTGCCAAACATCAAAATGAATCCATCACAGGTAAACTTATTATATCACTACCAACTTGGAAAGTTATGGCAGACACCATATGACTAGTGTATTGATGTAGACAGCACAATACAGGCTCTAGATAAATACCTACTGAATGACACATAGCTATCCAACTCTCTAAAAACGTCTCATAATTGTCTCCAGCTTCTAAGGTAGATCCCAAACCTAGCTTTTTAAAAATCATCTTCACGACTTTAAACTTTGTCAAAACCATAAACAAAAAGAGAATCCATAGAATGTGTGAAAATATTTGTAAATGAAGTGACTGATGAGATTATCTCCAAAATATATAAAAAGCTCATGCAATTCTATATTAAAAAAACAAACAACACAATCAAAAATGGGCAGGAAATCTAAATAGACACTTCTCCAAAAAAGACATACATATGGCTAAAAGGCACATGAAAAGATGCTCAACACCACTAATTCTCAGAGGAATGCAAATCAAAACTACAATGAGATATCTTACTCTAGTCAGAATGGCCATAATAAGTCTATAAACAGTAAATGCTGGAGAGGATGTGGAGAAAAGGGAACCCTCCTACACTGTTGGTGAAAATGTATATTGATATAAGCTACTCTGGAAAACAATATGAAGGCTCCTCAAAAAACTAAAAAGAGAATTCATATTATCCAGTAGTCCCATTCCTAGATATATATCTGGAGAAAACTACAATTAGAAAAGATTCATGCACCCCAGTATTTATTACAACACTGTTTACAGTAGTCAAGACATGGAAGCAACCTAAGGGTCCTTTGACGGAGGAATGGATAAAGAAGATGTGTTGTACATATACAATGGGATATTATTCAGCCATAAAAAATGAAATAATGTCATTTGCAGTATTATGAATGGACCTAGAGATTAACATACTAAGTAAAGTAAGACAAATACAAATATTATATGACATTGCTTATATGTAGAATCTAATTTACAAAAGGATACAAATGAACTTATTTACAAAACAGAAACACACTTATAGATGTTGAAAAGAAACTTATGGTTTCTAAATGGGAAATGTGTTGGGGAGGAAGGGATAAATCAGGAGCTCAGGATTAACACACTATTATATATGTTACATAATCAACAAGGGTCTACTGTATAACACAAGGAACTCTACTCAATATTCTCTAATAATTTTTATGGGAAAGGAATCTGAAAAAGGATTAGTATATGTATAATTGAATCACTTTGCTGTACACATGAAACTAACACAACATTGTAAATCAACTATACTCCAAGAAAAAATTTTAAAGTCCATAATTATTTAAACTATAGCAAAAAAAATTCAATTGGTTTTTCATTCCTTTCTTTGCCAACAATCTAGAGATTCACCAGATGGAATTATCTCAGTCAGAATAATCAAACTCTAGAGAAGTTTAATAATACCTTATCAAGGAAAATAATTTATGCTAGTGGGAAACCAACTTTAGGATACCTAGGAAATTTTGAAACCCTAGACTCTGAACTCTTGATGCTTGAAAAGGTGTCACATCTCTCCCTTTTAGGAGCAAGACTTTCTACAAACAATGTAGAAAGGGACATCTGTCCTCAGACAATATATTTCCCCTCACAATTGGCCCCATCCTTCTCTGCTGTACACACTAGGCATATAATTGATGTTTAGTTGTGGCATAACCCAGCTGGAAATTTGCTGATCCTCATAATGAAGGAAAGGAACACAATCTTCAATGACCTAAATCGTATTTACCTTAAATAGCTGGGGAAATACAAATAGGATTTAATTCTGAGATTTTTTGATTCAGGGAGACAGAATATAAGATTGAAATGGGGGAATTTATTTATTTAGGAGACATCTTCAAAGACATACATTTTAAAATCTTGTAAAGAACCCCAGGGATGATATGAACTGGCTGCAAAGATAGCTTATGAAAGTTGGGAAAAGGGTGAACATGCAATTAATGAGGAGAGAAAAGAGGATTCAAAACCTTGGGAAAGCAGGACACCTGGAGGGATTAAAATAGGTAAGGCAGGAAATGTCACCAGGTGGTTACATTCCCTGGGAAACACTGCGAAAACACTCGCTGTGTAGAAGAACATCAGAATTATTAAAATGTTCATCGGTTCCTCTCCTCAGTAAGCCAGGGCTAACTGAAAGAGAGGCTGTTACAGAATTAGGAATAGTTAATAGAATAATTGATGCTTTCAAACTGTGATGCTGGAGAAGACTCTTGCGAGTCCCTTGGACTGCAAGGAGATCCAACCAGTCCATCCTAAAGGAGACCATTCCTGGGTGTTCACTGGAAGGACTAATGCTGAGGCTGAAACTCCAATACTTTGACCACATCATGCAAAGAGTTGACTCACTGGAAAAGACCCTGATGCTGGGAGGGATTGGGGGCAGGAGAAGGAGATGACAGAGGATGAGATGGCTACATGGCATCACTTACTCGATGGACATGAGTTTGCGTAAACTCCGGGAGTTGGTGATGGACAGGGAGGCCTGGCGTGCTGTGATTCGTGCTGTGATTCATGGGGTCACAAAGAGTTAGACATAACTGAGCAACTGAACTGAACTGAATAGAAACAGACATGATACCACTGCAAAGTGAAAAGGTCTAGTAAATTTTCTCAACCACCAGAAGCCAGGAGGATGTAATTATTGCAATGAGCAACTGGGATTCGACTCACAGAGTTAGACTAGACTAGGCTTGTCTAAGCCACAGATACTTATGGGGATAGAAGAAGAACACAGTGCCCATAAATACAAGAAGTACGTGGTACAAAAGCTTATAATATCAGGAGAATCCAGGTATAAGACTTTTGGTTGTACTCTGATAAAGTTATAGTTATCTGCCCAGATTCAAGATTCAGATTCAGAAGACTTTTACTTAAAAGGAGGCCAGATCTCCAGGAGGAAGGACCATTCAAGAAACACATGCAAATGTTACCTCCAGACATCCTCCAAGAGGATCTCATGGCTATTTACTTGGATAACTGCATTGGGTAAAGTAAAACATCCAGATTTTAGAGGATGATCTTTCAATGCCTGAGTTACATGAATACCTGGAGATCTGAAGAATCATCATGATTCTCTGTTTGACTGGATTAGACCAGGTAATAAATACATTTCTTCACACAGCTCAGCAAGAAGTAGGTAAACTGGGTTCCTAGACCATCTTGTAATCATTTCCTGGGCTCAAGAGGATATGACTGGGATTGATGTACCTTGTAGTTGTTGAAATCCCCGTATCATGCAGTGTGCCTATCAGAAAGAGTGATACTAAATACAAGCTTCTGTAACTGACTCCCAAGATAATAAATCAGAAGTAATATTGTATCATGGAGCAAGACAGAAGACATCAATGGTCTCTCTGGGATCTAAAGGATACAAAGCCTGTATCACTCAAGAATACTGTATTCAATTTACCAGCTTGCCTCTACGGATACCAGATGGATCATGAAGAGTGACAACAGATTATCCTGAATTCAATTAAGTTGTAGCATCAATTGCAGCTGCCGTCATATGCTGAATTTTTTAATAGATTTGTTTTCCAGCAGAAAATACTGAAATGTATCATACAACATATTGGAACAATCAGTGAGTAGGGTATAGGGTTTTAGACTAACTTTTTCTTGATATCAACAACACATTAATAATTATTTTTCACTGAGTAGCTACTGTATTTAAGGCACTATAATGAATTTATAGTCTTTATTTGATTCAATACTCATCATAATTAGAAGTAAGTAATATTAACACTAGTAATTTCATGTGAGAAGACTAAAGCCAAAGGAAGATAAATAATCAAAGGACATATTACAAGTCATAGTATGAGCCAATTTTGAAACCCACAAGTGTCTGAATGAAAATACATAGGTTTAAAATGCAGATGGTCAATATAAGACATAAAAACATTCCCAACATCACTAATCATCAGGGAAATGCAAATCAAAACCACAGTGAGATATCACCTTACAGCTGTCAGACTGTCTGTCTTAAAAGACACAATAAGGAAAAAACTAGCAAATAACAAATGATGGCAAAGATATGGAGAAAAAGGAATCCTCCTACACTGTTGGGGGGAATGGAAATTGGTGCAGCCACTATGGAAAACAGTATTATGATTTCTGAAAAAAACTAAAACTATCATAAGACCTATAAATTCCACACTCACATATATTTGAAAAAAACTAAAAAAGATACATGTACCTCAATATTTATAGTAGCATTATTTATAATAGTCAGGATATGGAAGTAATCTATGTGTTCATCAATAGATAGAATGGATAAAAAAGTTACAGAATGGGATATTACTCAGCCACAAAAAGAATGATGGTACACCACTTGTAACAACATCAGTGGACTTGGAGGGTGTTATGCTAAGTAAAATAAGTCAGAGAAAGAGAAATACTCTATGAGATTCTCTTATATGTAGAATCTGAAAAATACAACAAAGTAGTGAATATTAAAAAAATAAGCAGAGCCAAAGATATAGAAAACAAACTGTGGGGAGTAAGGAGAGAGGCAATAAAGGGGATTTAAGAGGTACAAACTATTGGGTGTAAGACAGACACAAAAGTATATTGTATAACATGGGGAATATAGCCAATATTTTTTAATAACTGTAAATGGAAAGTAATCTTTACTACATAAATTTTTTTCATTTTAAAAGACAATAAAAGAGGAATATATAGGTTTAGTCATGAACAATGATGCTCTTGTCAACAGATTATGCAAAGTAGTTAGAAGGATAAATACTCAACTCAGAAAAGATTTATGCCAGGCAGTACGTGACACATACAAATTTGTACAATAATTAAATGATTATGGGAGTAACACTGATAATAATTGGAAGTGACGATTGATAATTATTAACTTTGCTGTGAATAATCAATGAAGTGTTAAGGAGCAGAGATATTTATTTGGGTCTTTAACAATGGGTAGATTGCTTAAAAATCTTCAAAAACAGAATAGACAACATTATTGATTAAATATCTTTGACATACTTCTTAAAGCTAATCTCAGCTGAGGAACAATTTCATCTCTGTGGCTTCATGGTTTTTGTTATTATGTATCTTCTTATTTTCTTACCACAATTATTCATTTGTTCTTGATAAACAAAAAATCACATATAATCTTGCAAGTTATTTCTAATAAGGTGTAAGAAAATAAAATCTATTCTCTTCATTTCTAGTTATTTTCTGGAACCCAAAATAACTAGAGACCTTTCCTAAAGAGTAGATTACAATAACCATAACATACAACTTGCTAATAAAGGCATTTATACAAGGCCACTAATAAACTATAGCATTTAGCAATAAAAGGATTAATTCTTATATTTTTATGAGTCAAAGTGTATTCAAACTTGAGATTGCTTTCCTACATCTTTGTCTTCACAACTTCCTGACAGTTGATTTGTGAATTTGTGTCACAGCTGGACGATGTGCACCCATCTGAGTAATAACAAACACAGGGACATGTTGGAACAGATTGAAGGCATTCACAGACGGGTTCGCCTACTTAGAGGGCTGGGAAATTAATGGGGGAGTCTGGATTCTGATACTGAAATAATTGCTCACCAGCATTACTGCAGAAGTCGTCAGTGACAGCTTCTGTCTCTAAGTATTTTAAACAGTTTGTCAAGTCTCAGTTCTCCAGACTTCATTTCACACTTGGAAAAATAAGTCCCAGCAATAAATACTGGGGTTTTCTTGCATGCCTTTTTCCTCCCCACCCCCCCACCCAGCCCCGCCTTAAGAAGTATTCTTATGCCGAAGATGAAAAATAATACAGGTAGGGTTGCAAAGACTACAATTTAGATAAGAAAAACAGGGGGCTATTTATAAAATAAATGCCCAGTTTCAGGTTTTGCAATTTCACAGACTTCCCATGAAGTATTTTCATCATACATAATTATCTTTAATTTAAAAAAGTAACATTTGACTGAAATTACAGCCCATATTCCTAATTCTATGAAGTCCAGGTATATGTTTTCTCTGCCTCTGTTTCCTTCTTTTTTGCTCAAAATGTCAAGAATTCCTTCTCAGTTTAGTTCAGTTGCTCAGTCGTGTCTGACTGTTTGTGACCCCATGAATCACAGCACACCAGGCCTCCCTGTCCATCACCAACTTCTGGAGTCCACCCAAACCCATGTCCATTGATTCAGTCATGCCATCCAACCATTTCATCCTGTCATCCGCTTCTCCTCCTGCCCTCAATCTTTCCCAGCATCAGGGACTTTTCTAATGAGTCAGCTCTTTGCATTAGGTGGCCAAAGTATTGGAGTTTCAGCCTCAACATCTGTCCTTCCAATAAACACCCAGGACTGATCTCCTTTAGGATGGACTGGTTGGATCTCCTTGCAGTCCAAGGGACTCTCAAAAGTCTTCTCAAACACCACAGTTCAAAAGCATCAATTCTTCAGTGCTCAGGTTTCTTCACAGTCCAACTCTCACATCCATACATGACCACTGGAAAAACCATAGCCTTGACTAGACGGACCTTTGTTGGCAAAGTAGTGTCTGCTTTTGAATGTGCTATCTAGGTTGGTCATAACTTTCCTTCCAAGGAGGAAGCTTCTTTTAATTTCATGGCTGCAGTCACCATCTGCAGTGACTTTGGAGCCCAAAAAAATAAAGTGTGACACTGTTTCCACTGTTTCCCCATCTATTTCCCATGAAGTGATGGGACCAGATGCCATATTCTTAGTTTTCTGAATGTTGAGCTTTAAGCCAACTTTTTCACTCCCCTCTTTCACTTTCCTCAAGAGGCTTTTTAGTTCCTCTTCACTTTCTGCCATAGGGTTGTGTCATCTGCATATATGAAGTTATTGATATTTCTCCCGGCAATCTTGATTCCAGCTTGTGCTTCTTCCAGCCCAGCGTTTCTCACGATGTACTCGGCATAGAAGTAAAATAAGTATGGTGACAATTTACCGCCTTGATGTACTCCTTTTCATATTTGGAACCAGTCTGTTGTTCTATGTCCAGTTCTAACTGTTGCTTCCTGACCTGCATACAGATTTCTCAGGAGGCAGCTCAGGTGGTCTGGTATTCTCATATCTTTATGAATTTTCTCATTCTCTTTTATGAATTTATTGTGATCCACACAGTCAAAGGCTTAGGCATAGTCAATACAGCAGAAATAGATGTTTTCTGGAACTCTCTTGCTTTTTCCATGATCCAGAAGATGTTGGCAATTTGATCTCCAGTTCCTCTGCCTTTTCTAAAACCAGCTTGAACATCTGGAAGTTCACAGTTCACGTATTGCTGAAGCCTGGCTTGGAGAATTTTAAGCATTACTTTACTAGCATGTGAGATGAGTGCAATTGTGTGGTAATTTGAGCATTCTTTGTCATTGCCTTTCTTTGGAATTGGAATGAAAACGGACCTTTTCCAGTCCTGTGGCTACTGCTGAGTTTTCCAAATTTGCTGGCATATTGAGTGCAGCACTTTCACAGCATCATCTTTCAGGATTTGGAATAGCTCCACTGGAATTCCATCACCTCCACTAGCTTTGTTCGTAGTGATGCTTCCTAAGGCCCACTTGACTTCACATTCCAGAATGTCTGGCTCTAGGTGAGTGATCACACCATCGTGATTATCTGGGTCCTGAAGATCTTTTTTGTATAGTTCTTCTGTGTATTCTTGCTACCTCTTCTAATATCTTCTGCTTCTGTTAGGTCCCTATCACTTCTGTCCTTTATCGAGCCCATCTTTACACAAAATGTTCCTTCAGTATCTCTAATTTTCATGAATCAGTCATAGGTATACATATGTCCCCTCTCTGTTGAACCTCCCTCCCACTTCCCACTCTATCCCACCCCTCTAAGTTATCACAGAGCACAGACTTTGGGTTGCCTGCATCATACAGCAAATTCTCACTGACTATCTAATTTGAGGACGAGATGGTTGGATGCCATCACTCAACTCAATGAGTTTGAGTAAACTCTGGGAGTTGGTGATAGACACAGTGGCCTGGCATGGGGTCGCAAAGAGTTGGGCATGACTGAATGACTGAACTGACTGAACTGAATTCAATGAATGTTTCAGTGCTATTCTCTCTCGGCAACTTATTTTTGACAAAGGAGACAAGAACATATAATGGAGGAAAAATGGTCTCTTTAATAAGGAGTGCTTAGAAAAGTGCACAGCTATGTACAAAAAAATGAAGCTAGAACACTTCCTAACACTATACACAAAAATAAACTCGAAATCATTTAAAGACCAAAATGTGATTTCTTAGGTAGAGAAAGCTGCTGGACTTTTCACCCGTTTTTGCCTTTATTAAACATGTATGTGCTGGTGTAAATCTTGGTTAGAACCTTTGGTAGTTAGGAACAGGTAATGATCCTTATTTGAAGCTTTGGAAAATAGGAAACATTTGGTTGTCAGTACAAAATGCCTTATATGCATAAGACCATGTGGAGTAAATCATGACTCTCCTTCACTACACTGATAGTTTGCTTGCTTTCAGGTGGCATTTAACATATAGTTTATCTATAAACCTAACTATTTTCTTTTATTGGGACAATGTGTAAGATCTTTAAGACAGGCTCTGCAGTTTACAGCATTTCAAATTAAACTGACTTGTGTTAACACTGGGTTTTCCTGGTGGCTCAGACTATAAAGAATCTTCCTGCAGTGCAGAACACATGGGTTTGATCCCTAGCCCAGAAAGATCCCCTGGAGAAGGGAATGGCCATCCACTCCAGTATTCTTGTCTGGAGAATTCCATGGACAGAGGAGCTTGGTGGTCTACAGTCCATAGGGTCGCAGAGTCAGACATGACTAAGCAACTGACAGTTTCACTTCACTTTCATGTTAATACTAGTAACATTTACTTTTGTCTGTACTTCAGTATGGAATTTGATTTAAGGAAATACTAGGGGAATTCATATTTTATTTACTAATTTCTGCATCTTAGTTATTTTAATAAAAAAAATTAAGAAACATCTAGATGAGCAGTACCATTTTCTATGTTTATGGGATGATTAAAAACAGTAATAATGTAAGAATGTAGTAAGTACTGATATGTTAAGAAATTTTGTATAATGAGAGAAAAGTGAATGAGCTCAACACACATAGAGCAAATATATATACATTGAAATGATTAAGAATCATTCTTTACTTAAGAGACAATAAAAGGTAGGTTCATATAAAGAGTCAAGCATTTTACAAAGTAAATAGGTTATTTTTAAACTCAAGAAATTTGAGAGCTATAGGGATAATCTAGTCATAAAATGATAAAATCTTGTATCAGTAAATAATCTGAGTTTTGGGCTAAGAGATATGTGACAAAGAAGTAGGTGAATTATCACAGACTACAGGCATACCTAAAGTTATAGCTTACTTATTTTGATTTGCATTTTGGTGCTGTCATTATTGTGCCCTGTGGTCAGTGTACTGCAGTTCTCAGAGCCAATATTTAACTTATATCAAAATATTAATATGCTTTCACTAAAACATGCATTGCAGACTGGAACAGAGATCAACCTAACAGCCATGAAAGTATCAAAAATTTTGCTCTGCACCTCCCTTCAGATTACAATGAACATTATTCAAGGAATGAAGACATATAAGATTGTATTTCTGTTTTGGGGAATTTACAACTGGACCTTACAGATTAAAAAAAAAAAAGGCATAGTCATGTGTTTGTTGACCATCTGTATGTCTTTTTCTTTTTAAGTTTCATGTTAGTTTTTATTTTTTATTTATTTATTTTAATTGGAGGCTAATTACTTTACAATATTGTGGTAGGTTTTGTCATACATTCACATGAATCAGCCATGAGTGTATATGTGTTCTCCATCCTGAACCTCCCTCTCACGTCTCTCCCCATCCTATCCCTCAGGGTCATCCCAGTGCACCAGCCCTGAGCACCCTGTCTCATGCATTGAACCTGGACTGGTGATCTATTTCACATATGATAATATACATGTTTCAATGCTATTCTCTCAAATCATTCCACCCTCACCTTCTCCCACAGAGTCCAAAAGTCTGTTCTTTACATCTGTGACTAATGGATAAGAAAGCTGTGGTACATATACACAATGGAATATTACTCAGCTATTAAAAAGAATGCATTTGAATCAGTTCTAATGAGGTGGATGAAACTGGAGCCTATTGTACAGAGTGAAGTAAGTCAGAAAGAAAAACACCGATAGAGTATATTAAAGCATATATATGGAATTTAGAAAGATGGTAACGATGACCCTATATGTGAGCCAGCAAAAGAGACACAGATGTATGTCTTCTTTGGAGAAGTGTCTGTTTAGATCTTCTGCCCATTTTTTGATTGGTATTGAGCTGCATGAGTTCCTTGTATGTTTTGGAAATTAATACTTTGTCAGTTGTTTCATTTGCAATTTTTTTCCCATTCTGAGCTAGTATTTTAGTCTTGTTTATTGTTTCCTTTGCTGAGAAAAAGCTTTTAAGTTTAATTAAGTCCCACTTATTTATTTTTATTTTTATTTCCATTACTTTAGGAGGTGAATCAAAGAGTATGGAGAGTCCTTTAAAAACTAGTAATAGATCTACCATATGACCCAACAGTCCCACTACTAGGCCTACACCCTGAAAAAACCATAATTGAAAGAGACACAATGTTCACTGCAGCTCTTTTATAATATCTAGTCCATGGAAGTAACCTAATATCCATCGACAGATGAATGGATACAGAAATTATGGTGAAAGTGTTAGCTGCTCAGTCATGTCCAACATTTTGTGATCCAGTGGAGTGTAGCCCAAGAGGTTCTTCTCTTCATGGAATTCTCCAGGCAAGAATAGTGGATTGGGTAGCCATTTTCTTTTCCAGGGGATCTTCCCCAATATATGGTACATATATACAATGGAATATTACTCAGCTATAAAAAGAATACATTTGAGTCAGCTGTAATAAGGTGGATGACCTAGAGCTTATTGTACAGATTTAAGTCAGAAAGAGGAAGACAAATATTGTATATTAATTCATATATAAGGAACACATAAAAAAAAAAAAAAAGGAACCCAGAAAGATGCTACTGATGAACCTATTTGCAGGGCAGCAATGGAGATGCAGACATAGAGAACCGACTTGTGGACACAGTGCATGAAGGATATGGTGGGACAAATTGAGAGAGTAGAATAAAAGCATATATACTACCATATGTAAAACAGATATCTAGTGGGAATTTGCTGTGTGATGCAGGCAGCTTAACCCAGTGCTCTATGAATACCTAGAGGAGTGGGATGTGGTGGAAGATGGGAGGCAGGTTCAAGAGGGAGGGAATATATGTATACCTGTGGCTCATTTATGTGGATGTATGGCTGAAACCAACACAACAATGTAAAGTAATTATCCTCCAATTAAAAACAAATACTCAAAAAACCCTCACAATAATGAGGAGCATTGTTAAATGCTGTTGGAATATTAAAGGCAAACTATTCTACTGCATTTTAGAAAGGAAACAATTTACTGAAATAGAATCATTGGTTAAAGTTTTATTAGATGAATGGACTTCAAAGCCTAGAAACCTGTAAATAAATTTTAAAGAGAGAGAGAGAGAAGCATTATACATAGAAAGATTCTCAATTAGAAAATGCTCAGATATGGAAAGAAGTATTTCTTCAGCATGGATAATTTTTATAGAATTAGACATTGTTTTACATATACTATGAGCACAATTCAAAAGACAATTTTAATTGTGGAATAATTTATTACTTTAAACATTACAATAACTTTTGAGAAAGTTTTTGATATTTATTAGGTAATGTTTTAAGGACTGAAAGGAACTTGAGAATTTCATTGTAGGATGATTTTGAAAGTAAGTTTTATACCCTAATCGAACATACTGCGTAGTCATTTAGCTTTATGAGTGATTTCAACAGCAATGGCTAAAATATACACCAGCTCATGCAACTCAATAATGAAAAAACAAACAACCCAATCAAACAATGGGCAAAGGACCTAAATAGACATTTCTCCAAAAAAGACATACAGATGGCCAACAGGCACATGAAAAGATGCTCATCACTAGTTAGAGAAATGAAAATCAAAACTACAATGAGGTACCACCTCACAATGGTCAGAAAGCCCATCATTAAAATGTCTACAAATAAAAAATGCTGGAGAGGATGTGGAGGAAATGAAACCCTCCTACACTGTTGGTATGAATGTAAATTAGTGTAGTCATTGTGGAAACAGTATGGAGTTTCCTCAAAAAGCTAAACACAGAGTTGACATATGATCTAGCAATCTCAATCCTCGGCATATAACCAGACAAAACTATCATTCAAAAAGATACATTCCCTCCTATGTTCACTGAAGCACTATTCACAGCAGCCAAGACATAGAAGCAATTTAAATATCCCTCAACAGATGAATGGATAAAGTAGATGTGGTACAGATTTACAGTGGGTTACTACTCAGCCATAAAAAGAGAGAAACCAATACAGCATATTAAAAATCAGAGACATCACTTTGCCAACAAAAGTCTGTACAGTCAGAGCTATGGTTTTTCTAGTAACCATGTATGGATGTGAGAGTTAGACCATAAAGAAGGCTGGCCACTGAGGAATGGATGCTTTCAAACTGTGGTGCTGGAGTAGACTCTTTTCAGAGTCCCTTGGAAAGCAAGGAGATGAAGCCAGTCAATCCTAAAGGAAATCAACCCTGAATATTTATTGGAAGGACTGATGATGAAACTCCAATACTTTGGCCACCTGATGTGAACAGCCAACTCATTGGAAAAGACCCTGATGCTGGAGAAGATTAAAGGCAAAAGGAGATGGTTAGATAACACCACTGAATCACTGGAAATGGATTTGAGTAAATTCCAGGAGATAGTGAAAGACAGGAAAACCTGGTGTGTTGAAGTCCATGGGGTCACAAAGAACTGGACATGACTTAGTGACTGAACAACAGTATCATATGCAGCAACATGGATGGACCTAGAGATTATCCTACCAAGTGAAGTAAGTCAGAAAGAAAAAGACAAACGTCAGGATATCACTTATATATGAAATCTAAAATATAATACAAATAAACTTATTTACAAATCAGAAACAGACTATAATACAAATAAGCTTATTTACAAAATAGAAACAGACTGACAGAAATAGAGAATAAACTTGTAGTTGCCAAGAGGTCAGGGGAGCGATGAATTGGGAGTTTGGGGTCAGTAGATGCAAAGTATTATATATAGGTATAACTGAATCACTGTTGTATACCAGAAACTAATATAAACTTTTGAATCAACAATAAGTTAATAAAATAAAAATTTTAAAGAAATATTTGCTGCTATTGCTATGCATCCCACAGGCCTACAAGCCCTATACTTTCCCAGCTTTAATTAGAATATCTTTCAATTAAACCAATACAATATTGTAAAGTAATTAGCCTCTAATTAAAATAAATAAGTTTAAATTCAAAAATAAACTTGGTGGATCATTCATTTAATTATTGTGTGTGTGTGTGTGTGTGTTAGTCATTAAGTTGTGTCTGACTCTTTGTGACCCCATGGTCTGTAGCTCGCCAAGCTCCTCTGTCCATGGGATTCTCAAGGCAAGGATACCAGAATGGGTTGCCATTCCTTTCTCTAGGGGGTCTTCCCCACCCAGGGATCAAACCCAGGTCTTCTGAATTGCAGGCAGATTCTTTATCATCTAAGCCACCAGGGAAGCCCTTTCCCAGCTTTAAGATCAAAGAAAAAGCCCAAAGTCAGGGACAGATTCATCAGTGGTTTAATGCATCAGGGATCACACATGTCTGAAGCATGGTCCTGGATCCATACCCCACCATGTGCTGTAGTACGTGTGCAGGACTTGGTGATGTTCTTCCCCTCCAGGGGAAGGAGGTTACCAGTTTTAGGGGAATTGATGTCAAGTTGGCTCATTGATGACCAAGGAAACCAGCAGGTGGGCACATGCCTCATTGCCCCTTTGACAATCATAGTAGAAAATCCTGATTTAAGCCTGAAACCATCACTAGCTGGGACATGCATCAAATGTGTAGGAAAGTCGGTAATGCAAGTAGGGTGCAGGTTAAGCAGGCATTGGTCAAGCAGTGTATGGACAGAGAGCAAGAAAATAGCCATCTTGAGTGGCCTGACCATGCACCTATGAAAGAAACTGAACTTTTAATTAGGTAGTGGCATTGCCACAGAAAATCACTCTTGTAGCACTCAGTGAGTTAAGTAGATATACTATCTGAGCCTTTGGTATTTAACCTGATGGATTGCTATTCATTTAGGCAAAAGTTGCCTAAAATGATATTTGAAAAGAATTTCCATGTTGCTTCAATAAATTTTGACATTTAAGAGTAAGTCTTAGTAAAACTCACTTTTGGAACTCACTTCTATAAGAATATATAAGACACTATTACTTCTAATCATAATTTAACTAATTCCTCACCTTATCTCAGTTCAGTGTCATCCTTGACTTGATAACCCCACCCCACTTACGTGGTTCTTTTTTATTGGCTAGTTTTGGCTCTCTTCATCCTGAATGGAACTTCTGGTACAAGTGCTTTATGTTTAAATATTAAATTTCAAAACCTGGTCCCATAGGCCAAGATTGAAAATTGCATTTGAAATATTTATTACTTGCATTTCTCATCCATCTACAGGTACAAGCACAGTTATATCTACAACTATTTCTCCTTATTCAGCCACTGAATCACATTTAATAATGTGGACTTCTTTCTTATTTACAGCCAGCCAACTTAAAGCTTCTGTTAGTAAATTGTCCTAGTTTGAACCTTGACATTAAAATAGGCATCAAAATGTTGTAGGCAAGAGTATGGAAAAAAAAAAAAAAAAGAGCTCTATTACAAAGCCACAGTTATCAAGACAGTATGGTACTGGCACAAAGACAGAAATATAGATCAATGGAACAAAATAGAAAGCCCAGAGATAAATCCACGCACAGATGGACACCTTATCTTTGACAAAGGAGGCAAGAATATACAATGGATTAAAGACAATCTCTTTAACAAGTGGTGCTGGGAAAACTGGTCAACCGCTTGTAAAAGAATGAAACTAGACCACTTTCTAACATCATACACAAAAATAAACTCAAAATGGATTAAAGATCTCAACGTAAGACCAGAAACTATAAAACTCCTAGAGGAGAACATAGGTAAAACACTCTCTGACATACATCACAGCAGAATCCTCTATGACCCACCTCCCAGAATATTGGAAATAAAAGCAAAAATAAACAAATGGGACCTAATTAAACGTAAAAGCTTCTGCACATCAAAGGAAACTATTAGCAAGGTGAAAAGACAGCCTTCAGAATGGGAGAAAATAATAGCAAATGAAGCAACTGACAAACAACTAATCTCAAAAATATACAAGCAACTCCTACAGCTCAACTCCAGAAGAATAAATGACCCAATCAAAAAATGGGCCAAAGAACTAAATAGACATTTCCCCAAAGAAGACATACAGATGGCTAACAAACACATGAAAAGATGCTCAACATCACTCATTATCAGAAAAATGCAAATCAAAACCACTATGAGGTACCATTTCACGCCAGTCAGAAAGGCTGCGATCCAAAAGTCTACAAGCAATAAATGCTGGAGAGGGTGTGGAGAAAAGGGAACCCTCTTACACTGTTGGTGGGAATGCAAACCAGTACAGCCACTATGGAGAACAGTGTGGAGATTCCTTAAAAAACTGGAAATAGAACTGCCTTATGATCCAGCAATCCCACAGCTGGGCATACACACTGAGGAAACCAGAAGGGAAAGAGACACGTGTACCCCAATGTTCATCGCAGCACTGTTTATAATAGCCAGGACATGGAAGCAACCTAGATGTCCATCAGCAGATGAATGAATAAGAAAGCTATGGTACATATACACAATGGAGTCTTACTCAGCCATTAAAAAGAATACATTTAAATCAGTTCTAATGAGGTGGATGAAACTGGAAGCTATTATACAGAGTGAAGTAAGCCAGAAGGAAAAACATCAATACAGTATACTAACGCATGTATATGGAATTTAGAAAGATGGTAACAATAACCCAGTGTACGAGACAGCAAAAGAGACACTGATGTATAGAACAGTCTTATGGACTCTGTGGGAGAGGGAGAGGGTGGGAAGATTTGGGAGAATGACGTTGAAATATGTAAAATATCATGTAAAAAACGAGTTGCCAGTCCATGTTCGATGCACGATACTGGATGCTGGGGCTAATGCACTGGGACGACCCAGAGGGATGGTATGGGGAGGGAGGAGGGAGGAGGGTTCAGGATGGGGAACACATGTATACCTGTGGCGGATTCATTTTGATATTTGGCAAAACTAATACAATATTGTAAAGTTTAAAAATAAAATAAAATTAAAAAAAATTTGAATAAAAAAAGAAAACAAATAAAACATGATGCAAAAAATAAATAGATAAAAAATCTTTATTGATATATAATTCATATACCAAAATTCATAAGGTACAACTCTTACCACACTGTAAGTTTAGAACATTTTCCTTACACCCAGATAAATACTGTGCCCATTAGCAGTCCCTGCCCATTCTTCCATTTCCCTACCCCTCCCAATGGCAACTGCTAGCCTACTTTCTATCTATAAATTTACTATACTGGGCATTTCACATAAATGGAAGCATGCAATATGTGTGGTCTTTTGTAATTGATTTCTTTCATTTAGCATAATGCTCATCTAAGTCGTAGAATGAAGAGTACTTCCTTCTTATTATTGCTAAGAAAATATAATAATAATAATATTGTCTTATGAGATTTTTTTAAGATTAATATATCTAAAACTTGCAGAAGGGGTTGGAGAAGAGGAGAAAAGGGACAAAAGAAACAACTGGAGTACCTCAAAACTGGAGTGACATTGGCCTACGCTAGAGTAAATATAGTAACATTGCTAAGAAGCGCAGGTATTAATATCATGTATATGTATGGCTGAGTTTCTTTGCTGTCCACCTGAAACTATAACAACATTTTTGATCAATTAAAATACTTAGGAATATATCTACCTAAAGAAACTAAAGACCTATATATAGAAAACTATAAAACACTGGTGAAAGAAATCAAAGAGGACACTAATAGATGGAGAAATATACCATGTTCATGGATTGGAAGAATCAATATAGTGAAAGTGAGTATACTACCCAAAGCAATTTATAGATTCAATGCAATCCCTATCAAGCTACCAATGGTATTCTTCACAGAGCTAGAACAAATAATTTCACAATTTGTATGGAAATACAAAAAACCTCGAATAGCCAAAGCTATCTTGAGAAAGAAGAATGGAACTGGAGGAATCAACCTACCTGACTTCAGGCTCTATTACAAAGCCACAGTTATCAAGACAGTATGGTACTGGCACAAAGACAGAAATATAGATCAATGGAACAAAATAGAAAGCCCAGAGATAAATCCACGCACAGATGGGCACCTTATCTTTGACAAAGGAGGCAAGAATATACAATGGATTAAAGACAATCTCTTTAACAAGTGGTGCTGGGAAAACTGGTCAACCACTTGTAAAAGAATGAAACTAGACCACTTTCTAACACCATACACAAAAATAAACTCAAAATGGATTAAAGGTCTCAACGTAAGACCAGAAACTATAAAACTCCTAGAGGAGAACGTAGGTAAAACACTCTCCGACATACATCACAGCAGAATCCTCTATGACCCACCTCCCAGAATATTGGAAATAAAAGCAAAAATAAACAAATGGGACCTAATTAAACGTAAAAGCTTCTGCACATCAAAGGAAACTATTAGCAAGGTGAAAAGACAGCCTTCAGAATGGGAGAAAATAATAGCAAATGAAGCAACTGACAAACAACTAATCTCAAAAATATACAAGCAACTCCTACAGCTCAACTCCAGAAAAATAAGTGACCCAATCAAAAAATGGGCCAAAGAACTAAATAGACATTTCCCCAAAGAAGACATACAGATGGCTAACAAACACATGAAAAGATGCTCAACATCACTCATTATCAGAGAAATGCAAATCAAAACCACTATGAGGTACCATTTCACGCCAGTCAGAAAGGCTGCGATCCAAAAGTCTACAAGCAATAAATGCTGGAGAGGGTGTGGAGAAAAGGGAACCCTCTTACACTGTTGGTGGGAATGCAAACTAGTACAGCCACTATGGAGAACAGTGTGGAGATTCCTTAAAAAACTGGAAATAGAACTGCCTTATGATCCAGCAATCCCACAGCTGGGCATACACACTGAGGAAACCAGAAGGGAAAGAGACACGTGTACCCCAATGTTCATCGCAGCACTGTTTATAATAGCCAGGACATGGAAGCAACCTAGATGTCCATCAGCAGATGAATGAATAAGAAAGCTATGGTACATATACACAATGGAGTCTTACTCAGCCATTAAAAAGAATACATTTAAATCAGTTCTAATGAGGTGGATGAAACTGGAAGCTATTATACAGAGTGAAGTAAGCCAGAAGGAAAAACACCAATACAGTATACTAACGCATATATATGGAAGTTTAGAAAGATGGTAACAATAACCCAGTGTACGAGACAGCAAAAGAGACACTGATGTATAGAACAGTCTTATGGACTCTGTGGGAGAGGGAGAGGGTGGGGAGATTTGGGAGAATAGCAGTGAAACATGTATAATATCATGTATGAAACGTGTCGCCAGTCCAGGTTCAATGCACGATACTGGATGCTTGGGGCTGGTGCACTGGGACGACCCAGAAGGAGGGTATGGGGAGGGAGGATGGAGGAGGGTTCAGGATGGGGAACACAGGTATACCTGTTGTGGATTCATTTTGATATTTGGCAAAACTAATGCAATATTTTAAAGTTTAAAAATAAAATAAAATTTAAAAAAAAAAAAAAAAAAAGTTTAGAACAAAGCAAAAACTATCACAGTTTGCCAAAGAAAGTTTATATATATATATATATATATATATATATATATATATATATATATATATATATATATATATCAGATGCATAATAATGTGGAGAGAATATCAACAGGGCAACTATAGGAAGAAAGCAAAAAGAAAAATGCTGCATTGTTCTAGAACCTGGTCACAAAGAGACAAGAGTATCACTGAAAGAAATTGGAAAACCTACAGACGAATGGATTATGGTAAAACATGGGGCTGATGTAATGCTTGTTTGAGGCTAAAGCATCCACGCGGAGACATTCTACATGGAAATTTGAAATCAGAATTTTGAATAGAAGTTCAGGACTAAAAATTTATATTTAGAGGTTATGGATGTTGTAGTGACATATGAATTGACTAGGGAGATCTAAACACAATAGAACAGTGAAGGAAGTTGAAATCTCAGGGTTTCATGGACATTAAAAGTAATAAGAAAGGAGCCAGGAAAATATAGACTGAGGTCAAAAACACAAGAGGAAAATAAAGATATGGTGACCTCAAAAAGAGAGTGATTGAGAGAAAGAGGAAGAGGGTGAGGAGAGGGAAAGAGAGGGTTAGAGAGCAAGAAAAGGAGGAAGAAAAAAGTAAGATTCAAAACAACTGGAATGTTTTCAGGCACTGTGAGCTAAGGAAGACCAGTGTCTATCTAGACACCAAAAGTATTAATAACTCTGTAATACTGAGTGTAACAGTTACAGTTATACCTCCATGTTTGTGAGTGATTATACTTACGAAAGAAAGGTACTAAAACAAATAAAAACCACAAATACCAAACAAAAAGAAAAACGCCTTTATTGTGAGATATTTAAAACATTACCAGCAATTGCATCGATTGGTTGTTGCCCAAACATCTATAGCTCAGTTTATTTTAGAATCTCAAGGATGTCTGGTAAAGACCAAACAACAATAGATTTATGTCAAGAATTTTTTTTTTTCTATCACTGCTTTCTTTTTCTTTAGTCATTGTAATAATAAGATTGTACCTTATAAGCATTGGAATCAAATATACTATATTAGAATTTTAAAATAAGCACATGATAATATGAAATAAACAATAAAAGATATTTTCACCTGGAGAGTAGCTAGTCGGTTTGATGTTAGATGAAAACAGGATAGTTTCTGAAATACTTTGAAAAAGAGGAGGCCATTAAGCTCTCAAATTTTTAAATAAATACTATGTAATCCTTAGTTTGACCAAATGCATATTCAAGTTTTGAAAATTATATAGGATCGTTTTAAAGAAATAGTTCCAGTTTGAACAAAGTAAGCAAGTAAGAATAAGGAAAAGCTTCTCTGTATTTTGCCAAAGGTAGCTTACAAAGCTTTTAGTCACACCTAATAAAGATCCACTTCTCTCTAAAACCTTCCTTGAAAACCAAGAACACTCATAAGAACATAGGTAAGATTTTAAAAGAGCTGAACAACTGCAAGTCTAAAGTTGTATCAGAAGCCGTGAGTTTGAGTGCACCTTAAAGGATTATATAATTTCTCTTAGTAATTAAAAAGAATCAAACTTTTGGTGAAAGTGAAAAGTGAAAATGTTAGCCTTTCAGTCTTGTCTAACTCTTTGCAATCCCATGGAATGTAGCATGCCAGGCTCCTCTGTCCATGGAATTCTCAAGGCAGGAATACTGGAGTGGGTAGCCATTCCTTTCTCAAGGGAGCGAACCTGGGTCTCCTGCATTGCAGGCAGGTTCTTTACCATCTGAGCCACCAGGGAAGCTCAAATTTCTGATACATGCCACAAAATATATTAATCTCAAACACAAATTGGTAGCTGAACAGAGAGGATGCATATTGCACAAATGCATTTATAGAATGTCTAGAGAAAAAAAAAAAAATCTATGAGTACAATGAGCAGAATGGCCATTGCCAAGTGATGAGTTTGAGGGAGGGGGATGATGTGTAATAGCATAGACAGTGTAAGCCTCTGTGGTGATATATTCTATACGTTGATTTTGGTAGCAGCCGCACAACTGAATACATTTGTCAGAGCTCATTGAAATTCCCCCTTAAAAAAGCAGTGAAGTTTATGGAATGTAAAACTTAGTTCAGTAAAACTGATTTGAAATAGAAAATAAATATCACATGCTATGAGGCATGAACAAGAACAATTTATCTGAGTATTTAGTTAATCCTGGTTGAGATTTATTGGTGGTTATCCTCAGTGATGTTGTTCTCATTAAGATTTTGATGATTATATAAAAAATTGAATAAAATAAATATATATGTTTTATATATAAGATTTTAATTATCCTTTTAAGATTAGATGGTAGGCTGTATTTTGTAATCATTTTCCTTAATGACTAATACAATGAAAGGAGCTAATTCTCTAATTACTGACCCTGTATTCTTGTATTCTCAAATATTAGCTATATTTCCTGCATTAACACAAATGACTGACCATAAAGCTTAATCCAAAATTCTGTGTTTCCTTTATAAACTATTTTTTGTCTACATGCTCTGAATTTTGATTGATGTAATTTTCCTGTAATATCCCAACAGCTGTTGCTGCTACTAAGTTGCTTCAGTTGTGTCTAACTCTTAGTGACCCCATGGACTGCAGTCTACCAGGATCCTCCATCCATGGGATTTTCCAGGGAAGAGTACTGGAGTGGATTGCCATTGCCTTCTCCAGTAATATCCCATCAGCAGGAACTGTTAATTTATTTTATTTTATTTTATTTTTTTAGTGTTTAGTCCATTTTTATTTAATATAATTTTTTTCACCTTTTTAATCTTTTTTATTTTCTTTTTTTTTTTTTTTTAAATTTTATTTTATTTTTAAACTTTACAATATTGTATTGGTTTTGCCAAATATTGAAATGAATCTGCCACAGGTATACATGTGTTCCCCATCCTGAACCCTCCTCCCTCCTCCCTCCCCATACCATCCCTCTGGGTCGCCCCAGTGCACCAGCCCCAAGCATCCAGTTTTGTGCATCGAACTTGGACTAGCGACTCATTTCATACATGATATTATACATGTTTTAATGCCATTCTCCCAAATCTTCCCACCCTCTCCCTCTCCCACAGAGTCCATAAGACTGTTCTATACATCAGTGTCTCTTTTGCTGTCTCGTACACAGGGTTATTGTCACCATCTTTCTAAATTTCCATATATATGCATAATTTGATAGTGAAAATAGATTTGCCATTTGTCCAGGATTGTTACATGGTTAAACCCATTAATGTTATTACAATAGCTTCATAAAGCATATCAAGACTAGGCTTATTACAATCCACATAATTAGATCAGAGACACTTCATTTAGTGCCTTTTTCTACCATGGGAGTTCTTTTCATAGTGAGGCAGTGTGGAAAAGGTTTTTTCCTAATTTATTCCACATTTTATTTTCAGCATGAAGTGCTAAACCTACTGAACCATAGACCTTTGGTGAACTGATCTCTCCACTCTCAGTATTTACCACTCTGGTAAATTAGGTGTACATAATAACCAGCTGTCGACCTCCAGATGCTATGGAGTCCACCTGCATAAGTTCCCAGCTTTCCAGACACACATATTTTGATGCCTTTATGTAAGATCTTGGTCTGCTGCTGCTGTAAATAATTTCATATTGTGGAAACTAATTTCATGCCATTTTTGTTTTTATTTATTTAAGAATAGGGAATATTTGTGATAAAATTCCAATCATAGTGGCAGTATTATGCTTTTTTTTAAAGGAAATTTTGTACAGCAGATTTTCACATTTAAAATTCTTTCCAAAGAAGAAGCAAAACTCTCACTGTTTGCAGATGACATGATCCTCTACATAGAAAACCCTAAGGACTCCACCAGAAAATTACTAGAGCTAATCAATGATTATAGTAAAGTTGCAGGATATAAAATCAACACACAGAAATCACTTGCATTCCTATACACTAATAATGAGAAAATATAAAGAGAAATTAAGGAAACAATTCCATTCTCCACTGCAACGAAAAGAATAAAATACTTAGGAATATATCTACCTAAAGAAACAAAAGACCTATATATAGAAAACTATAAAACACTGGTGAAAAAAATCAAAGAGGACACTAATAGATGGAGAAATATACCATATTCGTGGATCAGAAGAATCAATATAGTGAAAATGAGTATACTACCCAAAACAATCTATAGATTTAATGCAATTCCTATCAAGCTACCAATGGTATTTTTCACAGAGCTAGAACAAATAATTTCACAATTTGTATGGAAATACAAAAAACGTTGAATAGCAAAAGCAATCTTGAGAAAGAAGAATGGAACTGGAGGAATCAACCTGCCTGACTTCAGGCTCTGCTACAAAGCCACAGTCATCAAAACAGTATGGTACTGGCACAAAGACAGAAATACAGATCAATGGAACAAAATAGAAAGCCCAGAGATAAATTCATGCACGTATGGACACCTTATCTTTGACAAAGGAGTCAAGAATTTAAAATGGAGAAAAGACAATCTCTTTAACAAGTGGTGCTGGGAAAACTGGTCAACCACTTGTAAAAGAATGAAACTAGAGCACTTTCTAACACTCTCACTGTTTACAGATGATATGATCCTCTACACAGAAAACCCTATGTTCTCCTAAAGGAGAACATAGGCAAAACACTCTCTGACAAAAATCACAGCAGGATCCTCTATGACCCACCTCCCAGAATGTTGGAAATAAAAGCAAAAATAAACTAATGGGACCTAATTAAAATTAAAAGCTTCTGAACAACAAAGGAAACTATAAGCAAGGTGAAAAGACAGCTTTCAGAATTAGAGAAAATAATAGCAAATGAAGCAACAAAGAATTAATCTCAAAAATATATAAGCAACTCCTGCAGCTCAATTCCAGAAAAATAAACGACCCAATCACAAAATGGGCCAAAGAACTCAACAGACATTTCTCCAAAGAAGACATACAACTGACTAACAAACACATGAAAAGATGCTCAACATCACTCATTATCAGAGAAATGCAAATCCAAACCACAATGAGGTACCATTTCACCCCAGTCAGGATAGCTGCTATCCAAAAGTCTACAAACAATAAATGCTGGAGAGGGTGTGGAGAAAAGGGAACCCTCTTATATTGTTGGTGGGAATGCCAACTAGTACAGCCACTACGGAGAACAGTGTGGAGATTCCTTAAAAAACTGGAAATAGAACTGCCTTATGACCCAGCAATCCCACTGCTGGGCATACACATCAAGGAAACCAGAACTGAAAGAGACATGTGTACCCCAATATTCATTGCAGCACTCTTTATAATAGCCAGGACATGGAAGCAACCTAGGTGTCCATCAGCAGATGAATAGATAAGAAAACAGTGGTACATATACACAATGGAGTATTGCTACTGCTAAGTCACTTCAGTCGTGTCCGACTCTGTAACCCCGTAGATGGCAGCCCACCAGGCCTCCCTGTCCCTGGGATTCTCCAGGCAAGAACACTGGAGTGGGTTGCCATCTCCTTCTCCAATGAATGAAACTGAAAAGTGAAAGTGAAGTTGCTCAGTCGTATCCAACTCTTAGCAACCCCATGGACTGCAGCCTACCTGGCTCTTCCATCCATGGGATTTTCCAGGCAAGAGTACTGGAGTGGGGTGCCATTGCCTTCTCCACAATGGAGTATTACTCAATGGAGTATTACTCAACCATTAAAAAGAATACATTTGAATCAGCTCTAATGAGGTGGATGAAACTTGAGCCTATTTTAGAGAGTGAAGTGAGCCAGAAAGAAAAACACCAATATAGTATAATAACGCATATATATGGAATTTAGAAAGATGGTAACGATAAGCCTGTATGCGAGATAGCAAAGAGACACAGATGTATAGAACAGTCTTTTAGACTCTGTGGGAGAGGGCGAGGGTGGGATGATTTGGGAGAATGGCATTGAAACATGTATATTATCATATGTGAAATGAATCACCAGTCCAGTTTCAATGCATGATGCAGGATGCTTGGGGCTGGTGCACTGGGATGACCCAGAGGGATGGGATGGGGAGGGAAGTAGGAGGGGGTTCAGGATGGGGAACACATGTACACCCGTGGTGGATTAATGTCAATGTATGGCAAAACCAATACAATATTGTAAAGTAATTAGCCTCCAGTTAAAATAAATAAATTTATATTAAAGGAAATAAAGAAATAAAAATTATTTTAATCTAAGACCAAATTACAATGTATTAATTGACTTCAGATTGTTTCTTTTTGACTTCTGGAAATTCAGAGTCATTGTCTAAATTTTTGGCTGAAATAAAGTAAGAAATAAATAAATGGAAAATAAAAAATAAAATAAAATTCTTTCCACTAAAATTATATCTAATAAGTATGGACCACCTTTTCTTAATAAAATTGTCTCTATGTTAGATTATTTTTCCTTAATTGAGTCACAGCATCACTTATACTTTAATTTCAACTTTGGCAATGAATAAATAACCAGAAGAGCTTTATCTTTTTAAAATTGGAAATCTCAGTCCCTGAAAAATGTTGATTGAACAAATTATAATAAAAATTAATCTGGCAAGTAAACTCAATGACCAATAAAATAAAAATTTCTAAAGTGAAAAATATTTAAAGTTCCTAGGTACCATAGATGGAGAAGGCAATGGGAACCCACTCCAGTATTCTTGCCTGGAAAATCCCATGGATGGAGGAGCCTGGTAGGCTGCAGTCCATGGGGTCGCTAAGAGTCGGGCACGACTGAGCGACTTCACTTTCACTTTTCACTTTCATGTATTGGAGAAGGAAATGGCAACCCACTCCAGTGTTCTTGCTTGGAGAATCCCAGGGACAGAGGAGCCTGGTGGGCTGCCATCTATGGGGTCGCACAGAGTCGGACACGACTGAAGCTACTTAGCAGCAGCAGGTACCGTAGAAGAAAAAATAATGCATCACACACATGCATGCATCAAATAGTTTGGGGATCCACTAAGGTACAAGGAATAAAATAAAAGTAACTGCAGTTTTACTCAACTAAAAACTGTTAGAAGACATACTCGCTTCCTAAAGAAACCCCACTGAATCTGCTGTGGCTTAGCTGAGAAAGAACTGATCTCAGCCAAATGTTCACCATGCAAAAGACACAGGTCAGCAGAAAGGACTTAAGTAATTATTGAAAATCCCAAACTTGCCATTTGAAATGCTGATGTTATTACAGTTATAAATAGATTAATCAATATGAAACAAAAGCTGACTGAGACAGTCAAGGGCCAGTTGGTCTTTGCTGGGTCAGAATGATAAATGGAGAGGGAAAACTTTATTGACAGTCTCTCCAGGAGGTTTTATGACTGACAAAGAAGACCTGATGTGAAGAATACTACTTTGGTGATATTCTTGATGGTTGTAGACACATGTTTAAAGTTATAATTGTGCAAATAGTTTAGTAAAAATGGAATTATAAACACAGCAGTGACTAGCAGGGTAATCTTAAGTAACAGCTTCTAAAACTAGGGCATTTTATAGAATTTGTGGTAGCAACTGGAAGTTAAAAAAACTGAATAAAGAAGCAATGATGGAATAATATCTTTATTTCAGCTGCTAGTGGCAGAGTTGGAGAAGGAAGTGGCAGAGTAGAGGCAAAGCCACAAGCACATTAGTACTGACAGACAGATCTCTGTTTCCACTAAATCTGATCTCTTGTCACCTGTATGACATAGCCTCCCTGCCTCCATCTGGGATAAAAAGAAACCCCACTCTACATTCCAACAGAACAATAGATTGGTAGGTGTCGGGTGGGGTGGGGTGGGATATTCCTGTTCAAAAAGAGGTTACAACAACAAAACAAGCCAAAACAAAATCAAATACACCACAAGAAACCTAGAAGGATAATAACTTCCTGAATGTGCAAAGCTAATTTTTCTAGACCAGCCAAAATTTTCTCCCCAAGGAGCTGATAATTGGAAAGTTATAGTGAAAGATATAGGCTGATTGTCACAATAATAAACTTATTAACTAAGTACTCAGAGGTAACCAGAGAGAGGTTAGTAGCCAATGGTTAAGTTTAAAGTAAATCAAGTCTGATGTTTGATTACCATAAAACCCCTATATAAGCACAAATATCAAATTGATTTTGCAAAGGTAGTGTGACCACAACATAACTCATATGGATAAAGAATAATTTATTACCTCTCCCCTTATTTATAAAACATCTAATAAAAAATTAAACTAATAACATATAGAATTTTCTAATAGACATCTTCTTCCAATTACATTTCTCAATCAACAGGATCCTGAAAGCTTTGGATTAAGAATTTATACATTATATAAAACACCGTACAAACACAAAGAACTATCCACTACTTCTATGCTCAGATTCTAATTAGGTACTTCTAAGATCTTGGTGAAACCCTATAAGGACAAGGAATGTTTGTTATCACTAAAAAAAGTAAAAAAAAAAAAAAAAAAAAAAAACACTTTCCCTTAACTAAAAATATCATTTATAAAATATTTTGAAGTTTTAAAATAATATCAATCCATATTTTCTTACACTAATTAATTATATGTAAGCATACATTGTGTGACTCAGTATCATTTTTTTCTATTCTATGAATAACTTTTTGTGTTCTGAGGGGTCAGCTATACCCTGTAACTGAGATATTTTTAACCTAGAAAAGATACATTGACTTTGATGAGAGTTATACAGTTAGATAAACCCTTTACTCATTATGGTACTCGTATGGAAAATAACTACTTACTCTTTTTTTGTTGTTGTTTGAAAAAGAACCTCGAGATAAATATTACTGGAAGGAAGATACTGGGGAAAGATGGTCGATTTAAAAAAATTTTCATTTCTTAGAAATACACTATCATGTACTGGGCTTCCCAGGTGGCTCAGTGGTAAAGAATTGCACCTGCCATTGCAGGAGATGCAAGAGATATGGGTTTGATCCATGGATTGGGAAGATCCCCTGGAGAAGGAAATGGCAACCCACTCCAGTATTCCTGCCTGGAGAATCCCACGGACAGAGGAGTCTGAAGCGGTACAGTCCATGGGGCTGCAAAGAGTCAGATATGACTGAGCACACATGCACATCATATATACATGATATTAAAGGTACAATACCCTATATATTATATATACATATATTACTTTACATTGCTATAGGGGACAGCTTTCTGAGTTCTGTTAAGAGATTTTGACAAACATGTTTCCACTTCACACTTTATAACATCAAAATGCTGCCACACAAGCCAGAAAAGTTTCACGATATGAAACCATCTTGTTTGTAGTTTGATACAGCTATATACTGTTTGCTTTTCTGAATTTCCCTGATTTTACCATGTGGATTTTTATGGGAGATTGGAAATGAAGTCCTAAACTGGTCTTAGGGGGCTGATGCACTGAGATGACCCAGAGGGATGGTACGGGGAGGGAGGTGGGAGGGGGGTTCAGGATGGGGAACACATGTATACCTGTGGTGGATTCATGTTGATGTATGGCAAAACCAATACAATATTGTAAAGTAATTAACCTCCAATTAAAATAAATAAATTTATATTTAAAAAAAGAATACACTCACACACACACAAAAAAAAGATATGTGCTAGTCTACCCAGCCCTTATCAGAACCCACTCCAGTGTTCTTGCCTGGAGAATCCCAGGGACAGGGGAGCCTGGTGGGCTGCCGTCTATGGGGTCGCACAGAGTCGGACATGACTGAAGCGACTTAGCAGCAGCAGCAGCAGCAGTTAAATTCTACAGCCTCAGTTGAAGACTGTGAGAGTGGCTATTACAGAGATATCCTAGCCTCCTGTAGTGTCACATGACCATGATTTAGAAATCAAAAGCATTTGGATCAATGACTGACACATGGTCTAAGGTAGCTCAATCTCCCTCAGCCTTTTGGTCTTGGGTCACAGAGACTCTTGACATAACCTTGTTCTTCCGGATTTCTAACTGTGGAAACAGACCACAAGAAGAATATGCTCTATTTTTCACCAGCTTCAATGTGGCGTGGACACGCAGGTCCAAGAATACATATGCTCCACTTTCTCAACATCTTTATAGTTTTCTCCTTTCTCGTGCCATATTTTGGTACCAGATAGGTAAAAGACACTGCTAAGGTCACAGTTGAGCAGAGACCTAAATAATATGAAGAAGAAGGGCAATGAGGCACTTGGGTGTCAAGAGAAAGAATGTTGAATGCAGGGAAAATTATAGAAGGTCTTGAAATAAGAGCATGCTTAGTTTGTTAGCAAAGAGCTAGTAAGTCAGTGTTGATGGAGCACACTGGCAGAGCATGAGGCTGATAAGGCATCAGATTGTTCCATCATAATAGTGTGCTGAAGACTGTTGTAGTACATAGGCTTTTACTCTTTCTGAACTGTAAAACTAAAGTAGGATTTTGAGCAGAGGAATGATATGATCTAAAATACATTCTCAGAGGGTGACTGTTTGGGTGAAAAGAACAGAAGTAAGAATAACTAATTTAGAAACTATTGAAACCCTCACACGGTGAGGGTGGACTGGACCAAAATCCTAGCAGGAAAGTGGATGAGATGTAATCAGGATCTGGCTAGATGTTGTATCTAACAAGACTTAGTGATGAGTTATACAGGACAGGAATAATTCAAAATAGTATAAGATTATTGGCCTGAGAAAATCAGAGAGTCAACTTAACAAGATATGGAAGGCTGCAGTGAAACCAAGATTAGTTTAGGAAGGGGTCAGATGTATAATTTTTAAAAATTTTATTTGGGGACTTATTAGAAATCTGAGGTAGAATTTTGAGTATCTATTGAATATACAAGATTTCATAGTAGAGACATTTATACATTTTGGGATTTTCTAAACATAGTATTAATATTTGATGTCAAAAGTGTAAATGGGTTTATTTAGATTTTAAAAAATACACAGAAATGAGAACTCACTCCAATATTATTAGAGAAAATGTATAAATGAGATGGAATAAAAAGAAACAGACATTTTAATAGACTGGTAAACCTTAAGGAGTGCATGATATATCTAAATCAAGTGATAAGAAAAGACTTCAAGGAGGCTTCAAGGAGATGATAAAATTTACCAAATAACAGATGATACAACACTGAGAAAACAACTGTTGGAGAAATGTCCTTGGGAAGGAAATAATGAAGAATTTATTTCAAACTGTAGAATAAATATTTAATTTTTACTCGCAATAGGGAATGCAGATTGTGTGGGCACAAATGCAGGTACATTAGTAGTTATTGTGATAGGAGAACAATCATAGGTGGGATTTCCTACTGATTTATTTCCTTAATGGAGAGGTAAGCAAAGTCGTTGATTGAGACTGAAAATTAGGAAAGTTGTTACTAGTGGCTTATCTTTCTTCATGATTTAAGCAGTGTCCTTTAAGTAGCTTCAATAAAAGTCAGTTTTGATGCCAAGAATTTAGCAGAAGGTCAGAGAAGAGGATGAGGTAAAAGATATGACTGATGGACAATGAGTCCCAAAAGGCACTGTAAAAGGGATATAGGAATTGGGGAACAATATATAGAGTGGCCCTGGTGGCTTATATGGGAATCTCTCTGAAATGCGGGAGACCCAGGTTCCATCCCTGGGTCAGGAAGATCACCTGGAAAAGCGAATGGCTACCCACTTCAGTATGCTTGCCTGGAGAATTCCATGGACAGAGGATCCTGGAGGGCTACAGTCCATGGGGTTGTGAAAGGTTGGACACAACTCAGTGACTAACACTTTCTTTTCACCCTATATGAAGTAGCCACTTTAGGGGGGTAAGTTTCTGTAATAAAGAATGACCTAAGAGTCTTAGCTCCTGCAGGTGACCAGCACAAATAGAAGTAAAAAGCATGCTATGAGAATTCCATACTTTCAGTGAGGTGATGAATACTGGGAGTAGATGGAAGCTGATTCCCCAAAAATGTGCAAGGATTCCTGGGACTGGAATCAGCTTTCATTTCCACAGATGATTTTGTAGAAGCCTGCTCCTATTTCCTGCAGCCAGAGTGTTAAAGTTCTAAGTATTTAAAACTAAGTCGTATTTGCTTTGTCTATAGGTAGATATTAAAACCTGAACATCAAAAGAGAATATATGCCATTATGACTAAGTATTGTTAATTGTAGGGTCATATTTGCTTTGTTATTTACTTTTTAATGAAGGATAATTACTTTAGAGAATCTTGCTTTCTGTTAAACATCAACAAGAATCAGCCATAAATACTCCAATTTTCGCTACCTCTTGAACCTCCCTCCCATCTCCCTCCCCACCCCATCTCTCTAAATTGTTACAGAGCCCCTGCTTGAGTTCCCTGAATCATGTAGTAATTTCCTATTCTTATCTATTTTGCATATTGTATTGTAAGTTTCCATGTTACTCTCTCCATGCATTTCATCCTGCCCTTCCTTTCCTCCCCATGTCCATTAGTCTGTTTCTCCATTGCTGCCCTGCAAATAAATTCATCAGTACCATCTTTCTGGGTTCCATATATATGCATTAGTATACGATATTGATATTTGTCTTTCTGACTTATTTCACTCTGTATAATAGGTGCTCAGTTCAGTTCCGTTCAGTTCAGTTGCTCAGTCATGTCCGACTCTATGTGACCCCATGAATTGCAGCACACCAGGCCTCTCTGTCCATCACCAACTCCTGGAGTTTACCCAAACTCATATCCATCGAGTATGTGATACCATCCAGCCATCTCATCCTCTGTTGTCCCCTTCTCCTCCTGCCCCCAATCCCTCCCAGCATCAGGGTCTTTTCCAATGAGTCAGCTCTTCACATGAGGTGGCCAAAGTATTGGAGTTTCAGCTTCAGCATCAGTCCTTCCAAAGAAATCCCAGGGCTGATCTCCTTCAGAATGGACTGGTTGGATCTCCTTGCAGTCCAAGGGACTCTCCAGAGTCTTCTCTAACACCACAGTTCAAAAGCATCAATTCTTCAATGCTCAGCTTTCTTCACAGTCCAGCTCTCACATCCATACATGACCACTGGAAAAACCATAGCCTTAATTAGATGGACGGTTGTTGGCAAAGTAATGTCTCTGCTTTTGAATATGCTATCTAGGTTGGTCATTAACTTCCCTTCCAAAGAGTAAGCATCTTTTAATAATAGGTGCTGCTGTTGCTTCTGCTGCTGCTAAGTTGCTTCAGTTGTGTCCGACTTTTAGCTACCCCATGGACTGCAGCTTAGCAGGCTCCTCCATCCATGGGATTTTCCAGGCAAGAGTACTGCAGTGGGTTGCCATTGCCTTCTCCAAAAATAGGTGCTAACCCCTCTAAAAGACGAATTTTGGATTTCAATGCTGGGAAATGCTTACAGTCGCTTGTTTTGTTTTGTTTTTTGCTAAATTGATTCTCTGTGTTCGTTTTTTTTTTTCCTTGTATTTTTAAGATATTTTACAATTTGAAATCACGTTTAATATTTTTAAAACGTTTTAGAGCTTCTATTGGGCTTTTTTTTTTGGGGGGGGGGAGGATTTCTTTGTTTCCATTTAAACTTCAAGTATGTGGTCTTAGTCTGTTAAGGTTACTAAAACAAAATACTGAAAGGTTGTTGTTGAGCCGTGAAAGTCCCTGGGATTCTTGGCCTCTGGAGGAGAGAAATTTAATCCAGGGCCAGAGTCAAGACTTGATTGCTCAGAGATTTTGTGTGATAAAGTTTTATTAAAGTATAAAAGACATAGAGAAAGCTTCTGACATAGACATGATAAAGGGGCAGAAAGAGTGCTCCCTGCCAATCTTTAGCAGGAAGGTACATACCAACGAGCAGGCTGCTAATTAGAGAAAGGGAATATCTCAAAGCACAGAGAGTGACACCAGGTCCCTCACTCACAACATGCATTTTGAGATAACATTAGCACAAGGTGAGTCATTCCAGGCCATAAAATGATTGACATGAACCTTTAAGAAAGGAAGGTATCCAAGCAAATACATAGTCTCATTACTACACTTTAGGAGAGCAATTGTATGAGTAAAACATACTAGTTTCTTGAGCCATTATCAGTTCTGAATCTTAGGCAGAACCAACTTGAAGAAACAGAGTCTAGGATAAATACATAGTTTATTAACATACCTTAAGTAAATCATTTCCATAGGAAAAACACATTAGTTAGCTGAAGGTTTGAGAAAAGTTAAGAAAAGGTGGCACCAGGGGTCATCATGGCAACACAGTATTTTAAAAGAAACCTCTTTTTAATTTTGTATCAGTCAGTTCAGTTCAGCCTCTCAGTCGTGTCCGACTCTTTGCGACCCCATGAATCACAGCACCCCAGGCCTCCCTGTTCATCACCAACTCCCAGAGTTCACTCAGACTCACATCCATCAAGTCAGTGATGCCATCCAGCCTTCTCATCCTCTGTCATTCCCTTCTCCTCCTGCCTCCAAGCTGTTCCAGCATGAGAGTCTTTTGCAGTGAGTCAACTCTTCACATGAGGTGGCCAAAGTACCGTAGTTTCAGCTTCAGCATCATTACCTCCAAAGAAATCCCAGGGCTGATCTCCTTCAGAATGGACTGGTTGGATCTCCTTGCAGTCCAAGGGACTCTCAAGAGTCTTCTCCAACACTACAGTTCAAAAGCATCAATTCTTCGGCGCTCAGCTTTCTTCACAGTCCAACTCTCACATCCATACATGACCACAGGAAAAACCATAGCCTTGACTAGACGGACCTTTATTGGCAAAGTAATGTCTCTGCTTTTAAATATGTTATTTAGGTTGGTCATAACTTTTCTTCCAAGGAGTAAGCGTCTTTTGATTTCATGGCTGCAATCACCATCTGCAGTGATTTTGGAGCCCAAAAAAATAAAGTCTGACTCTGTTTCTACTGTTTCCCCATCTATTTCCCATGAAGTGATGGGACCAGTTGCCATGATCTTAGTTTTCTGAATGTTGAGCTTTAAGCAAACTTTTTCACTCTCCTCTTTCACTTTCATCAAGAGGCTTTTTAGTTCCTCTTCACTTTTTGCCATAAGGGTGGTATCATCTGCATATCTGAGGTTATTGATATTTCTCCTGGAAATCTTGATTCCAGCGTGTGCTTCTTCCAGTCCAGCGTTTCTCGTGATGTACTCTGCATGTAAGTTAAATAAGTAGGGTGACAATATACAGCCTTGATATACTCCTTTTCCTATTTGAAACCAGTCTATTGTTCCATGTCCAGTTCTAACTGTTGCTTCCTGACCTACATATAGGTTTTTCAAGAGGCAGGTCAGGTGCTCTGGTATTCCCATCTTTTGAATAATTTTCCACAGTTTATTGTGATCCACACAGTCAAAGGCTTTGGCATAGTCAATAAAGCAGAAATAGATGTTTTTCTGGAACTCTCTTGCTTTTTCGATGATCCAGCAGATGTTGGCAATTTGATCTCTGATTCCTCTGCCTTTTCTAAAACCAGCTTGAACATCTGGAAGTTCACAGTTCACGTATTGCTGAGAACGAGAAAAAACATCTGACACTTGCAGTTTATTTCTTCCTGCCACTTAGTTCAGTTCAGCTGCTCAGTCGTCTCTAAATTTTTGCTACCCCATGGATTGTAGCAAGCCAGGCTTCCCTGTCCATCATCAAGTACCGAAGACTGCTCAAACTCATGTCCATCAAGTCGGTAATGCCATCCAACAATCTCACCCTCTGCCATCTCCTTCTTATCCGGCCTTCAATCTTTCCCAGCATTGGGGTCATTTCAAATAAATCAGTATTTTGCATATGGTGGCCAAAGTATTGGAGCTTCAGCTTCAGCATCAGTCCTTCCAGTGAATATTCAGGACTGATTTCCTTTAGGATTGACAGGTTTGATCTCCTTGCAGTCTCTTGGGACTCTCAAGAGTCTTCCCTAATAACACAGTCCAAAAGCATCAATTTTTCAGTGCTCAGCTTTCTTTATAGTCCAACTCTTACATCTATACATGATTATTGAACTGCAAAGAGATCAAACCAATCCATCCTAAAGGAAATCAGTCCTGAGTATTCATTGGAAGGACTGATGCTGAAGCTGAAACTCAATACTTTGGCCCCCTGATAAGCAGAACTGACTTATTTGAAAAGACCCTGATGCTGGGAAAGATTGAAGGTGGAAGGAGAAGGGCATGACAGAGGATGAGATGGTTGGAAGGCATCACCGACTCCATGGACATGAGTTTGAGTAAACTACAGGAGTTGCTGATGGACAGGGAGGTCTGGTATAATGCATTCCATGGGGGCGCAGAGTCAGACATTACTGAGAGACTAAACTGAATTGAACTGAGGAAATAACTCTGACCTCAGACACATTATTATCTCACCTAAAATGCTATTCCATCATTGTACCAAACCAGTTACTTCTTGTTGATAGGCACATATTAATCTTTATAAATTCTGTATGATTATACATTGTCATAAAATGAGTTTGTTGATCAAAGGTACTATTACATTGAATATGAAACAAGCATGGTAAGAGAGACAAAGGGAATGGATATATAAAAATGTTATTTGCCACATGAATATATATTGCTTCTGATTACTTTTGCTGATATGAATTGAATTCATTCACTAGCTTAAGAGGTACATACCAGATGTCTGGGTCTATTCTGATTTGCTTCTGCAGGATATTACCTAGGAACTATGATTGGAAGTAGTTTCAGATTTATTATATAATAATAGTCATCTTCCACAAACTGTTTTACTTTACACAGGCAAAAGGTGAACCCATATGAGATATAAATTATTAATCCTGCATTTTTAAAATCCTTGATTTTTGCATTAATTTCTGAAATTGCTCAGAGATACTCTATTGCATTTTCTTCCCTTTTGATCATAAAGGGATATAGATGACAGACCCTCAGTGGACATGAGTTTGGGCAAACTCCAGGAGATAGTGAAGGGCAGTGAAGCCTGGCATGCTGCAGTCCATGGGATCACAGAGTTGGACACAACTTAACAACTGAATAAAAACAACAAAGATGAGAGACAGTTCCAAGGACTTACTATCTGGTTCTTCCTTTCATAATATCACTCTGTGGATCAAGGATCATTGTAGGAATTTTTCCAGTTTTTAAATTATACCTTTTTTGACCATACAGTCTGGAACTAAAAAGCACTCTTAGTAGTGGTGCAGGTCACAGCCCCACTGGACCATCTGGGAAGCAGTCTCACAGCAACAGTCCATAAATCAAGAAACTTCACTTGTGGCTGGTGTTAATGGTTTTCAGGAATTGGCATCAGTAATACTTTATAACTGTATGAACATTAAAAATATTTTCCTTTTCTTAATAAATAGTCACTGTGTAAATGACTGTAAAACACTTGAAGAAAGATTCATTGTGGCTGTATTACAGAGTCCTTCAAAGAGATCAATCAATCAAGAGGATGCAGGTACAAACTAACTTTAATTTGGCAATGAAATAAAAAAAAAAACATGAAACACCTGTTTAGTCAACTGAATCAATTCCCCCAAACAGACCTAGAATATTTTTCTACTTATGTATGTTACATAGCACTGTCATATATCACCCTATGATATACAGACCATATAACAAATCATACACAAGAGCCTATTAACAGTATCCACTCCATCAGTGTATCTTATCAGTAATTAACCTAACTCCTCTTATTCCCTCAGACCCTCAGTGCTCACATTGACCAAACCAACCACAAGGCACAGAAGTCAGCTTGATACAGAATAAAGAGATTTATTTCTCAGGCTAGATAACATTGACTAATGGAATACAAAATTGCAAAACAATACTATCCAGCTCAAATGTAAGAATTATCTTGATAACTGCATTTTCCATTTTAATTAAACATCTCTTCAATGATCCTGTTATACTTTATTCATTATAATGCTTTGATTATGATAGAAGAAGTTAAAATATATCATTTGTTTCATGTTCTATACTGAGAAGTATTATCAGAGCCATTTGATAGGAATAAATGTCACACAAAATACCAATATCATAGTTATATATCCTGTCCTAGATATGATTTTAAATTACATAGAGGCAAAAGGATCTTTTTTGACTCATCTCCTAGAGTAATGAAAATAAAAACAAAAATAAACAAATGGGTCCCAAATTAATTTCAAAAGCTTTTGTACAGCAAAGGAAATCATAAATAAGATGAAAAAAACAACAGTTGAAATGGGAGAAAATATTTGAAAATTAAACCACTGACAAGGGGTTAATTTCCAAAATATACAAACAGCTCATGCACCTCAGTACCAAAAAATAAAAAAAATGGGCAAAATATGTAACCAGACATTTCCCCAAAGAAGACATACAGATGGCCAAGAAAAACATGAAAAGATACTTTAATATCACTAGTTATTAGAGAAATGCAAATCAAAATTACAATGAGGTATCACTTCACACCTATCAGAATTGCCATCATCAAAATAATCTATAAACTACATGCTGGAGAAGGTGTGGAGAAAAGGGCACTTTCCCACACTGGTGAGCATGTAAAGTGATATAGACACTATGGAGAACAATATGGAAATTCCTCAAAAAAAAAAAAAAAAAAAACTAAAAATAGAATTATGAGATGACCCAGCAATCCTACTCCTGGGACACATGCAGAGAAAGCCATAATTCAAAAAGATACATGCACCTCATTTTTAAGTGCAACACTGTTCACAATAGCCAAGACATGAAAGCATCCTAAACGTCCATCAATAGATGGAAGGATAAAGATAATGTGGTACATATATACAATCAAACATTACTCATCCAAAAGAACAAAACTGTGTCATTTACAGAGACATGGATGGACCTAGAGACTATCATACAGGGTGAGGTATAGTCAGAAAGAGAATCATAAATATCTGGGACATTTGTGAAATTGAATTTGAGAGGGAAATAAATGTACAGGAATGTATGTTTCTATGCACACATGTGCATGTATTAATATATTAATGAGCAAGGGGTAGACAGAGGTAGACATCTCCAATTTGATTGGTTTTTAGAAATCCAAACATATACAAAATGAGGAGTGCTGATTTGATGATAAAAACATGGAAATCTGAGCCTAAGCATTGTTGGTAGTATGGCTTCTACCATATTGATTCTCAGTTGATGAACTGAATGAAGTCACCATATAAATGGGGGGAATAAAACAGATGGCGAGAATATGCTTATCTCCCCATCCTCCCAAGTGCCTGCTTTCCAGTAATCACTGTGGCCAAATGTTCCCATACAGTTGCCTGGGATCAATATTCATTCTAATTAAATCCACTTAACTAAGCTAAATATGAATATATGCCATTTATATACAGAGTATCAAGTTATTTTAGGAGGTAATTTAATCAATATTCCTAATTATAATCACTCAACATTATTTCTACACTTTTAGGGAACTGACAGATGTATTCTATTCCTTATAATAGATCTCCAAGAAGAGAGGTGGCAATAAGACTCTGCCTCTGACTCTTAAATTACTATTTTTAGTCTTTGACTTGGTATGTTTTGTTAACTGCTACTTCTAATTAAAATGAAAGATATTATTTTAAGTTAATCCTGAGTAATAAAAATGTATTTACAGAGAAAGCATTAGTCTCTATAGAGCTGAATTTCACAAAGAAGCCTTATTTTTTCCTTTTCTTAAATTACGTGAATAAATATCATCTTCACAATAGAAATGCAGACACAACAAGAGGAAAAGCACAACTTCTGCCACTTTTGCATGTACAAAATGATTTGTTTACCTCATTAGTAAAATCAACTGAGTGAAACTAAACTGGATGTGCCTGAAAGATTCTGTTGGTGCAATGCTCATGGATAGTGCACATATGGCAGTGCAATAGATGAAAGAATTATTTTATTTGTATTAGACTTTCTTAACATGCATTAAGAACTGCATATAGATCTAAATAAAGTATATCATCCATTTGGGCCTCATGAAATCCTTCCTAAGTTCTGAAAATGTATTCAAATACATTATAGATTCTACTGGGAAACAAAAAAGACTGTAAATTTGAAACAAAAATTATTATGATTATTAAACAAACTGTCTCAGGAATGTATATCTTGAATATTTACAAATTTTGCTAATTTTGACAATTTAATCTACTTTTCAAATATCAATGTGTAACACAATTGCTATGTTCTCCATAATTAAATGAGATTTAATGTTTGTATATATATTTTAATATTGATTAAATTGTTATAAATTACGATAAACATACATATCTATGCATGTATATACACATATGTTTACACTGATATATGTATGTGGTTTTTTATACTAATTTAATCAGTTCAGTTCAGTTTAGTCACTCAGTCATGTCTGACTCTTTGTGATCCCATGGAATACAGCATGCCAGGCTTCTCTGTCCATCACCAACTGCCAGAGCTTGCTCAAATTCATGTCCATCGACTGAGTGATGCCATCCAACAACCTCATCCTTTTCCACTCATCCCCTTCCCCTCCTGCCTTCAATCTTTCCCAGCATCGGGGTCTTTTCCAATTAGACAGTTTTTCACATCAGGTGACAAAAGTATTGGCGCTTCAGCTTCAGCATCAGTCATTCCAATGAGTATTCAGGACTGATTTCCTTTAGGATTGACTGGTTTGATTTCCTTGCAGTCCAAGGACTCTCAAGAGTCTTCTCCAATGCCACAGTTCAAATGTAATTGGTAATTATATTATTTAAATTTCTTTTGTAATTTTTAATTCTAGAAGGGAATATCACTTAATACAAGTTTTCTTTTTTTTTTTTATTTTATTTTTTAACTTCACAATATTGTATTGGTTTTGCCATATATCAACATGAATCCGCCACAGGTATACCCGTGTTCCCCATCCTGAACCCTCCTCCCTCCTCCCTCCTCCCTCCCCGTATCATCCCTCTGGGTCGTCCCAGTGCACCAGCCCTAAGCATCCAGTATCGTGCATCAAACCTGGACTGGCGACTCGTTTCATATGTTTCAATGCCATTCTCCCAAATCATCCCACCCTCTCCCTCTCCCACAGAGTCCAAAAGAATACAAGTTTTCTAATGAACACAACAACAAAACTGATGTCTTGATTGTTTTAATTTCTAAGGGATCATCCTCAGAGATGACTGTGAAAACAATTTGCCCAAAACCCATCAGTGCTCTTCAGGGTGGGAAGAGGTGTCATGGATGTGGGAGAGGTCAGAACATGATGTCTGTCACAATCATAACTGTATCATCATCACTAAATATTTATATATTATTTTTGAAATTAAATAATTAAATTCCAGCAAAGAAATACCAGTCATCCTTACTGACATTAGGACAGTGGATTCATGATTGTGAGATTTTAAGCATTTCTGACATCATTTAGAGACATGTTTCAAAAGTGGAGTAGATACTTAAAGACTTGATAAGACAACAGTTTTTGGATATTATATGAATTAATATTTGTTATGAGGAGATTATAGTCACATAAGGGCTTATGTGTATCACAAAGTATGTATGCTGAAAGTGCAGAACTGACATGCTAATCAGGGGTCAAGTATGGAAATTGTCAGAATCAAATAAAATAGAATAATCACCGATTAAGAATAAAGTATAGATCTATGAATAAGTAAAACCAAATGAAAGAGATTCAAGGAGCACTGGCTTAGGTGTGCAATAATATAAAGAATTTTATACAAATTTTAAAAATGGCATTACATTTAGGAAGTGTCACATAAACTGAGCAGGAGATGGACTTTTTTTCCTGTAAAATGATAACAGTTGTTGTTATAACTCAGTATCTTGTGTAGTTTTGTGGCTGAAGTGTAGAGACAGCAGATATGCAGAATGAGGTACAAAAGAAAAGAAAGAGTCTATAGAAATCTCACACTAAAATCTTATTTTAGAGATAACTTAGGGATGAGAACACACAGGTAATGTGGGGAAAGTAAATGAAAGTATGGAAAGATGATTCAAAATGTGATACTTGTCCCAGAGTAACAGAAGAAGCTTACATAGGAAAAATCAGATTATTCCAATGGGTAAATGAAATGTCAATAAAAAATGTGTTGTTAGGTTACTTTCAGAATATAAGGTGAGCAGTAGGAAATCCATATACCAACAAGATTTAAGAAACGGGCAGATGTCAAGGTTTTGATCTGAGAGCTAGGCATCTAGCAAAGATACAGACGCAAAAGACGAATGCTGCTGCTGCTGCTACTAAGTCGCTTCAGTCGTGTCCGACTCTGTGCGACCCCATAGACAGCAGCCCACCAGGCCCCGCCATCCCTGGGATTCTCCAGGCAAGAACACTGGAGTGGGTTGCCATTTCCTCCTCCAATGCATGAAAGTGAAAAGTGAAAGTGAAGTCGCTCAGTTGTGTCCGACTCTTAGTGACCCCATGGACTGCAGCCTACCAGGCTCCTCCGTCCACGGGATTTTCCAGGCAAGAGTACTGGAGTGGGGTGCCATTGCCTTCTCCCCGAAAGACGAATATTGTATACTAAAAAATACTTCGTTTAAGTTCAGTTGCTCAGTCGTGTCCAACTCCTTGTGGCCCCCTGGATTGCAGCATGCCAGGCTTCCCTGTCCATCACCAACTTCCAAAACCTATTCAAACTCATGTACATCAAGTCCATGATGCCATACAAAACCTCATCCTCTGTTGTCCCCTTGTCCTCCTGCCTTCAATCTTTCCCAGCTCTAGCTATTTTCCAATGAGTCAGTTCTTTGCATCACGTGGTCAAAGTATTGGGTTTCAGCTTCAGAATCAGTCCTTGCAATGAATATTTAGGACTGATTTCCTTTAGGAAGGACCGGTTGGATCTCCTTGCAGTCCAAGGGACTCTCAAGAGTCTTCTCCAACACCACGGTTCCAAAGCATCAATTCTTTGGCTCTCATATTTCTCTATAGTACAACTCTCACATCCATACATGACTACTGGAAAAACCATAGCTTTGACTAGATGGACCTTTGTTGGCACAGTAATGTATCTGCTTTGTACTATGCTGTCTAGGTTGATCATAGATTTTCTTCCAAGGAGCATGTGACTTTTAATTTCGTGGCTGCAGTCACCATCTGCTGTGATTTTGGAGACCAAAAATATAAAGTCTGTCTCGATTGCCAATCTTTCCCCATCTACTTGCCATGAAGTGATGGGACGGGATGGCATAATATTAGTTTTCTGAACATTGAGTTTTAAGCCAACTTTTTCCACTCTCCTCCTTCCTTTTCATCAAGAGTCTCTTTAGTTCTTCACTTTCTGCCATAAGGGTGGGGTCATCTGCATATCTGAGGTTATTGATATTTCTCCCCACACTCTTAATTCCAGGTTGTGCTTCTACCAGCCCAGCATTTCGCATGATGTATTCTATATATAAGTTAAATAAGCAGGGTGAAAATATACAGCCTTGATGCATTCTTCTCCTGATTTGGAGCTGGTCTGTTGTTCCATGTCCAGTTCCCACTGTTGCTTCTTAAACTTCACACAGATTTCTCAGGAAGCTGGTAAGGTGGTCTGTAATTCCCATCTCTTGAATAATTTTCCACAGCTTGTTGTGACCACACAGTCAAAGGCTTTGGCATAGTCAATAAAGCAGAAGTAGATGTTTTCTTGGAACTAGCATGCTTGTTCCATGATCCAACAGATGTTGGCAATTTGATCTATGGTTCCTCTGCCTTTTCAAAATCCAGCTTGGACATCTGGAAGTTCACAGTTAACATACTATTGAAGCCTATCTTGGAGAGTTTTGAGCATTATTTTGCTAGTGTGTGAGATGAGTGCAATTGTGTGGTAGTTTTGACAATTTTTGGCATTGCCTTTCTTTTGGATTGCAATGAGAACTGTTGCAATTTTTGGATTGCAATGAGAACCTGTTCCAGTCCTGTGGCCATTGCTGAGTCTTCCAAATTTGCTGGCATATTGAGTGCAGTACTTTCACAGCAGCATCTTTTAGGATTTGAAATAGTTCAACTGGAATTCCATCACCTCCCCCAGCTTAGTTCACAGTGATCCTTCGTAAGGCCCACTTGAGTTCACATTCCTGAATGTCTGGCTCTAGTTGAGTGATCACAGCGTCATGGTTATTTGGATTATGAAGATTTTTTTTAATAGTTCTTCTATGTATCCTTGCCACCTTTTCTTAATATCTTCTGCTTCTGTTAGGTCCGTAACATTTCTCTCCTTTTTTTTGTACCCACGTTTGCATGAAAATTTCCCTTGGTATCTCTAATTTTCCTGAAGAGATCTCTAGTCTTTCCCATTCAGTTGTTCTCTTTTATTTCTTGGTATTGATAACTGAAGAAGGCTTTCTTATCTATCCTTGCTATTCTTTGGAACTCTGTATTCAAACGGGTATATCTTTCCTTTTCTCCTTTGCCTTTCACTTCTCTTCTTTCCTCAGCTATTTGTAAGGCCTCCTTAGACAATCATTATGCCTTTTTGCATTTATTTTTCTTGGGGATGGTCTTGATCATTGCCTCCTGTACAATGACAAGAACCTCTGTCCATAGTTCTTCAGGCACTCTGTCTGTCAGATCTAATCCCTTGAATCTATTTGCCACTTCCACTGTATAATCATAAATGATTTGATTTAGGTCATAACTGAATGGTCTAGGTTTTCCCTACTTTCTTCAATTTAAGTCTGAATTTGGCAATAAGGAGTTCATGATCTTAGCCACAGTCAGTTCCTGGTCTTATTTTTGCTGACTTTATTGAGCTTCTCCATCTTTGGCTCCAAAGAATATAATCAGTCTGATTTTGGTATTAACCATCTGGTGATGTCCATTTGTAGAGTCTTTTCCTCTGCTGTTGGAAGAGGGTGTTTTCTATGACCAGTGTGTTCTCTTGATAACACTCTGTTAGCCTTTGCCCTGCTTCTTTTTGTACTGTAATCCCAAATCTGCCTGTTACACTAGGTACCTCTTGACTTTCTATTTTTTCATTGCAGTTCCCTATAATTAAAGGGACATCTTTTTTGGGTGTTAGGTTTTTCTGCTGCTGCTGCTAAGTCGCTTCTGTTGTGTTCAACTCTGTGCGACCCCATAGATAGCAGCCCACCAGGCTCCCCCATCCCTGGGATTCTCCAGGCAAGAGCACTTTCTGATTATCACATTAAAATATGCAAACAGTTAGGTAGAAAAAATCAACTCCCCCTGGGCAACATTTTCAGTAACCACTAACAGCTAGGAGACTTGGTGCTGTTCTTGTTGGTTTTGGGAAAGCAGACAGAAAAGGGACATCTGATGAGAACTGGTGTTGTTCAGTTTCTCAGTTGTTTATGACTCTGCAATCCCATGGACTATAGTACACCAGGCTTCCCTGTCCTTCACTATCTCTCAGAGTTTGCGTATACTCATGTCCATTGAGTCTGTGATGATATCCAACCATCTCATCTTCTGTCACCCCCTTCACCTCCTGCCCTCAGTCTTTATTGGCCTCATAGTCTTTTCCAACACCGAGTTGGCTCTGTGCATCAGGTGGCCAAAGTATTGGAGCTTCAGCTTCAGCATCAGTCCTTCCAATGTATAATCAGGGTTGATTTCATTTAGGATTGACTGGTAGAATAGGAAAACTATAAAATAGCTAAAAGATAATCAAAGGCAGGCCCATGATCTCAAGAGAAATAGCAGCTGAAATCGGAAGAGTCCTACAAGGGAAACAGAGTCAAATATTTTAAAAGTCCAGATAAAAGTGGTAGACAGATGCTTTCACACCTCAGAAAGAAATTCACCTAAGAACAATTGACTAAATTCATGTAAGATTGAGAAATATAATAGCATCAAGGTCAAATCCACTTGAAAAATTAGCAAAGTAACATAAGAATAAGAAGAAAAATAACATCTCTACATACAAAGAACTTGTTTCTTGTGTCAGAAAAACATACTCAAAGAGATTGAATCTGTAAGATTCAGAGTAGAAAAGTGAGTTAAAGTTGTTAGTAAAATTATACAATCCAAAAAACATATATAATTAAACAGTATAAATAAATAGTGTAAGAAAAGATGTGGGGAAAATGTTACATTAGAGTTAAAAATAATTTAGCTATGAAGACTAAATTAGAAGCATGCCAGTCATCAGTCACTCAGCCCTTTCCAACTCTTTGTGAACCCAAAGACTGCATCAGGCCACGCCAGGCTTCCCTGTCCATCACCAGTTCCCAGAGCTTGCTCAAGCTCATGTCCACCAAGTCGGTGATGCCATCCAACCAACTCATCCTCTGCTGTTCCCTTCTCCTCCTGCCCTCAGCCTTTCCCAGCAACAGGGTCTTTTTCAAAGCATCAGTTCTTCGCATCAGGTGGCCAAAGTATTGGAGTTTTAGCTTAAGCATCAGTCTTTCCAATGAATATTCAGGACTGATTTTCTTTAGGATTGACTGGTTGGATCTCACTGCAGTCCAAGGGACTTTCAAGAGTCTTCTCCAACACCACAGTTCGAAAGCATCACTTCTTCGGTGCTCAGATTTCTTCATGGTCCAACTCTCAGATCCATACATGACTACTGGAAAAACCATAGCTTCGACTAGATGGACCTTTGTCACCAAAATAATCTATCTGCTTTTCAATATGCTGTTCAGGCATGCCAGGACAAAAGAAAATACATTGTAAAAAGTAAAGGTAAAAGGGATAAAAAGTTTAAATACTGAAAAATAAAAAAAATTAATTATGTAGGAGATGGAGATGACAACAGAAAAGATAGGAACAGAAGATCCTGCATACATATGGTAGGATGCTTGAAAAGAGAAAAATATCAAAGGAACAGAACACGTACTAAAACTAATTCAGTAGAACTTTCTAAAATGAAGCATGATTTAAAACTGCATATTGATAGAGCAGTATTTACATGATCATATTGAGCAAGAACAGCAGACACTAAGATATTCTAGTCAAATTATTGCATTCATGAAAAAGAAAAAAAAAATACTTTGGATATTTAGGCAAAAATCTCAGGTGCCAAATTGAAGAGGTTCCCGTTGCTAAAATTTGAACACCATCAAATTTAATAAACATACAAATTATAATATTTTAAATTTGTGTTAAAATATATATTAGAAAAATAAACAAGTGAGTAACCTTCCAGGTTCATTGGAAGGACTAATTTAACAGAGCGCGAGATAGTTGGATGACATCATCTGCTCAATGAGAGTTTGAGCAAGCTCCAGGAGATGATGAAGGACAGGGAAGCCTGACATGCTGCAGTCCATAGGCTCTCAAAGAGTTGGATACAAATGCTGAAGGTCCAAAAACCTTGGCCACCTGATGCAAAAAGCAGATTCATTGGAAAGACCATGATGCTGGGAATGATTGAAGTCAGGAGGAGAAGGAGACAACAGAGGACAAGAGATGGTTGGATGGCATCACAAAGTTAAAGGACATGAGTTTGAGCAAGCTCTGGGAGATGATTAATGACAGGGAAGCCTGTGGAGCTTCAGTTCATGGAGTTGCAAAGAGTTGGACACAATTTATCAACTGAACAACAGCAAAACTTCTCCAATGACAGAGAATCAGTTCCTTATACTGAAAGATGGTTAGATCCAGAAAAGAATCCAGCATTTATCCTGCCATTTGTATATGAGTTATATTGTTGCATAGCCAACAGCCAAAGAGTGGATGAAGAAAGCATATCCTTGTTATTGTAGCTAATAAATAAAATCATAGAATTTGAATATAATAATTTTTGTCTCTTACATAAATTAATTGACAGGGCACTGAGCATCATAACTGGGCACAAAGAGAAAAACCTGAGTATCACCCACCTCGTGATGAAAGAACACTGCAGAACTGCCCATCTGGCCACAGTGCTGCAAGTTGAGAGCCTGCAAGTGATACAGAAAACAGAGGGATGTGTTGGACTGCACATTGGCTACAGAATCTGCAAAATCAAGAGCACTGAAAACTCCAATATCACATGTCCCCATTTCTTCTTCAGAAACATTTAAGGAAACACCAGGCATGAGTAAGAGGAAATTCTTTAATGGAAATCATAGCATGGGAGTAAAACAATAATAATAATAGAAAGTCTCGAGATAAATCCATGCACCTATAGACACCTTATAGTTGACAAAGTAGGCAAGAATATACAATGGAGAAAAAATAATCTCTTTAACAAGTGGTGCTGGGAAAACTGGTCAACCGCTTGTAAAAGAATGACACTAGAACACTTTCTAACACCATACACAAAAATAAACTCAAAATGGAGTAAAGATCTAAACACAAGACATGAAACTATAAAACTCCTAGAGGAAAACATAGGCAAAACACTCTGACATAAATCTCAGCAGGATCCTCTATGACCCACCTCCCAGAGTAATGGAAATAAAAGCAAAAATAAACAAGTGGGACCTAATTAAACTTAGAAGCATGTGCACAACGAAGAAAGCTATAATCAATGTGAAAAGACAGCCTTCCGAAAGGGAGAAAATAATAGTAAATGAAGCAACTGACAAAGAATTAATCTCAAAAATATACAAGCACAACTCCAGAAAAATAAATAACCCAATCAAACAATGGGCCAAAGAACTAAACAGACATTTCTTCAAAGAAGACATAATGGCTAAAAAACACATGAAAAGATGCTCAACATCACTCATTATCAGAGAAATGCAAATCAAAACCACAATGAGGTATCATCTCATTCTGGTCAGAATGGCTGCTATCAAAAAGTCTACAAACAATACATGCTGGAGAGGGTGTGGATAAAAGAGAACCTGCTTACACTGTTGGTTGGAATGAAAACTAGTACAACCACTATGGAGAACAGTGTGGAGATACCTTAAAAAACTGGAAAGAGAACTGTCATATGACCCAGCAATTCTACTGCTGGGCATATACACTGAAGAAACCAGAATTGAAAGAGACACATGTACCTCAGTGTTCATCACAACACTGTTTACAATAGCCAGGACATGGAAGCAACCTAGACGTCCATCGGTAGACTAATGGATAAGAAAGCTGTGGTACATGTACACAATGGAACCATGATGGTCTGATCACTCACCTAGAGCCAGACATCCTGGAATGTGAAGTCAAATGGGCCTTAGGAAGCATCACTGAACAAAGCTAGTGGAGGTGATGGAATTCCAGTTGAGCTGGAATTCCTAAAAGATGATGCTATGAAATTGCTACAATCAATATACCAGCAAATTTGGAAAACTCAGCAGGAGCCACAGGACTGGAAAAGATTAGTTTTCATTCCAATTCCAAAGAAACACAATGTAAAATAATGTTCAAACTACCACACAATTGCACTCATCTCAGACACTAGCAAAATAATGCTCAAAATTCCCCAAGTAAGGCTTCAGCAGTACATGAACTATGAACTTCCAGCTGTTCAACCTGGATTTAGAAAAGGCAGAGGAACCAGATATCAAATTGCCAACATCCTTTGGATCATCAAAAAAGCAAGAAAGTTCCAAAAAAATGTATCCATTATTGATTAAACCAAAGCCATTTACTGTGTGGATCAAAATAAATTGTGGAATATTCTTAAAGAGATGGGAATACCAGACTACCTGACCTGCCTCTTGAGAAACCTGTATGCAGGTCAAGAAGCAACAAAACTAGACATGAAACAACAGACTGGTTGTTGTATGTCAAGGCTGTATATTGTGACCCTGCTTATTTAAATTATATACAGGGTACAACATGCAAAATGCCAGGCTTGATGAAGCACAAACTGGATCAAGATTGCCAGGAGAAATATCAATAACCTCAGATAAGAGATGATACCACTCTTATGGCATAAAGCGAAAGAAGAACTAAAGAGCCTCTTGATGAAAGTGAAAGAGAGAGTGAAGAAGTTGGTTTAATACTCAACCTTCAGAAAATTAAGATCACGGAAACTGGTCCCACCCCTTCATGGCAAATAGATGGGGAAACAACAAAAACTGTGACAGACTTTAATTTGAGGGGCTCCAAAATCACAGCATATGGTGACTGCAGCCATGGAATTAAATGATGCTTGCTCCTTGGAAGAAAAGCTATGGCCAATCTAGACATCATATTAAAAAGCAGAGACAGTACTTGGCCAAAAAAGGTCTGTCTTGTCAAAGCTACGGTCTTTCCAGTAGTCATGTATGGATGTGAGAATTGGACTATAAAGAAAGCTGAGCACCAAAGAATTGATGCTTTTACAGACAAACAACTAATCTCAAAAATATACAAGCAACTCCTACAGCTCAACTTCAGAAAAATAAATGACCCAATCAAAAAATGGGCCAAAGAACTAAATAGCCATTTCTCCAAAGAAGACATACAGATGGCTAACAAACACATGAAAAGATACTCAACATCACTCATTATCAGAGAAATGCAAATCAAAACCACTATGAGGTACCATTTCACGCCAGTCAGAATGGCTGCGATCCATAAGTCTACAAGCAATAAATGCTGGAGAGGGTGTGGAGAAAAGGGAACCCTCTTACAATGTTGGTGGGAATGCAAACTAGTACAGCCACTATGGAGAACAGTGTGGAGATTCCTTAAAAAACTGGAAATAGAACTGCCTTATGATCTAGCAATCCCACTGCTGGGCATACACACTGAGGAAACCAGAAGGGAAAGAAACAGGTGTACCCCAATGTTCATCGCAGCACTGTTTATAACAGCCAGGACATGGAAGCAACCTAGATGTCCATCAGCAGATGAATGGATAAGAAATCTGTGGTACATATACACAATGGAGTATTACTCAGCCATTAAAAAGAATACATTTAAATAAGTTCTAATGAGATGGATGAAACTGGAACCTATTATACAGAGTGAAGTAAGCCAGAAAGAAAAACACCAATACAGTATACTAACGCATATATATGGAATTTAGAAAGATGGTAACAATAAACCTGTGTATGAGACAGCAAAAAAGACACTGATGTATAGATCAGTCTTATGGACTCTGTGGGAGAGGGAGAGGGTGGGGAGATTTGGGAGAATAGCAGTGAAACATGTATAATATCATGTATGAAACGAGTCGCCAGTCCAGGTTCGATGCACGATACTGGATGCTTGGGGCTGGTGCACTGGGACGACCCAGAGAGAGGGCATAGGGAGGGAGGAGGGAGGAGGGTTCAGGATGGGGAACACAGGTATACCTGTGGCGGATTCATTTTGATATTTGGAAAAACTAATACAATATTGTAAAGTTTAAAAATAAAATAAAATTAAAAAAAAAAAAAAGAATTGATGCTTTTGAACTGTCTTTTTGGAAAAGACTCTTGAGACTCCCTTGGACTACAGGGAAATCCAACCAGTCTATACTAAGGAAATCAGTCCTGAAGATTCATTGGAAAGACTAATGTTAAACCTGTAACTCCAATAATTTAGCCACCTGATGTGAAGAATCACTTGAATAGACCCTGATGCCGGGAATTATTGAAGGTGGGAAGAGAAGCGGGTGAGAGAGGATGAGATGGTTGGATGGCATCACTGACACAATGGACATGAGTTTGAGCAAACTCTCAGAGTTGGTGATGGACAGGGAATCCTGGCATGCTGCTGTCCATGGGGTCACAATGAGTCAGACAGGATTGAGCAAATGAACTAAACTGAACTGATCTCCATGTGCCTCTCATTTCTGATCACTTAACTTGCATCTAAAAATTTGGACCATGTTTTTCCCATGTCTCTGAAAATAATTGTCCAAAAGTCAAAGAAATTAGCATTCTCTGGTCTGACTTTAGTACTCAGAAGACCCAGAAGCCAATCAGCCTTTCCCCAAACTCTGTTGTGAATGTGTACTTTCATTTGGTGAACTATGCCCTTCCCCTAAGTGCATCTAGTCATTGTGTCTGTGTCTGAAAATCCTAATTTGTACTAGAGTTGTCTGGGCTCTTAATTCTCTTCCTGAGGCTGCTTCTTTAGATGTATGGCTCCATTTTTACCAAGAAAATGTGATTAAGATACTGCTACTGGTTGCTTGGGGGCCTCCTTGATGGCTCAGTGTTAAAGAAGCTTCTTGCTAGTGCAGGAGACACAAGTTTGATCCCTGTAGGAAGATCCCCTGGAGCAGTAAAAGGCAACCCACTTCTGTATTCTTGCCTGGGAAATCCCATGAACGGAGGAGCCTAGCAGGTCCAGAGTGTTCCAAAAGAATCAGATATGACTTAGCAACTAAAAAACAACAGTTGGTTGCTTCAGTTGTTTACCTGACAACCAGTCTTCATTTCTACTGCATTACCTCCAAATAAACAAAGAAACCACTAACAACATGCATGAAAAGCTTCCTACAGCCTGGTGTCTTACTTTCCAACAGACTGTCTTGACCCTAAACACATTATTCCCCCATACCCTGAGACTGGTCTAATTTTCAGGACATGAAGCTATTTTTGCTCTTCGTAGATCATATACAAGATATTATACTATATGGCTTAAAACTAAACATTCATAAAACTAAGATCATGGAATCTGGTCCCATCACTTCATGGCAAATAAATGGGGAAGCAATAGCAACCATGACAGACTTTATTTTCTTGGGTTCCAAAATCACTGAAGATAGTGACTGCAGCCATGAAATTAAAAGAGGCCTGCTCCTTGGAAGAAGAGCTATGACAAACCTAGACAGCATAATTAAAAGCAGAGAGTTCTTTGGCCCATTTTTTGATTGGGTCGTTTATTTTTCTGGAGTTGAGCTGTAGGAGTTGCTTGTATATTTTTGAGATTAGTTGTTTGTCGGTTGCTTCATTTGCTATTATTTTCTCCCATTCTGAAGGCTGTCTTTTCACCTTGCTTAGAGTTTCCTTTGATGTGCAGAAGCTTTTAAGGTTAATTAGGTCTCATTTGTTTATTTTTGCTTTTATTTCTAATATTCTGGGAGGTGGGTCATAGAGGATCCTGCTGTGATGTATGTCAGAGAGTGTTTTGCCTATGTTCTCCTCTAGGAGTTTTATAGTTTCTGGTCTTACGTTTAGATCTTTAATCCATTTTGAGTTTATTTTTGTGTATGGTGTTAGAAAGTGGTCCAGTTTCATTCTTTTACAAGTGGTTGACCAGATTTCCCAGCACCACTTGTTAAAGACATTGTCTTTAATCCATTGTATATTCTTGCCTCCTTTGTCAAAGATAAGGTGTCCATATGTGCGTGGATTTATCTCTGGGCTTTCTATTTTATTCCATTGATCAATATTTCTGTCTTTGTGCCAGTACCATACTGTCTTGATAACTGTGGCTTTGTAGTAGAGCCTGAAGTCAGGTAGGTTGATTCCTCCAGTTCCATTCTTCTTTCTCAAGATCACTTTGGCTATTCGAGGTTTTTTGTATTTCCATACAAATTGTGAAATTATTTGTTCTAGCTCTGTGAAGAATACTGTTGGTAGCTTGATAGGGATTGCGTTGAATCTATAAATTGCTTTGGGTAGTATACTCATTTTCACTATATTGATTCTTCCAATCCATGAACATGGTATATTTCTCCATCTATTAGTGTCCTCTTTGATTTCTTTCACCAGTGTTTTATAGTTTTCTATATATAGGTCTTTTGTTTCTTTAGGTAGATATATTCCTAAGTATTTTATTCTTTCCATTGCAATGGTGAATGGAATTGTTTCCTTAATTTCTCTTTCTGTTTTCTCATTATTAGTGTATAGGAATGCAAGGGATTCCTGTGTGTTGATTTTATATCCTGCCACTTTACTATAGTCATTGATTAGTTCTAGTAATTTTCTGGTGGAATCTTTAGGGTTTTCTATGTAGAGGATCATGTCATCTGCAAATAGTGAGAGTTTTACTTCTTCTTTTCCAATTTGGATTCCTTTTATTTCTTTTTCTGCTCTGATTGCTGTGGCCAAAACTTCCAAAACTATGTTGAATAGTAATGGTGAAAGTGGGCACCCTTGTCTTGTTCCTGACTTTAGAGGAAATGCTTTCAATTTTTCACCATTGAGGATCATGTTTGCTGTGGGTTTGTCATATACAGCTTTTATTATGTTGAGGTATGTTCCTTCTATTCCTGCTTTCTGGAGAGTTTTTATCATAAATGGATTTTGAATTTTGTCAAAGGCTTTCTCTGCATCTATTGAGATAATCATATGGTTTTTATTTTTTCAATTTGTTAATGTGGTGTATTACATTGATTGATTTATGGATATTGAAGAATCCTTGCATCCCTGGGATAAAGCCCACTTGATCATGGTGTATGATCTTTTAATGTGTTGTTGGATTCTGATTGCTAGAATTTTGTTAAGGATTTTTGCATCTATGTTCATCAGTGATATTGGCCTGTAGTTTTCTTTTTTTGGGATCTTTGTCAGGTTTTGGTATTAGGGTGATGGTGGCCTCATAGAATGAGTTTGGAAGTTTACCTTCCTCTGCAATTTTCTGTAAGAGTTTGAGCAGGATAGGTGTTAGCTCTTCTCTAAATTTTTGGTAGAATTCAGCTGTGAAGCCGTCTGGACCTGGGCTTTTGTTTGCTGGAAGATATTTGATTACAGTTTCAATTTCCATGCTTGTGATGGGTCTGTTAAGATTTTCTATTTCTTCCTGGTCCAGTTTTGGAAAGTTGTACTTTTCTAAGAATTTGTCCATTTCTTCCACGTTGTCCATTTTATTGGCATATAATTGTTGATAGTAGTCTCTTATGATCCTTTGTATTTCTGTGTTGTCTGTTGTGATCTCTCCATTTTCGTTTCTAACTTTGTTGATTTGATTTTTCTCCCTTTGTTTCTTGATGAGTCTGGCTAATGGTTTGTCAATTTTATTTATCCTTTCAAAGAACCAGCTTTTGGTTTTGTTGATTTTTGCTATGGTCTCTTTTGTTTCTTTTGCATTTATTTCTGCTCCAATTTTTAAGATTTCTTTCCTTCTACTAACCCTGGGGTTCTTCATTTCTTCCTTTGCTAGTTGCTTTAGGTGTAGAGTTAGGTTATTTATTTGACTTTTTTCTTGTTTCTTGAGGTGTGCCTGTATTGCTATGAACTTTCCCCTTAGGACTGCTTTTACCATGTCCCACAGGTTTTGGGTTGTTGTGTTTTCATTTTCATTCGTTTCTATGCAAATTTTGATTTCTTTTTTGATTTCTTCTGTGATTTGTTGGTTATTCAGCAGTGTGTTGTTCAGCCTCCATATGTTGGAATTTTTAATAGTTTTTCTCCTGTAATTGAGATCTAATCTTACTGCATTGTGGTCAGAAAAAATGCTTGGAATGATTTCTATTTTTTTGAATTTACCAAGGCTAGCTTTATGGCCCAGGATGTGATCTATAGAACTAAATAGACATTTCTGCAAAGAAGACATACAGATGGCTAACAAACACATGAAAAGATGCTCAACATCACTCATTATCAGAGAAATGCAAATCAAAACCACTATGAGGTACCATTTCACACCAGTCAGAATGGCTGCGATCCAAAAGTCTACAAATAATAAATGCTGGATAGGGTGTGGAGAAAAGGGAACCCTCTTACACTGTTGGTGGGAATGCAAACTAGTACAGCCACTATGGAGAACAGTGTGGAGATTCCTTAAAAAACTGGAAATAGAACTGCCTTATAATCCAGCAATCCCACTGCTGGGCATACACACTGAGGAAACCAGAAGGGAAAGAGACACGTGTACCCCAATGTTCATCGCAGCACTGTTTATAATAGCCAAGACATGGAAGCAACCTAGATGTCCATCAGCAGATGAATGGATAAGAAAGCTGTGGTACATATACACAATGGAGTATTACTCAGCCATTAAAAAGAATACATTTGAATCAGTTCTAATGAGGTGGATGAAACTGGAAGCTATTATACAGAGTGAAGTAAGCCAGAAGGAAAAACATAAATACAGTATACTAACGCATATATATGGAATTTAGAAAGATGGTAACAATAAACCTGTGTATGAGACAGCAAAAGAGACACTGATGTATAGAACAATCTTATGGACTCTGTGGGAGAGGGAGAGGGTGGGAAGATTTGGGAGAATGGCAATGAAATATGTAAAATATCATGTAGGAAACGAGTTGCCAGTCCAGGTTCGATGCACGATGCTGATGCTTGGGGCTGGTGCCCTGGGACAGCCCAGAGGGATGGTATGGGGAGGGAGGAGGGAGGAGGGTTCGGGATGGGGAACACATGTATACCTGTGGCGGATTCATTTCGATATTTGGCAAAACTAATACAATTATGTAAAGTTTAAAAATAAAATAAAATTAGAAGAAAAAAAAAAAAAGCAGAGAGGACTTTGCTGACAATATCCATCTAATCAAATCTGTGGTTTTTTCAGTAGTCATGTATGGATGTAAGAGTTGGACCAGAAACTCTTAAAGAAAGCTGAGCACCGAAGAATTGATGCTTTTGAAATGTGGTGTTGGAGAAGACTCTTGAGAGTCCCTTGGACTACAAGTATATCAAACCAGTCAATCCTAAGAATTTGATCATTGGAAGGACTGATGCTGAAGCTGAAACTCCAGTACTCTAGCCACCTGATGCAAAGAGCTGACCGATTAGAAAAGACCCTGATGCTGGGAAAGACTGAAGGCAGGACAAGAAGGGCAAGACAGAGGATCAGCATGTTGGATGGCATCACTGACTCAATGGAAATTAGTTTGAGCAAGCTATGGGAGCTGGTGAGGTACAGGGAAGCCTGGCATATTGCAGTTCATGCAGTTGCAAAGAGTTGGACATGACTGTGTGACTGAACTGAGCTGATATCATCAATGGCACAAATGAACTTATTTACAAAACAGAAATTGAGTCACAGATGTAGAAAACAAACATGGTTAATAGAGAGGAAGAGGGGAGAGAGATAAACTGGGAGATTGGAATTGACATGTACACACTACTAAATATAAAATGGATAACTAATAAGGATCTACTATATAGTACATGGAACTCTACTCACTCTGTAATAATCTACATGGAAAAATAAATCTAAAAAAGAGGGATATATGTATATGTATGACTGATTCACTTTCTGTGCAGCAAAGCTAGCACACTGTAGATCAGCTAGACCCCAATAAAAATCTAGAAAAATGATATAATACTGCCTTCCTTTAAATTACAAGGCATTTATAAATTTAAAGAATATCAGATCAGATCAGATCAGATGAGTTGCTCAGTCGTGTCTGACTCTTTGCGATCCCATGAATCGCAGCACGCCAGGCCTCCCTGTCCCTCACCAACTCCCGGAGTTCACTGAGATTCACGTCCATCGAGTCAGTGATGCCATCCAGCCATCTCATCCTCTGTCATCCCCTTCTCCTCTTGCCCCCAATCCCTCCCAGCATCAGAGTCTTTTCCAATGAGTCAACTCTTCGCATGAGGTGGCCAAAGTACTGGAGTTTCAGCTTTAGCATCATTTCTTCCAAAGAACACCCAGGGGTGATCTCCTTTATGATGGACTGGTTGGAACTCCTTGCAGTCCAAGGGACTCTCAAGAGTCTTCTCCAACACCACAGTTCAAAAGCATCAATTCTTCGGCACTCAGCCTTCTTCACAGTCCAACTCTCACATCCATACATGACCACAGGAAAAACCATAGCCTTGACTAGACGGACCTTTGTTGGCAAAGTAATGTCTCTGCTTTTGAATATGCTATCTAGGTTGGTCATAACTTCCCTTCCAAAGAGTGTCTTTTAATTTCATGGCTGCAGTCACCATCTGTAGTGATTTTGGAGCCCAGAAAAATAAAGTCTGACACTGTTTCCACTGTTTCCCCATCTATTTCCCATGAAGTAATGGGACCAGATGCCATGATCTTCGTTTTCTGAATGTTGAGCTTTAAGCTGACTTTTTGACTCTCCACTTTCACTTTCATCACCAGGCTTTTTAGTTCCTCTTTACTTTATGCCATAAGGGTGGTGTCATCTGCATATCTGAGGTTATTGATATTTCTCCCGGCAATCTTGATTCCAGCTTATGGTGAACATTAAATATGATTCATAAAGCTTAGTCTTATATTTGGCTTTACAAATAAAAAATACAGTAATCAATAGGCAGGGCTGTTTTGAATGTATGCAGCACTGCTTGTTCTGATATGAGATTGTAGCACATTCTAGATTGCAAATAATATGGTTTATGAGATAAAACATGTACACTAAAGATAACGAAAAAGCAATATAAATCAGCATATAATTTTGCAATTCTGAATGCATTAAAAATTGACTCCTTATTATGTATTCAATATTTTCTGGGTTTTGAAGTGACCACAAATAAGAATCAAATTTAGCCATCAAGAAGTTTAGAGTCTAAAAGAAGGAAGAAAGCAATCAAGCATGTTCAGAATGGTGAGTAAAGTGATATAGTTAAGTTCTGGACACAAAAGCACTGTAGGAGAAGATGCCCTGTACCTAGACTTTGAGCCAGGTTAGGAAGACTTCCTTGGGTAAGTGGATCAAAACCAATATAGAAAGATTTAAGGCAAAGAGCATTTCAGGCTGAGAACAGCCAAAAAACTGATGGCATTGAGCTCACATATAATTTCTACAAACACTGAATACTTGATGCTCATTCAGTCTTACCTTTTTAAATCAGCTCTGTCATTAATCAGTTACACAGCCTTGGGAATGTTGCTTGAATATTTTGAAACTGAAGTTATTCAACCACATGAAAAAGTGTTTAGACTTGGCCATCTCTTCACTTCCTTCCAGTCCTCTGTGGGTCACTTTTCCATAAGCAAGGAGAGAAAAACAGGTATTAATGAAATGGAGCAGGACCCTATGTTCCTTGTCCCCCATGCCCTCTGCTTGCCCTCTGTCTGTGGAAAAACTTTAGCCAAACACTATGTTTAATCAGGGAAATGAGAATTAAGAAACAAAGGAAAACAGTGAAAGGAGACCAAATAGTTAGAGGTTAGTCATTAAGCATAGTCAAGGACATTTCGTTTCTTCTCCAGGTCTACAGATAATATTCTGAGCCATATCCTGTGTCCTATAGATACTGAACCCCCACCAGGTAAGAGAAGTTAACTACCCAATGACCAGACTGTACCTATGACCTAAGGAAGCTGCCACAGTTCTGAGACTGGCCTCAGAGAAATGGGAGGAAACCAGCCCTGGAACTGAGGATTGCTGCTGCTGCTAAGTCGCTTCAGTCCTGTCCAACTTTGTGCCACCCCATAGACAGCAGCCTACCAGGCTCCTCCTTCCCTGGGATTCTCCAGGCAAGAATACTGGAGTGGGTTGCCATTTCCTTCTCCAATGCATGAAAGTGAAAATTGAAAGTGAACTTGCTCAGTCGTGCCCGACTCTTAGCGACCCCATGGACTGCAGCCCACCAGACTTCTTCATCCATGGGATTTTCCAGGCAAGAGTACTGGAGTGGGTTGCCATTGCCTTCTCCGGATGGACAACTGAGGATTAAGGACCTGAGGATTAAGGGCATCTAAAACCGTCAAGAAGACGCTGGTCAGACCACCCATGACCAATTTCAAGATGATTGTCAGAGCTGACTATACTTTTTCTGCACGTAACCTCCTCCTCTGCCTACAAAAACTCTTGCCCACTGACTGTCCGGGGCAGTTGGGGGGGGGTGGTGGTGGCGGGAGTGCAGGAGTCAGTCTTTGGAGGGGCACCCTCTGTCCCCCGCTGGTTGCCAGAATTCAGAAAAAAAGAAAAAAGAAATCTTTCTTACCCACCAACCTGGCCTCCTTATTGGCTTTTCAGAGGCAACAGCCAGACCTGATTTGGTTACATTGCTGCTGCTGCTAAGTTGCTTCAGTCGTGTCCGACTCTGTGTGACCCCATAGATGGCAGCCCACCAGGATTCCCCGTCCCCGGGATTCTCCAGGCAAGAACACTGGAGTGGGTTGCCATTTCCTTCTCCAACTCATGAAAGTGAAAAGTGAAAGTGAAGTCGCTCAGTCATGTCCGATTCGTAGCGACCCCATGGACTGCAGTCCACCAGGCTCCTCTGTCCGTGGGATTTTCCAGGCAAGAGTACTGGAGTGGGGTGCCATTGCCTTCTCCGTTGGTTACATTAGGACTCATGAAATGAATTGTATCCTCTATCTTGACCTTAGATGCTGCTGCTGCTGCTAAGTCGCTTCAGTCGTGTCCGACTCTGTGTGACCCCATAGAGGGCAGCCCACCAGGCTCCCCCCATCCCTGGGATTCTCCAGACAAGAACACTGGAGTGGGTTGCCATTTCCTTCTCCAATGCATGAAAGTGAAAAGTGAAAGTGAAGTAGCTCAGTCGTGTCCAACTCTTAGCGATCCCATGGACTGCAGCTTACCAAGCTCCTCTATCCATGGGATTTTCTAGGCAAGAGTACTGGAGTGGGGTGCCATGGCCTTCTCCGACCTTAGATAACCTGACACAACTATAATCAACAAAGCCACTCTACTGACACGGGGTTGTGATGAAGGCAAGTGCAGTTCTATTTTGGGGCACCAAGCAAGAAGTGCAAAGCAGCAAGTTAGGGCGGGGGTAGGGGAGGGGAAACAGACTTGCCCAAAGCAGTTCAGCAAAGCATTTGTTTTGCTTGTGATCATCAAGTAGGTAATTTCTTCCATCTGGTGATTTTTTTTAGCATCTGTAACACAGATACTGTTATCTGGGTACTTCAGAGAGAAAATAAAGCAGAGGATATGGGGGAGGGTCTGTCTCCAGAAGCCCCAATAGGGTACTGCTCTGTTACCAAATCACTTATATTCACGACTTCTTAATACATTTATATTTAATCCTTTGACAGAAAACAACACAATTCTATAAAACAATTATCCTTCAATAAAAAAATAAGTTTTTTTATTTATTTTATTTTATTTAACCAAATAAAAGTTAATTATGGTATATACTCTTGATATAAAGTATGCCTTACAAAAGCAAAAATAGCACTTGTTCAATCAATGATAAAATAAGGAAGCAGGTTGGTTATTCAAATCAGTTGTTGTATTGCTCCCTTGTTTCCAATAAAATTCTACAGATCACAAGAATATAGATGATAAGAATGTCATTTTAAACCACTATTTGTATTCATACTAAAAGGCAGGGGATAAGAAGGAAATTTTTAATAACTGTACTCCACCCATTACAAAACTCAAATTGATTTGACTTCAGGGTGAGGGCTAAAACATATGCAATGTGTTAAAAAGCACAAATCTACACTATTGTTCAACACACTGTTATCATTACTACTACACCATTTTCTCTTCAGACTTGCATGCACAAAGTTTTAAGAAAATGATTGCAATCAATCTTTTAATAACCTAAGTGCAGTTCTTTTAAAGTCTAATATCTATGGCTGAGGGAGTTTTAGTCATTCTTTGCCTCAGTTTTCCCATGCAAACAGATAACAGTTTTATCTATATCATAAATTCAGCCTCTCAACCCTCACCCCCGGTAATATCCTGACCTTCAAAACAGTAGTAAAGAAGAAAGAGAAGCCAGAATGTAATAATTTGCTAACCTCCTGGCTTGAACATTACAAACCCAGATGTTCTGATACTTTTATTTAATTGTAAGTCTGGGTAAGATTTATTGTGAGTACTGCTTTCTGTGAAAAGAAAAAGAGGAAAGAGGAGAAAAGGAGAACAGTAACTTAAAGCACAAAAATGAATTAGTAACAAATTAGCAGTTTTACTTCTATTTTCCAAGTGAATGCTTTAGCTGACAAATTACACGTTTCTTCTCTTTGAAAAAAAAAATTAATAAGTGATATATAATTTACAATATTGTGTTAGTTTCAGGTATACAATAAGGTGATTCAGATATATATATATCTGAATATATATATTCCTTTTCAGATTCTTTTCCATTATATGTTACACAGTAGGTCCTTTGTAATCAATGATATCATTCTGAGAGAGTCATTTCCTAGGCAGGTTGATAGGGAGTCTAGGGGTCCCCAAGGAGAGAGGGGTCTGGAATTCTCAAGGAGGAATAAAGGACACACTTTTTTTCTTTCTCCACATTCCTTAGGATTATATAACAATAATGTATCCTGCCTAAGGACAGTCTTTGGATTCAACCTTCTGTTATCTTAAAATTATGGGAGTAGACCTGGTCTTTACAAGGATGTATCTTGCCTGAGGACAGTGTTATCTTAAAATGTAAATTATGGGAGTAGGTCTGATGAGGTCTTTACACCCTCCAGACATTCTTTGGATTATATAACCTCATTGTTAACACTAGCAAGAGGGTACTCTTTCTGCCCCCTTCTGATGCCTATGTCAGAAGCTTTCTCTATCTCCTTTATACTTTAATAAAACTTTACTACACAAAAGCTCTGAGCAATCAAGCCTCGTCTCTGGCCCTGGATTGAATTCTTCTCCTCCAGGGGCCAAGAATCCCGGTGTCTTCGCGTGATTCAACAACAACCTTTCAATTCTACATACACCATTCTGGAGCTTGCCTTTCATTATTGTTGTTCTGGCTATACCTCATAGCACTGTGGGATCTTAGTTCTCTGGACCAGAGATTGAACCATGTTCTCTGCATTGGAAGCACAGATTCTTAACCACTGGACCATCAGGAAGTCCGTGATTATCTATTTTATTTAGAGTAGTGTGTATCTGTCAATCCTGAACTCCTAATTTATCCCCCTGCCCCTGCTAACCCCTTTGGTAACCATCAGCCTGTTTTCAGTATCTGAGCCTATTTTTGTTCTGTAAGTAAGTTCATTTGTACCATTATTTTAGATTTTGCATACAAGTGACATCAAACATTTGACTTAATATGACATCATATGTCTGACTTAATATAATAATCTCTAGGTCCATGTTGCTGCAAATAGCATTATGTCATTTGTTTTATGGCTAACAAAATACTCATTTTTATATATAATTAGAGACTTTTTAAATGATAAAATATATTTTAGTAATGTATACTATTTTCAATAATAAAAGTATATTTTATTAAAGAACAGTGTAAAGCAATATACATCATCTTTGTCATAGGTCTTATTTATTGTGCCTGAGCATAGTGCTTTCTGAATCTTAAGAGTAATGAATTGAACCCTCCACCCCCATTATCTGGTATGGTCAGTAGACCAAGTAAAAGATGTGAAGTTATTTGAGAATAAAACATTATTTTTCACTTTCAAAAAGTGACTGCAATTTGTGTAAGGTACTAAGTGTTAAAGGGATCTGGCACATTAAAACAATCTAACAAAAACAAAACAATTCCAGTCCTAAATATTTTGTATGAATGCCTCTGGGCCCTTCAGAGGTGCTGCAGTAACCAACATAGTCCAAGAGTTATTTTTTCCTCTACTTTTGGGTCATCACTAATTAGCTTGAGCTATTTTTCAAATAGTCTCTTAGGGCTTAAATATAGGAAAAAAGAGCTTGTTCTTTATATTTAGAATAAAATATATATGGAATTTAGAAAGATGGTAACAATAACCCTGTGTACAAGACAGCAAAAGAGACACTGAAGTATAGAACAGTCTTATGGACTCTGTTGGAGAGGGAGAGGGTGGGAAGATTTGGGAGAACGGCATTGAAACACGTATAATATCATGTATGAAACGAGTTGCCAGTCCAGGTTCAATGCACGATACTGGATGCTTGGGGCTGGTACACTGGGACGACCCAGAGGAATGGTATGGGGAGGGAGGAGGGAGGAGGGTTCAGGATGGGGAACACATGTATACCTGTGGAGAATCCATTTCGATATTTGGCAAAACTAATACAATATTGTAAAGTTTAAAAATAAAATAAAAAATAAATTAAAAAAAAAGAATAAAATACCCAATGACAATTCTAAAATCACAAATATTCTGATTGGCAGATTCAAATACTTCAATATTTGAATGACCTGTAGCATATATATGTAAATGCTATGCTATGCTAAGTCACTTCGGTCGTGTCCGACTCTGTGTGACCCCATAGACGGCAGCCCACCAGGCTCCTCCGTCCCTGAGATTCTCCAGGCAAGAACACCAGAGTGGGTTGCCATTTCCTTCTACAATGCATGAAAGTGAAAAGAGAAATTGAAGTCGCTCAGTCGTGTCTGAATCTTAGCGATCACATGGACTACAGCCTACCAGGCTCCTCCGTCCATGGGATTTTCCAGGCAAGAGTACTGGAATGGGGTGCCATTGCCTTCTCCATATATGTAAATAGATATATCTAAATATGTCTGAAAATGTATGTATGTTTAAACAAACATATATATACTAGCATAGAATTTGTTTCCACCTGTGTCCAACTCTTTGCAACCCCATGGGCTGCAACACAACAGGCCTCCCTGTCCCTCACCATCTCCCAGAGTTTGCCCAAGTTCATGTTCATTGCATCCGTGATGCTGTCCAGGCATCTCATCCTCTGATGCCCTATTCTCCTTCTACCCATAATCTTCTGCAGCATCCAGGACTTTTACAACAAGTCATGTTTGCATTAGATGACCAAATCACCGGAGCTTCAGCTTCAGCATCAGTTCTTCGAGTGAATACTCAGGGTTGATCTCCCATAAGATTGATTGGTTTGATCTTGCTGTTCAAGGGACTTTCCGGTGTCTTCCAGCACGACAATTCAAAGGCATCAATTTGTTGATGTTCTGGCTTCCGTAAGGTCCAGCTCTCACAACTGTATGTGACCACTGGGAAGACCATAGCCTGGACTATACAGACTTTGTCAGCAGAGTAATGTCTGCTATTCAACACAGAATCTAGGTTTGTCATTGCTTTCCTGCCAAGAAGCAATCATCTTATGATGTCATGGCTGCAGTCACAATCTGCAGTGATTTTAGAGCACAGGAAGAGGAAATCTATCACTACTTCCACCTTTTCCCCTTCTATTTGCTGTGCAGTAATGGGCCCAGATGCGATGATCTTAGTTTCTTAAATACTTAGTCTTAAGCTGGCTCGTCTACTCCTCTCTGTCACGCTCATCAAGAGGCTCTTGAATTCTGTCAAGAGAATGCACTAGACATAGCAAATATCCTTTCTGAACAACACAAGAGATGGCTTTACACACGGATATCACCAAATGGTCAATACCAAAATCAAACTGATTACATTCTTGTAGTCGAAGATGGAGAAGCTGTACAGTCAGCACAAACAAGGGCCAGAGCTGACTGTGGCTCAGATAATCAGCTGTTCATAGCAAAATTCGGGCATAAACTAAAGAAAACTGGGAAAAATACTAGGTCAGTCAGGCATGACTTAAATCAAATCCTGTATGAATTCACAACAGAGGTAATAAATAGATTCAAGGGATTAGATCTACTTAACTGTGTGTCTGAAGAACTATGGACAGAGGTTTGTAATACTGTACAGGAGGCAGAAAACAAAACTATCCCAAGGAAAAAGAAAAGCAAGAAGGCAAAGTGGTGATCTGAGGAGGCTTTACAAACATCAGAAGAATGGAGAAGTGAAAAGCAAGTGAAAGAGGGAAAGGTAAATCCAATTAAATGCAGAGTTTCAAAGAATAGCTAGCAGAGACAAGAAGGCCTTCTTCAATGAACAGGTTTTAATAATAAAAGAAACAACAAAAGGGGAAAGACTAGAGATCTCTTCAGGAAAATTGGAAACATCAAGGGACCATTATATCCAAAGATGGGCACAATGAAGGATAAAAACCTAGTAGACACTGAAGAGATAAAGATGGAAAAATTACATGGAAAAACTGTATTAAAAAGATCTTAATGAACCAGATTACTATGATGGTGTGGTTAGTGACCTAGAGCCAGACATTCTGGAGTTCAAGTGGGCCTTCAGAAGCACTGCTGTTAACAAAGCTAGTAGATGTAATGAACTTCCAGAAGAACAATTCAAACCCCTAAAGGATGATGCCAACAAGGTTTTACATTCCTTATGTCAGCAGATCTGAAAGACCCAGCAGTGGCCACAGGACTGGAAAAGGTCAATCTTCATCACAATTGCCAAGAAGGATAGTACCAAAGAATGTGCCAGCCATCAGACAGTTGCTCTCATCTCCCATGCTAGTAAGGTCATGCTTAAAATCCTGCATGCAAGGCTTCAGCATTATGTGAACCAAGAACTTCCAGATGTCCAAGCTGGGTTTAGAAAAGGAAGAGGAACTAGAGATCAAACTGCCAGCATTCACTGGATTATAGAGAAAGTAAAACATCTTTCTCTATAATCAGATGTCAGAAAAACATCAATCTCTTTTTCATCAACTATACTAAAGCCTTTGACTGTGTGGATCATTACAAACTGTGTAAAGTGCTTAGAGAGATGGGAATATCAGACCATCTTACCTGTCTCCTGAGAAACCTGAATGTGGTTCAAGAAACAGCAGTGAGAACCCTGTGTGGGAAACTGACTGGTTCAAGACTGAGAAAGGAGTACCACACGGCTGTCTGTGGTCACCCTGTCTGTTCAACCTACATGCTGAAGACATCACAGAAATGCTGGGTGGGCTGAGTTACAAGCTGGAACACAGTATTATATACACATAAATATTACTATCTTCTTTCTCAGACACACACACCATGTGTTTTATTATATTTCTCTTCTGTCCATGGAATTCTCCAGCCAAGAATACTGGAATGGGCTTCCATTCCTTTCTCCAGGGAATCTATCCAACCAAGGGATGGAAAATGGGTCTCCTGCACTGCAGGCAGATTCTTTACCATCTGAGCCACCAGGGAAGCCCAGTCTAAGATTAAAAAGTTGAATGTCTATATTTTTCATCTCCCTTTTCCCATCTTCTTCTGGGTTACAATGTGACATAATTTCCCTTATGATGATTTTTTTAAAGTACAACCTCTTTGGATGCATGTTGATGTATGGCAAAACCAATACAATATTGTAAAGCAAAAAAATAAAAAATAAAATAATAAAAAAAAAAAAAAAAAAAAAAGAATTCCTTTGAGGATAGGAGGCAAAAAAATAAATAAATAAATAAATAAAATAAAGTATAACCTCTTATCTAGGTCTTAATTAACTGAAGAACTGCATAGAGGAAAAATTATGATTTGTATTTCCTAAGCTTAGTCCTTTAAAGCCATCACATTTTGTTTCTTCAAACTCCTTGGCCATGAACAACCAGTATATTTGAAGCGAGGGGTTGAATGAAACATAATTTGAGGTGGGGAAGCATATAAGTAGAATACATTAATTATTCCTTATATCAAAGTTATTTATCTACTTACACCAATATTAGTCCTCCCTTAGATTTGTGAAACTGCTTTGTGATGGGAATGGGAAGGAAGGGAGATAGCATAAATTGAAGTGAGCTTGAACAGTTTCCAGGTCTTGTTCAAGTGCAGACTTAAGAGCAACATATTGGTGCTTTCAGCAAAAATTTTAACTTGCCATCACATTTGTGGTAAAGAGACCTATAGCTTTTAAAGTATTGAATTAGAAAATGTGTTTTCCGTGATTATAACTAATATATGCTGCTGCTAAGTCGCTTCAGTCATGCCTGACTCTGTGCGACCCCATAGATGGCAGCCCACCAGGCTCCCCCATCCCTGGGATTCTCCAGGCAAGAACACTGGAGTGGGTTGCCATTTCCTTCTCCAGTGCATGAAAGTGAAAAGTGAAAGTGAAGTCGCTCAGTCGTGTCCGATTCTTAGCGACCCCATGGACTGCAGCCTTCCAGGCTCCTCCATCCATGGGATTTTCCAGGCAAGAGTACTGGACTGGGGTGCCACTGCCTTCTCCGATAACTAATATATAGTGAAATATAAATCATGGTTAAGGAGCTAAACTATTTTAATGGATTTAGTGACAATGTCTACTTCTTACAAGTTTAAACTAAGAAATGGGAAAAGATGTTTTTTCAACAAGCATATCTGTTCTTCAATAACATCAGTTCTAATATTGAGCCTTGACTGCTATTTTTATTTTCATTTCTACTAGTAAATTGTTCTTTATAATCCTTATCAAGATTATATTTTCTTAAATCAAAATATAAAATTTTACATTAGTATATTCCTAATATAAAATGTTGAATAATAAATCAAATCTTTAATAACCCATAGATTTTCATTTTAAGTGTTAAATTTATCTATATACTTCATGAAAAATTTTAATATGAATAGACTATAATGAATCAATACTGCATTATGTAATTTTAGAAGTTACTCTTTCATGTTTATTTTCCTTTATTCTGAAGGAGATCAGCCCTGGGATTTCTTTGGAAGGAATGGTGCTAATGCTGAAACTCCAGTACTTTGGCCACCTCATGCGAAGAGTTGACTCATAGGAAAAGACTCTGATGCTGGGAGGGAGTGGGGGCAGGAGAAGAAGGGGACGACAGAGGATGAGATGACTGGATGGCATCACTGACTCGATGGATGTGAGTCTGAGTGAACTCCGGGAAATGGTGATGGACAGGGAGGCCTGGCGTGCTGCGATTCACGGGATCGCAAAGAGTCGGACACGACTGAGCGACTGAACCGAACTGAACTGAACAGATGCTTTTGTGATGTCAGCTCCCCAGCTAATTTTTTAATTAATTAATTTCAATTGGAGGCTAATTAATTTACAATATTGTGGTGGGTTTTGCCATACATTCACATTAATCAGCCATGGGTGTACCTGTGTCCCTCATCCTGAACCCTCGTCCCAGTGCACCAGCCCTGAGCACCCTGTTTCATGCATCAAACCTGGACTGGCGATCTATTTCACATATGGTAATATACATGTTTCAATGCTATTCTCCCAAATCATCCAACCCTCACCTTTTCCCACAGAGTCCAAAAGTCTGTTCTTTACAGATATTTAAGTAAACATTAAGGGACATTTTTGCAGTATAATTATGCATATAAATTTAGTACACATTTCAACCATTTGCAAATGATTATAAACATGCACATTTCCATTTCTGATGTTACTGCCTTTTACCTGCTTGAGAGCAAAGATTATTTTTTTAATTTGCAAACTGAAGGTGTAGCCCTTAGTGCATGGTCAATGATGTTATAGATGAATAAACATTTCTCAAACCTCATTAATAAAAAAATGTAAATAGAGCTCCTGTCTTCTACAATTGTAAAATGCTCTCAAATATAATTTTGCATGAATATTTTAAAACAATATGAAAGTGAATGTCGCTCAATCATGTCCGACTCTTTGTGACTCCATGGACTGTATATTTTCCAGGCTAGAATACTGGACTGGGTGGCCGTTCTTTTCTCCAGGGGATCTTCCCAACCCAGGGATCAAACCGAGGTGTCCTGCATTACAGGTGAATTCTTTACTAGCTGTGCCACCAGAGAAGCCCTGCTACTCAAAATTATGTATAACATTTTGAATTTTAAAATGCTGATTAGTTTCATAGTGAGAAAAACAAGTCACAGTGATAAACCTCACTGTTCTCTAAAATACAAATATTTGCTGGAAAGCAGATGTTCCCAGATTAGGGGCATTGAATGAGCCTCTCAGATAAATTTATTTTAGAGACCTGGGTTACTAGAATTGTTGGAGTGGCATCGTTAAGAGAATTCTCAGTGAGAGAAATTTACTCTGCCATATTTCAAATAATGTTAGAAAGAAGAAACAAGCATTTCAAAGTGCATTTTCTTCTAGGAAATTCAAAGTTCTTCTAAGAATGGGTTAATTCATTTTTGCATGAGAAGAAAATGAATTTTCCTTTAATAACAGAATCACTGAACAGCAGTGCTTAATGATAATAACGACCAGCATTTTAAATCTTTTTAGTGTTCTTAGGCAGATGGCTACTAACAAGCAAATGGAACTCTGTAATTAATAAGCATTTTGTTCTGGTCAGACTGTATGTTTAATAAAGCCCATCTTTCATTTACTATATTTATTTAGCCTAATCTTTGTCAGGCAGTATGCTAGTTACTAAAAAAGAATAAATACAGAGATATACAGTATGGTGAAAAGACAGATATATATTAATTATTATACAAATAAATGCAAAATAAATATCTGAACAGAGTGACAGATGACAGTAATAAGCCATCATGAAAATTTAACAAATGAACAATATGATATTATATGATTTACTTAGTCAAAGGTGTCAGAACTATCTCTGTAAAACCTGATAGCAAAGTATGTTTCATTTCTTATATATGCTAATACCTATGTTTATTTGCATGTTAATTTGTTTCTTATTCATCACTTCAAGTACATCTGAGAAATAAAGATAATTTGAAGTTCAGTGCATCAAGTATCACACTAGAGATAAAGTTCACTGATGGAGTTCAGTCATGTGAGTACTCACTGCACACTGTCATCTTGATAGAAACCTATCTTTATAAAACATATTTTGATCTCCAAAAAAAGCATTTTGTATTTTTCAGGATAATAATGATTCTAAATGCAATGTCATTCAAATTTATCTTCAGGTTAAATCTTTAAAAGTATACACAGGACTGCTGGGAGGCAGTGGAGTATGAGAAACAGAAAGAAATTCTGTTAATAACTAGTTAATAACTAGTGAAACACCTGAAGCTAAGTGACATTTTATGGTCCTGTGTTATACAAACTCAGGGGAAGGAAAAGATACCATGATTTTTCAGTTATCTCTGAAAATTTTAACTATGATGTAAATACAGTAAAAATCTGTTAAACACTTAAAATACTTATGAACTATCTTGCTAGCTCCTTGTCCCTTTTCCAAACTTGTGTCTTCTCCTGAATTTCCCAGAAAATTGGGTGTCCCAATATTCACTCAACTACAGCAATTCAAAACTTGAACTTACTTTATACTTTTCTTTTCTTTTGTTAGTCAAATATTGATTATGTCACTAGTTAAGTTAGTACATACTAATACCACTCCAAATACCTTACTATATTTTAAAAGATATTTTATTTGTCTTCTGAAATTTTCACGAAACTCAGTACTTCCCAGCCTATCTAGAATCAGTCACCACCTCCTGCATAATTTAGTGTGGAAAAATAAATTTGTAAAATGTAACGTATATAAAGTACTAGAAAAATATAAGCAATGAAGATACATAAAACATAAAATCTATTTTATTAGAAGCAAGAAAGAAAATCACATTAAATAAATATATTCAGGATAAATATGATAGGACCAAAGTATAAACATTTTATACATTGTTATGGAAACTATGCAAGGGGATTGATATAGATAATTGCTTTTACAACTGATATATTTTTCCCCCTGCAGTATTAAATGAAGAAAACAGTGATTCCTCATATTAACCACCTACATGCAAACATTAAACAAGCCCATTTGTTATATTAAAACTCAAGATATTGATAAACAGAGTGTCTGTCCAATGTGTGCATATACTTTGACAACTGTAACTCAAAATGTATAAAGCCTTGCTTGTTGAGTTATCTGTTAGATTAAAGACATTATTCTTGGAAAAATAAGCCTATTTATCCTCTAGCTATGTTTTGTTTTAGTAACATACTGCAACAGTCAGTCTCACAGAAAAGTATTGATAAGTCATGAAAGTGGCTTTATAGCACCTTCAGTGAAATTCTAATGTTCATTTTTAATGTTGTATGCTCAGTCATGTCTAACTCTTTGCCATCCCATGGACTGTAGCCTGCCAGGCCCCTCTATTCATTGGATTTTCCAGGCAAGCGTATTTGAGTGGGTTGCCCTTTCTTATTCCAAGGAATATTCCCAACCCAGGGATCAGACCCATGTCCCCTGCATCTCCTGCATTGGCAGGCAGATTCTTTACCACCAGCACCACCTGAGAAAGCCCATCTTTAACTTTTATGAAAAAAAGCAAGTGTTGTATTTTCAAAGTTCATCTTTAAAATTTTATCCAGCTTCAATCATGTTTCTTATATGACTATAAATGAAGTATCTTTCCCTAGAAGAAATGAACACTAGTTCATGTATATTTTTGAGTTATATTTACTGAACTAAGCTTTGACTGTTATAAATTAAAACATGGTTCTATTTCTAGTAACTAGCAATAATACCTAGGCACATAAGCTGTCAGATTTCAGTAGGCATTTCCAAATACTTACTCTCAATTTCCATGCTTATGTTGTTCAAAAAAAAAAAAAGTCATTTACGGACCAGCAATAACCCATGAACCACACATAAAAAGCACTGACCCAGAATACCTAACCCTTAGTATTTTTGCTTTCTTCATTGTACAAGTTGAAGTGATCAGATGATTATAATATTCATTCTGTTAGAGTTTCCTCTTCACTCCCCAACTGAAATCCTTCAGTGATTCTGTACAGAATCTGCTGGTTTTGTTGTTGTTGTTCAGTCACTAAGTTGTGTCCAACTCTTTATGACCCCAAGGAATGCAGCAGGCCAGGCTTTCCTGTTCTCACTATCTCCCTGAGTTTGCTCAAATTCATATCCATTGAGTCAGTGATACCATCCAATCATCTAATCCTCTGTCACCCCCCTTTTCCTCTTGCCCTCAGTTTTCCCAGCATCAGAGTCTTTTCCAGTGAGTCAGCTCTTCACATCAAATGACCAAAGTGTTGAAGCTTCAGCTTCAGCATCAGTCCTTTCAACGAATATTCAGAATTGATTTCCTTTAGGATTGACTGGTTTGATCTCCTTGCAGTCCAAGGGACTCTCTAAAGTCTCCTCTAACACTACAGTTCAAAAACATCAATTCTTCGGTGCTCAGCCTTCTCTATGATACAACTCTCACACACATGCATGACTACTGGGAAAACCATAGCTTTGACTATACGGACGTTGGTCAGCAAAGTGATGTCTCTGCTTTTTAGTACTCTGTCTAGGTTTGTTATATCTTTTCTTCCAAGGAGCAAGCATCTTTTAATTTCATGGCTGCAGTCACTATCTGCAGTGATTTTGGAAAACAAAAAAATAAAATGTCACTGTTTCCATTGTTTCCCCATCTATTTGACATGAAGTGATGGGACCAGATGCCATCATCTTTGTTTTTTGAATGTTGAGTTTTAAGCCAGCTTTTTCAGTTTCCTCTTTCACCTTCATCAATAGGCTCTTTTAGTTTCTCTTCATTTTCTGCCATAAAGTAGTATCATCTGCATATCTCAGGTTGTTGATATTTCTCACAGCAACCTTGATTCCAGCTTGTGAGTCATCCAGCATGGCATTTAGTGTGATATAGTCCATAGAAGTTAAGTAAGCAGGGTGACAATATACAGCCTTGATATACTTCTTTCCAAATTTTTAACCAGTTTGTTTTTCCACATCCAGTTCTAAGTGTTGCTTCTTGTCTTGCATACAGGTTTCTCAGAAGACAGGTAAGGTGATCTGTTAATCCCATCTCTAAGAATTTTCCATTCTTTTCTTTTTTTTTTTTTTTTTTTTTTTAGCAATTATTTCTAATTTTATTTTATTTTTAAACTTTACAATATTGTATTAGTTTTACCAAATATCGAAATTAATCTGCCACAGGTATACCTGTGTTCCCCATCCTGAACCCTCTTCCCTCCTCCCTCCCCATACCCTCCCTCTGGGTCGTCCCAGTGCGCCAGCCCCAAGCATCCAGTATCGTGCATTGAACCTGGACTGGTGACTCGTTTCATACATGATATTATACATGTTTCACTGCTATTCTCCCAAGTCTCCCCACCCTCTCCCTCTCCCACAGAGTCCATAAGACTGATCTATACATCAGTGTCTCTTTTGCTGTCTCGTACACAAGGTTATTGTTACCATCTTTCTAAATTCCAAATATATGTGTTAGTATACTGTATTGGTGTTTTTCTTTCTGGCTTACTTCACTCTGTATAATAGGTTCCAGTTTCATCCATCTCCTTAGAACTGATTCAAATGTATTCCTTTTAATAGCTGAGTAATACTCCATTGTGTATATGTACCACAGCTTTCTTATCCATTCATCTGCTGATGGGCATCTAGGTTGTTTCCATGTCCTGACTATTATAAACAGTGCTGCGATGAACATTGGGATATACGTGTCTCTTTCCCTTCTGGTTTCCTCAGTGTGTATGCCCAGCAGTGGGATTGCTGGATCATAAGGCAGTTCTATTTCCAGTTTTTTAAGGAATCTCCACACTGTTCTCCATAGTGGCTGTACTAATTTGCATTTCTGAAGTTCACAGAGTCAAAGGCTTTAAGGTAGTCAATGAAGCGGAAATAGATTATATATTTTTGGAATTCCCTTACTTTTTCTATGATCTTTTGGATGTTGGCAATTTGGCCTCTTGTTCTTCTGCCTTTTCTAAACCTAGTTTATACACCTGGAAGATCTCATTTCACATACTGTAGAGAGTAAATAGCATCTATCAAGCATGGAGTATAGATACAAAACAGTGAAGTTTAACCCTGTGTTTAAAAAGGGTTATAAATGCAACAGAAAGACCATGCTTTCATCTACCTCAGCATCATTCCAATTCTTGACCAAGAAGAGAAGTAAACCCCTAGGGAAGAGAATTTCTTGCATAAAGACATCCTTGGAGTGTGCTGGGTTTTCCGCTCTGTGGAAAGGAGGAATCTAAAAATGAAGAATATCTGTTCCAGTAATGGTCACAAATTATCCACGATGATATGTATCCTCTGATTATCAACTCCTTTGCGGTCTTGTGTCATTTTCATGTACATCTTGCATGATTGGTCTCTCAGATGTGTCTGACTTTTTGCAACCCCTTGGACTATAGCCCACCAGGCTCCTCTGTTCATGGAATTTTCCAGGCAACCATACTGGAGTGAATTGTCACTTCCTACTCCAGGTGATCTTCCTGACCCAGCAATCAAACCTATGTCTCCTACATTGGCAGATGGGTTCTCTATCACTGAGCCTCCAGGGAAGCCCTTACAGAAAATGAGGGGTAGGTGTTCTAGTTGGTCAGTAGTGGAACCCAAGAAATGAGAAAATCATTCTGGTTTCTGTGAATTAGTATATGCTTAGTCGCTCAGTCATGTCCAACTCTGCGACATCATAAGCTGCACTCAACCAGGTTCCTCTGTCCATTGGAATTCTCCAGGAAAAAATACAGGAGTGGGTTGCCATGCCCTCCTCCTCCTCTATCACTAATTAGCATAATCCTTCTTCTTCATGATCAGTTACTGGAATTACAGAGTTTTTATTTATTTATTTTTTTTATTTTATTTTATTTTTAAACTTTACAATATTGTATTAGTTTTGCCAAATATCGAAATGAATCCACCATAGGTATACCTGTGTTTTTAAACTAAAGCCTATGGGGAGTTAGGTCAAATGTATGATGCTGCCCCAACAGACATTATTTATACTTTGATGTTGAGGAAAAATCATTGCAGACTTCATGTCATGTTCAGTTCAGTTCAGTTCATTCGCTCAGTAGTGTCCGTCTCTTTGTGACCCCATGAATCGCAGCACACCAGGCCTCCCTGTCCATCACCAACTCCCAGAGTTCACTCAAACTCACGTCCATTGAGTTGGTGATGCCATCCAGCCATCTCATCCTCTGTCGTCCCCTTCTCCTCCTGCCCCCAGTCCCTCCCAGCATCAGAGTCTTTTCCAGTGAGTCAACTCTTCGCATGAGGTGGCCAAAGTACTGGAGTTTCAGCTTTAGCATCATTTCTTCCAAAGAACACCCAGGGGTGATCTCCTTTAGAATGGACTGGTTGGATCTCCTTGCAGTCCAAGGGACTCGCAAGAGTCTTCTCCAACACCACAGTTCAAAAGCATCAATTCTTCGGCACTCAGCCTTCTTTACAGTCCAACTCTCACATCCATACATGACCACTGGAAAAACCATAGCCTTAACTAGACGGACTTTTGTTAGCACTGGCTAGCTCACATTCTCTCCCTCAGCTTCTCTCTCCACCCTTCTGGGAATATGTTCTGTTTCCCCAAGTCAGTCCTTTAAAGACTGTGTAAGTTACATTTTGTTCAGTGAAAGCACGCACAGGAGATGAGAGAGGAGGGTGAGTTTGCAATATCTGTGCCTCTGCTTATTACCTTCAGTGTCACTGTGGCTACATCACACCAAGGATCCTGCTAATCATGATCATTGCTGAGCCACCTTCTTAATAAAACTTTATTTTTCTCTGTGTTCCAATAATTGCTTCTTACTTTTTCCCCTTCAGGCTGAAAAATTATTTTTAAAATCCTACTGTTAGTAGTCCCAGAATAAATAGTGCATTCATTTTTGTAGTTTTCCTATACTCTGTCTGCCATGTCTAGTTAAGTGCCCCAATTTGACTCCGATGTCTAGACTTGGCAGGTCACTTACTGATACAGGAATTATTATGAGGATTGCCTCAGGGGAAAAAAGTCTAAAAATTGACTTTAGTATTTTGTTGATATACATATGTGTATCGTATGTGATATGATATGATATACATATATATTATAGAGACTCACGCATATAGGTGGAGAAGGAAATGGCAACGCACTCGAATATTTTTGCCTGGAGAATCCCAGGGTCAGAGGAGTCTTGTGGGCTGCCATCTATGGGGTTGCACAGAGTTGTACATGACTGAAGCAACTTAGCAGCAGCAGCACACACACAGGCAATTCTCCATAGTAATTTCAAACAACTACTATTGTACTACTATTAAGTGCAACCACAGGAAAACAATGATAAACAAAGAATGCCAGTCACAAAAGAATACATACTGCATAATTGCATGTACATAAGGTTCACAAAGAGGGAAAGTTAATTTATGGTGACAGAGTTCAGAGACGTGTTTTTCCACAGTGTTGTAGTAATTTCCCTGGAGAAGGAAATGGCAACCCACGCCAGTATTCTTTCCTCGAGAACACCATGGACAGAGGAGCTGGTGGGGTTGCAAAACGTTGGACACAGCTGAATGACTAACACAGTAGTAATTGGATGGAATCAAAAAGACTGACACTGTGCTGGAAAAGTTCATATTTTGACCTGAGTCACATTCACTCTGATTTGTAAATATGTAAATTTTGGCATCCATTCCCATCACTTCATTTCAAATAAATGGGGAAACAAGGGAAAACATGACAGACTTTATTTTCTTGGGCTCCAAAATCGCTGCAGATGGTGACTGCAGCCTTGAAATTAAAAGATGCTTGCTCCTTGGAAGAAAAGCTATGACCAACCTAGACAGCATATTAAAAAGCAGAGATATTACTTTGCCAACAAAGGTCTGTCTAGTTAAAGAGTTTTTCCAGTAGTCATGTGTGGATGTGAGAGTTGAACTATAAAGAGGACTAGGCACTGAAGAAGTGATGCTTTTGAACTGTGGGGTTGGAGAAGATTCTTTGGAGTCCCTTGGGCAGCAAGAAATATTCAACCAGTCCATCCTAAAGGAAATCAGTCCTGAATATTCACTGGAAGGACTGATGCTGAAATTGAAGCCCCAATATGTAAGCCACCTGATGCAAAGAACTGACTCATTGGAAAATACCTTGATGCTGGGAAAGATTGAAGGCAGAAGGAGAAGGGGACAGCGGATGAGATGGTTGGGTTGCATCACTGACTCAATGGACATGATTTTGAGCAATCTCTGGGAGTTGGTGATGGACAGGGAAGCTTGGCATCCATGGGGTCGAAAGAGTCGGACACGACTGAGTGACTGAACTGAACTGACTGAAAGTTTATCTTATAGAAGTCAATGTTTATTAGATGCAACCTTTATCTCAATTTTTAAAAAGTGAAATCCAGACTTACTCTCTAGCTTTGTTTGTGTTTGGAAAGTTTGTATCACCAGAAGGCAACAAAGAGAGCAGGAGAAGGAACTTGTGCTATGAATTCCTGCTTCCCACAAGTGGGTTGGATGTGCAGCAAAGACCACAGCTTTGTCAGTTGCCTCTCTTCATTCACATTTCTCTCCTATTCCTTGACTTGCAGTTTGAGGAGAAGACTCAGCCCAACATGACCGTCTCTGGGGGTACCCAACTACTCTTGTATTCTTTGCAAAACTTTGTAATTTTCCCCTCGATAATTTCTCCTCAAATTGGCCAGTTTGAATATGCCTGTCTCCCCCACATGGACACATTATCGTATCTATAGTTTTTAAAGTTTGAGCAGATGCTTGCAATAGAACATTCCTGTGATGTTTTCCATAGGTAGCATCCCATTTTTTCTCTTCATTTAAATGAAATGGAATGGCAACCCCACTCTGACTGTTGCCTGACCCATACTCTCCCATACTTAGTTATTATCTGCTGTTTCAATATTTACCATCCAGTATTAGAGGTTATTGATTAAAATTTGCTTAATTAAGACTAGTGTTGGAACTTCCTTGGCAGTACTGTGGTTAAGAAGTTGCCTTCCAATGCAGGGAGTGCTGCTTCAGTCTTTGGTTGGGGAGCCAAGATCCCATATGCCTCTTTGGCAATATTTATATATATATATATAATATATATATAGAAACAATATTACAACAAATTCAATAAAGATTTTCAAATTGGTCCACATCAAAATATTTTTAGAAAGACTTCAGCCATGTTGTTTTGATTGGTGGATGCCTTGCTTTTGAAATGAATGTGGCTTTGAACTTGGAAGAAAAAAATCACACATTTTATTCATTGAACTTGTTCATCTAGAGTATTTCATTGCCTACATTCTGTGAGAGAAAAAAAAAAAAAAAAGACAAAAATATCTCCCCCAATTCAAATGAGCCTCAACATCGTGTTCTTGAAAGTACTATTTAATGTGTTTATTTAAAGACCTAGTTTTAAGTTTGTACATTATGAAACAAATGCAAAGATTGTAAGACAGTCATTTCATTTTGTAACGCAAGTGCAAGTTGCATAGTAGTTTGAAAACAAAAAATCACATTTAGATATCCCCAGAGATGCTAAGGGTGATGACAGTCAGTGTCATCAGGAAGTTTTTTTTTTTTTTTTCCTTTTACAAAAATTTTTATTGTTATAGTTACTGTACAATATTATGTAAGTTATAGATGTACAATACAGTGAGTCATAATTTTTAAAGGTTGTGTTCCATTTATAGTTATTGTAAAATATTGTAAAATATTGTAAAATATTGACTATATTCCCCACATTGTACAATATATTCTTATAGCTTATTTTATACGTAATAGCTTGTACTTCTCAATTCCCTGTCCCCACATTGCCCCTCCTTCCCTCCCTCACTCCATTGGAAACCCCTAGTTTGTCCTCTATGTCTGTGAGTCTGCTTCTTTTTTGTTATATTCACTAGTTTGTTGTATTTTTTTCAATTCCTCATAGAAATGATATCATACAGTATTTGTCTTTGATCCATTTCACTTAGTATAATACCCTCCAAGTCTATCCATGCTGCTGCAAATGGCAGGATTTCGTTCTTTGTCATAGCTGGGTGGTATTCCACTGTGTCTGTATGGAAAAGATGTGTCCGTCTTCTTTAACCAATCATCAATTTTTATTTTATTTTATTTTTAAACTTTACAATATTGTATTAGTTTTGCCAAATATCGAAATGAATCCACCACAGGTATACCTGTGTTCCCCATCCTGAACCCTCCTCCCTCCTCCCTCACCATACCTTCCCTCTGGGTCGTCCCAGTGCACCAGCCCCAAGCATCCAGTATCGTGCATCGAACCTGGGCTGGCAACTCGTTTCACACATGATATTATACATGTTTCACTGCTATTCTCCCAAATCTCCCCACCCTCTCCATCTCCCACAGAGTCCATAAGACTGATCTATACATCAGTGTCTCTTTTGCTGTCTCGTACACAGGGTTATTGTTACCATCTTTCTAAATTCCATATATATGCGTTAGTATACTGTATTGGTGTTTTTCTTTCTGGCTTACTTCACTCTGTATAATAGGTTCCAGTTTCATCCATCTCATTAGAACTGATTCAAATGTATTATTTTTAATGGCTGAGTAATACTCCATTGTGTATATGTACCACAGCTTTCTTATCCATTCATCTGCTGATGGGCATCTAGGTTGCTTCCATGTCCTGGCTATTTCTTCTAATTTTGGCCTATTACAAATGTTGAGCTAAAGCCATGTGCGTGGGGTGGGTGGATATGGCTACTTAGCTGTGAAGATATAAGAAGGAAAGATACCAAGAAGTCTTCTCAGGTTTCAGATTTTAACATCCCTAAACTAAAAACAGAGGATAATATGGGTTAGCAATCCCACTATAAGGACTACAGTTGACCCTAGAAAAACATGACCTTAAATTGTGCCAATGGGAATACCAGACCACCTGAACTGCCTCCTGAGAAATCTGTATGCAGGTCAGGAAGAAATGGACATGGAACAGCAGACTGGTTCCAAATTAAGAAAGGAGTACATAAAGGCTGTATATTGTTACCCTGCTTATTTAACTTATATGCAGAGTACATCATGAGAAACGCTGGGTTGGATGAAGTGCAAGCTGGAAACAAGATTGCCAGAAGAAATATCAATAATTTCAGGTATGCAGATGACACCAAAATTATGGAAGAAAGTGAAGAAGAACTAAAGAGCCTCTTGATGAAAGTGAAAGAGGAGAGTGAAAAAGTTGACTTAAAGTTCAACATTCAGGAAACCAACATCATGGCATTTGGTCCCATCACTTAATGACAAATAGATGGGAAAACAATGGAAACAGTGACAGACTTTCATTTTCTGGGCTCCAAAATCACTGAAGTTGGTGACTGCAGCTATGAAATTAAAAGAAGCTTGCTTCTTGGAAGAAAACTTATGACCAACATAGACAGCATATTAAAAAGCAGAGACATTACTTTGCCAACAAAGGTCCATCTAGTCAAGGCTATTATTTTCCCAGTAGTCATGTATAGATGTGAGAGTTGGACTGTAAAGAAAGCTGAGCATTGAAGAATTGATGCTTTTGAACTGTGGTGTTGGAGGAGACTCTTGAGAATCCCTTGGACTGCAAGAAGATCCAACCAGTCAGTCCTAAAGGAAATCAGTCCTGAATACTCATTGAAAGGACTGATGCTGAAGCTGAAACTCAAATACTTTGTCCACCTGATGCAAAGAACTGACTCATTTGAAAAGACCCTGATGATAGGAAAGATTGAAGGTGGGAAGAGAAGAGGACAACATAGAATGAGATGGTTGGATGGCATCACAGACTTCACGGACATCAGTTTGAGTAAACTCCAGGAGTTAGAGATGGACAGGGAGGCCTGGCGTGCTACAGTCCATGGGGTCACGATGAGTTGGACACACTGAGTGACTGAACTCCACTGAACTGAACTTACACAAGGATTGTTCTTTCGGTAGTAAATGCTCAGGTCTACCATATCTGTGGTCGATGGCATCCACGGATGGGGAACCCGAGTCGTTGCTGGGGGGAATCACCTGCCTATTCAGTTCAGTTCACTCAGTCATATCCAATGCTTTGTGACTTCATGAATCGCAGCATGCCAGGCCTCCCTGTCCATCACCAACTCCCAGAGTTCACTCAAACTCACATCCATTGAGTCAGTGATGCCATCCAGCCATCTCATCCTCTGTCATCCCCTTCTCCTCCTGGGCCCAATCCCTCCCAACATCAGGGTCCTTTCCAATGAGTCAACTCTTCACATGAGGTGGCCAAAGCCCTGGAGTTTCAGTTTCAACATCAGTCCTTCCAATAAACACCCAAGACTGACCTCCTTTAGGATGGACTGGTTGGATCTCCTTGCAGTCCAAGGGACTCTCAAGAGTCTTCTCCACATCACAATTCAAAAGTATCAATTCTTCAGCACTCAGCTTTCTTCACAGTCCAATTCTCACAACCATACATGACCACTGGAAAAACCATAGCCTTGACTAGACAGACCTTTGTTGTCAAAGTAATGTCTCTGTTTTCAAATATGCTATCTAGGTTGGTCAAAACTTTCCTTCCAAGGAATAAGCATCTTTTACACGCTAGCAAAGTAATGCTCAAAATTCTCCAAGCCAGGCTTCAGCAATACATGAACGTTGAACTTCCAGATGTTCAAGCTGGTTTTAGAAAAGGCAGAGGAAACAGAGATTAAATTGCCAACATCTGCTGTATCATCGAAAAAACAAAACAGTTCCAGAAAAGCATCTATTTCTGCTTTACTGACTATGCCAAAGCCTTTGACTATGTGAAAGTGAAAGTGAAGTTGCTCAGTCGTGTCCAACTCTTTGCAACCCCGTAGACTGTAGCCCATCAGGCTCCTCCATCCATGGGATTCTCCAGGCAAGAATACTGGAGTGGGTTGCCATTGTGTGGATCACAATAAACTGTGGAAAATTCTGAAAGAGATGGGAATACCAGACCTGCCTATTAGGAGATGCTGATTCTGAATTTCATGTGGGTTTTTGACTAGAGGGAGGGTGGGTGCCCCTAACATATGCATTATTCAAGGATATACTGTATGTCTAAATGAATTAAAGTGAAATATCAAAGATGTATCTGCTCTTCATTATTCCAGCTTAGAAAGAGGGAAATCCTGTCATTTGAAACAAGATGTAAACAAGAGAAAAATCAAATAAATAACCTAACTCTACACCTAAAGCAACTAGAAAAACTAGAAATGAGAACCCCAGGTTAGTAGAAGAGAAGAAATCATAAAAATTAGAACAGAAATAAATGACAAATAAACAAAGGATACCATAGCCAAAATCAACAAAGCTAAAAGCTGATTATTTGAGAAGATAAATAAAATACAAGAACCATTAGCCAGACTCATCAAGAAACAAAGGGAGAAGAATCAAATCAACAAAATTAGAAATGAAAATGGAGAAATCACAACAGACAATACATAAATACAAAGGATCATAAGAGACTACTATCAGAAACTATATGACAATAAAATGGACAACTTGGAAGAAATGGAAAAATTCTTAGAAAAGTATAACTTTCCAAAACTGAACCAGGAAGAAATAGAAAATCTTAACAGATCCATCACAAGCACGGAAATCAAACCTGTAAACAGAAATCTTCCAGCAAACAAAATCCCAGGACCAGACAGCTTCACAGCTGAATTCCACCAAAAATTTAGAGAAGAGCTAATACGTATCCTACTCAAAATCTTCCAGAAATCTACAGAGAAAGGTAAACTGCCAAACTCATTCTATGAGTACACAATCATCCTAATACCAAAACCAGACAAAGATGCCACACACAAAAAGAAAACTTCAGGCCAGTATAATTTATGAACATATATGCAAAAATCCTTAACAAAATTCTAGCAAACAGAATCCAACAACATATTATAAAGATCATATATCATGACCAAGTGGGCTTTATCCCAGGAATGCAAAGGATTCTTCAATATTTGCAAATCAATCAATGTGACACACCATATTAACAAATTGAAAGATAAAAAAACATTTGATTATCTCAATGGATGCAGAGAAAGCCTTTGACAAAATTCAGTACCCATTTATGATAAAAAAAAAAAACCCTCCAGAAATCAAGCATAGAAGGAACATACCTCAACATAATGAAAGCCATATATGATAAACCCAGAGCAAACATTATCCTCAATGGTTAAAAATAGAAATCATTTCCCCTAAAGTCAGGAACAAGACAGGGGTGCCCACTCTCATCAGTACTATTGAACATAGTTTTGGAAGTTTTAGCCACAGCAATCACAGAAGAAAAAGAAATAAAAGGAATCCAGATTGGAAAGGAAGTAAAACTCTCACTGTTTGCAGATGACATGATCCTCTACATAGAAAACCCTAAAGACTCCACCAGAAAAGTACTAGAGCTAATCAATGAATATAGTAAAGTTGCTGATATAAAATTAAAACAGGGAAACCCCTTGTATTCCTATACACTAACAATGAGAAAACAGAAAGAGAAATTAAGGAAACAATTCCATTCACCATCGCAATGAAGAAAAAATACTTAGGAATGAATCTACCTAAAGAAACAAAATACCTATATATAGAAAACTATAAAACACTGATGAAAGAAATCAAAGATGACACAAATAGATGGAGAAATATACTGTGTTCATGGATTGAAAGAATCAATATAGTGAAAATGAGTATACTATCCAAAGCAATCAATAGTTTCAGTGCAATACCTATTAAGCTACCAATGGTATTTTTTTCAGACAACTAAAACAAATAATTTCACAATTTGTATGGAAATATAAAAAACCTCGAATAGCCAAAGCAATCTTGACAAAGAAGAATGGAATTGGAGGAAACAACCTGCCTGAGTTCAGACTATACTACAAAGCTACAGTCATCATGACAGTATGCTGCTGCCACAAAGGCAGAAATATAGATCAATGGAACTAAATAGAAAGCCCAGAGATAAACCCACACACCTACGGACACCTTATCTTTGACAAAGGAGGCAAGAATATACAATGGAGAAAAGAAAATGTCTTTAACAAGTGGTGCAGGGAAAACTGGTCAACCATTTCTAAAAGAATGACACTAGAACAATTTCTAACACCATACACAAAATAAACTCAAAATGGAAAAGATCTAAATGTAAGACTAGAAACTACAAAACTCCTAGAGGAAAACATAGGCAAAACACTCTGATATAAATCACAGCAGGATCTTCTATGACCCACTTCCCAGAGTAATGGAAATAAAAGCAAAAATAAACAAATGGAATCTAATTAAAATTAAAAGCTTTTGCACAACGAAGGAAACTATAAGCAAGGTGAAAAGACAGCCTTCAGAATGTGAGAAAATAATAGCAAATGCAGCAACTGACAAATAATCTCAAAAATATACAAGCAGCCCCTGCAACTCAATTCCAGAAAAATAAACAACCCAATCACAAAATAGGCCAAAGAACTGAACAGACATTTCTTCAAAGAAGATATACAGATGGCTAACAAACACATGAAAAGATGCTCAACATCACTCATTATCAGAGAAATGCAAATCAAAACCAAAATGAGGTACCATCTCACTCCGGTCAGAATCAGATCAGATCAGATCAGATCAGTCGCTCAGTCACGTCTGACTCTTTGCGACCCCATGAATTCCAGAACACCAGGCCTCGCTGTCCATCACCAACTCCCGGAGTTCACTGAGACTCACGTCCATCGAGTCAGTGATGCCATCCAGCCATCTCATCCTCTGTCGTCCCCTTCTCCTCTTGCCCACAATCCCTCCCAGCATCAGAGTCTTTTCCAATGAGTCAAATCTTCGCAAGAGGTGGCCAAAGTACTGGAGTTTCAGCTTTAGCATCATTCCTTCCAAAGAAACCCCAGGGCTGATCTCCTTCAGAATGGACTGGTTGGATCTCCTTGCAGTCCAAGGGACTCTCAGGAGTCTTCTCCAACACCAAAGTTCAAAAGCATCAATTCTTAGGCGCTCAGCCTTCTTCACAGTCCAGCTCTCACATCCATACATGACCACAAGAAAAACCATAGCCTTGACTAGACGAACCTTTGTTGGCAAAGTAATGTCTCTGCTTTTGAATATGCTATCTAGGTTGGTCATAACTTTCCTTCCAAGGAGTAAGCGTCTTTTAATTTCATGGCTGTAATCACCATCTGTAGTGATTTTGGAGCCCAGAAAAGTAAAGTCTGACACTGTTTCCACTGTTTCCCCATCTATTTCCCATGAAGTGGTGGGACCGGATGCCATGATCTTCGTTTTCTGAATGTTGAGCTTTAAGCCAACTTTTTCACTCTCCACTTTCACTTTCATCAACAGGCTTTTTAGTTCCTCTTCACTTTCTGCCATAAGGGTGGTGTCATCTGCATATCTGAGGTTACTGATATTTCTCCTGGCAATCTTGATTCCAACTTGTGTTTCTCCCAGTCCAGCGTTTCTCATGATGTACTCTGCATATAAGTTAAATAAACAGGGTGACAATATACAGCCTTGACGAACTCCTTTTCCTATTTGGAACCAGTCTGTTGTTTCATGTCCAGTTCTAAATGTTGCTTCCTGACCTGCATACAGATTTCTCAAGAGGCAGATCAGGTGGTCTGGTATTCCCATCTCTTTCAGAATTTTCCACAGTGTATTGTGATTCACACAATCAAAGGCTTTGGCATAATCAATAAAGCAGAAATAGATGTTTTTCTGGAACTCTCTTGCTTTTTCCATGATCCAACGGATGTTGGCAATTTGATCTCTGGTTCCTCTGCCTTTTCTAAAACCAGCTTGAACATCAGGAAGTTCACGGTTCACATATTGCTGAAGCCTGGCTTGGGGAAGTTTGAGCGTGTGAGATGAGTGCAACTGTGCAGTAGTTTGAGCATTCTTTGGCATTACCTTTCTTTAGGATTGGAATGAAAACTGACCTTTTCCAGTCCTGTGGCCACTGCTGAGTTTTCCAAATCTGCTGGCATATTGAGTGCAGCACTTTCACAGCATCATCTTTCAGGATTTGGAATAGCTCAACTGGAATTCCATCACCTCCACTAGCTTTGTTCATAGTGATGCTTTCTAAGGCCCACTTGGGTTCACATTCCAGGATGTCTGGCTCTAGGTCAGTGATCACACCATAGTGATTATCTGTGTCGTGAATATCTTTTTTGTACAGTTCTTCTGTGTATTCTTGCCGCTCAGAATGGCTGCTATCAAAAAGTCTACAAACCATAAATGCTGGAGAGGATGTAGAGAAAAGGGAACCCTCTTAGACTCTTGGTGGGAATGCAAACTAGTACAGCCACTATGGAGAATAGTGTGGAGATTCCTTAAAAGACTGGAAATAAAACTGCTATATGACCCAGCAATCCCATGGCTGGGCATACATACCGGGGAAACCAGAATTGAAAGACACGTGTATCCCAATGTTCATCACAGCACTGTTTACAATAGCCAGGATATGGAAGCAACCTAAATGTCCATTGTCAGATGAATGGATATGAAAGTTGTAGTAAATACACATAATGGAATAATACTCAGCTATTAAAAGAATGCATTTTAATCAGTTCTAATTAGGTGGGTGAAATTGTAGCCTCTTATACAGAGTGAAGTAAGTCAGAAACGAAAACATCAATATAATATATTAAGGCATATATATCAAATGATGACCCTATATATGAGATAGCAAAAAAGATACAGATGTAAAGAAGAGACTTTAGGACTCTGTGGAAGAAGGCGAGGGTGGGATGATTTGAGAGAATAGCATTAAAGCATGTATATTATCATATGTGAAATAAATCACCAGTCCAGGTTTGATGAGCATAATGTGGTTGTTAGCAGGACATGGTGAGATCCTGGTCACAGGTACAAAGTTTCAATTATGCAGGATCAATTAGCTCTGGGGACCTAACTTAATGGCATACTGACCAATGTTCATACTAAATTGTAAATATTAAATTTTATAAAAAGATCTTATATCTTTTCGACACATGCACACATACTTACATACTTACAAAAGTAAGTATGTAGATAATAGACTTGGCTTGATTATGATGATCTTTTTATAATGTGTACATCTATCAAATCATCAAGCTCTATACTTTGAATGTACAGAGTTTTATACTTATATAAAAAAAGACACTAACACGACTAATGACAGTCCTTTCTAACCTCCTTACACTTGCCACTTTTACAGGATTCATTTTTCTCAGAAAAAACAATAATGTGTGTGTGTATGTGTGTGTGCGTGTTTTTGGTAGGACAACTTTTTTCAACATCATCTCCTCAATCTGAATTTAATGGGCACCAGATACTCAGGCACTCATTGATTCTGGATATGTCAAGATGAATGAGAAATGATTTCCACTTTGCACAAACCCATTAGCTTCTAATCCTACATCAAGGCTGTGAAAAGTTTGAAGTAAACAGAAAAATTAAATTTTCATCAACTGATTTTAAATTACTTTAAAAATAAGATAAATATTTACTGACCAGTAAACCAATTAACATAATGCAACCTAAAGGTATGTTTAAGGCTAATAATAATAACATTAAATTATAAAGTTAAAATTATCTTCCATTTTCCTTAATTTTCAGCCTCTGACTTTTGTCTTCTAATTTAAAATCTGGTAAGCTTTTATATGCAAATCCATTATATCATTGCTATTAAAATCTTTAAGCTCTAGAGATCTTGTGTACACCACTGTACCTATTGTCAACAGTAATGCATGATAGACTTAAAAATGTGTTAAGAGTGCATAGCTCATATTGAGTTATCACAGTAAAAAAAGTTTAAAAACTCAAATTAATACCCTTAACCTCAGGTTTAAACATTACAACTTGTTTTTGATGTTATCTGGAAAAAATTATTAACTGTGTAATGAGATAGAGACCAGTAGTTGTACACATTAATTTTCCTATTCTTAGTAATAGATCTGAATGTTATGGGAGGCAATAAAATGCCCAAATAAAGCACTACTTTTTTCAGGCTCTCATTTCACCCTGTGGATATATTCTGACCAAAGAAATAAAATCCAGATAGCTTATACTCCTTAAAAACAGATATCTTTCCTATTCCTTTTTTCTGCTGCCTGGAATGTGAAATTGGTGGCTGAAGCTCCAGCAGACATTCTGGTATCACTAGAAATATAAGATACACACTAAAAACAGTGGTATAAAACATAGGCAGTCATGAATCTCTAATGTGTATGGAACACTGTACCTAACACTGAAAGCAAAGCAAGGTTCTTTAAGTCTTTTGGACTATAATTCTTTCTCTTAATGGGTTAGGAAAATTAATCTAAAATCATATGCATGAAGTATCTAACATTAAATAAATCTGTTTATTCCTCTTTTATCAAAGGCTTATTTAATTACTAAAAATTCTGATTCTACCACTAAATCTTTTAAAAAATATGAAATACAAGATAGTGAAATGTGCCAGTCAGAATGGCTGCTATCCAAAAGGCTACAAGCAATAAATGCTGGAGAGGGTGTGGAGAAAAGGGAACCCTCTTACTCTGTTTGTGGGAATGCAAACTACTACTGCCACTATAGAGAACAGTGTCAGTTCAGTTCAGTTCAGTTCAGTCGCTCAGTCATGTCTGACTCTTTGTGACCTGACCCCATGAATTGCAGCATGCCAGGCCTCCTTGTCCATCAGCAACTCCCAGAGTTCACCCAAACTCATGTCCATCGAGTTAGTAATGCTATCCAGCCATATCATCCTCTGTCGTCCCTTCTCTTCCTGCCCCCAATCCCTCCCAGCATCAGGGTCTTTTCCAATGAGTCAACTCTTCACATGAGGTGGCCAAAGTATTGGAGTTTCAGCTTTAGCATCAGTCTTTCAAAGGAACACCCAGGACTGATCTCCTTTAGAATGGACTGGTTGGATCTCCTTGCAGTCCAAGGGACTCTCAAGAGTCTTCTCCAACACCACAGTTCAAAAGCATCAATTCTTTGGTGTTCAGCTTTCTTCACAGTCCAACTTTCACATCCATACATGACCACTGGAAAAACCAAAGCCTTGACTAGACAAACTTTTGTTGGCAAAGTAATGTCTCTGCTTTTGAATATGCTATTTAGGTCGGTCATAACTTTCCTTCCAAAGAGTAAGTGTCTTTTAATTTCATGGCTGCAATCACCATCTGCAGTGATTTTGGAGCCCCCCCAAAATAAAGTCTGACACTGTTTCCATTGTTTCCCATGAAGTGATGGGGCCAGATGCCATGATCTTATTTTTCTGAATGTTGAGCTTTAAGCCAACTTTTTCACTGTCCTCTTTAACTTTCATCAAGAGGCTTTTTAGTTCCTCTTCACTTTCTGCCATAAGGGTGGTGTTGTGGAGATTCCTTAAAAAACTGGAAATAGAACTGCCATATGACCCAGCAATCCCACTGCTGGGCATATACACTGAGGACACCAGAATTGAAAGAGACACATGTACCCCAACATTCATCGCAGCACTGTTTATAATAGCCAGGACATGGAAGCAACCTAGATGTCCATCAGCAGATGAATGGGTAAGAAAGCTGTGGTACATATACACAATGGAGTATTACTCCGCCATTAAAAAGAATACATTTGAATCAGTTCTAATGAGGTGGATGAAACTGGAGCCTATTATACAGAGTGAAGTAAGTCAGAAATAAAAACACCAATACACTACAGTAACGCATATATATGGAATTTAGAAAGATGGTAACAATAACCTATACGAGACAGCAAAAGAGACACTGATGTATAGAACAGTCTTATGGACTCTGTGGGAGAGGGAGAGGGTGGGAAGATTTGGGAGAATGGCAATGAAACATGTAAAATATCATGTAGGAAACGAGTTGCCAGTCCAGGTTTGATGCATGATGCTGGATGCTTGGGGCTGGTGCACTGGGACGGCCCAGAGGGATGGTATGGGGAGGGAGGAGGGAGGAGGGTTCGGGATGGGGAACACATGTATACCTGTGGTGGATTCATTTTGATATTTGGCAAAACTAATACAATTATGTAAAGTTTAAAAATAAAATAAAATTAGAATTAAAAAAAAAAAAGAACCTGCCTCCCAATGCAGGAGACATGGGTTCGATCCCTGGGTCGGGAAGATCCCCTGGAGATGGAAATAGCAATCTGCTCCAGTATTCTTGCCTGGGAAATACAGAGGAGCCTGGTAAGCTACCATCCATGAGGTCACAAAAGAGTTAAACACAACTTAGTGACTGAGCACACACACACCCTCTTTTAAAGACCTTTTGATTAATTAAGTCAGACTCACCCAGGATAATGTATCTTTTAATAAAATTGACTGCTTAAAACTTATTAATTAAATCAATTTAATTGCAGTTGCAAAACTCCTACACAGCAGTGCATAGATGAGTGTGTAACTGAGTCATTGGGAGGTGTGTGTGTGTGCACTATAAACTAGTTATTTCAAAGCCTCCTTGAAATTTCACAGGTGTGTAGCTCTTGTAGCCTACCTAATGTAGAAACACACTAGAAAGGGAATTCTGGAGGATTTGGTTCAGAAGCAAAGCTGTGTGGGAAACCATGATGGTGGATACAGCAGTCAGGGTAGTCTGGGGTGAAGCACTGTGGACAAGGAAAGCAAATTCATTTTCTGAGTAAGTGTATTTTCCAGCAAAAGCAAGATGTTACCCAATTGGATAAAGAAAGGGATTTAATGTAGTCAGCCTGCCACCAGGTATCTGCTGATCACCTCAGAGAACTCAGGGTCAGTCTCCATTGTTGGGATATAGACACTCAACAGTGTCTATAGCTAGGCCAGCCTTGGGGGTGGAATTCAGCATTGCTAAGCTCATGCTGATCCCATCCTTGTCACCAGGGCTGCTTTGTTCATGAGTCACTGAGAAAAGACAGAGGTGGCTGAGCAGGATGCTGACATTCATAGTAGAGGCCGTCTTAGTCACTTGATTGCTAAAGTCCCTCTCTCTCTCTTTTTCTTTTTTATTAATCCGTATGGAACACAAATATCTTCCTATCCTGTTTCCAAAGACATCTATCTACATACTATCTTCAAGACTGTTTTTTTCATGAATCTTACAGTTGTGCCCCTGATCATTCCACCAAGCCATTGGCCACATTTCATAAGTTGGTATAGAGCTGGTCATCAGTATAGAGCTGCCTCTCCTTCTAGGCAAAAACAAACAGGCAGTTACCCTGACTTAACCTCTGCCTTTTACTGAAAATCAAGTCCATGTGCCCAACACACAGGGAGGCTATACAAGAACAAAAGGTCAGGGTGTGGGGCCCAGAAAGCTGTACTGAGGGCCCTGCAAAGAGAGGAGTATCTCATGCCTTAAAAATCCCAAACTCTCTGAAAGCTCTCAGTGAAGCCCTTTCCTAGGAAGGTGAGGCAGGGGCATGGTGAGTTATTTAAACATCTTAGTGTCAGAGCCCTTGTTCTGGAGGTCAGGTCATGGTCAGGTAACTGTTCCCCTAAATATCTCATGAGTGTCAGTCTCTGTTCTGACAAGAAAGGGCAGGTCCTGCGGCACGACTTACCCTCCAGGGTCCAGTCCTGGCTGAGTCAGAGCTCAGCTGGAGAGCCCTCAGTGCTGGGTCCTCAGACCCTGCTTAGCCATCGTTGCTGAGGGAGCAGGGCACCCAAGCCAACTGGCCCTCGGGCTCCTCTGCTGCTGCTGCTAAGTCACTTCAGTTGTGTCCGACTCTGTGCGACCCCATAGACTGCAGCCCACCAGGCTCTGTCATCCCTGGAATTCTCCAGGCAAGAACACTGGAGTGGGTTGCCATTTCCTTCTCCAGTGCATGAAAGTGAAAAGTGAAAGTGAAGTCGCTCAGTAATGTCCGACTATAAGGTGGGGGGTGTGGAAGCAGGTCCTGCAGATGGCATCCTAGGCAGATGGTGCTGCCTGGAGGTGGCAGAGGCATGGAGAGGGGCACTGTCTCCTCAAGGCCTGGGCCCGGCCAGTGGGGGCCACAGTGAGGGCTCTGGAGGTCAGCAGGACACTCGCCCCCACATGTCCCCTGGACCCCCAGATCACCTCTGGCCTGAGGCTGGATGAACTGGAGCACCCTGGGGAGAAGACGGGAATAAGATTCTTACCTCACTTTCCTCTTTATGATCCCTGCTCCACTGACCTTGGATTAATGTCCCCACTAATGACCACTCACTGACAGTTGCTTCCTTGGGGGAGGAGTCCATTGCAAATAGCTTAACAGGACTTGTTGCCTGGTAACAGGGTGCAGAGTAATAGCTCACAGGTATGGCTGTGCTGAGGTCTGCACTTGGCCATGCTCTTTTACAAGTCTCCTGGGCGAGTTTCCATTCAGCCCTGTTGTTTAGAGGTACCCCCAGACAGAAACTAGGTGGCCACAGCTGTCAGCTTTGGATGGTCTCTTTATATCACGCAGTACTGTCTTTACTGGGCTCAAGAGTGTGATGTATTAGGAGCCATGGACATGTGAGCTTCTTCCTCACACAAGCTATGTTTCCCTCAGCCCTGCTCAGCCCTGTCTCCTTCTTCCTGCTTCCATTTGATAATTGAGCACTGTCACACAGGCCTGACTTTGTGCTTTGGTAGCTCAGAATATCTTGCCTCATGATGGACAGCTCAAGATGCATGATAACTCTGTGGCCAATGGTAAGCTTTAGTCTTTATCAAGACCCAGAAACAAGCCAAAAGCTACATTCAAAAGGACACTTGTTTTCCATAGATGATGTCTGGGCTTTTCTCCAAAACCCTAAGGGTGGGAGATGTAATTCACCTATAGGGACCTGTCAGCGGCACCGAACAACCTCTCTATCTGCCAATAATGCTTTGAGCACCGTTAGATCTGCTGACCTGTGTGACTTAAGTGGCAGAGCAGTTTCAGCTGGTGCCCCTGGGCTCCCAGTCTGCTTTCAGTCTTCCCATTCTGACTGCTGTCTGTAGACATTAAGCTTCAGTTAGGTGCTGAATATTCTCTGACTCTTAATGAATATTGCTTTTATATGTGAGTAGAAATAGGATGTTTAAATTATTTTGCATCTTATTATTATGTAGTTTTCTGTTGCTGTCCTCAAGCAACTGCTTCTTTTTCACCCATAGTTTCCCACCATGTAATATTAATCCTGGGCTTCCCTGGAGGCTCAGAGGTAAAGAATCCACGTGCTGATTCAGGACATGTTGTTTGATCCCTGAGTCACAAAGATTCCCTGGAGGAGGAAAATGGCAACCCACTCCAGTATTATTGCCTGGAGAATCCCAGACAGAGGAGCCTGGCAGACTGCAGTCCATGGAGTCGCAAGGGAGTTGGACATGACCGCAACTAAACAACAACAATATTAATGTCTGGTGAATAACGGGCATTGGATTCATCTGAAATTTAATATATGTTGCTGATAAAAATGATTATTCACGTACACATATAACTTCTAAGATGCACATGTTCACACATGCACATATGCACAAGTGCACACATCAATACACATAGAGTTCTGAAGAAAAAATCTCCAAGTAATAATCTCATCATTCATTACCTTGTAATGTAGATATATCTAACACCGTTTATTTGGGTCAAGACCTTGATGATTAAATATTTTAAAACTCATTTCATCTCACCAATTTTGGGTCTACATGTGCTTTTAAAAGTCTATACATGTGCTTTATCTATACATGTGCTTTAAGAAGTCCTGTTCTGTCTGATTCAGTGAATCATACATGGATTTCATTTTCTCATTGAACTAAGGTCATTGCAAAGCCACAAGGTTAGACATTATCAGTCTCTCATGAACATATTTTAGATGATTAATATAGTTAGTCTGAGTAATTATGGGGTTGATACATTCTCAGAGTGGCCTAATTAGCCTTTGAACAGATGGCTCAGTTTAAGAGTTAGTAAATTATCTGGCTGATCTCCACACACACTTTTTATACTTGGTTCGATTAATACATAATCTTTTGGCAAAGTAACTGGGCAAAGGGCTAAAACTTAGACAATTAACTTTCACTAATCTCATTGTTTTAATGGGTATATATCACTCCTGAGTACTTGATTCCTTTGTTTATATAATACACACACACAAAAGCACACATATAGTGATGCTATGACAATGACCATTATTTTCAGTTTATTTGCATATAGGCTAAGTATTAGAAGGCTTCTGTGAGACTGTCTCAATGATATAAGTGAGCAATTTTAGGAAATCTAGAAATACTGTATAAAAATACATGCAATTAAACTATAAATTTAGTTCTCTGTCATCTGGTGATTTCCTGCTGCTGCTGCTAAGTCACTTTAGTCATGTCCAACTCTGTGCGACCCCATAGACGGCTGCCCACCAGGCTTCCCCGTCCCTGAGATTCTCCAGGCAAGAACACTGGAGTGGGTTGCCATTTCCTTCTCCAATGCATGAAAGTGAAAAGTGAAAGTGAAATCATTCAGTCGTATGGGACTCTTAGCGACCCCATGGACGGTAGCCTACCAGGCACCTCCACCATGGGATTTTCCAGGCAAGAGTGCTAGAGTGGGTTGCCATTGCCTTCTCTGGTGATTTCCTAGAGAATTACAAACAAACTTTCTTTGCTCTTGACAAATAATGTTGACTTCCTCCAAATCTTCATTTTTACCTAACTTTATGTATGCTCTGCTGCATGTTCAGTCACTCAGTCATGTCCAACTCTTTGTGACACCATGGACTGTAGCCCACCAGGCTTCTCTATGAGATTTCCCATTGGAGTGAATTGTCATTTCCTCCTCCAGGGAAATTTTCCTGACCCAGAAATCAAACCTGCATCTCCTGCAGCTTCTGCATTGGCAGGCAGATTGTCTGTTCACTGAGCCACCTGGGAAGCCCAAATCTATGCATAAGGACCATGATAAATAAAGATTGCTTTTAAAGTAATTTGCATGTCTTTGAATGAAATAAAAAATAATAAAATAATATTAATATACGTGTAACTTCTGGATTGTTTCTATTCCACAGAGTAAATCTACCAAAGCTGTAGACCAGTTTATTAAGGCTTATTATGGCTTATTATGACCAGTAATCTTACTTCTAGACTAGACAAATTAGGCTTACTACTGTCATTGTCTTACTACTAAAATATTAACCTCCTAAGAATCTTCAGTAACTTCAGTTCAGTTCAGTCACTCAGTCGTGTCCGACACTTTGCAACCCCATGAATCACAGCACGCCAGGCCTCCCTGTCCATCACCAACTCCCAAAGTCTACCCAAACTCATGTCCATCGAGTCGGTGATGCCATCCAGCCATCTCATCCTGTGTCGTCCCCTTCTCCTTCTGCCCCCAATCCCTCCCAGCATCGGGGTCCTTTCCAATGAGTCAACTCTTCACATGAGGTGGACAAAGTATTGGAGTTTCAGCTTCAACATCAGTCCTTCCAGTGAACACCCAGGACTGATCTCCTTCCGAATGGACTGGTTGGATCTCCTTGCAGTCCAAGGGACTCTCAAGAGTCTTCTCCACAGTAAAGTTCAAAAGCATCAGTTTTTTGGCACTCAGCTTTCTTCACAGTCCAACTCTCACATCCATACATGACCACTGGAAAAACCATAGCCTTGACTAGACGGACCTTTGTTGGCAAAGTAACATCTCTGCTTTTGAATATGTTATCTAGGTTGGTCATAACTTTCCTTCCAAGGAGTAAGCATCTTTTAGTTTCATGGCTGCAATCACCATCTGCAGTAATTTTGGAGCCCCAAAAAATAAAGTCTTACACTGTTGACACTGTTTCCACTCTTTCCCCATCTATTTGCCATGAAGTGATGGGACCAGATGCCATGATCTTCATTTTCTGAATGTTGAGCTTTAAGCCAACTTTTTCACTCTCCTCTTTCACTTTCATCAAGAGGCTTTTGAGTTCCTCTTCACTTTCTGCCATAAGGGTGGTGTCATCTGCATATCTGAGGTGATTGATATTTCTCCCAGCAATCTTGATTCCAGCTTGTGCTTCTTCCAGCCCAGCGTTTCACATGATGTACTCTGCATATAAGTTAAATAAACAGGGTGGCAATATACAGCCTTGATGTACTCCTTTTCATATTTGGAACCAATCTGTTGTTCCATGTCCAGTTCTAACTGTTGCTTCCTGACCTGCAGAGGAGCAACCCCACATCCAAGGAGCGGTGGCTGTATGAGCGCAGGAAGGCCGAGGGGAGCTACTCCACATTCAAGGTCAGGAGGGGTGGCCATGAGGAGACACCCCTCATCCAAGGTAAGGAGCAGCGGCTGCGCTTTGCTGGTGAAGAGATACCCCACGTCCAAGGTAAGAGAAACCCAAGTAAGACGGTAAGTGTTATGAGAGGGCATCAGAAGGCAGACACAGTTAAACCATAATCTCAAAAAACTAGCCAGTCTGATCACATGGACCACAGCCTTGTCTAACTCAGTGAAACTACAGCATGCCATGTAGGACCACCCAGGACGGGCGGGTCATGGTGGAGAGGTCTGACAGAATGTGGTCCATTGGAGAAGGGAGTGGTAAACCACTTCAGTATTCTTGCCTTGAGAACCTCATAAACAGTATGAAAAGACAAAATGATAGGATACTGAAAGAGGAACTAAGAATCTTACTGAATGTCAAAGGTTGTTAGCAGTTGACTCTCCAGTAATGTTGTTGGATCTTGAGTATATCTGCACCTCATGTAATATCTGAGGGTTTTCTAGCTTATACCATCACCCTATCATTTTTTCCTAGTCTCATAAGCTTTCATTGCACATATATGCAATTAAGTATTCTGCAAAGACTCAGAGCAATTGCTATGCAGAGTTTTACTGTTCTTTTTCTGCATAGGTTCCTCTTATACTGAACCATGCCTTAAAACTTACAACTACCTCAGTGCACCTAAACTTTAATCTCTATATGCTCCATGCCTGTGCTCAGTCACTTCAGTCATGTCTAATGCTTTGCAAACCTATGGACCATAGACAGCCAGACTCCTCTGTACATGTGGTTTTCCAGTTAAGAATACTAGAGTGGGTTTTGATGCCCTCTTCCAGTAGATCTTCCCAACCCAGGAATTGAACCCATGTCTCTTGCATCTCCTGCATTACATGCAGATTCTTTACCTATATGCTTAACTCAGTGATATTGCTGATCTCTACCTGGGATCTCTGTCTATGCACTGTAATGTGTCTCTAGGCAATTTTATTTCTCACAGTCCTTACTTTTCCACATTGGGTGATCACGGCCTTATGCTATCAATTATCTACAGTCTATTTTTGTTTGGGTGTTTTCCCCTATTCTCTAATTATTCATGGTTGAGGTTGTGTGCTTAGTTGCTCAGTCATGTCCAACTCTTGTGACCACATCGATTGTAGCTTGCCAAGCTCCCCTTCCCATTGGATTCTCCAGACAAGAATACTGGAGTGGGTTACCACTTCCTTCTCTGGGGGATCTTCCCAACCCAGGAATGGTTGAGGTTAAGTCTGAAAATTTTACTTGATTATTGCCAGAAGCAGAAGTGTAGTTCATAAATTTTAATTAATATATTAATGAAGAAGCCAATTCCCTCATTCTTCTCTCTTGTAGTTGAAATTAATACGTAGTTCTGTGAACTTTATTAAAACATGCACATAAAATGCAGTTCAATTCAGTTCCTCAGTTGTGTCTGACTATTTGTGACACCATGGACTGCAGAATGTGAGGCTTCCCTGTCCATCACCAACTCCTGGAGCTTACTCAAACTCATGACCATCGAGTTGGTGATGCCATCCAACCATCTTATCCTCTGTCATCCCCTTCTCCTCCGGCCTTCAATCTTTCCCAGCATCAGAGTATTTTCCAATGAGTAAGTACTTCGCATCAGGTGGCCAAAGAAATGGAGTTTCAGCTTCAGCATCAGTCCTCCCAATGAATATTCAGGACTGCTTTCCTTTAGGATGGACTGGTTGGAACTCCTTGCAGTCCAAGGGACTCTCAAGAGTTTTCTCCAACACCACAGTTCAAAAGCATCAATTCTTCAGTACTCAGCTTTCTTTATGGTCCAAATCTCACATGTACACATGACTACTGGAAAAACTACAGCTTTGACTAGATGGATTTTAGTTGGAAAAGTAATGTCCCTGCTTTTTAATATGCTGTCTAAGTTGGTCATAACTTTTCTTCCAAGGAGAAAGTATCTTTTAATTTCATGGCAGTCACTTTCGGCAGTGATTTTTGAGCCCCTCAAAATACAGTCACTTTTTCCATTATTTCCCCATCTATTTGCCATGAAGCGTGGGACCAGATGCCATGATCATAGTTTTCTGAATATTTAGTTTTAAGTCAACGTTTTCATTCTCCTCTTCCACTTTCATCAAGAGGCTCTTTAGTTCTTCTTCACTTTCTGCCATAAGGCTAAGGTACATAACATACAGTTAATAAAATTAAAAAAAAAAAAAAAAAAAAGGATTCCTAAAAGCCCACATAACTGCAGAATGAAAAGAAATAGAGAAAAAGAATAGAACAGGAAAGACTGGAGATCTCTTCAAGAAAATCAGAGATACCAAGGGAACATTTCATGCAAAGATGGGCACGATAAAGGACAGAAATGGTTTAGACCTAACAGAAGCAGAAGATATTAAGAAGAGGTGTCAAGAGTACACAGAACTATACAGAAAAGATACTAATGACCCAGATAACTACAATGGTATGATCACTCACCTAGAGCTAGACATCCTAGAATGCAAAGTCAAGTGGGCCTTAGGAAGCATCACTACAAACAAAGCTAGTGGAGGTGAAGGAATTCCAGCTGAGCTTTTTCAAATCCTAAGAGATGATGCTGTTAAAGTGCTGCACTCAAAATACCAGCAAATTTGGAAAACTCAGCAGTGGCCAAAGGGCTGGAAAAGGTCAGTTTTCTAATCCAAAAGAAAGGCAATGCCATGTTCAAACTACCACATAATTGCACACATTTCATATGTTAGCCAGTTCAGTTCAGTTCAGTCACTCAGTCGTGTCCGACTCTTTGCGACCCCATAAATCACAGCATGCCAGGCCTCCCTGTCCATCACCATCTCCTGGAGTTCATTCAAACTCACATCCATCTAGTCAGTGATGCCATCCAGCCATCTCATCCTCTGTCGTCCCCTTCTCTTCCTGTCCCCAATCGCTCCCAGCAGCAGAGTCTTTTCCAATGAGTCAACTCTTCGCATAAGGTGGCCAAAGTACTGGAGTTTCAGCTTCAGCATCATTCCTTCCAATGAACACCCAGGACTGATCTCCTTTAGAATGGACTGGTTGGATCTTCTTGCAGTCCAAGGGACTCGCAAGAGTCTTCTCCAACACCACAGTTCAAAAGCATCAATTCTTCAGCACTCAACTTTCTTTACAGTCCAACTCTCACATCCATACATGACCACTGGAAAAACCATAGCCTTGACTAGATGGACCTTTGTTGGCAAAGTAATGTCCCTGCTTTTAATATGCTATCTAGGTTGGTCATAACTTTTCTTCTAAGGAGTAAATGCCTTTTAATTTCATGGCTGAAGTCACCATCTGCAGTGATTTTGGAACCCCTTAAAATAAAGTCTAACACTGTTTCCATTGTTTCCCCATCTATTTCTCATGAAGTGATGGGACCAAATGCCATGATCTTCGTTTTCTGAATGTTGAGCTTTAAGCTAACTTTTTCACTCTCCTCTTTTACTTTCATCAAGAGGCTTTTTGTTCCTTTTCACTTTCTTGACATATGTCAGCCAAGTAATGCTCAAAATTCTCTAAGAGAGGCTTCAATAGTACATTAACTGAAAGCTTCCATATGTTCAATCTGGTTTTAGAAAAGACAGAGGAATTGGAGATCAAATTGCCAACATCTGTTGGTTCATCAAAAAAGCAAGAGAATTCTAGGAAAATATCTACTTCAGCTTCACTGACTACGCTAAAGCCTTTTTCTGTGTGGATCACAACAGACTGTGGAAAATTCTTCAAGAGATGGGAATTCCAGACCATCATACCTGCCTTCTGAGAAACCTGAATGCAGGTCAAGAAGTAACATTTAGAGCCAGAAATGGAACCGTGGACAGCTTCCAAATTGGGAAAGGAGTGCATCAAGGCTATATATTGTCACTCTGCTTATTTAACTTATATGCAGAGTACACCATACAAAATGCCAGTGTTGATGAAGCACCAGCTGGTTGCTGGGATAAATATCAATAATCTCAGATATGCAGATGACACCACAGTTACGGCAGAAAGGGTAGAGGAACTAAAGAGCCTCTTGATGAATGTAAAAGAGGAGAGTGAAAAAGCTGGCTTAAAACTCAATATTCTAAAAACTAAGATCATGGTATCCAGTCCCATCACTTCATGGCATATAGATGGAGAAACTGTGGGAAAATGGTGACAGACTTTATTCTCTTGGGCTTCAAAATCACTGCCGGTGGTGACTGCAGCCATGAAATTAGAAGACACTTGCTCTTTGGAAGAAAGCTATGACAAACCTAGACAGCATATTAAAAAGTAGAGACATTACTTTGTGGACAAAGCCCATCTAGTCAAAGTTATGGTTTTCCCAGTAGTCATGTACGGATGTGAGAGTTGGACCATAAAGATAGCTGAGTACCAAAGAATTGATGCTTTTGTACTGTGGTGTTGGAGATAATTCTCGAGAGTCCCTTGGGCTGCAAGGAAATCAAGCAGCCCTGAATATTCATTGCAAGGACTGATGCTGATGCTGAAGGTTCAGTAATTTGGTCATCTGATGTGAAGACCTGACTTATTAGAAAAGACTCTGATGAACAGAGATATTGAAGGCAGGAGGAGAAGGGATGACAGAGCATGACATGGTTGGATGACATCACTGATTCAATTATGAGTTTGAGCAAACTCTGGGAGTTGGTGATAGACAGGGAAGCCTGGTGCGCTGCAGTCCATAGGGTCACAAAGAGTTAGACACGACTGAGCAGCTGAACAACAAAAATTCCATATTTAGTGTCCTTTTTTGAATTTGCTTTATATTGTGAAAATCACTTACTTTTGATTCTTTTAATAAAAATTAAGTACACCCTTAGTTGTTTGAAAAAATTACTCTGTTTATTTTATGTTATATACAATGTTAATGAAGAAAGTAGTAAAAATGCTATGTGATATATAAAATAAATTTAAATCTATGAACTCTGAAATTACACTGCTTGAGTATGAATCCTTAATTTACCATTAACTTGGTCTGTAGCCTAGGAATGATTACTTATACTTTTCCTACTTTGTCTTCCTAATCTGAGACATAATAACATGTAGTTCATAGAATTTTTTTTCATAGAATTTTTGTGAAGAATAAATTATGTGTGTATGTGTGTTTAAAACATTTGGTACATCTAACAACTGTAAATGCAATTATTATTCCTGTAGACAAAGGAAAATATATAAAAAAAAATAAACAATACAGAATTAGATTTCAATACAGAAAATTAAAAAGTAAGTTTGTAAGGATAATTAATTCATTTTATGGTAAAAATAAAATAACTGTTAAGGAATAATAAATATCATTTATGTTGATCAGAATATGAACAAAAATGTTCTCATATAAGACAAAAATGTGATTAAGAAGAAGAACAAAACATCACTTGTGTTTCTTTACAAAACTAGCTAGACTATATTTTTCTGTAAGATTCCTGTGTCTATACTGACATTTTAAAAGATCAGGACTCACAACCAGTCCAGATGAAAAAAAGAGACACCAAGAGTCCTGACTGAGAAATAATGCAAGGCACAATAATTCTCTGAAAAGGAGTAAGGCACTTATCAAAGAGCTGAAGATTTTAAGACAAGAAATCTCATTGTCATAGAAAGAAATGTAAAAATTGGAGAATACTCACTCACACTTAAGAAACAGATTTTGTGGAACTAAATTAATATAGTTAGTCTTCCACAATCAAGTGGAATTTTTTTTTTTTTACATTGCATCTTCTCATATGTGTAAAAGTACTGACTAAAACCTTTATTCCAGAATATCTATATAATGCAGAAAATAACCATTTTATGGGATGTTTTTAAACTTTTGCTTTCTGAAATATCATAGCCTAGCCAAAATAAAACAGGCTATTATTTATTGCTTGGTAAGGGAAATGCATTGCTGTCTTACCTAATTTCCCTATCAAAGTTAAAAGTTGTTATTCAGGAGACCATGACTGACATTAGTTTAGGATAATGAGAGTATGTAATTTGCTTTGCATAGATCAACACAGTTGTAAGTAATGAAAATTTATGTTAATAGCAAAGTCAGTATAATTGACATTGCAGACAAAGAGTAAAGAAATTTATGTACCATCAAGCTATCATTTTGATAAAGTAGGTTTTCCTCCCATAGACATTTGAATTCCTTAGTAAAATAGTACACTGAAGTTCCCAGGTGGGTCAGTGGTAAAGAATCTGCCCCACCCCACCCCAAATCCAGGAGACTCGGGTTCCATCCCTGGTTCAGAAAGATGCCCTGGAAGAGGAAATGGCAACTTACTCCAGTATTCTTGCTGGAAACTTCCATGGACAGAGGAACCTGACAGGTTTCAGTCACAAAGAGCATGCATTCAAGCAGAATAGCAGCCACTATATATTGCAGTCTATTGCTAAATTATGTTTCTTTAAAATTGAATTATCTGATGGAATTAATCCAATTGCAGTGTACTGTATTATATAAGAAATAATCAGGTTAAAAAATTGTAACTCAGTTCTTAAATTTGAATGTTACTTTTAACTGTTAATGTAGGAGTTTTACATTTTATGCTTAAATGCACAGTTTTACAATGCATAATGTCAAAAAGCTGTATCAATTTACTTATAAATTTTTATTGTCTCAGTAATGCATTCCAATTTGCTGTAAATGTCACAAGTCTCCTCCTTCTTCTTCTCAGTGAACTTCCTGATGTTCAAACTGGTTTTAGAAAAGGTAGAGGAACCAGAGATCAAATTGCCAACATCCGCTGGATCATGGAAAAAGCAAGAGAGTTCCAGAAAAGCATCTATTTCTGCTGTATTGACTATGCCAAAGCCTTGGACTGTGTGGATCACAATAAACTGTGGAAAATTCTGAAAGAGATGGGAATACCAGAACACCTGATCTGCCTCTTGAGAAATCTGTATGCAGGTCAGGAAGCAACAGTTAGAACTGGACATGGAACAACAGACTGGTTCCAAATAGGAAAAGGCGTACGTCAAGGCTGTATATTGTCACCCTGCTTATTTAACTTATATGCAGAGTATATCATGAGAAACGCTGGACTGGAAGAAACACAAGCTGGAATCAAGATTGCCAGGAAAAATATCAGTAACCTCAGATATGCAGATGACACCACCCTTATGGCAGAAAGTGAAGAGGAACTAAAAAGCCTGTTGATGAAAGTGAAAGTGGAGAGTGAAAAAGTTGGCTTAAAGCTCAACATTCAGAAAACGAAGATCATGGTCCCATCACTTCATGGGAAATAGATGGGGAAACAGTGGAAACAGTGTCAGACTATTTTTCTGGGCTCCAACATCACTGCAGATTGTGACTGCAGCCATGAAATTAAAAGACGCTTACTCCTTGGAAGGAAAGTTATGACCAACCTAGATAGCATATTCAAAAGCAGAGACAACACTTAGCCAACAAAGGTCCGTCTAGTCAAGGCTATGGTTTTTCCCGTGGTCATGTATGGTTGTGAGAGTTGGAGTGTGAAGAAGGCTGAGTGCCAAAGAATTGATGCTTTTGAACTGTGGTGTTGGAGAAGACTCTTGAGAGTCCCTTGGACTGCAAGGAGATCCAACCAGTCCATTCTGAAGGAGATCAGCCCTGGGATTTCTTTGGAGGGAATGATGCCAAAGCTGAAACTCCAGTACTTTGGCCACCTCATGGAAGGGTTGACTCATTGGAAAAGACTCTGATGCTGGGAGGGATTGGGGACAGGAGGAGAAGGGGACGACAGAGGATGAGATGGCTGGCTGGCATCACTGACTCAATGGACGTGAGTCTCAGTGAACTCCGGGAGTTGGTGATGGACAGGGAGGCCTGGCGTGCTGTGATTCATGGTGTCGCAAAGAGTCAGACAGGACTGAGCGGCTGATCTGATCTGATCTGAAGGTACGGCATTTCACTAGGTAGTTCTTACTGTTAAGCAAGCATCAGAATTCATGAATAATTGAATACATTTATCACATAAGCACTAATGATAGCTAAAAGCATAAGCAGATTCTTCCCCAAGGTTGTCGGTTTCTCATAGCATTTCAATCTCCAGTAGTGTCTGTATAGGCCAAAGTGAGAGGCACCAGTTTTGTGGTTTTTATAAGGCATTTTGTCAATTTGAATAAATTTATTTTTATGTCACTTACTGTAACTTTCCCCAGGAAGAAAAAATAAACAAAATACATAGAACAGAAATAAATCAAAGTAAAAAATGAAGTTGCTGATATAATACATGTACTAGTACATATGATTACACAAATAATATTATTGAGAAAGTTATCCACAAAACTAGAAGGCGTAAAACCTTCAAATTTAAATAACCAAATCAGCATAGATTAAAATGTTATTAATCCTACATAAAAATTCTCAATGGTTCCTTGAAATTATAAATTTGAAGGCAGTATGACATAGAATGACCCTTTGTATACAGTTTCAGTTGCCTGCTATATTGTCAAGATATATTTTACTTCTTTCCAATAATTGAAAATTGCTATTTCTATCTCATTCTGAAGCAACACTGAAACTTAACCCAAACAACTGGGACAGTATAGCAAGTTATTTCAAGCTTTGATGTTGCCTTTTGCTTTAAAATCAGAGCAACTGTAAATATGAAGAAAACTCAAAAAGACAGTTGGGTTCATATATGAGATAAATCTCTAAGAACAAGGAATTTTTCTATTACATGAATATTGCTCTTTCTAGGTTGGTGGCCTAATTGACGTGTTATGATTATGAGGACCTGAGGTACATTCAGTGCTTAAAGTCAGTAATTAACTTCTATCAGTGAATTAAAGAAGGGGGGAAAATTAAATACTACTAAACATATCTCCCTGGATTGGGAAGATCCCCTAGAGTAGGAAATGTCAGCCCACTCCGCTACTCTTGCCTGGAAAATTCCAAGGACAGACCAGCTTGGTGGGCACAGTCCATGAAGACACACAGTGTTGGACACGACTGAGTGACTCAGCACTCACTTGCTCAAATATGTCCTAAGGCTGTATTTCCTCATGAGGTACATAATTTCAAAATGCTAAACAAAAGAAAAGAGAGAAAAAACCCAAAACCTCTTGCTGAAGATGAACTCTCAATAAAAATTAAAAACAAAACAATAAATGTGATGCTGAAAATCCCAGTAAAGTTGAAAACTAAAAATTTATTCTGATAAAATTAATCTTTAAAGAGCAACCTTTCAAAATCTTGAAATAAGTCTGAAAAGATGTTCAAAATTATACCTGAAAGCATAACTTACATTTAAAAGAGCAATAAACTATGAAACAAAATAAGGTGAAATTAAATTATACTAGAACAGACACCTAGATTCAATACTAATGATATTTTGTTGTTCTTGAAATTACTGGTAAAAGTTCAAATTTTCTAACTATGCTAATACCTATATAAATGTATTACATCAGATTTAACGAAATACTGTGAAAAGAAACTCTGAATATGTTTTATTAATTATTTAACAGTTATTATTTACCACAAATGAAGTTTATTAAAAACATTCCAGGTTAGAAAAATTGAAAAAGACACATGTATCCCACTGTTTATTGCAGCAGTATTTACAAACTATAACATGGAAGCAACCTAGATGTCCATTGACAGATGGATGGATAAAGAAGCTGTGGTACATATAGACAATGGGATATTCAGTTCAGTTCAGTTCAGTTCAGTCACTCAGTCGTGTCCAACTTTTTGCGACCCCATGGATTGCAGCACGCCAGGCCTTCCTCTCCATCACCAACTCCCGGAGTTCACTCAAACTCATGTCCATCGAGTTGATGATGCCATCCAGCCATCTCATCCTCTGTCGTCCCCTTCTCCTCCTGTCCCCAATCCCTCCCAGCATCAGAGTCTTTTCCAGTGAGTCAACTCTTTGCACGAGGTGGCCAAAGTATTGGCGTTTCACCTTCAGTATCAGTCCTTCCAATGAACACCCAGGACCGATCTCCTTTAGAATGGACTGGTTGGATCTCCTTGCAGTCCAAGGGACTCTCAAGAGTCTTCTCCAACACCACAGTTCAAAAGCATCAATCCTTTAGTGCTCAGCTTTCTTCACAGTCCAACTCTCACGTCCATACATGACCACAGGAAAAACCATAGCCTTGACTAGACAGACCTTTGTTGGCAAAGTAATGTCTCTGCTTTTGAATATGCTATCTAGGTTGGTCATAATTTTCCTTCCAAGGAGTAAGCATCTTTTAACTTCATGGCTGCAATCACCATCTGCTGTGATTTTGGAGCCCAAAAAAATAAAATCTGACACTGTGTCCACTGTTTCCCTATTTCCCATGAAGTGATGGGATAGATGCCATGATCTTCATTTTCTGAATGTTGAGCTTTAAGCCGACTTTTTCACTCTCTTCTTTCACTTTCATCAAGAGGCTTTTGAGTTCCTCTTCACTTTCTGCCATAAGGGTGGTGTCATCTGCATATCTGAGGTGATTGATATTTCTCCCGGCAATCTTGATTCCAGCTTGTGTTTCTTCCAGTCCAGTGTTTCTCATGATATACTCTGCATATAAGTTAAATAAGCAGGGTGACAATATGGAATGTTACACAGCCATAAAAAGGAACACATTTGAACCAATTCTAATGAGCTGGATAAGAGAAAGATAAATATCATATACTAACACATATATATGGAATCTAGAAAGATGATACTGATGAAATTATTTGCAGGGCAGCAATAAAGACACAGTGTGTTCTCTATGTGAGAACACACTTATGGATGTGGGAGAAGGGATTGCGGGAGAGGATGGGATATATGGAGAGAATAACATGAAAATGTACATAACCATGTGTAAAACAGATAGCCAATAGGAATTTGCTGTATGGCTCAGGAAACTCAAACAGGGGCTCTGTGTCAACCTAGAGGGGTGGGATGGGGAAGGAGATGGGAGGAAGGATCAGAGGGAAGGGACATATGCATACCTATAGATGATTCATGTGATGTTTGGCAGAAACCAACAGAATTCTGTAAAGCAGTTATCCTTCACTCAAAAATAAATTAATTGAAAAAAAAAAATAACAGAGTAGGGATTTCCCTGGAGATCCAGTGGTTAGTTCTCTGAGCTTCCATTGAAGGGGCACAGATTTGATCTCTGGTTGGGTAACTAATATCCTACATGCCATTTGGCATGGCCAAAATGTTATATATATATATATAAAGCTTGTGTAAGGGACAAAAAGATTTATTAAATAAGTAAATAAGGATGCCACGTTACTTCTCTATAAACTCTGGATATAAAAACTGGGAAAAAGAGATGAGGAAATGAAAAAAACATAAGGATAATATAACACATAAACATAAAACATTAAAATACCACTTTTAAAATACTCAGAAGTAACATTAAAGTCAGAAAAAAATGTGCTTAAACAAAAATAATGGGAATAAGTGGTAATATCATGATAGAATTTATTTTTCTTACATAATCTCTAAAATAAACATAATTCCAATCAACAAGAGAGAAGTATAAAGGGTGAATCATTCAACTTACTATACATTTAAAATATAAAATGGCACTGGCTTCCTTGGTGGCCCAGATGATAAAGAATCTGCCTGCAGTGCAGAAGACCTGGGTTCGATCCCTGGGTTGGGAAGATCCTCTGGAAGAGACCATGGCAACGCACTCCAATATTCTTGCCTGGAGAATCCCCATAAATAGAGCACCCCAGCAGGCTACAGTAAATGGGGTCGCAAAGAGTCAGACATGACTGAGCAACTAAGCACACGCACACAAGAAAATAATTTATTTTAAAAAAATTGACCTTAAATACTATGACAAATATGCAATGTACATAAATCACCATTGTCAGTCTCAAAGATACCCATTAAATATGTACACACAAAAAAGTGAAAAGACCAATAGCATAATTAATAAAAACTTTGAGTTGGAAACTAATTTGCAGAAGAATAATCAAAATAGTCAGAAAACAAATAAAATAATCACATTGATGATCAGAAATACTCAAATTAAAAGATTATATGATACCATTATACACATATAATACTGATATAGAATAGTCTAAAATACTAATTTTTAATGCTGAGTGCCAAAGAATTGGTGCTTTTGGACTGTGGCATTGGAGAAAACTCTTGAGAACCCCTTGGACTGCAAGGAGATCCAACCAGTCCATCCTAAAGGGAATCAGTCCTAAATATTCATTATAAGGACTGATGCTGAAGCTGAAACTCCAATATTTTGGCCACTTGATCTGAAGAGATAATTCATTAGAAAAGACCCTAATGCTGGGAAAGATTCAAGGCGGGAGGAGAAGGGGATGACAGAGGATGAGATGTTTGGATGGCATCACTGACTCAATGGACATGAGTTTGAGCAAGCTCTGGGAGATAGTGATGGACAGGGAGGGCTGGAGTGCTGCAGTCCATGGGGTTGCAAAGAGTCGGAGACAACTGAGTGACTGACTAACAAGAACACTAATACCATTATACACCTACAATATTGATTTAAAATAGTGTAAAATAAGTTTTTATAAAGATGTAAAAAGAGCTCTAACACACTGCTTTCATATAAATAGAAATATTTTACAGTACTTTAGATTATATTTAGCTAATATCTGAGAAACTTTAAGATGCCCTTACACATGACACCAGAACTCCATTTCCAGATATATATACGATATAATTGCTCTTATGTAAAGGCTTAAGTACAGAAATATTCAGAAAAGAATCTCTTAGGTTGGAAAAAGGTAACTTAAATATATGCATCAGCGTTGCAATGAATACTGAATACGCATTAAGTAGAATAGTATGAAGTGCTTCCATTGACCTCTTATTTCTCTCTAGTTCCCCAGGATAATCATTACCTTCTTTGTCTTTCACAATGTTTGAAACCTGGTCTATGTGTTCACAGGGCATTATCAGAAAGGATGAATATTGGTTAAAACTAATAACATCTTTTGACATTCAACTCACTTCTTCCTTTCCTTCTAAGTCACCATGAATTCAGCATATCTCCAGTCCCATAAATGGAATTGCCCTTTGGGGAACCTGGACAAGGAAGTAATTTAAAGCGATCTTTGTGATCTTCCTGAAATAATGGAACTGTCTTTTAACCTGGGCACTTATTTTTACATAAGCTAGAAGATATATGTAAAAGTGAGGGCCTTGCCTGCAGCTGTTTCCCCATCCACAATTTTAGAGAACAGGCTGATACTCCCAGGGGTGTCATGCATCTGAGACTGTGACAAGAATTGGCCTAGCCATTAGACTGCTCAATAGTAATATAATGCAATATTTTATATATTTTAAAAACATAACTAATGAAAACATAATGTACAGCACAGGGAACTCTACTTAATGCTCGGTGGTGACCTGGATAGGAAGGAAGTCCAAAAGGGAGGGGATATATGTATAAGTATGCTGATTCATTTTGCTATACATTAGAAGCTAACACTGCGTTGTAAAGCAACTACATTCCAATAAAAATTAATTTAAAAAATCACAAAAAAGAATGCTGGAATTAAAATTTTATGAACTATGTCATCTTCAAATATGAGGGGATAATTCATATATATGTGTGTGTGTTTGTGTGTATACACATATATATTTCTCATACACTTTCCTCTTCAGAAGTGTTACCACATGAATATATACATTTACATTTATATTTGAAGGTGTAATGAGAAAAATTGCACAACTTCATGGATGTTAAGTCATATGAGAATTAATATGATCAAATATATAATGAATGTTTTATTGAAAAATTAAACAAGGACAAAGAAAGACAAAATAGAAAGTATATCCTATGGAAGTGATTCCAAGAAAGAGACTCTTAAAGCTGGGAATCTGGAATTGGTTGTCTAATTTGGTTAGATTAGAAGATGGTAATGGTTTATTCTTCATGGAACTGGGAGAGTGGGAGAGTAGAAGTCCATGTAATTTAGTGGCCAAAAAAAAAAAAAAATGTTATCACCCGCACTCTTCTGAAATGATGCTACAGACTTTGAAGAACAACAACTATTGCAACATATTTTGATGAAACTGTAGACAGTAAAAATTGCTAGATCAGATGTCCACTCTTTGCTAACTTGAAAATCTCATAGTGAAGAAAATGGGAAATTCAGTACAGGTCAAAGAACCACAATTCTTCTGTGGGTACTCTAAGAGTCTCTTGGAAATTCAGAAAATACATCTATCTGAATTTAAGTTCTCCAATTTTATCATTAGAGTAACAATATTATAATTTAATTTAAAATGTTCTTTTATTTGAAATTTCTAGTTTGGATTGAGAAAGAAGTCCCTGAGAATGATTTGTAACTTTGATAGACTCCTGTCAACCTGCTTACCTCCCTCCTCTCTTCCACTCCTTCTCCCTCCTTTGGGGAGATTAGTGGACTCATGTTTGTTGTGTAGTCGCTAAGTCATGTCCAACTCATTGGTGACCCTATGGACTATATAGCCCGCCAGGTTCTTTGTCCAGGGGATTTCCCAGGCAAGAATATTGGGGAGGGTTGCCATTTCCTTCTGCAGGGGATTTTCCCAACCCAGACATTGAACTAGGTCTCCTGTATTGCAGGCTGATTCTTTACCACTGAACCACCTAGGAAGCCTTAGAGAATTCTTACTTCAGTCTCTATAATGCCTTGCCCTGAGGTAGAGCTTTACAAAAAGATGTTGATTGCTTCAGAAAACACCAACTCTCACTGCTACAGACTCATAGCTGGAACATGATTTCAGTGGAATGCAAAGCATTGAACAGAAAGCCTGTCCTAGGAAGACTTATTATAAATCCTGACATTTTTTTTGGCATTTTAAAAACTGAGTTTATAAATTGGATATGTTACAAAGGATCCATGGATCCATGTGCCCTCATTCCAATGGTACAACAGCTTTAGACAGTGGGTGTTCCAAATTTGAAGGATGGAGTGGGTATAGGAGTTGAGACTGTGCAAAAAAGACAGAATTGCAGGTTTTGCAAAAATATTGTGCCATGATAGTGTTTTTTTCACTCTAATTTTCAGGCTCTTTGAGCATTTCAGAAACCACTATGGCATTTCCAGTGCAATGATAACTATGCTTCTTATTGTTTTGAAGAATGTGCACACACATGTGTGAGTGTGTGTGTTTAGTCTAAGACAGAAATTATTAACAGAAATAGATAAACATTTAAGTGCGTGTTCATTTCCCTGTATACCCCTACACTTAATTCATAGGAAGATTTCCTTTCTTATCTCTACCCAGTTGTTTTTATCTTGTTCATAGAATAAAAAAAAAAAAAAAAGGGAGGTGGGTCTGTGTGTGTGTGTGTGTGTGTAGAAGTTAGAAAACACATTGCAATTAGCAGCATCTGTGTTTCCTACTCATGCAAACACTTTTAGATGGTAAAAGACCCTTCAACTTCTAGGACTGCCCATTCCCAGATGTCCCTCATAAATCACTCCCTTTCATTAATTTGTATTGAAATTTTTTTTCTCAAGTTTCAAGATTAAAAACCATTCTTATTTACTATAAGATGTTTTCCTTTATCCCTTTAGTTTAGGTCGCTTTTTTATTTAGGGCTCAGTAACACACAAATGGAGAAGGCAATGGCACCCCACTCCAGTACTCTTGCCTGGAAAATCCCATGGACGGAGGAGCCTGGTAGGCTGCAGTCCATGGGGTCGCTAAGAGTTGGACATGACTGAGCGACTCCACTTTCACTTTTCACTTTCATGCATTGGAGAAGGAAATGACAACCCACTCCAGTGTTCTTGCCTGGAGAATCCCAGGGACGGGGGAGCCTGGTGGGCTGCCGTCTATGGGGTCGCACAGAATCGGACACGACTGAAGCGACTTAGCAGCAGCAGCAGCAGCAACACACAGACATAACATTTATCATAATTCTATTCAAGTTTTATATATGAATGTGTCTGCTCTATCATCCCTTGTGGCCAAGGAATAGCTGTTTATTTCTAAATAATTATGGGGTTTAACACAATTGGCAACCATTCCATTCACTATGTGCTCTTCTATTTGGCTTTCTAATCTCTAACTATATGAATTTAAAAAGTATGATTGAAATGATGGCTAAGTATCTGCATTTAGTCTAAAAAGAAAATGCTGTAAAGGAATGTGACTTCTTAAAAAAGATTTTTTTTTCTCAGTCTTCCAGTGTTTAAGAGTTAATTTATGATTTTGTCATGAAGCTAATTCGAAAAGAGAATAAAATTGCTGAGTCTATGTATTTTAGAACTATATTATGCACAGATAATGAGAACATTTTAATATTTAAAATATATTCCATCTACCATCGGAAGACTGATACAAAGAGATAAAACTGTATTTTATTGACTGTTAGAAATATGTAACTATGAGGTCATGTTGTAACCAGAAACTGAAAAGTGGCTTTGTGGTCCCCATTTTTTTTTCTTTTAAAAATAATACCCAATGCATCTAATGTTTATTAAATAACTACTTTCTACATGTTTCATTCAGTTCAGTTCAGTTGCTCAGTCGTGTCCCACTCTTTGCAACTCCATGGACTGCTGCACGCCAGGTTTCCCTCTCCATCACCAGCTCCCAGAACCTGCTCAAACTTGTGTCCATCAAGTCGGTGATGCCATCCAACCATTTTGTCCTCTGTCGTCCCCTTCCCCTCCTGCCTTCAATCTTTCCCAGCATCAGGGTCTTTTCCAATGAGTCAGTTTTTCCCATCAGGTGGCCAAAGTATTGGCATTTCAGCTTCAACATCAGTCATTCTGATGAATATTCAGGACTGATTTCCTTTAGGATTGACTGGTTTGATCTCCTTGCAGTCCAAGGGACTCTCAAGTGTCTTAACCTCCAACACCACAGTTCAAAAGCATCAATTCTTTGGCACTCAGCCTTCTGTATGGTCCGACTGTCACATCCACACATGACTACTGGAAAAATCATAGCTTTGATGTGTTTCATTAGCTTAGTTTTATTTTCTTTAACTCTATAATATTTTCTTATCATGATGATTAAATTGTATATAAATGTATATTTTTTCTGGAGTATGATGTCAATTAAAGATATAGATCACATTAAAGCTTTTTTTTAATTAAAAGGAAAAATGAAAAGCACATCTGGTAGAAAATGGTAGCCAAAGGGAAGAAACCAGAGAATAATTTAGAAGAGTAAAAATACCACCTGCTCAAAATTTCTTTCTCTTATTCAAGTGGTAGTTTCATAGAACATTAAGAATTTGTCACAGCATTTCTACTTTATGTATTCTGGGCATTTGTGTTGCCCTGGATATCTTCAAATATATTAGTCAAATATAGTCAATTACATTTTTTACTTATACAATTTTCTTGGTATGTAAAATTCTACTTAATGCTGTATAAGTGGTAAAATGTAAATATCCTAAATCTGTTTGAAAATTTGTCCATATTATTAGGGTACCTAAATATATATATATGTATATATGTATTATAAATATTATACATAATATACATACTATATATATCAGAGAAGGCAATGGCACTCCACTCCAGTACTCTTGCCTGGAAAATCCCATGGACGGAGGAGCCTGGTAGGCTATGTATGTATATATGTGTGACTTTTATAACTATGAAATAGCTATATTTAATATGGTATTACTAAAATGTTTTTTCTTATAATATCACAGGTGAGGATGTGTATTGGTGAGAAGAAAGTTCAGGAAACATTTTCTCAAAGTTCTAAAAGCTGCTAATGTGAGGCATTAATCACTTTCTTTACTGAAAATAAATAAGTTGTCTAGTTTCTTATGAAGTTTATGTCTGCAACAACTGCCTCTGTGTACCACAATGACTGTGCCCACATGTCAAAATTACTGAAGATCAAGAGTCCTAGAAGCCATGCTCTGTGACAAATAAGTCACCAAAGAGATAAGCCTACATTACACAACTACAGAGTTGCCCTGGCTTTCCACAAGTAGAGAAAAGCCTGAACAGCAATGAAGACCCAGCAGAATCAACAAAAAAGTTAATAAAAATTATGGCAGAAAATGAAGAGGAACTCAAAAGCCTCTTGATGAAAGTGAAAGAGGAGAGTGAAAAAGTTGGCTTAAAGTTCAACATTCAGTTCTAATGAGGTGGATGAAACTGGAGCCTTTTATACAGAGTGAAGTAAGCCAGAAGGAAAAACATAAATACAGTATACTAACGCATATATATGGAATTTAGAAAGATGGTAACAATAACCCTGTGTACGAGACAGCAAAAGAGACACTGATGTATAGAACGGTCTTATGGACTCTGTGGGAGAGGGAGACGGTGGGGAGATTTGGGAGAATGACATTGAAACATGTAAAATATCATGTAAGAAATGAGTTGCCAGTCCAGGTTTGATGCACGATACTGGATGCTTGGGGCTAGTGCACTGGGATGACCCAGAGGGATGGTATGGGGAGGGAGGAGGGAGGAGGGTTCGGGATGGGGAGCACATGTATACCTGTGGTGGATTCATTTCGATATTTGGCAAAACTAATACAATTATGTAAAGTTTGGAAATAAAATAAAATTAAAAAAAAAAAGTTCAACATTCAAAAAACTAAGATCATGGCATCCGGTCCCATCACTTCGTGGCAAATAGATGGGGAAATAGTGAAAAAAGTGGCTGCCTTTATTTTTCTGGGCTCCAAAATCACTACAGATGGTGACTGCAGCCATGAAATTAAAATACACTTACTCCTTGGAAGAAAAGTTATGACCAACCTAGATAGCATATTAAAAAGCAGAGACATTACTTTGTCAACAAAGGTCCATCTAGTCAAGGCTATGGTTTTTCCAGTGGTCATGTATAGATGTGAGAGTTGCACTATAAAGAAAGCTGAGCACTGAAGAATTGATGCTTTTGAACTGTGGTGTTGGAGAAGACTCTTGAGAGTCCCTTGGAGAGCAAGGAGATCCAACCAGTCCATCCTAAAGGAAATCAATCCTGAATATTCATTGGAGGGACTGATGTTGAAGCTGAAACTCCAGTACTTTGGCCACCTGATGCGAAGAGCTGACTCATTGGAAAAGACCCTGATGCTGGGAAAGATTGAGGGTAGGAGGAGAAGGGAACAACAGAGGATGAGATGGTTGAATGGCATCACTGACTCAGTGGACATGGGACAACAGAGGATGAGATGGTTGGATGGCATCACTGACTCAGTGGACATGGGTTTGGGTGGACTCTGGGAATTGGTGATGGACAGGGAGGCCTGGCGTGCTGTGGTTCATGGGGTCACAAAGAGTCAGGCATGACTGAGTGATTGAACTAAACTGAACTGAAAAAGAATCCTGTAAACATTTTCGTGGGTGGTGATGACATTTGTCTTCCAGGTTAAAGGATTTCTCTTGGTATAAAATCAGTGGATACAGTGAATGTGTATATTTGGTTTAATTCTTATATACATGCCCATTAATGGTACATGGTGATGGGAAACTTTTTGGGGAAGTTGACACCAGTAACAGTGATGTTTAGGATGACAAAAATGGAGGAAAACACAACACAAAAAATCAAAGACACTCAAAGAATCACACTATTCATTACACATAGAGACACATCCAGTCCCCTGTACACAAACCTACACTAGTAACCATAATATAGCTTCTTCCTGGAAATACAGTAATCAGCCACATGGCTCTACTTATAAATTACTTTATATCACCAGGGCCCCTATACTCTTTCCCAGCAGGAATTTGGAATTAGTTTGCCCTCTACACTAAAACCAGCGAGAAAGCCCCAGCTTTCTCATCTACAAAGTTTTTTCTCCCAAAATGAATGATTCTAGAATACATACTGCTTTCACATTCTGAAAGGGCCACCTTCAAGTACAGAAGAGAAGACACTATGAGGATAAAATCACATGGAGGCACAGTCTTCGGTTCATTTGGTGACAGTAGAAAACCTGTGGTAGAGCAGTGGTGGAGTCCAGGGAACCCAGCAAGATCAGAGCACACATACTCAGGATGAAAGCCAAGACCTTTGCCTGGAGGATGTAACTTCCAAGTCCATTTGGGTTGGAAATTGCAGAAATCTTTTCCCAGAAGAAATGTTGCTGCAGGAGAGAGAACTCTACTCTACAAGGTATAATGGATGCTAACAATTTTAATATCCTGCAGACTGAGGCATCATGAGTCCATAATAGGATTCTCACTCCACATTATCCCAACCAAGGAAATCATCTCTATCTGAAACAAACACCCTCAAAGACTCACATCTTAATTCTACTGAAAGTGATATGAAACAATATTTCTATCTCAGACCAGAAAAAGCAAAACAGCTTGCCTTGGAGAAACACCAAGTCTCTTCTGTCTTGTTACAAAATAGGTTGACTGGCAGGTCATCAGTGAAACCTAGGGGACACAGAGTGGCTGTTAGAACCCTAGTGAGGTGGCTCAGGAATCATTCAGGGGGTTCTCTCTTTGTGTGGACATGGAATGGTGTGTGTGTATGTGGGAGGTTAATAAGCATGGGATGAACTTGTGTTCATCCATCCTCTTTGGTAGAGGAAGGAAAGCAAAGGAGAGAAGGAAAGAAATTAAAACAGAGTTTTGGCTTTTTAGCAAAGAAGAACTTAATCAAAAGGAAATATTCAATCTAAAAAGGAAAATTCTAAAATGTGTGTACTGTTCAATGAAAGAGACCCATAACTCCTCCTGCTTAGTTTGAGCTCCTGGTAAATTGCCACTTCTCTTGATTTTTCCCAGATCACTCTTCCTTCAGGATCCACAGTTGCTGCTACTCCACTTATCATGTTTTCTATGAGACTTTGTACTTGATTAAAAGTAAACTTTGCTAGAGGACTGAATTCAATCTTGGGAAAAGTATGCTATTCTATTAATTCACTAATCAATTGTCTTAAAGAAAATCAAATATACAAGATCTGTTAATACTGAATTCCTACCATTTAAACAGCCACTATGAAGAACATCATAATTTTCTATCAACATTTGTTCTCTATACGGTGTGTGCATGTCCACTAAGTTAGCTGTTGTCCATCCTCACAGACCCCATATGTTTAGTGGGATAGTTAATTATAGAAAGCACAGTTCCTCCTCCAGGTCTTCCTGGAGAGCTAGAGGAACACAGAATAGCTGTCAGGACACTGGTGAGGCTGCTCACCAATCACTCAACAATTTTTTTTTTTTTTTTGATGGTGATGTGGGGTACAGTGTATGTATGAGGGAGGTTAGTAAATATGGACTAAGCTGCTGTTGAATAATCCTCTTTGCTGGAGGACAGCAAAGGAGAAGAGCGGAAAGAAATTAAACAGATTCCACACTTGAACTTGTGATAACCTAATCAATGGGGAAAAACATTAAAATGCATACCAGCTTCAATGACAGAGACTCATAATACTCGTGCCTGTTTCAAGCATATGCTAAATCACCTGTCTTCTGGATTTTTCTTTTTTTAGATCATTGCATCCCTTAGATCCACAGATGCAGCTATTGAACTGACCAAGTCTTCTATGACATTTTGTTCTTGAATAAAAGCAAGATCTGTTAGAGGACTGAATTCAATCCTACCTTGCCAAATAGCTATTATCAATCATGTGATATTCTTTCCTAGTCTTCATTTTCCAAACAATGTCTGCATGTCCACTAAGTCATTGGCTGTCCACACTCACAGAAATAAAACATTTAGTGGGAGAATTCTTTATGGAGAGGAAGTATGGGGTGAACGCTGACTATCTCTGACACAGCTGTGCAGGAGATTTACAACAAGAGTCATGGTCAATAGTCTAACTATCAAGTTCCACTGTGAGATCTATTTGAAATCTTCCCTTGAGTGTGTTCTACAAGTTTAATTACTGTAAGGCTTATGGTAATGTCACCCAGTGCAATGAAATATTTCCCTGATCATAATCTGTTATTGTCCTTGTTTAAGCAACAACTGTAGCACCAACAGATATGACCTACATTGTCCACACAGGGCTACAGAACTCTTAGAATCTGTGAGTTGGCCAAGAGGATGTGACCCCATGATGCCTTTCACCCTAATTACTGTGCCACATTTGGCTGTTAATCCACATTTGTTTGCCCTGAGTTCCATGACCACTGAGCCAAGCTTATAATGATGGGCATGGTCTGAAACTCTGGAGCTGTTAGTACCTCCAGGCATGGACATGGATGCAGGGACCCCCTTGCTCCATGACTAGGATCCCATGGATGTGATAAGTGCAGGTCAGGGGTCCAGAGCAGACACAGTGGGACCACCCCCAGGTTCTCAGTTTGGCTTGTCCACTTAGGAGGTCAAGAGCTTGGGCCATTTTTTTCTCAGCACCATTTCCATTTGAGGAGAATGAATATTAACCAAACATGAGGAATGGCTGAGTTGAGGAAAGAATCAGGTAATGTATAGCCAGCTGCTGTGGTGATTAGAAGTGTTTAGGAAGTTCACAGTTGACTTGTGCTGTGTAATAGGGAAACATCTCCTGAGGAAACACACACACACAGAGTTTCAAAATCACACCACATGGGCTCACACATGGGCCCTCAACCCTGAATCACACAAACCCACAACATCTAAATGATATAGTTGTTTACAGAGACCATAGAATACAGACATTTTTCTTTCCTGGGAGATCAATCTCTTCTCTGCACCCCCAGCCCACATCTTCTGTAGGAATCCAGCATCAGTCAGCAAGAAAACCCCACTTTCATCAGCTAGATTGTTCCTCAGCAGAGGGATGATCCCTGAATATTTCCCGTGTTCATAGTCTGCTCTGTATGCCTGTGATTAGAGAAAAGCAAACAGTGTGAGGATATCAGGATCTTGTGTTCTCTGGAGTAAGTTTTCTGTCTCTGGTTTTGGACCTCAGAAAACCAAAACTCTTTAAGTCAATACCTCCCCCAAAACAAACAAACAAACAAATGAACAATAGCAACAACAAAAAACAGAGAGGACCTATGTTGAAAAACCTGGACTCTTTCACCTAAGATCTCTCAGTTTCAATTTGACCAAAAATTACAAAATTATTTTTCAAGTAGGCAAAGTTTCTACTGAGGAAAATACCTACAGTAGTAACTGATGCTCTTTTAATGTCTTTTTGAATCAGTTCTGTGCTGATAACAGATTTATCCTCAATATATCACCAGCCAAGGAATTGCACATATCAGTGATAATGTACATTGACAGATTCCTATAGCTATATTCAATTGAATAAAAAATAAGAAGTGAAGCAACAGTCTTATCCTGGATAAAGACAGGTGAGCTTACCTTCAGGGCACTTAGACATTATTCGTCAGCCCAGTCCGCCTGCCATTTCACCACCAGCTCCTCCTGGGGAGCTAGAGGGACACAGAATAACCATCAGGACACAGGTGAGGCTGCTCATCAATCACTCAGTGATTTTTCTTTTTTTGATGGGGATACGGGGTGGAATTTATGCATGAGGGAAGTTAGTAACTATGGCCTGAGCTGCTGTTAAATCATCCTCTCTGCCGAATGAAGGAGAGAAAGGAGAGGAGCAGGAAAAAAAAAAATAGTTTCTGTATTTAACTAATGATAACCTAACCATTGGGGAAAAAAGAAACACTAAAATGCATGCCTCCTTTCAATGACAGAGACCCATAACCTTCCTGTCTATTTCGAGCATCTGCTACATCTTCCCCTGTCTTCTGGATTTCTTCCTAGATCACTGCCTCCCTAGGATCCACAGTTGTAGCTGTTGAATTCATAGAAGAACAAGTCTTCTATGAAAATTTGTTCTTGAAAAAGCAAGTACTCTTAAATTAGAGGACTGAATTCAATCTTACCTTTCCAAATACCTATTATCAATCACGTGATAGTTTTTCCAGTCTTCATTTTCCAAACAATGTTTCCCTGTCCACTGAGCCAGTGGCTGTCCACACTCACAGAAGTCATACATTTAGTGGGAGAGTTCATTATGGAGAGGAAGCATAGGGTGAACGCTGACTGTCTCTGACCTAGCTGATCAGGAGATTTACAACAAGAGTCATGGACACTAGGCTAACTATCAAGCTCCACTGTGAGATCTATTTGACACCTTCCCTTGATTGTATGCTACCAGGTTTAATCAATGTAAGACTTATGGTAATATCACCCAATACAATGAAATAACTCTCTGATGAAAATCTGCTTTTTTTCCTTGTTTAAACAGTGACACTACTACCAAGAAATATGACCTATACTGTCTACACAAGGCCACAGAACTCTCAGAATCCAAACTGACCAGGACAAAAGTCTTGAAGTGTGTTTCACACTAATGACTTTCCCAAGTTAGCTGTTAATCCACCTATTCTTGCCCTCTGTTGCATGACCACTGAGCCCACCTTATAATGATGGACATTGTCTGGACCTCTGGAGCTCCAGTACCTCCAGGCATAAACATAGATGCAGAGACCCACTTGATCCATGACTAGGATTTCAAGGCTGAGTGATGAGTGCAGGTCGGGGGTCCAGAGCAGACACACTGGGACCACCTCCAGGTTCTCAGTTTGGCCTTTCCACTTAGGAGGTCAGGAGATTGTGCCATTGTTGACCAAACTTGAGGAATGGTTGAGTTGAGGAAAGAATCAGGTAATGTATAGCCAGTGTGCAGTGGTGATGAGAAGTGTTTAGAAAGTTCACAGCTGACTTGTGCTGTGTAAGAGGGAAACATCTGAGGAAACACACACACACACACAGAGCTTCAGAATCACACCACATGAGCTCACACAAGAGCCCCCAACCCTGAATCACACAAACCCACAGCATCTAAATGATATAGTTATTTCCAGGGACCATAGAACTCAGACATTGTTCTTTCCTGGGAGATCAGTCTCTTCCCTGCACCCCCAGCCCTCATTCCCTGTAGGAATCCAGCATCAGGGCACCTCTCCAACCAGAGCCAGCAAGAGAACACCACCTTCATCAGCAGAGGGATGATCCCTGAATATTTACCATATCCACAGGCAGCTGCAGATGCCTGTGACTTGAGAGAAGATAACAGTGTGAAGGTTGTCAACATCTTGTGTTCTCTGCAGTAAGTTTTCTTTTATCTAATTTTTGTGCTGAGATAACTAAAACTCTAAGTCAGTGGCCTCAAAATAAAACAGAGATACCCCTGTTGAAAAGACTGGTCTGTTTCATGTAAGATCTCTCAGTTTCAATTTGACCAACAATTACAAAATTGTTTTTCAATAAGGAAAGATTTCTGCTGAGCAGAGACCTACAATAGTAACTGATGCTGTCTTTTTTTAAATGTTCTTTTGAATCAGGTCTGTGTTGATAATGGATTTATCCTCAGTGTTTCATCAACCAAAGAATTATGTACATCAGTGACAATGTACATTGTCAGACTACTATAACTGTAATAAACGGAATAAAAAGTAAAGAAGTGAAGCAACAGCCTTATCTATTTTAAGAAAGGTGAATTTACCTTCAGAGTATTCAGAGGCTCTTCTTCAATCCAGTTCTGGAAAAGTTCTACCACTGGGTCCTTCTGCAGAGCTAGAGGAACACAGAGTATCTGTTAGATCACAGGTGAGACTGCTCATCCATCACTCAGTTTTTCTTTTTCTTTTCTTGATAGGGACAGGTGGTGGAGTTTATGCATAAGATCTTAATAACTGTGGACTGAGCTGCTATTGAATCATCCTCATTGCTGGATGAAGGAGAGCAAAGCAAAGAAGCAGTAAATAATGGAATAGAACTTCTGTATTTTAACTAGTGATAACCTAACAGCTCAGAAAAAAAGAAACACTGAAATGCATACTAGTTTTCAGTGACAGAGATTCATGAACCTCCTGCCTATTCAGAGCTTCTGCTAAATCGTCCTTGTCTTCTGGATTTCTTCCTAGATCACTGCCTCCCCAGGATTCAAGTTATAGCTATTGTACTTACCAAGTTTTCTATGAGACTTTGTTCTTGATTAAAAGCAAGCTCTGTTAGAGAACTGAATTCAATTCTACCTTGCCAAATAGCTATTATAAACCCCCAGTCTTTTTCCCAGTCTTCATTTTCCAAAAAAATACGTGCATGTCCACAGAGTTAGTGGCTGTTCATACTCACAGAAGTCATACATTTAGTGGGACAGTTTATTGTGAAGAGGAAGCATGAGGGAACTTCTCAGAGATTTACAGCCAGTGTCGTGGTCACTAGGCTAACTACCAAGTTCCACTGTGAATCTATTTATACCTTCCCTTGAGTGTGTGCTACCAGGTTTAATCAATGTAAGTCTTATGGTAATGTCTCCCAGTACAGTGAAATATCTCCCTAATGATAATCTGTTCTTGTCCTTGTTTAAGCAATGAGGAACCAACAGATATGACCTATATTGTCTACACAAGGCCACACAACTCTCCGAATCTGTGAGTTGATCAGGCAGATGCATGTCGCAGGGTGCCTTTCATAATAATGACTGTGCCAAAGTTGGCATTAAACCATTTATGGTTTTCTTGAGTTCCATGACCACTGAGCCCATCTTCTAATTATGGGCATGGTCTGAACTTCTGGAGCTCCTATTACCTCCAGGCATGGACATAGATGCAGGGACCGCATTGCTCCATGAGTGAGGATCGCATGGCTGAGTGATCAGTGCAGGTCAGGAGTTCAGAGCTGTCACACTGGGACTACCCTGAGGTTCTCAGTTTGGATGTTCAATATTGGAGGTCTAACCTTGGACCTTTTTCCTCAGTGCCATCTCCAATTGAGGAAAATAAATATTAACCAAATTTGAGGAATGACCAAGTTGAGGAAAGAATCGGGTAATGTATAGTCAATGTGCAGTGGTGATAAGAAGTGTTTAGAAAGTTCACAGTTGACCTGTGATGTGTAAGAGGGAAACATCTTGTGAGGAAACACACACACACAGAGCTTCAAAATCACAAAACATGGGCCCACATATGGGCCCCAAAACCTGATCCACACAAACCCTCAGCATCTAAATGATGTTGTTTTCAGAGACTGTAAAACACAGTTTTCAGAGACTGTAAAACACAGACATTGTTCTTTCCTGGGAGATCAGTCTCTTCTCTGCACCCTCAATCCCTCACCCACCATGTCCATCAGCAGATGAATGGATAAAAAAGCTGTAGTACATATACACAATGGAGTCTTATTCAGCCATTAAAAAGAATACATTTGAATCAGTTCTAATGAGGTGGATGAAACTAGAGCCTATTATACAGAGTGAAGTAAGCCAGAAAGAAAAACACCAATACAGTATACTAACGCATATATATGGAATTTAGAAAGATGATAGAACTGTCTTTTGAACTCTGTGGGAGAGGTGGGGGGGATGATTTGGGAGAATGGCATTAAAACATGTATAATATCATGTAAGAAATGAATCACCAGTCCAGATTCGATGCAGGATACAGGAAGCTTGGGGCTGGTGCACTGGGATGACCCAGAGGGATGGTATGGGGAGGCAGGTGGGAGGGGGGTTCAGGATGGGGAACACGTGTACACCCGTGGTGGATGCATGTTGATGTATGGCAAAACCAATACAATATTGTAAAGTAAAATAATAATAATAAAGAATCCAACATGACGGCCCCTCTCCAAACAGAGCTGGCAAGAAAACCCCACTTTCATGAACTAGATTGTTCCTCAGCAGAGGGATGATTCCTGAATATTTACCGTGTTCATAAACTGCTCCGTATGCCTGTGATTAGAGAGAAGAAAACAATTGGAGTACATCAACATCCTGTGTTCTCTAAACTAGGTCTTCTGTTATCTGATTTTTGTCCTCAGATAACTAAAACGATTTAGTAAATGGCCCCATAAGAAAACAGAGAGGTCCCCTGTTGAAAAGGTTAGACTGCTTCATGTAAGAGCTTTCAGTTTCAATTTGACCAACAATTACAAAATTATTTTTCAAGAAGGAAAAATTTCTGCTGAACAAAATACCTGATGATGTCTGATGCAATAACTGATGCGGTCTTTTTTTAATGTCCTTTTGAGTAAGATCTGTGTTGATAATAGATCCATCCTCAATATTTCACCATCCAAAGAATTGGATACATCAGTGATAATGTACATTGTCAGATTACTATAACAATATCCAGTTGAATAAACAATAAAGAAGTGAAGCAACAGTCATGTCCCAGATAAAGGCAGGTGAGCTTACCTTCAGGGTATTCAGAGATGGTTCCTCAGCCCAGGCTTGGCGCAGTTCCTCAATGGTCCTCCTGGGTATCTGGAGGGTCACAGAGTAGTTATCAGGACACTGGTGAGCCTGTTCACCAATAACTCAGCATTTTTGTTTAAATGCAGACATGTGGTGCAGTGTATGCATAAGGGAGGCTAGTAACTATGGACTGAGCTGCTGCTAAATAATCCTCTTTCCTGGATGAAGGAGAATAAAAGAGAGGAGCAGGAAAAAAAAAAAAAGAAACAGAACTTCTGCATTTAACTAGTGATGACCTAACCAAGGGGGATAAAAGAAACACTAAAACACATGCCAGTTTTCAATGTCAGAGACCCAGGACCCTCCTGCCTGGTTAGAGCTTCTGCTAAATTGCTCCTCTTCTGCATTTCTTCCTAGATCACTGCCTCCCCAGGATCCCCAGTTACACTACTGTACTTATCAAGTTTTCTAGACTTTGTTCTTCATTAAAAGCAAACTCTGTTAGAGGACTGATTGTAATCCTAACTTTCCAATAGCTATAATCAATCATGCGATAATTTTCTTTAATCTTCATTTTCAAAACAATTTTTGTATGTCCACTGAATTAGTGGCTGTCCACACTCACAGAAAGAATTCTTACACTTTTGGTACAGTTCATTATGGAGAGAAACCATGAGGTGAGTACTGACTGTCTCTGACCCAGCTGTGCAGGAGATTTACAACAAGAGTCATGGTCACTAGGCTAACTATCAAGTTCTACTGTGAGATCTATTTGACACCTCCCCTTGAGTGTGTGCTACAGGGTTTAATCAATGTAAGGCTTATGGTAATGTTACCCAATACAATGAAATATCTCCCTGATTATAATCTGCTTTTGTCCTTGTTTAAACAATGACAGTAGCACCAACAGATATGACCTACATTGTCTACACAGTCACACAACCCTCAGAATCTGTGAGTTGACCAGGAGGATGAAGTCCCTAGGTGACTTTCACATTAATGACTGCCAAAGTTGGCATTAATCCAGCTTTGCTTGCCCTGGTTCCATGACACTGAGCACATCTTATAATGATGAGCATGGTCTGGATCTATGGAGTTGCTAGTACCTCTAGGCATAAACACAGATGCAGGGACCCCCTTGCTCCATTACTAGGATTTCAAGGTTGAGTGATCAGTGCAGGTCAGGGGTCTAGAGCAGTCACACTGGGACCACCCTGAGGTTCTCAGTTTGGCTTTCCACTTAGGAAGTTAAGAGCTTGGACCATTTTTCTCAGCACCATCTTCATCTGAGGAAAATGAATATTAACCAAACTTGAGGAATGACTGCGTTAAGGAAATAATCAGGTAATGTATAGCCAGTGTTCAGTGTAGTGAGAAGTGTTTAGAAAGTTCACAGTTGACTTGTGCTGTGTAAGAAGGAAACATCTCCTGAGGAAACACACACACACACACACACACACACATAGAGCTTCAGAATCACAGCACATGGGCCCACATATGGGCCCCCAACTCTGATTCACACAAATCCACAGCATCTAAATGGTGTAGTTTTTTTCAGAGACCATAGAACACAGGCATCCTGGGAGATCAGTCTCTTTTCTGCACCCCCAGCCTTCACCCCCGTAGGAATCCAGCATCACGGGGCTTCTCAAACCAGAGCCAGAAAGAGAGTCCCACCTTCATCAATCACATTGTTCCTCAATAGAAGGATGATCCCTGAATACTTACCATGTTTGTTGACTGCCTCACATGCCTGTGATTAGAGAGAAGAAAAGAGTGTGAGGGTGTCAACATCTTGAGTACAGTACATTCAGGTCTTTTGTTCTCTTTTTGTTCTAACAAAATGGGAAAGTGTTGTTGAGTCCATAGCCCCAAAAGAAAACATAGAGGACTTCTGTAAGAAAGGTTGAAGCTTTTCCTGGAAGATCTCTCAAGCCCATTTTGACTAGCAGGTTAAAATTTTTTATTTCAATAAAGAATATTTTCTGCTAGAAAACTGCCCCTGACTACAGTTTTTAATATATGTTGTCATTTTTTTAAAATGCCTTTTTGCATTATCCGCTGAGAAAGACTCAACATTCATCCATCGAATTAAAAACTGTATATATCAGCTGTCTTGAATATTTTAAACCTTTATTTGAATTCAGCTAAAAAATAAAGTCAAGAAGCAACACTTTTATCTCAGATAAATAAGGGATACTTACCACGGAGTTGGGCAAAGCCTCTTCCTCCGATGATGAAATGGATAGCTCCTCCACCAGGTCCTCAGGGAGCTCTAGGAAGACATAGAGGCATTGTCAGGACATCTGTGATGCTGATCGGGAAGATCTTGTTAATGTGGATACACAGGGGAAGTGTGCAGACGTGGGTGGTTAGTAAGTGTGGGCTGAGATGTGTTGGACAACGTTCCTCATGGATGGAGGAAGTCTAAGGTGATGAACGTTTCAGAAATGAGTCAGAGAGTCTTCAACTTTCTCACTAAGGGGAACCTGCTGAGGAAACTGCCCCTGACAACAGTTTTTAATTTATGTTGTCATTTTTAAAAAATGCCCTTTTGAATTATTTATCTGCTGGGAAAGACTCAACATTCATTCATCAAATTAAAAACTGTGTATATCAGGTTTCTTGGATACTTTGAACATTTATTTGAATTCAGCTAAAAAATGAAGTCATGAAGCGACAGTTTTCAACTTGAAATTGTCAATCTGACAAAGGGAAACACTAAAAATCACACTATACTTCAGTAGTCATGTACAGATGAGAGACTTGGAACATAAAGAAGGCTGAGTGCCAAAGAATTGATACTTTAGAATAGTGGTGCTGAAGAGACTTTTGAGAGTTCCTTGGACAGCAAAGAGATCAAACCAGTCAATTCTAAATGAAATAAACACTGAATATTCATTGGAAGGACTGATGCTAAACCATCAATACTTTGGCCACCTGATGTGAAGGGCAGACTCACTTGAAAAGCCCCTGATGCTGGGAAAGATTGAGGGCAGGAGGAAAAGTTTTGGGGGCACAGAGGATGAGACATCTGGATAGCATCATCGTCCCAGTGGCCATGAATTTGAGCAAACTCTGGGAGATAGTGAAGGACAGGGAAGCCTGGTGTGCTGCTGTCCATGGGCTCACAAACAGTCAGACACAACTTAGCAGCTGAGCATTATGATCAAAGATACATTGTATTTATTCTTTTCATAATTTTTAAGAATTAAAAAGTTCCGTATAATTTTCTGTATTCACAGTGCTGTGTATCTATCAACACCATCTACATCTAAATCTTTTTCATCAGATCCAATATAACCTCTGTATCCATTAAGTCATTATCCACCTTCCCTCTTGCTTCCTGGCTTTGATGATTTCTATTTCCAGTTTCTGTAAGTTAGGCTATTCTATGTATCTTAAGCCAGTAGAATCATACAATATTTGTCTTTTTGTGCCTGCCTTATTTCACTAACTATAAATTTTTTTTTTTGGTCCACCCACTTTGTAGCATATTTCAATCCTTAATTCATTGTTATGGCTGAATAGTCTTCCATTCTGAGTATATATCATATTTTATTTATCTGTTCATCACATGATGGCCTTCAGGTTGTTTCTATTATTTAAGTGCTAATAGCGTATGTCAACATTCTAGAAATCAGCAAACTAAAATGGACAGGAATGGGTGAATTTAACTCAGATGACCATTATATCTACTACCGTGGGCAGGAATCCCTTAGAAGAAATGGAGTAGCCATCATGCTCAACAAAAGAGTCCAAAATGCAGCACTTGGATGCAATCTCAAAAATGACAGAATGATCTCTGTTCATTTCCAAGGCAAATCATTCATTATCACAGTAATCCAAGTCTATGCCCCAACCAGTAACACTGAAGAAGCTGAAGTTGAACGGTTCTATGAGGACCTATAAGACCTTTTTGACAACACCCAAAAAAGATGTGCTTTTCATTATAGGGGACTGGAATGCAAAAGTAGAAAGTCAAGAAACACCTGGGGCAACAGGCAAATTTGGCCTTGTAATATGGAATGAAGCAGGGCGAAGACTAATAGGGTTTTGCCAAGAAAATACACTGGCCATAGCAAACACTCTCTTCCAACAACACAAGAGAAGACTCTACACATGGACATCAGCAGATGGTCAACACTGAAATCAGATTGATTATATTCTTTGCAGCCAGAGATGGAGAAGCTCTATACTGTCAGCAAAAACAAGACTGAGAGCTGACTGTGGTTCAGATCATAAACTCCTTATTGCCAAATTCAGACGTAAATTGACGAAAGTAGGGAAAATCACTAGACCATTCAGGTATGACCTAAATCAAATCCCTTATGATTATACAGTGGAAGTGAGAAATAGATTTAAGGGACTAGATGCTATAGACAGAGTGCCTGATGAACTATGGACAGAGGTTCATGACATTGTATAGGAGACAGTGATCAAGGCCATTCCCATAGAAAAGAAATGCAAAAAAGCAAAATGGCTGTCTGGGGAGGCCTTACAAATAGCTGTGAAAAGAAGAGAAGTGAAAAGCAAAGGAGAAAAGGAAAGATATAAGCATCTGAATGCAAAGTTCCAAAGAAGAGCAAGGAGAGATAAGAAAGCCTTCCTCAGCAATCAATGTAAAGAAATAGAGGAAAAAAACAGAATGGAAAAGACTAGAGATCTCAACAAAATCAGAGATACCAAGGGGATATTTCATGCAAAGATGGGCTCGATAAAGGACAGAAATGATATGGACCTAACAGAAGCAGAGATATTAAGAAGAGGTGGCAAGAATACACAGAAGAACTGTACAAAAAAGATCTTCACAACCCAGATAATCATGATGGTGTGATCACTCACCTAGGGCCAGACATCCTGGAATGTGAAGTCAAGTGGGCCTTAGAAAGCATCACTATGAACAAAGCTAGTGGAGGTGTTGGAATTCCAGGTGTGCTATTTCAAATCCTGAAAGATGATGCTGTGAAAGTGCTACACTCAATATGCCTGCAAATTTGGAAAACTCAGCAATGGCCATAGGACTGGAAAAGGTCAGTTTTCATTCCAATCCCAAAGAAAGGTAATGCCAAAGAATGCTCAAACTACTGCACAATTGCACTCATCTCACACGCTAGTAAAGTAATGCTCAAAATTCTCCAAGCCAGGGCTTCAGTAATATGTGAACTGTGAACTTCCTGATGTTCAAGCTGGTTTTAGAAAAGGCAGAGGAACCAGAGATCAAATTGCCAACATCTGCTGGATCATGGAAAATGCAAGAGAGTTCCATAAAAACATCTATCTCTGCTTTATTGACTATGACAAATCCTTTGACTGTGTGGATCACAATACACTGTAGAAAATTATGAAAGAGATGGGAATACCAGACCACATGACCTCCCTCTTGAGAAACCTGTATGGTCAGGAAGTAACAGTTAGAACTGGACATGGAACAACAGACTGGTTCCAGATAGGAAAAGGAGTAGGACAAGGCTGTATATTGTCACCCTGATTATTTAACTTATATGCAGAGTACATCATGAGAAATGCTGGGCTGGAAGAAGCACAAGCTGGAGTCAGGATTGCCAGGAGAAATATCAATAACCTCAGATATACAGATGACACCAACCTTATGGCAGAAAGTGAAGAAGAACTAAAGAGACTCTTGATGAAAGTGAAAAAGGAGAGAGAAAAAGTTGGCTTAAAGCTCAACATTCAGACAACTAAGATCATGACATCGGATCCCATTACTTCATGGCAAATAGATGGGGAAACAGTAGCTGACTTTATGTTTCTGGGCTCAAAAATTACTGCAGTTGGTGATTGCAGCCATGAAATTAAAAGACGCTTACTCCTTGGAAGGAAAGTTATGACCAACCTAGACAGCATAGTAAAAAGCAGAGACATTACTTTGTCAACAAAGGTCCGTCTAGTCAAGGCTATGGTTTTTCCTTTGGTCATGTATGGATGTGGGAGTTGGACTATAAAGAAAGCTGACCACAGAAGAATTGATCCTTTTGAATTGTGGTGTTGGAGAAGACTCTTGACAGTCCCTTGGACTGCAAGAAGATCCAACCAGTCCATCCTAAAGGAGATCAGTCATGGGCGTTCATTGGAAGGACTGATGTTGAAGCTGAAACTCCAGTACTTTGGCCACCTCATGTTAAGAGCTGACTCATTTGAAAAGATGATGCTGGGAAAGATTGAAGGCAGGAAGAGAAGGGGATGACAGAGGATGAAATGGTTGGATGGCATCATTGACTCAATGGACATGGGTTTGGTGGACTCCTCCAGTTGGTGATGACAGGGAGGCCTGGCCTGCTGCAGTTCATGGTGTTACAAAGAGTCGGGCAGTAATGAGCGACTGAACTGAACTGACACAGTGTAATGAACATGGCACTGAGATGTTTATCTATTTCTCTTAGTAGTTTCTCTCTCAGACTAAACACACACATACACACCCATGTTCTTCAAAACAATAGGAAGCATAGCTCTCATTACACAGGAGATGCCATACTGGTTTCCAAAATGCTCAAAAAACATTAAAATTAGAGTGAAAAACTCTATTATGGCACAATACTTTTGCCAAACCTGCAATTCTGTCTTTTTTACATGGTCTCAACTCCTTCTATACCCAATTCTTCCTTCATATTTAGAGCTTTTGCTGTCTAGAGCCATTGTACCATTGAAATGAGGGCACATGAACCCATGGATCCAATGTAGTACATCCAATTTATAAACTCTGTCTTTAAATGTCCAAAATTTTTTAGAATGTATAATAACTCTTCCTAGGAGGGGGTTTCTATTCAATGCTGTGTGTTCCATTCAAGTCAAGTTCTAGCTATGAGTCTGCAGCAGTTAGAGTTGGTGTTTTCTGAAGCAATCAGCATCCTTTTGCAAAGCTCTGCCTCAGGCCAAGGCATTATAGAGACTGAAGTAAGAGTCCTCTAGGGCTTCCCAGGTGGTTGAGTGGTAAAGAATCTGTCTGCAATGCAGGACACCCTTTTCAATGCCTGGGTTGGGAAGATCCCCTGGAGAATGAAATGACAACCCTCACTAGTATTCTTGCCTGGGAAATACCATGGACAAAGAAATCTGGCAGCAGACTATAGTCCATGGGGTTGCAAATAAGTTCGACATGACTAGCAACTAAACTACAAACAGAAGAGTCTACTAATCTCCCCAAAGGAGGGAGAAGGAGTGGAAGAGAGGAAGGAGGTAATCAGGTTGATAGGAATCTATCAAAGTTACAACTCATTCTTAGGACCTTCTTTCCCAATCTAAGCTAGAAATTTCATTTATTTATTTTTTTAATTTATTTTAATTGGAGGCTAACAACATTTCAAATTATATTATAATTTTGCTACTTTAATGATTAATTTGGAGTACTTAAATTCAGATAGTTGCATTTTTCTGCATTTCCAAGAAATAACAGACTCTTAGAGTACCCACAGAAGAAGTGTGGTTCTTTGACCTGTACTGAACATCTCATTTTCTTCACTATGAGATCTTCAAGTTAGTAAAGAGTGGACATCTGATCTAGGAATTTTTACTGTCTACAGTTTCACTAGAATATGCTGCAATATGCTGTTCTTCAGAATCTGCAGCATGCATCCAGAAGAATATGGATGATTTTTTTTCTTTTCTTTTTTTTTTTGCCACTGAATTACATTGACTTCCATTCTCCCAGTTCCATGACAAATAAATCATTATCATCTTTTAATCTAACCAAATTAGACAACCAATTCCAGATTCCCAGCTTTAAGGGTCTCTTTCTTGGAATTACTTCTCTAGCATGTAGTTTCTATTTTGTCTTTATGTCCTTGATTAATTTATCAAGACCAAAGTATTATATAGTTGATCACATTAATTCTCATATAACTCAACATTCATGGAGTTGTATAATTTTTCTTCTCATTACTCCTTCAAATACAAATTTAAATGTAAACATTTATGTGGTAATTCTTCTGAAGAAGAAAGTGTATGAGAAATATACATACATATATATATATGTTTATATACAGACACACACACACACACACATATATATATATATATATATATATATATGAATTATCCCCTCATATTTGAAGATGACATAGGTGATAAAATTTTAATATCAACTTTCATTTTTGTGATTTTTTATTTTTTTTAATTTTTTTAAACCTTACATAATTGTATTAGTTTTGCCAAATATCAAAATGAATCCATCACAGGTATAAATTAACTTTTATTGAGATGTAGTTGCTTTACAATGTTGTGTCGGTTTATAATGTATAGCAAAATAAATCAGCGTACTAATAGGTATGTTTCCACCCTTTTGCACTTCCTTCCTATCCAGGTCACCACATAGCATTAAGTAGAGTTCCCTGTGCTGTACATTATGTTCTCATTAGTTATGTTTTTAAAATATATAAAATATTGCGTTATACTACTATTGAGCTGTCTTAATAGTAATTGTTGTTGCTGTTATTCAGTCACTCAGTTGTGTCTGACTCTGCAACCCCATGGACTTCAGCATGCCAGTTCAGTTCAGTTCAATCGCTCAGTCGTATCCGACTCTTTGCAACCCCATGAATTGCAGCACGCCAGGCCTCCCTGTCCATCACCAACTCCCGGAGTTCACTCAGACTCACGTCCATCGAGTCAGTGATGCCATCCAGCCATCTCATCCTCTGCCGTCCCCTTCTCCTCCTGCCTCCAATTCCTCCCAGCATCGGAGTCTTTTCCAATGAGTCAACTCTTCACACGAGGTGACCAAAGTACTGGAGTTTCAGCTTTAGCATCATTCCTTCCAAAGATCCCAGGGCTGATCTCCTTCAGAGTGGACTGGTTGGATCTCCTTGCTATCCAAGGGACTCTCAAGAGTCTTCTCCAAAACCACAGTTCAAAAGCATCAATTCTTCAGTGCTCAACTTTCTTCACAATCCAACTCTCACATCCATACATGACCACTGGAAAAACCATAGCCTTGACTAGATGTACCTTTGTTGGCAAAGTAACATCTCTGCTTTTCAATATGCTATCTAGGTTGGTCATAATTTTCAGGCTACACCAATTCTTGTCACAGTCTCGAATTCATGACACCCCTGGGGGTATCAGCCTGTTGTCTAAAATTGTGACTGGGGAAACAGCTGTAATCAAGGCCCTAAATTGTATATATCTCTTCTAGTTTATGTAAAAATGAGTGCCCAATTTAAAAGACAGCTCCATTATTTCATGAAACTAATAAAGATCATTTTTAATTACTTCCATGTCCAGCTTCCCCAAAGGGCAATTCCATTCATGGGACCGAAATATGCTGAATTCATGGTGACTTAGAAGGAAAGGAAGAAGTGAGTTGAATGTCCACAGATGTGTGGTTAGTTTAAACCAATATTCATCTCTTCTAATAATGCCCTGTGAACACATAGACCAGGTGTCAAATATCGTGAAAGGAAAAGAAGGTGATGATTATCCCAGGGAACCAGAGAGAAATAAGAGGTCAATGGAAGCATTCCACACTATTCTGTTTAATGCATATTCAGTATTCACTGCAATGCTGATGCATATTTTTAAGTTACTTTTTTCTGACCTGTTTTTTTTTTTTTTTTCTGAACATTTTTGTACTTAAGCCTTTACATAAGAGCAAGTGTAGGGTATATATCTGGAAATGGAGTTTTGGGGTCATGTATAAGAGCATATGGAGAAGGCAATGGCACCCCACTCCAGTACTCTTGCTTGGAAAATCCCATGGTTGGAGGAGCCTGGTAGTCTGTAGTCCATGGGGTCGCTAAAATTCGGACATGACTGAGTGACTTCCCTTTCACTTTTCACTTTCATGCATTGGAGAAGGAAATAGCAACCCACTCCAGTGTTCTTGCCTGGAGAATCCCAGGGACAGGGGAGCCTGGTGGGCTGCCGTCTGTGGGGTCGCACAGAGTCGGACACGACTGAAGCGACTTAGCAGCAGCAACAGCATAAGGGCATATTCTGGAGAAGGAAATGAAAACCCACTCCAGTACTCTTGCCTGGAAAATCCCATGGACAGAAGAGCCTGGTGGGCTACAGTCCATGGGGTCGCAAAGAGTCGTACATGACTGAGCAACTTCACTTTTCACCTCACTATAAGGGCATCTTAAAGTTTCTCAGATATTAGCTAAATGTAATCTAAAGTACCATAAAAATATTTCTATTTATATGTCAGCAGTGTGTTAGAGTTCCCGTTACATCTTAACAGAATTTAATATTTTAAACTATTTTAAATCAATATTATAGGTGTATAATAGTATCATTATTGTTGTTCAGTTACTCAGACATGTTTGACTCTTTGCAACCCATGGACTGTAGCACGCCAGGCTTCCATGTCTTTCACCATTTCCTGGAGCTTGCTCAAACTCATGTCCATTGAGTCGCCGATGCCATCCAACCATCTCATCCTCTGTTGTCCCCTTTCTCTCCCTGCCTTCAATCTTGCCCAGCATCAGGGCTTTTCCAGTGAGTCAGCTCTTCACATCAGGTGGCCAAAGTATTTGAGCTTCAGCTTCTTCATCAGTCCTTCCAATGAATATTCAGGATTGATTTCCTTTAAGATTGACTGGTTTGATATCATCGCAGTCCAAGGAACTCTCAAGAGCCTTTTCCAATATCATAGTTCAAAAGCATCAATCCTTCAGCACTCAGCCTTCTTTATGATCTAACTCTCACATTCATAATCTTTTAAATTGAATGTTCTTGATCATCAAAGCGATTGATTATTCTTTTATCTGTTTTATGACTATTTTGATTATTCTTCTGCAGATTAATTGTCAACACAAAGACTTTATCAATTGTGTTATTCAATTGTGTTGTTTTTTTCACTTTCTTGTGTGTACATATTTAATGTGTATCTTTGAAACTAATACTGGTGATTATGTACACTGCATATCCATCATAGTATTTAAGGTCAATTTTTAAAAGTAAATTCTTATATAATGTTATTTTCTTGAATGTAAAGTATAATAGTTCAAATGGTTCACCCTTTATACTTCTCTCTTGCTGATTGGAATTATGTTTATTATAGAGATGATTTAGGAAAAATCAATTTTATAATGATACTGTTACTATATATACCACCTATCCCCATTATTTTTTGTTAGAACACACTTTTTTTCTGACTTTAATGTTACTTCTGAGTATTTTAAAATTGATGTTTTAATGTTTTATGCTTATGTGTTATATTATTTTTATGGTTTTCCATTTCCTCATCTCTTTTCTCCAGTTTTTATATTCACAATATATACAGAACTAACCTGGCACATTTATTTAATTTAATGATTTAATATATCTTTTTATTCATTAGAACAAGCTTTCTGTATGTATCTTTTGGCCATGCCAAGTGCCTATGGGATCTTAGTTCCCCAACTAGAGATCAAATCTGTGCCCCCGCAGTGGAAGCTCAGGGTCCTAACGACTGGATCACCAGTGAAATCCCTAAGCAGGTTTTTAATAAGCTTTATTTGTAAATAATAACTAGTCAGAGTATTTATTTTTACAGTGTTTTGTTACCTTTGATATATTTATATAAATAACGAAGCATAGTTAAAAAATGAACATTTAACAGCAATTTCAACAACTACAAAAGTGTCATTAGTATTAAATCCAGATGTCTGTTTTACTGTAATTTAATTTCACCTTATTATGTTTTATAGTTTATTTCTCTTTTAAATGTAAGTTATGCTTTCAGATGTAACTTTGAATATCTTTTTCACACTTATTTCAAGAGTTTGAAATGTTAATATTATTCTTTAAATATTAATTTTATCAGAAATAAATGTTTAGCTTTTAACTTATTGACATTTTCAGCATTGCATTTCTTGTTGTTTTGTTTTTAACTTTTATTGAGAGTTCATTTTCATTGAGAAATTTTCTTTTGTTTAGCATTTTGAAGTTATGTACCTCATGGAGAATTAGAGTCTTAAGGTATGTTTGAGTGAGTGAGTGCTCGGTCACTCGCTCTTGTCACACTATTTGCATCCCCATGAACTATAGCATGCCAGGCTTCTCTTTTGATCGAGTTTTCCAGGCGAGAGTACTAGAGTGGGTTGTCATTTCCTACTCCAGGGGATCTTCCCAACGCAGGGAGATATATTGTATTGAATGTATTCATGTGCTCAGTAGTATTTTTTTTTTCCTTCTTTTATTCACTGATAGAAGTGGAAATACTGACTTCAAGCATTGAGTTAACCTCAGGTCCCCATAATCATAACCAGTAAATTAGGGTGCCAACCAAGAAAGAAAAATACTCATGTGATGGACAAGTTTCCATTCTCAGAGATTTATCTCATATGTGAACCCAACTGTTTTTTGTTTGTTTGTTTTTTAGTTTTCTTCATATTTATAGTTGCTCTGACTTTAAAACAAAGGGCAACATCAAAGCTAGAAATAACCTGCTCTACTGTCCCAGTTGTTTGGGTTGAGTTTCAACATTGCTTCAAAATGAGATAAAAAAGCAATTTTTAGTTATTGGAAAGAAGTTCAATATATCTTGAGAATATAATAGGTTACCAAAGATGATATACAAAGGGAAATTCTATATCATACTGTCTTCAAATTTATGATTTCAAGGAACCATTGAGAATTTTCATGTAGCATTAATAACATTTTAATCTATGTTAATATAGTTATTTAGTAATCTAAAAAAAAAAGTTTTATGTTTTCTAGTTTTGTGGATAATTTCCTTAATAATATCTTTGTGTAATCATGTTTATTAGTATGTATATTATATCAGCAACGTTTTTTTTTTGGTTGAACTATTTCTATTACATATATTTTATTTATTTTTTCTTCTTGAGGAAAGTTACAGTAAGTGACATAAAAATAAATTTACTTAAATTTACAAAATACCTCATAAGAACCACATAATTGATGTCTCTCACTTTGGTCTATATAGACACCACTGGAGACTGAAATGCTGTGAGAAACCATTATTCTGGGAAAAACTCTCTTTATGCTTTTAGCTACATTAGTGTTCATGTGATAAGTGTATTCAATTATTCATGAATTATGATGTTTGTTTAACAGTAAGAACTACCTAGTCAAATACCTTACCTTACAACTAAGAAAAACAAGGAGCAGTTGTGACATTTGTTTATAAAATGTCGCAGCAAACAGGAATGCATTATTGAGATGATAAAAATTTATAAGTAAATGGATACAATTCTTTGACATTAAGCAATGTAAACTGTAAAACTCCTACATTAACAGTTAAAAGTAACATTCAAATTTAAGAACTGTTATAATTTTAACCTGATTATTTACTATATAATATAGTACACTGTAACTGGATTATTCCCATCAAATAAATCAGTTTTAAGAAAACATAATTTGGTAATGGACTGAAATATATAATGGCTGCTTCTATCTACTATTTTGCTTGAATGCATGCTCAGTTGTGTTTGATTCTTGGTGACACCAAGGACTGCAATCTGCCAGGCTCTTCTGTCCAGGGAAGTTTTCAGCAAGAATACTGGAGTGGGTTGCCATTTCTTCCTCCAGGGGATCTTCCTGACCCAGGGAGTCTCCTGTGTCTCTTGCATTGGCAGGCAGATTCTTTACCACTGACCCACCTGGATACTTCAATATACAATTTTACTAAGGCATTTAAATGTCTCTGGGAGGAAAACCTACTTTATCAAAATGATAGCTTGATGGTACATAAATTTCTTTGCTCTTTGTATGCAATGTCAGTTATGCTGACTTTGCTATTATCATAAATTTTCATTTCTTACAACAGTGGTGGTCTACACAAAACAAATTACATATTCTGCTACCCTCATTATCCTAAACTAATGTCAGCCATGAAGTCTCCTGAAGAACAGCTTTTACCTTTGCTAGGAAAATTAGGTGGGATAACAATTCAGAGCCGACTTACCAAGCAATAAATAATAGCCTGTTTTATTTTGGTTGGGCGATGCAATTTCAAAAAGAAAAGGTTTAAAAAAATCCCATAAAATGGTTATTTTCTGCATTATGTAGATGTTCTGCAATAAAGGTTTTAGTCAGTACTTTTTATACATATCAGAAGACAGAATGCAAACAAAATTCCCACTTGAAAGTGAAAGATTAACTATATTAATTTAGTTTCACAAAATATGTTTTCTAAGTATGAATAAGTGTTCTCCAATTTTTGTTTCTTTTTATGAAAATGAGATTTCTTGTCTTAAAATCTTCTGTTCTTTCACATGTGCATTACTCTTTTTCAGAGAGTTAATATGGTTTGCATCTTTTCTCAGCCAGGACTCTTGGTGTCACTTTCATCTGGACTGGTGTGAGTTTTGACCTTTTATAAGGTCTGTATTGACACAGCAATCTTACAGAAAAATATACTCTAAGTAGCCTTGTAAAGAAACACAAGTGATGTTCTGTTTTCTTGGTAAAATTTTTGTCTTATGTCAGAACTTGTTGGTTTGATTGTGATCAACAGAAGTGAAATTTGTTATGCCTTATCAATTATTTTATTTTTCACTTTAAAATTCACTTAATTATACTTGTTACTTGCTCACATATTTTCTGTATTGAAATCAAATTCTACATTGTTTATTTTTTATATTTTCCCTTTATACAGGAATAATAATAATTACAGTTATAGCTGTTAGATGTACCAACTGTTTTAAACACACACACACATAATGTATTCTTCACAACAGCTCTAGGAAATACATGTTATTATGTCTCAGATTAGGATGACAAGGTATGAAAAGTATAACTAACCATTCCTAGGTTACAGACCAAGAAAATAGTCAAGTAAGAATTCATACTCCAGGAACATAATTTCAGAGTTCATGTTTTACTTTTATTTTATATCTCACATAGTGGTTTTTACTACTTTCTTCATTAAAATTGTATATAATATAAAATAAAACAGTAATTTTTTAAAAATCAACTGAGGTTGTACTTACTTTTTATTAAGAGTCAAAATTAAGTGATTTTCACAATATAAAGCAAGTTCAGAAAAGGATATTAAATAGGGAACAATTCATAGGAATCATTTTTTTATTTTATTAACTGCATTTTATGTGCACATAATAACTACTTTTATACAAATTTATAAAACAAAAAAGCACATGGATTTAAAACCTATCAGCAAATGACATGATTAATAAAAAAAGTAAAGTTCACAGAACTACTAAACTTCTTGTTAATTACAACTGCAAGAGAAAAATAATGAGGGAATTGATTTCTGTATTAATACACTAATTAAAATTTATGAGCTAGACTTCTGTTTTTTGCAATAATCAAGTAAAACATCCAGATTTAATTTCAACCATGAACACTTAGAGAATAGGGGGAAAAACACAAACAAATATAGACATTATTTAACTGACAACATAGGACGGTGATCCCCCAAAGTGGGAAAAAAAATTTGTGTGAGAAATAAAATTGCCTAAGGACATACTACAGATCACAGTACAGAAACAGAGATCCCAAGTAGAGTACAGTAATATACTGAGCTAAGCATATAGGTAAAGAATCTGCCTGCAATGCACGAGATGCAGGAGATGTGGGTTCGATCTCTGAGTCGGGAAGATCCCCTGGAGGAGGGTGTGGCAACCCACTCAGGTATTCTTAACTGGAAAATCCCATGGACAGAGGAGTCTGGAGGGTAATGGTCCATAGGGTCACAAAGAGTCAGACACGACTGAAGTGACTGAGCACGGGCACAAAGCATATAGAGATTAAAATTTAGGTGTACTGAGGTAGTTGCAAGTTGCAAAGCATAGGTCAACATAAGACAAACCCATATAGAAAAAGAGCGCTGAAACTTTGCATAGCAATTGCACCAAGTCTTCACAGAGTACTAAATTGCATATGTGTACAATGAAGGTTTATGAAACTAGGAAAAAATGATAGGGTGATGGTATAAGCAAGATAATTCTCCAAGAGTACATGAGGTGCAAAGATATTGAAGAATCCAAACAACATTACTGGAGCGTCAACTGGCAATAACCTTGGGCATTCAGTAAGTTCACAAAAGGTTAATATTTTAGTAGTAAAGCAATAACAGTAGTAAGTCTAATTTGTCTAGCCTAGAAGTAAGATTACTACTACTACTAAGTCACTTCAGTTGTGTCCGACTCTGTGTGACCCCATAGACGGCAGCCCACCAGGCCCCACAGTCCCTGGGATTCTCCAGGCAAGACACTGGAGTGGGTTGCCATTTCTTTCTCCAATGCATGAAAGTGAAAAGTGAAAGTGAAGTTGCTGAGTCATATCCAACTCTTAGCGACCCCATGGACTGCAGCCTACCAGGCTCCTTTGTCAATGGGATTTTCCAGGCAAGAGTACTGGAGTGGGTTGCCATTGCCTTCTCTGAAGTAAGATTACTGGTAGTAAAAAGCCTAAATTTTCTCCAGAGAAAAATTTATTTTATACTCAAAAAAGCAATGCTTAAAAACAGAGCAAAATCAACCTGATGTGAAAATCATTTAGTTGCCTTCTAGAACCTATTAGCAGAAAACTGGATTAAAGATTTACTGAACATGGCCTTGCTCACCAGAGCAAGACCCAGTTTTCCCCACAGCCAGTTCCTCCTATCAGGAAGCTTCCATAAGCCTGTTATACTTATCCATAAGAGGGGAAACAGTATGAAAACCACAATCACAAAAAGCTAATCAAACTGAGGACATGGATCACAGCCTTGTCTAACTCAAACTATGAGGCATGATGTGTAGGGCCAGCCAAGACAGACAGGTCATGGTCAAGAGTTCTGACAAAACATCGTCCACCGGTGAAGGGAATGTCAAACCACTTCAGCATTCTCTCAGCATTCTCGCCTTGTTCAGAATCCCATGAACAGTATGAAAAGGCAAAAATACATGACACTGAAAGATGAACTCTCCAGGTTTTTAGGTGCCCGATATGCTATTGGAGAAGAGTAGGGAAATAGCTCCAGAAAGAATGAAGAGGTTGAGCCAAAGCAGAAATAACACCCAGTTGTGAATATGTCTGGTGGTGAAAGTAACTCCAACACTGTAAAGGGCAATATTGCATAGGAATCTGAAATGTTAGATCCATGAATCAAGGTAAATGGAAAGTGGTCAAACAGGGAATGGCAAGAGTGAACATCAACATTCTAGGAATCAGTGAATTAAAATGGACTGGAATGGGTGGATTTTATTCAGATGGCCATTATATCTACTCTGGTGGGCAAGAATCCCTTAGAAGAAATGGAGCAGCCATCATATTCAACAAAAGAGCTCAAGGTGCAGTATAAACTATTCAATATTACAATAATCCAAGTCTATGCCCCAACCACTAATTCTGAAGAAGCTGAACAGTTCAATGAAGACCTACAAAACCTTCTAAAACTAACACCCAAAAAGGAAGTCCTCTTCATTGTAAGGGACTGGAATGCAAAAGTAGGAAGCCAAGAACTACCTGGAGTAACAAGGAAATCTGGCCTTGGAATAAAAAAAGAAGCAGGTCAAAAGCTAACAGAGTTTTGCCAAGAGAACACACTGGTCATAACAAACACCCTCTTACAACAACACAAGAGAAGACTCCACACATGGACATCACCAGGTGGTCAATACTGAAATCAGATTGATATATTATTTGCAGCCAAAGATGGAGAAGCTCTTTACGGTCAGCAAAACAAGACCAGGAGCTGACTGTGGCTCAGATCATGAACTACTTATTGCCAAATTCAGGCTTAAAATGAAAAAAGTAGGGAAAAACCACTAGGTCATTCAGGTATGACTTAAATCCCTTATGATTATTCAGTGGAAATGACAAATAGATTCAACAGATTTGATCTGATAGACAGAGTGTCTGAAGAACTATGCACAGAGGATTGTGATATTGTACAGGAGGCAGTGATCACGACCATCCCAAGAAAAAGAAATGCAAAAGTGGAAAATGGTTGTCTGAGGAGGGATTAAAAACAGCTGAGAAAATAAGAGAAGCTAAAGGAAAAGGAGAAATTAAAAGATATCCTCATTCAATTGCAGAGTTCCAGAGAATAGCTAGGAGAGAAAAGAAAGCCTTCTTAAGTGAACAATGTAAAGAAATATAGGAAAACAAAAGAATGGGAAAGACTAGAGATCTCTTCAAGAAAATTAGAGATATCAAGGGAAGATTTCATGCAAAGATGGGCACAATAAAAGACATAAATGATATGGACCTAACAGAAGCAGAAGGTGTTAAAAAGAGGTGGCAAGGTTACACAGAAAAACTTACAAAAAAGATCTTCATGACCCAAATAAGCATGATGGTTTGATTACTCACCTAGAGCCAGATATCCCAGAATGAGAAGTCAAGTGGGCCTTAGGAAACATCACTACAAAGTTAGTGGAGGTGATGGAATTCCAACTGAGCTATCTCAAATCCTAAAAGATGATGCTGTGAAAGTGCTACACTCAATATGCCAGCAAATTTGGAAAACTCAGCAGTGGCCACAGGACCGGAAAATGTCAGTTTTCATTCCAGTCCCAAAGAAGGGCAATGCCAAAGAATGCTCAAACTACCACACAATTGCACTCGTTTTACATGCTAGCAAAGTAATACTCAAAATTCTCCAAGCTAGGCTTCAACAGTATGTGAACTGAGAACTTCCAGATGTTCAAACTGGATGTATAAAAGACAGAGTAACCAGAAATCAAATTGCCAACATTCACTGAATCACAGAAAAAGCATGAAATTCCAGAAAACATCTACTTCTGCTTTATTGACTACACTAAAGCCTTTGGCTGTGTGGATCACAATAAACTGTGGAAAATTCTTCAAGAGATGGGAATACCAGACCACCTTACCTACCTCCTGCAAAACATGTATGCATGTCAAGAAGCAAGAGTTAGAATCAGACATGGTACCTCGAACTTGTTCCAAATTGAGAAAGAGTGTATATTGTCACCCTTCTTATTTAACTTCTATGCAGAGTACATCATGTGAAATGCCAGGCTGGATGAAATACAATCTGAAATCAATATTGTTGGGAAAAATATCAATGGCATCAGATATGCAGATAACTCTACCCTTAGGGCAGAAAGCAAAGAGGAACAAAAGAGCCTTTTGATCAAGGTGAAAGAGGAGAGTGAAAAAGTTGGCTAAAACTCAACATTCAGAAAACTAAGATCATGGAATTTTGTTCCATCAGTTCATGACCAATAGATAGGGAAACAATAGAAACATTGACTGAATTTATTTTCTTGTGCTCCAAAATCATCACAGATGGTGACTGTAGCCGTGAAATTAAAAGATGTTTGCTCATTGGAGGAAAAGCTCTGACAAGCCTAGACAGTGTATTAAAAAGCGGAGACATTACTTTGTTGACAAAGATCCGTCTAGTCAAAGCTATCATGTATGGATGTGAGAGTTTGACCATAAAATGATTGAACACCAAAGAATTGATGCTTTTGTACTGTAGTGTTGGAGAAGACTCTTGAGAGTCCCTTGTACAGCAAGGACATCAAACCAATCTTAAAGGAAATCAATCCTGAATATTCACTGGAAGGGATGATGCTGAAGCTGAAGCTCCACTATTTTGACCAGCTTATGTGAAAAGCTGACTCATTAGAAAAGACCCTGATGCTGGGAAAGATTGAAGGTAGAAGGAAAGGACTGAGGATAAGAAGGTTGGATGGCATCACTGACTCCATGGACAGGAGTTTGAGCAAGCTCTGGGAGATGGTGAAGGACAGGACGGCCCAGTGGACTGCAGTCCATGAGGTCACAGAGAGTCAGACATTACTCAGCACACACACAAGCCAAATACTATATATAAAATAGGTAAAAAAAAGAAAAAAACTATAAGGAAAAATAATTTGAAAAATAATAGATATATATTTATGTATAACTGAATTACTGGGCTGTACACCTGAAACTAATGAAACATTGTAAATCAACTATAATTTTAAAAATATAATTTAAAATAAACATTAAAGAAATCTAGAAGACTTCTCTTTTTTTTCCATTATTTTCTTTTTTTAAATTTTATTTTATTTTTAAACTTTACAATATTGTATTAGTTTTGCCAAATATCGAAATGAATCTGCCACAGGTATACCTGTGTTCCCCATCCTGAGCCCTCCTCCCTCCTTCCTCCCCATACCATCCCTCTGGGTCGTCCCAGTGCACCAGCCCCAAGCATCCAGTATCGTGCATCAAACCTGGACTGGCAACTCGTTTCATACATGATATTATACATGTTTCAATGCCATTCTCCCAAATCTCCCCACCCTCTCCCTCTCTCACAGAGTCCATAAGACTTATCTATACATCAGTGTCTCTTTTGCTGTCTCGTACACAGGATTATTGTTACCATCTTTCTAAATTCCATATATATGCATTAGTATACTGTATTGGTGTTTTTCTTTCTGGCTTACTTCACTCTGTATAATAGGTTTCAGTTTCATCCATCTCATTAGAACTGATTCAAATGTATTCTTTTTTATGGAGTAATTTATCAGTTAATTAGACATGCTAAACTAGGCTAGTTTACATAATAAAAGAACAAGACATCAGTATGTCCCTATGCTATATATAATACCATTTATCTAGATAAATGACCAGAATTGTAGACTTGATAGTTTCGTTTTATTGGTCAGTCAGTCAGTTATCGCCTTTGAGGTCACTCTTCCACACTTGAAGGTTTCAGTTCCTGATTCACTATGACTCTTGCCAGCTCTGCTTCTACCATAATTCTCAATGATTTCAAAAATCCTAGGCAGATGGTCCTTTCAATATCTGTCCTTAGTCACCCAATCTCAAGATCATTGAAGAATCAATAGTTTTCATTCCCAAATCTGAGTTTCATTCACTCTCTGAGCACTGCTTCTTATTTTCTATATCATTTCTTCTCACATCACCAACTCTGACCCATCCTTTTTCACTGGAATCTACTGTCCACTGATCCTACTGTCCTTAGTCACCTGAGGGCTCTTCTTCCTTCCTTATCCAGATTCAGTTCCAAGACCAATCTTGATAAACAGCCCTGTACTGATCCTCTAAACAATCACTGATGATGTACTGCAAGCTAACACCAGTCTCAACTCTGCTCCCCTTTTCTCTCTTCCTCCTACTCCCAGTTTTCTGAACTTTTAGGTTTTCTATCCACCATCTTGCATGAAATTTCCTAGAGGCAAATGATAAATTGCAGAGGGAGGATCCAGTTACTCTTATAGTAAGAACCAAGCTCCCAGAAGCCCAGTCAATGTGTGGATTGAAGACTATTAGGATAGTATTAGCAGATATTAGGATAAAAGCCTAGGGTCCCATCTTTAAGGGAACTATATTCTTACACACTGAGTTTGCAGGTCTGACTACAACAATTTTATTGTTGTTGTTCAATCATTAAGTTATGTCCTGCTCTTTCAACTGTATGGTCTGCAGCATTCCAGGTTCCTCTGTCCTCCACTATCCCTGGAGTTTGCTCAAATTCAGTCCATTGAGTCAGTGATGCTATCAAACCAACTCATCCGCTGCTGCCTCCTTCTCCTCCTGCCTTCAATTTTTTCCAGCATCAGTGTCTTTTCCAATGAGTCAGTTCTTCACATCAGATGGCCAAAATATTGGAGCTTCAGAGCTTCATTATCAGTACTTCCAATGAATATTCAAGGTTGATTTCTTTCAGGATGGACTGGTTTGATCTCCTTGCTGTCAAAGGGACTCACAAGAGTTCCCTCCAGCTCCACAGTTCAAAAGCATCAATTCTTTGGTGCTCAGCCTTCTTGATGGTCTAACTTTCACTCTCACATCCTTATATTACTACTGGAAAAACCATAAAAATTATTAAAGAAGACAATTTAATACAATTTGATACAAACAAATGTTAACACTTCATGAAGTGGGCAGTCTCCATTCCCAAGGGTCTAGAGAACTACAAAATGGGATCCTGTGCTGTGCTTAGTCATCACTCATGTCTGACTCTTTGTGACCTCATGAACTGTAACCCACCAGGCTCCTCTTTCCGTGGGATTCTTCAGGCAAGAATACTGGAGTGGTTCACTATTTCCTACTTCAGGGGATCTTCCTGACCCAGGGATTGAACCCATGTCTCCTTTGTCTCCTCCATTGCAGGCATATCCTTTACCTGCTGAGCCATGGGGTGGGAGAATGGAAATTTTAAAGCTTAAATAATAAGAAACAAGCAGACAAATAGAGAATGAATAGGGAAACAAATAGAGTAATGAATAAGGAAATAAGTACAGAGTGCAGAGTTGGCTTGGCATTGGGGGATTGGCTGACTGGATGTAATCTATTTCTGGTTAAGAGGGATATTTACAGAGACAGGAACAAGATCTAAGTTTTGTTTTGCATTTATGGCACCAGGGCAGGAGCCATTCCAACTTGGAACTAGAGTTTATTTCAACAATAGTATCTCTAAAATGTCTCAGCCAGCCCTTGCATTTCAATGACCATTATTCATTTCCTCAAAAGAGAGCCAGTTCTAATTAGTTAATTAGTAAGACACATAGTGTCCAGTATTCTTGCCTGGAGAATCCCATGGACAGAGGAGCTTGGCAGGCTACAGTCCATGGAGTTGCGAGAGTCGGACATGATTTAGAGACTAAACCACCACCACAGTGTTGGTAGAAGCTAATAGAAGCCATTCTAATTCTGGGGTGTACACTCTCTGATTGAAAAAAAAAAAAAAGAAGAAGGAAAGAAAAAATACTGAGCCATCCTAGGTGGTGAAATTAAATGCTAGCTGCACCTAGAATATATCTTAAACCTACCTTTGAACCTATCACACTGTTTATGCTGAAGTAGTTTAACATAAGAGATAGCCTAAGAGCCATTCAGCTGATATTGATGGAGTTTGGGATTTAAATCAGAAGAGCTCTAAAATCTAACATCAATTTCACTTTAATCTAGGCAGTCTGAATATACCCAAACTCTTGCATTGTCCTGCCAAGCAAGGCTGTTGAAAGGACTAAATGAAATGATTTCTGAGAAGTATATAATCCGGAGACAATAATTGGCAGTTGCTGCCTATTAAAAGAATGTATCCTCAAGTTGCTGTTTCTAAAATATTGTGGCCATCAAAATGTGTAAGCAGACATTATGATTAGTTTATTAATTAGAAAATTGGGACAAAAATTTAGATGCATTATTTCTTTGGCATATATAATAAATAGATAATATTTATATAATAATATAAATAATATTCCTAGGAGATGATCAAATCTTCTGGTATGCTTAGTATCTAGATGTTTTAGACAAATAAAAATTACTGTATTCTGTTAATTTATATAGGGCGATGCTACATTTTATGCTAGCATTTCTGTCTGCATAGTGGTTTGAACAATGCCATTTTAACTTGTTTATTTTGGTATTCTGTTTGGATGTGAAGCCTTTTGAATTTTACACTTTTAACTTTTAAAACTATGAAGAAATACGTTAGAAAAGTCTTCAACTTATGCTTATATTAAAGACAAAAAAGGATAGAATTCAATTATGAAATGAAAGTAAGAGTGCTCTAGTTCACAACTGTCTAATATAATCTACATGACAAGTCTGAATAAGGCTGAATTTGCTATTCATAAGCTCAGACTGATCACTTGAGCTCCTACCCGCCCAGCTTACTAGGACACACTGCTTCACCGACCAGGGTTCTCTTCTCCCCGAATTGTCCAAGGAGGATTTAGGGTGTTTTGGGGGATTTGGGGAGAATTCTCTTCTGCCTGGTGTTGCATCTGAAACATAGTTTTGTGATTGAACGCTGGACAACACAGTTTAATATATCTTCATCCAGTGTGACAGTTACCTGTTTTTGTCCCAAAATACCCACCCAGGAAGTGATTAATCTTTAGCATACAAAGTTTAGAGCTAGGTACCCAGAGTGCACTCCTGAGGTGTATGCTAGAATGGCTGAACCAATAGGAACCTCCAGACTCAGCCTTGCTTTGTGCCAGCACATCGTGTCTGCAGAAGGACCTAAGCCAGTCCTTGGCCAGATGCATGGCTCTCTCCTGGGGAGTTTTCCTTTGTGGGCTCTTAGTAGCTTCATAGAACAGCAAACTTCCTCTGGGATGACTTCTAGCACAGAGGTTTCCAGATCCCCTCCACTGCTTTGCTCAGAAGAGACTGTTGGAATCCCTAGCAAGTGGTCCACCTGCTCCCCTAAGGGCCATTTCAGACCACAGAAGACATTAGCAGATAAGTTCTTTGTCAAGGTGTTGCTGTTATTTAGTTGCTCAGTCATCCAACTTTTTTGCAACCCTTGGACTGCAGCCCACCAGGCTTCTCCATCCAAGGGATTTCCCAAGGCAAGAATATTAGAGTAGGTTGCCATTTCCTTCTCCAGGGGATCTTCCCAATCTGGGAATGGAACTAGTGTTTCCTGTGTCTCTTGCATTCATTGACCTGAGCCATCAGGGAAGCCCCCTTTGTCAACTTAGATATTTTAAAATTTCTCTTCCACCTGCCTAAGCACCTTTCCTTACTCACTCAGGTGTATCTTCCAGGCAAAAAGATTCCTTAAAATGTTTCCGGTGGGTGGGTGGGGCAGCAGGGACGGGGCTGGCGTCCCGGGACCTCCACCCACCCGTGCCCTGCTGTCCGCCTGCCCATTAAAAAAAAAAAAAGGTTTCCAAATTGAAAGAAAAGCTGGCCCTCACTTTCAACTTTAAATTTCTCTTGCTAACAAACACTCTGTACATCTGGGAAATGTTAAAGGTTTTTGCATTTTTATGAACAAGTGTTATTATCTAAATTCAACTTAAATAGGCACAAAGAAATGTGCCTTGAATAAAAAACAAACATTTCAAGTGCCAAAGACATTTTGAAGTGGCAAGTTTTGCTCCACTTTACAAGGAAAGTATTAAGCAAGTCATTTAAAGATTTTACTAGAAGGATTATGTTTGGCAACTGATGAAAGAAAATAGAAGAATTTATGTGATCTAGTCCAGTGGATGAAGGAATGCCTCCCTGAGGAACTGGTATTCAGTCTTGAACTAGAAGGGCATCCTAGGTGGCACAGTGGTAAAGAATCCACCTTCAGTTCAGGAGACACAGGTTCCATTTCTGGGTCAGGAAGAACCCCTCGAGGAGGGAATGGCAACCCACTCCAGTATTCTTGCCTGAGAAATCCCATGGACAGAGAAGCCTGGTGAGCGACAGTCCATGGGGTCACAAATCAACAGACACAGCTGAGTAACTGAGCATAGGCTCTTTTACTAGAAAAAGAGACTGAGTGGGCATAGAGATTACCAGAGCATTCCAAAAGAGGGCAGCAAATACCAAGACTCTGGGAACTAAACAGACCATGGAGCAGAGCCAGGGAAAGTCCAACAGCTGAAATGGAAATCAGAAGCCTGAGTATCACGGTTTCAAAGAGCACTTTAATAAGTTACACTTTATTTTAGGACTAACAGGAAATTATTGAAAGATACAGGATTTTAAAATATTAAATACTAAAAATTGCAAAGAGATGTTAAACTAATTAAAAATTAAATAAAATATTATTTTAGCTAAAATGTGAAGAATGGTATGAAGAAAAGTGAGAGCTAGTGACAGCCAACCAGTTAGAAGTCTTTTGAATTGGACTATAGCAGGGAAAACATCATGTTAAAAATAAAAATATAAAAGGAATATCATCTCTAAATTGGCACTAGCAGTTACAGTCTTACTAAAGAAATAGCAACCATAGGCACTTGGGGAATGATGTAATTCAAGAACACTGATATAGAAAATGTATCAATACAAGAGCAATTCCTTTTATAGTGCAAAATGTTTTAATATTTTGTTTGGCTTGCATGGATTAAAATGTTAAAAATAGGACATATATGATGTTTACTATATGAAGTGAAAGTCACTCAGTCGTGTCTGATGCTTTGTGACCCCATGGGCTGTATAGTCCATGGAATTCTCCAGGCCAGAATACTGGAGTGGGTAGCCCATCCCTTCTCCAGGGGATCTTCCTAACCCTGGGATCGAACCTAGGTCTCCTGCATTGCAGGTGGATTCTTTACCAACTGAGCTATGAGGGAAGCCCATTTATTGTATGGTCATTTAATTACTACCCCAGACTCATATCTAAAATGTTTTAAAAACATTTGTGAAAAATTAAAATATTTTCTTATTTGTTTTAGTGCCAATATTCAGTTACAGTCTAAAACGGACACATGTATACCTGTGGCGGATTCATTTTGATATTTGGCAAAACTAATACAATTTTGTAAAGTTTATTTGGCAAAACTAATACAATTATGTAAAGTTTAAAAATAAAATAAAATTTAAAAAATTACATTTAAAATTAAAAAAATTAAAATTAATAAAATTAAAATAAAATTTAAAAAAAAAAGAAAAATAAAATAAAACGGGGGTCTCATGGTTTTGTGTGTCTATCGCACCCCACTCCAGTACTCTTGCCTGGAAAATCCCATGGATGGAGGAGCCTGGTGGGCTGCAGTCCACTGGGTTGCGAGGGGTCGGACCTGACTGAGCAACTCTACTTTCACTTTTCACTTTCATGCATTGGAGAAGGCAATGGCAACCCACTCCAGTGTTCTTGCCTGGAGAATCCCAGGGACAGGGGAGCCTGGTGGGCTGCCGTCTATGGGGTCACACAGAGTCAGACAGGACTGAAGTGATTTAGTAGTAGTAGTACTAGTAGTAGTATACCTTACATAATAATATATAGCCCTTGTGATTTAGAAGCATCAATCCCAGCTACCACAGATCAAAATTTATAGAGTGACACACTAGCTTAATAATATTTTATTAAATATTATATTTTCCAGATTATTATGTTCTTATGTTTGATTGTTTTGCTCTAATATATAATGTAGGTAGTTTCAGGGTTCTCCCAGTTTGTGAAATAGAGTGTATGGTATACTTTTCATCTTTGTGGTGGTTAGCACCTGAGCATGTCAGAACTATTTATTAAATGAACTAATTCAGGCAGATATCTATTCCATAGGTATTTTACACAATTATACTTATATCACGGGATAAATTTAAATAGGCACATCAAAATATGCCTTGAATAAAAAATAACTTCAAATGCCAAAGACATTTTGGGGTAGCAAGTTTTGCTCCATTATACAAAGAAAGTATTAAACAAGTCATTTTAAAATATAACTAGAGAATTAACTAGAGAAGTAATTGTAGAACATTTTTAGATAAAACAAAGTATATTATTTTCAGTTACTATGATGCTTTATGATGATCCTAGAACCTAGGGAAAAGAGACATGTTTTTTAATAGCTATGTCATGTCTGATTCTTTGTGACACCATGAACTGGAACATGCCAGGCTTCCCTTTCTTTCACTATCTCCTGGAGTTTGCTCAAACTCATGTCCATTCAGTCAGTGATGCCATCAAACCATCTCATCCTCTGTCACCTTCTTCTCTTCATGACTTCAGTCTTTCCCAGCATTAGGGTCTTCTCCAATGAGTTGGCTGTTTTTCACAATAAGTGGCCAAAGTACTGGAGCTTCAGCTTAAACATCAGTTCTTCCAAGGAACATTCAGAGTTGATTTCTTTTAGGACTGACTGATTTGATCTCCTTGTAGTCCAAAGGACTCTCAAGAGTCTTCTCCAGCACATCAAATGCCTCCATACCTACAATGAAACCAAGCACCACCCAAGGGCCAACAAGTTCCAGAGCAAGACATACCATGCAAATTCTCCAGCAACACAGGAACACAGTCCTGAGCTGAAGCTCAGGCTGCCCAAAGTTACTCCAAAACCATTGACATCTCATAACTCATTATTAGACACTTCATTGCAGTCCAGAGAGAAGAAATCCAGCTCCACCCACCAGAACACTGACACAAGCTTCCCTAACCAAGAAACCTTGACAAGCCACCGATACAACCCCACCCACAGTGAGGAAACTCCATAATAAAGAGAACTCCACAAACTGCCAGAATACAGAAAGGCCACCCCAAACTCAGCAGTATAAACAAGGTGAAGAGACAGAGAAATACCCAGCAGGTAAACAAACAGGATAAATGCCCACCAAACTAAACAAAAGAGGAAGAGATAGGGAATCTACCTGATAAAGAATTCTGAATAATGATAGTGAAAATGATCCAAAATCTTGAAATAAAAATGGAATCACAGATAAATAGCCTGGAGACAAGGACTGAGAAAATGCAAGAAAGGTTTAACAAGGACCTAGAAGAAATAAAAAGGAGTCAATATATAATGAATAATGCAATAAATGAGATCAAAAACACTCTGGAGGCAACAAAGAGTAGAATAACAGAGGCAGAAGATAGGATTAGTGAAATAGAATGGTAGAAATAAATGAATCAGAGAGGAAAAAAGAAAATCAAATTAAAAGAAATGAGGGCTATCTCAGAGATCTCCAGGACAATATTAAACGCTCCAATGTTCAAATCATAGGAGTCCCAGAAGAAGAAGACAAAAAGAAAGACCATGAGAAAATACTTCAGGAGATAATAGTTGAAAACTTCCCTAAAATGAGGAAGGAGATAATCACCCAAGTCCAAGAAACCCAGAGAGTCCCAAACAGGATAAACCCAAGGTGAAACACCCCAAGACACATATTAATCAAATTAACAAAGATCAAACACAAAGAACAAATATTAAAAGCAGCAAGGGAAAAACAACAAATAACACACAAGGGGATTTCTATAAGGATAACAGCTGATCTTTCAATAGAAACTCTTCAGGCCAGAAGGGAATGGCAAGACATACTTAAAGTGATGAAAGAAAATAACCTACAGCCCAGATTACTGTACCCAGCAAGGATCTCATTCAAATATGAAGGAGAAATCAAGAGCTTTACGAACAAGCAAAAGCTGAGAGAATTCAGCACCACCAAACCAGCTCTCCAACAAATGCTAAAGGATATTCTCTAGACAGGAGACACAAAAATGGTGTATAAACTCGAACTCAAACCAATAAAGTAAATGGCAATAGGATCATGCTTATCAATAATTACCTTATACATAAATGGGTTGAATGCCCCAACCAAAAGACAAAAACTGGCTGAATGGATACAAAAACAAGACCCCTACATATGCTGTCTACAAGAGACCCACCTCAAAACAGGGGACACATACAGACTGAAAGTGAAGGGCTGGAAAAAGATATTCCATGCAAATAGAGATCAAAAGAAAGCAGGAGTAGCAATATTCATATCAGATAAAATAGACTTTAAAACAAAGGCTGTGAAAAGAGACAAAGAAGGACACTACATAATGATCAAAGGATCAATCCAAGAAGAAGATATAACAATTATAAATATATATGCACCCAACATAGGAGCACCTCAATATGTAAGACAAATGTTAACAAGTATGAAAAGGGAAATTAACAATAACAAAATAATAGTGGAAGACTTTAATATCCCACTCAAACCTATGGATAGATCAACTAAACAGAAAATTAACAACAAAACACAAATTTTAAATGATACAATAGAACAGTTAGACCTAATTGATATCTATAGGACATTTCACCCCAAAACAATGAATTTCACATTTTTCTAAAGTGCACACGGAACCTTCTCCAGGATAGATCACATCCTGGGCCATAAATCTAGTCTTGGTAAATCCAAAAAAAAGTAAGATTAGATCTCAATTGCAGGAGAAAAACTATTAAAAATTTCAACATATGGAGGCTGAACAACACGCTGCTGAATAACCAACAAATCACAGAAGAAATCAAAAAAGAAATCAAAATATGCATAGAAATGAATGAAAATGAAAACACAACAACCCAAAACCTATGGGACACTGTAAAAGCAGTACTAAGGGGAAAGTTCATAGCAATACAGGCATACCTCAAGAAACAAGAAAAAAGTCAAATAACCTAACTCTACACTTAAAGCAACTAGAAAAGGAAGAAATGAAGAACCGCAGGGTTAGTAGAAGGAAAGAAATCTTAAAAATTAGAGCAGAAATAAATCCAGCACAATTCGAAAGCATCAATTCTTTGGCACTCATCCAATTCTTTGGATCTTGATGGTCCAACTCTCACATCCTTACATAACTACTGGAAAAAACAGCGTTGACAATACACATACTTGTCTGCAAACTGATGTCTCTGCTTTTTTTTTTCTTTTTTTTTATTATTTTATTTTATTTTTATTTTTATTTTTTTTTTACTTTACAATATTGTATTGGTTTTGCCATACATCAACATGCATCCGCCATGGGTGTACACATGTTCCCCATCCTGAACCCTCCTCCCTCCTCCCTCCCCATAACATCCCTCTGGGTCATCCCAGTGCACCAGCCCCAAGCTTCCTGTATCCTGCATCGAACCTGGACTGGCGATTCATTTCTTATATGATATTATACATGTTTTAATGCCATTCTCTCAAACCATCCCCCCTCCCTCTCCCACACAGTCCAAAAGACTGTTCTATACATCAGTGTCTCTTTTGCTGTCTCGCATACAAGGTTGTCATTACCATCTTTCTAAATTCCACATATATGCGTTAGTATACTGTATTGGTGTTTTTCTTTCTGGCTTACTTCACTCTGCATAATAGGCTCCAGTTTCATCCACCTCATTAGAACTGATTCAAATGTATTCTTTTTAATGGCTGAGTAATACTCCATTGTGTATATGTACCACTGCTTTCTTATCCATTCATCTACTGATGGACATCTAGGTTGCTTCCATGTCCTGGCTAGTATAAACAGTGCTGCGATGAACATTGGGGTACATGTGTCTCTTTCAATTCTGGTTTCCTCAGTGTTTATGCCCAGCAGTGAGATTGCTGGGTCATATGGCAGTTCTATTTCCAGTTTTTTAAGGAATCTCCACACTGTTGTCCATAGTGGCTGTCCTACTTTGCATTCCCACCAAAAGCTTTTTAATATGATCACTATGTTTATCATAGCTTTTTTTTAAGGAGCAAGAGTCTTTTAATTTCATGGCTGCAGTCACCATCCACAGTGATTTTGGAATCCAGGAGAATAAAGTCTGTCACTTTTTCTATTTTTTTCCCCATTTATTTGCCAAGAAGTGATGGGACTGGATGCCATGATTTTAGTCTTTTTAAATATTGAGTTTTAAGACAGCTTTTTCACTCTCCTCTTTCATCTTCATCAAAAGGTTCTTTAGTTCCTCTTTGCTTTCTGCATTAGGGTGGTATCATCTGCATATCTGAAGTTGTTGATGTTTCTCTTGACAATCTTGGTCCCATCCAGCATTTCCCATGATGTACTCTGCATACAAGTTAAATAAACAGGGTGGCAATATACAGCCTTGCTATATACTTCTTTCCCAAGTTTGAAACAGTCTGTTTTTCCACGTCCAGTTCTAACTGTTGCTTCTTGATCTGCATACAGATTTCTCAGGAGGCAGGTAATGTGGTCCAGTATTTCCATCTCTTGAAAAATTTTTCGTAGTTTGTTGTGATCCACATAGTCAAAGGCTTTGGTGTAGTCAATGAAGCAGAAGTAGATATTTCTCTGGAATTCCCTTGCTTTCTCTATGATCCAACAGATCTTGCCAATTTGATCTCTGGTTTCTCTCCCTTTTCTAAATCCAACTTGTTTATCAACTCTTAAAAGATGATGTTAATACATTGTTGCCCTCAATATGCCAGCAAATTTGGAAAACTCTGGAGTTTCTCGGTTCAGTACTGTTGAAGCCAGACTTGAAGAATTTTGAGCGTTACCTTGCTAGCATGTGAAATGAGTGCAGTTGTGCATATTTTGAACATTCTTTGGCATTTCCTTTCTTTGAAATTCAAATGAAAACTGACCTTTTCCAGTTTTGGACAATTTTTTTAACCTTCCAAAAGATTTTTTTTTTTTTAAGTGAGCAAAGGAAATATCCTTAGGTCATTTAATTTTCCTTTTCAGAAGCTCAGATCCTGGATATGCCATTTATTCTCCAAACGAGACTCTGCTTTATCTTCACTGTCTGTTTTGCTACTATTATGTATTCATTTTAGTTTCTGCTGTGACAGATGATCGAATATTGTCTGTGACAGACCATATCATGTTAAATATCTTTAGTGACCTGGTAGTTATAAAATATTTCTTAAGTGAAGACTTTTGAAACTTCCAGATGGTATGAGATTTGTCATTTTGTGGCATTCATTAGGCTTACCAGATGGAATTGTACCAGTTCAAAAGTCAATTGACATTTTTTTGCCATTAGGCCACTCTTCTAATTTTTCAGGCTTCCCTGGTGGCTCAGATGATAAAGAGACACAGGTTTGAAGTGGCTGCCATGGGGAATCTCAAAATATGTGAACCAGAACTACCAGTGATGTAGAGACATTAACTAAAGGTCAGATCACCAAGCACAGCAACAGTAAGGCATTTGCTGTGGTTTTATCTTGCTCCATTTTTCTGGGGGAGAAAAATCAAGTGTGTGTGTATGTATGCGCATGTGCACAAGTGCATGTGGATTTGTGAAGGAGGAGGTAAATAGGAAGACAGATTATGTAAACCTCTAGGATGAATGGAAATTCTCAGGATTCTTCTAGAATAGTATTATCCATTGAGCTCTGTCCTCAGTTCATTACAATGAGTTGTTATTTCAATAGCAATATTTGCTCTTCTCAGAAGTTCACTGTAATAAGATTTGACATTTAAAAGCACATACTGTGAGAACAGAAAGCTATACAAAATCTTAGAACTCACATGATGGACCATAAGCTCATTGTGGGAAATTTTTGCCAATCTGCCTATTCATCTTATAAATTTATAGTTCTGTATTATTCACAAGGCGAATTCTTCAATCAGCTTTATGAGTTTGTAGCGAGAAAATGCCTAATAAAAGCCAAATTACTGAATTTATTTTTCTTATGGTGCTAAAATGTTGGTTAAAATATTCTTTGGAAATAAGCATTGCATTTCTCTTCCACAAAACAGTTTATGTGGCATGACCTGCTCTTGTAATTGCATGTAGTATATTGCCTGCGGCTAGAAATCACTCACTCCTAAACCTGTTGTTATAAAATCACCGTTTTGGATTGTTAATGTAATGCAAATATTTCTTTGAAATGTAGGTTGTTTTCCAGTCTCAGTATCATCACAGCTCATCCACCCAGCTAACATGAGATTCATGCAATTCAGAGCCAAAGACCATTACTCCCTTGCTCTTTAAAAGCTGGAAGAAATAAAATGCCACATTATCAAGTAAGTTGCATTTAACCTTTTGGATGGAAAGAGAAAGAAATGCCATGAAATATTAAAAATAAAAATGCTGTTTTGAATTCCTATGTGGGGGCTAAAATTTTAATTTATAAGTTTTTTTTAAGTGTATGATGATGGATTTGAACCATTGATATCACAAGTGAACATGATGGAAATATCTCATTCTGGCATCATTAGTCATAAATTGAAAGCATGATTTATGAAAGAACTAAATGCAGATTTTAAAGAATTAAACTTGAATATATATGTATTCACATATGATGTTTATTTTGATAGTGTCATTAGTGCTATGTCAAGACATCTATATTTGCAGCAATTTGCAGTTTTCAAAAATCCTTTAAGCCTTAGAAAACCCATGGGCTTTGTTGAAAGTCAGTCCTCGAACAAGATAATCTGACATACAATCTGAGACAAAGTCAAGCTTATTACTTATGTAAATAAAGTGTAAGTAAAGTGAAAAAAGTCACTCAGTCGTGTCTGACTCTTTGTGACCCCATGGACTCTGCTGCTGCTGCTGCTACTGCTAAGTCACTTCAGTAGTGTCTGACTCTGCAACCCCATAGATGGCAGACCACCAGGCTCCCCTGTCCCTGGGATTCTCCAGGCAAGAACACTGGAGTGAGTTGCCATTTCCTTCTCTAATGCATGAAAGTGAAAAGTGAAAGTGAAGTCACTCAGTTGTGTCCGACTCCTAGTGACCCCATGGACTGCAGCCCACCAGGCTCCTCCATCCATGGGATTTTCCAGGCAAGAGTACTGGAAAAAATCCAGGCCAGCATACTGGAGTGGGTAGCTGTTCCCTTCTCCAGGGGATCAAATCCAGATCTCCCACATTGCAGGTATATTCTTTACCAGCTGAGCCACCAGGGAAGCCCAAGAATACTGGAGTGGGTAGCCTGTCCCTTCTCCAGATACAGGAATTGAACCGGAGTCTCCTACATTGCAGGTAGATTCTTTACCAACTGAGCTACAGAGAGGCAAGAGAACCCTGAATACTCATTGAAAGGACAGAGCTAAAGCTGAAGCTCCAATACTTGGCCACCTGATGCAAACAGCTGACTCAAAGGAAAAGACCCTGATGCTGGGAAAGATTGAAAGAAGAAGGAAAAGAGGGCAACAGAGGATGAGATGGTTGGAAGGCATACTGATTCCATGGATGTGAACTTGGGCAAACTCTAGGTAGGGGGCAGGGAAACCTGATGTGCTGCAGTCCATGGGTTTGCAAAGAATTGGACATGACTTGGTGACTGAATAACAAAGTAAGGAGGGTTGTTTTTGCTTTGTTTATAAATATATATTAAAATTAAAAGTTGTTTGGTCTTCTGTCCCATGAGCATCCATCCAACTGCCATCAACTGCTAAGATGTATGGCTGTTGTCATAAATGCTCTTGAAATCCTCAGGAAAATAAATCATCTTCCTTTACTTAAAACTTCTGTTCCTTACCTTGTGATCAGCACCTCTCTTCACAATGTTATGTAAAAGGCGATCTGAGCCCCAAGCAAGCCATCCATAGATAAAATTGTATGTGCCACGTGCTAAGTTGCTTCAGTCATGTCTGACTCTTTGCAATGCTATGGACTGTAGCCTACCAGGCTCCTCTGTTCATGGGGTTCTCTAAGCAAGAATACTGGAGTGGGTTGCCATGCCCTCCTCCAAAGGATCTTCCTGACCCAGGGATGGAATCCACATCTCTTAAATTTCTTGCATTGGTGGGCAGGTTCTTTACCACTAGTGCCACCGGGGAAGCCCTACAAAATGCATACCTGTGATCAGAAAAACATTGGCCCTTCAATGTCAAAGAGTCAAGTCCACCTGAGAAGAGTGGTTTTAAAACAACCAAAGATGGATTTTCTCAGCACAAATCTAAAGTATGCCTAAAATCAGATACAGCTAATTAAAACTCAAGAGAGCTTTGTCAATACCTTGGAGTGGGGGAAGGAAGGTCAAAGTCTATCAAGAACTGAGAATTTTATTGAATGAGGCTCTTTCCACTTGGGGACTTATTAGGATTGAGAGGATATGAGAATAATGCTAAGGGAGACTATTGCATTATTGTATGGTCATGTTATGGAGACAGAAAGGTGCAGTTTTCATTCTCAGTGTCCAGGCTGCCTGTGGGGATAAACGGATTTTGCATTCAAGGTATACTTGACACTAGTATACTGGGAGAATTCGATGTAATAGAAAACAATAAGATCCAGTCTTATACATGTTAAAATGTGTCACAGCTATACTATCTTCTTTATTTGTAATAATACAAGATAGAGATAAGGATGACTTATGTTTTTTCTTTCACTTTATTTCGATTCCCTGTTATGCCAGGCAGTGTCCTGATGCCTCGGTGGCATACAGTTGAGCGAGGGCTCTTCCATGCTCTTTTCTGGTGATTTCCATCTTCATTGCTGGTCACATACATTATGTTAGTAAAGTCTTAGCCTTGCTTCTTTATAAGCACAGTTATATTGTTGCTAGAGACTGCTTCCAGATGAGGTAACTGAGTTTAAGACAGATTAAATCACTTTTTTTTTTTCCAAGGTCAGATAGCTATCAATGTTGTTGGAACAAATTGGTATGCCCAACACACAGTGAGGCCAAACAAACAGAAAGGTTGGAGCTTGGAATGGAGAAAGTTTTACTGCAGGGCCATGCAAAGAGAAATGGGAGGCTCCTGCCCTAAAGATGTGAACTCTCTGATGATTTTCCAGGAAGATTTTTTATAGGCAAAATTGAGAGGGGGACTGCAGGGTGTGTAACTCTCATTTGATTGGTTGGAGGCTGTGTTCCAGGAATCTCAATGATCAGCCTTCTGGTTCTAATTTGCCTGGAGTTCAGGAGCTTGTGCTAAGTCTGAAGTTACTATCTTCCATCAGGGTGGGGCCTTAGTTCCTATAGAACTCAGATGTGGATCAGATTGTATACACATCCCCCAAGGAGGAGCCTGGACCAGGAGCCATAGCTGTACTATCCTTTTCTTTCCTTTGTTTATTGAAGCATAGTCGATATAAAGTATGGTGACTCATAATTTTTAAAGTTTATACAAACTAGTGAATATGAAAAAAAGAACACTAACAGATATGCAGAACAAATTAGTTGCTGCCAGTGGGGCAAGGAAGGATGGAGGGGCAAGATAGGGATGGGGATTAAGAGGTAGAAACTGTTAGGTATAAAAAAAGTTATAAGGATATATTATATAACACAGGGAACACAGACAATATTTTATAATAGCTTTAAATGGAACAATGTTGTTTCTTTTGCATTACTTCACTCCCCTAATTAGCAACTGATTCTGCCCTATGGAAATCAGGGAAGGTCTAGGAAACTTGAAAAAAAAAGGCAGGGTCCTGGTCAGTTTCATTGAGTCAGTGCATAATAAAAAACGTAAAGCCATTCGTGTTCAGAAAACGTTCCTTGTGTCATACATGGCCTTAATACCAAGGGTAGGAATCAGAGCTGAATGCCTCAGCATCCACAGACAAACCCAGAATTAAGCAGCCAGTGGCATGGATGCTGGCCTGGTGTGGCATGGTCTCCTTCATGACAAATAAGGGAGGATCACCCCATGATGAAGCAGACAGGTTCTGTAATCAGATCACCCATGGCTCTACTGCTGTCTAGGAATGGAACCTGCAAAAAACATTTACACCTTCATAGCCCTTGGCAGTTGCTCTGGAAAATAGTGATGATAGCCAAATGATAGGGTCATTGCAAAGAACACGTCACACAATCTAGACAAAATATTTAGCCTAGTTTGGGCATATAATCAGTGCTCAAATAAATAGTCCCAGAAGCATAATTATAAATTAGCATTGTTGACATCATCACTAATAAATATTCTATTGTTGCTGTTGTACAGTCACTAAGTCATGCAACCCCATGGACTGCAGCACATAAGACTTCCCTGCCCTCCACTAACTCCCAGAGAGTGCTCAAGATCACATCCTTTGAATCGGTGATGCCATCCAATCGTCTTACCCTCTGTAACCCTCTACTCCTTCTACCCTCAATCTTTCTCAGCATCAGGGTCTTTTCTATGTGTATTTAATTTTATGCCAGGTCAGTTGATATAGTAAGGTCATAATTGTGGAAGTTATTTTCAGTACTGAAATTGGTGAGTGTGTCTATAATATTATGTCAATTGTGTTAGGGGAAAAGAAAAAGCAAGATAAAATTTTGACCTGTGTTTGGGAATTATTTAAAAATAAAACTTTCTTCCAACCTAAAAATCCTCTTCACTAATATAGAAAGCTTTTGTTTGAATAAGCTTTAAACCAAACTATGATATTCATCTCAGCAATCCACTAAAGACATTACAAAGACAGAAAGACATCTCATCTGTTTATATAGCTAGGCAGATACAATTATTTACATATATGCTAATGGTCTTGATCCAAAGGAAAAATAATATGTCTTCTATCTTTGCAGCAAACAAAAATTTACAACTTGAAGTCTGGCATCCAGGCTAAACTCCCAAAGAGACAGACAGGTACTTTATGTTAACATTTCAAGAAGATAGTTCCAAGGCCCTTGAGACATTCCTGGAATGCAAAGATGGCTAGAGGTTATTCACGTTTTCAAAAATTTTGCATCTATCTCTAAGAGACAAGGAAAGGATTTGCAATTGCAAACTTTCTAAAAGGAAACCCTCTAGGAAAAAGGAGGAGGAGGGAGTTTTCCTTCTTTTTTAGCATTAGGGAACTCATTTATTTCTTGAGATTTATATTTACCCTTGCATCTTTTGGGGGGCTTCTCTGCTGCCTCAGATGATAAAGAATCTGCCTGCAGTGCAGGAGACCTGGGTTCGGTCCCTGAGGTAGGAAGATCCCCTGGAGTAGGAAATGGCAACCCATGCCAGTGTTCTTGCCTGGGAAATCCTATAGACAGAGGAGCCTGGCTGACCTGAGAGTCCACGGGGTCACAATGAGACAGACATGACTGAGCAACTAACAATTTTGCTTTACTTTCTTTCACTTGCATCTTCTAGACTTTTTCCAAGGATAATAGAAAATAATATATTACCAACTTATTAAGAGTAAAGGAGTTAAGGGAAGTGGAATTGAAATCAATGGTTTGAATGTTATAAAGCCATGGAAAATCCACTAAAATTCAGTAAGCTAATTTTAATTCACTTAGTGTCAGTTATATCCGTTGAAATAGGATTGTCACATAGAAACATTTTAGGCTGTTGTACTACTATGAGTTGAATTGTGTCCCTCTCACCCCTCCAAAAATGTGTTGGATTTTAGCCTCCACTAGTTCAGAAGGTGAAATTCTTTCAAGAAAATGTTTTACCAGGGCAAGTAAGCTAAAGAAGCCTATTAGGCCACTCTCTAATCCAGAATGATTGGCATCTTATAAAAAGGGTAAATTCATACATAGAGACAGACACATGTAAAGGGAAGACAGACATCCACAAGCCAAGAAGAGAGGCCTGGAACAAATCCATCACTCAGAGTCCTCAGAAGGAACGAAAACTGTCAACACCTTGATTTCAGTCTCTGAGCTTCCAGAACTGAGAGGCGATAAATTTATGTTGTTTCAGCCACTCTGTTTACTTCCTTATTGCAGAGATGGCAATCTTACACACATGCCATTGGTGAACATAGTAACTGTTCATTTCTAACTGGTCCTTTTTATCACTGAACTGTAGTGCTGGAGAAGGTTTTTGAGAGTCCCCTGGACTGCAAGGAGATCCAACCAGTCAATCCTAAAGGAAGTCAGTCCTGAATATTCATTGGAAGGACTGATACTGAAGCTGAAGCTCCAATACTTTGGCCACATGATTCGAAGCAAAGACCATGATGTTGGTAAAGACTGAAGGCAGGAGGAGAAGGGGGTGACAGAGGATGAGATGACTGGATGGCATAACCAAATCTATGGACATGAGTTTGAGTAAACTCCAGAAGTTAGTAAAGGACAGGGAAGCCTGGCATGCTGCCATCCATGGGGTCTCAAAGAGTCAGACACAACCGAGTGATTGAACAACAAAAATGCAGCATGACCGGTCTTAGTTCCCTGACCAGGGATAGAACTCGCTCCCTCAGCATTGGAAGGCAGATTCTTAACCACTAGACTACCAGGGAAGTCCCCTCTTACTACTTTTATAAGCTACTTCTTGCTTATGCAAGTTAAGAAAACAACTAAAGATTTTTAAGCTCATAAAGGCATTTTTCCCCCCTAGATTTCTATAATCTATCAAAGGTTTTCCAGACTGGACTCATTTCTCTTGAAAATGTGGCAAACTTCTGGTATACTTAATTTCATTCATTTTTATGGCCAGAATATGCCTAAAGTTCCTTCTTAAATATAATGTTTAAGTTCTTTATCTCTTGATTTCCTCACATCTAGCCTCTCTCTCCTATCTTCGCAAAACTCTGTTATTGAGGCAATAGTGTTGGACTTTGCTGCTTAATCACTCTTTTTTCAGTTGTATCTCCTATTTTGTAGGCATCAAGAAACACAGCCTTTATAAATATTGGAGGCTCTTAATCTCTGACTCCCTGTCGTGTCCTACTATTTGTGACCCTATGGACTGTGGCCCACCAGTCTCCTTGTCCATGGGATTCTCCAGGCAAGAATACTGAAGTGGGTTGCCATGTCCTCCTTCAGGGGATCTTCCTGAATCAGAAATCGAACCCATGTCTCTTACATCTCCTGCATTGTCAGGAGGGTTCTTTACCACTAGCACCACCTGGGAACTTGAAGTTAATTCTTGCCTGAACTGCTGTCTTTCTTCTAACATCTGACTGACTGCAGCAAGTAGTGTTCACACATCAATATTAATTAGATGGAGATTCTCCTGGACCAGGTCTGGGAGTGGCACACAGAGTCTACTCAGATGCAATTGGCTAGAACTCAATCCTGTGACCAGACCTAACTTCAAGGGAAGCTGGGAAGGTAGTCCAACCATATATCCAACCAACTGGGCAGTGAGTTTAGGTGGACAGTCAATATTCTCAGTCATATGTGACATATCACCCTTACTTCTTTCAAGTTTGTAAAATCAACTTAAGCATTCCTGAACATCATGCTTTAGCTTGCTTTTTTAATTTGCTTTTTCTTCTGTTGTTGTTGTTTTTCATTTGTTTGTTTTACATTATCTTTCTTGTCCTGGATAGTCACATTACCTCACTGGTATTATTTATCCAATAATAGAGTCCTTTCTCAGTGTCCATGAGGGATGGGTTTAAGTACCCTCCCTCCCTACTCTTCAGCAGGACCAAGATCTGAGGATGCTCAAGTCCCTTATATGAAATGATTTAGTATCTGCATATAACCTATGTATGCATGTCCTTCTGTATACTTTTAATAATCTCTTGACTACTTGTAATACCTAGTATTATACAATGTAAATTCTACGTAAATTCTACTGTCTGTAGGCAGTAAATTCAAGCCTTGTTTTGGGGAACTTTCTGGAATTTTTTTCCCCAAATATTTTCAGTCTGTGATTGGCTGAAATTGGCAAATGTGGAACCTGTAGCTTTGGCATGCCAACTGTACTTCTTGTGCTCTGTCATTTATCATTGGGTCTTTGACACTCCTTACAAAGTTGAGATAGCAGGCATCAGAAACATGATGTGAGAGCTAAGCAGAGATGGGAAATGTAACTGGTAATAAGGAAACTGAAGAGGAAAACAATAGAAAAAGGAAAAAAAGCTTGACTCATTTTCCTCTGAACACATTTAATTTCTTTTATTTTGATGCATTTCATAAAAATGCCTTTTATTTATGTATATGGTGTTGGAGAAGACTCTTGAGAGTCCCTTGGACACCAAGGAGATTCAACCAGTCCATCCTAGAGGAAATCAGTCCTGAGTATTTATTGGAAGGACTGATGCTGAGGCTGAGACTCCAATACTTTGGCCACCTTACATGAAGAACGGACTCATTTGAAAAAACCCTAATGCTGGGAAAGATTGAAGGTGGGAGGAGAAGGGGATGACAGAGAATGAGATGGTTGGATGGTATCACTGTCTCAATGGAACATGAGTTTGAGTAAACTCTGGGAGTTGGTGATGGACAGGGAGGCCTGGCTTTCTGCATACATGGGGTCACAACGAATCAGACACGACTGTGTGACTGAACTGGACTGATGGTACAGTTAGCTTCAAGCCTGCTTTCTTTAAATCTGCTTTTAAACCTTTCTCCAGGGATGATCATAATTACACTTTAGCAATCATATACTAATTACATATTGATGTAAGAAGCAAAGGAATGAAAACATGAGATGAATAGTATTAGTGTATAAAGAAAAGTTAATGTTTGGTCTTTGACTGTAGTTCCTGACACAGAGCTTCAAAAACTCCTGGAATTTTCTAAGTGATAGGAATGTCTTTTGTTATTCATACTTGATTTTATGTTAACAAAGCAACTTATGGAGACAACTTTAGGATGAAGGCTAGTTGTCAGAAACAGCAAAGATGTGATTAGCAAACAGGAAACTTTCAGTCCCTGCTCACCTCCCAGCCTCCAGGGAAGGAGGAGGAGCTGAAGATTGAGTTTCATCATGTGGTTAATGATTTAATTAATCATGCCTACATAATGAAACTTTGATAAAAATGCTGAAGAATGAGGCTTAGAGAGCCTCCTGATTGGTGAACATAAGTACCTGGAGGGTGGTGCCTTCAGACTCCATGGAGTCAGAAGCTCCTGTGCCCAGTGTACTTTTTCATCTGAAATTCATTTGCATTCTTTATATTCAAATGATAGTCCTTAAATATAACACTTTTATGAGTTCTGTGAGCATTCTGGAAAATTACTGAAATTCAGGGAGTTGTGGGAAACCCTAGATTTGTAGCTGGATGGGTAAGAGGTGCTGTTGGATTGGAGACACCGAGTACTTGGAGCTTGTTGCTGAAATGAGAGCCGTCTTGTACGACTAAGTCCCTACTCTGTGGGGTCTAAGCCAATTCTGAGTAATGAGTGCTAGAAATGAACTGAATTGACACCTGTTGGTGTCAAACTGGCTCAGATGGTAAAGAATTTACCTGCAATTAAGGAGACCTGGGTTCAAAACCAGCTCAGGATGATCCCCTGGAGAGGAGAATGGCAACATACTCCAGTACTCTTGCCTGGAGAATCCCATGAACAGAGGAGGCTGGCAGGCTACAGTCCATGGGGTCACAAACTGTCAAACATGACTGAGCAACTAACAACACTTTCATAAAGGGTCATGTCAATAAATTATATATTGCTATATAGTCAATCACAGAGAAAACTAATACTCATTGGAAATAGGTCCTGGGAAAAATAGGCAAGAATGTCAGTTATTTTTAGCATATTCACTGTGTAAAATCAAGAAGGCAATATTTTACATATTCTCAATTTAAATTCAAGCCACTGAATATTTACTGAGCATTTACTGTGAGCTATATTCCTTGTTCACTGCAGGAAGTTATGAGTTTGAATAAAGCACATAGAATTTTTAGTTTGATGGGAGACATAGATATATAGGAATGAATAAAAATACATTGCCTTGTTCTTTCTTTTTTCCTCTTCAAGCAAGTTGGACAATTTTTTAATTCATAATCTAAGTGCTAGAATGGCTGAATGGGAGTTTGGTGCTATCTTCATGATTCATTAAGAAAATTTCTCATCCAATTTTTAAGAGACTATTTACCTTCCCCTATATTGGTGCAGAAAGAACTTGAGGTGATTATGAATGAGTTTCTATTGCTTTTAAAGTCAGTTTTCATTCCAATCCCAAAGAAAGGCAATGCCAAAGAATGCTCAAACTACCGCACAACTGCACTCATCTCAAATGCTAGTAAAGTAATGCTCAAAATTCTCCAAGCCAGGCTTCAACAATATGTGAACCATGAACTTCCTGATGTTCAAGCTGGTTTTAGAAAAGACAGAGGAACCAGAGATCAAATTGCCAACATCCTCTGGATCATCGAAAAAGCAAGAGAGCTCCAGAAAAACATCTATTTCTGTTTTATTGACTACGCCAAAACCTTTGACTATGTGGATCACAATAAACTGTGGAAAATTCTAAAAGAGATGGGAATACCAGACCACCTGATCTGCCTCTTGAGAAATTCGTATGCAGGTCAGGAAGCAACAGTTAGAACTGGACATGGAACAACAGACTGGTTCCAAATAGGAAAAGGAGTTCGTCAAGGCTGTATATTGTCACCCTGTTTATTTAACTTATATGCAGAGTACATCATGAGAAATGCTGGACTGGAAGAAACACAAACTGGAATCAAGATTGCTGGGAGAAATCTCAATAACCTCAGATATGCAGATGACACCACCTTTATGGCAGAAATTGAAGAGGAACTCAAAAGCCTCTTGATGAAAGTGAAAGTGGAGAGTGAAAAATTTGGCTTAAAGCTCAACATTCAGAAAACGAAGATCATGGCATCTGGTCCCACCCCAAACAGTGTCAGACTTTATTTTTCTGGGCTCCAAAATCACTACAGATGGTGACTGCAGCCATGAAATTAAAAGACACTTACTCCTTGGAAGGAAAGTTATGACCAACCTAGATAGCATGTTCAAAAGCAGAGACATTACTTTGCCAACAAAGGTTCGTCTAGTCAAGGCTATGGTTTTTCCTGTGGTCATGTATGGATGTGAGAGTTGGACCGAAGAAGGCTGAGTGCCGATGAATTGATGCTTTTGAACTGTGGTGTTGGAGAAGACTCTTGAGAGTCCCTTGGACTGCAGGGAGATCCAACTAGTCCATTCTGAAGGAGATCAGCCCTCGGATTTCTTTGGAAGGACTGATGCTAAAGCTGAAACTCCAGTACTTTGGCCATCCCATGCAAAGAGTTGACTCATTGGAAAAGACTCTGATGCTGGGAGGGATTGGGAGCAGGAGGAGAAGGGGACGACAGAGGATGAGATGGCTGGATGGCATCACTGACTCGATGGACGTGAGTTTCAGTGAACTCTGGGAGTTGGTGATGGACAGGGAGGCCTGGCGTGCTGCAATTCATGGGGTCACAAAGAGTCGGACATGACTGAGCAACTGATCTGATCTGATATTGGTGAACAAAGAATTTGAGGGAATTATGAATGAGTTTCTATTGCTTTTAAATGTGATACACCACGGCCTGATCTAGAGGAGTGATGATCATAATTTACATGGATGCCTCTCTCTCACACACACAGGATTGTTTTAATGTACAAATATATCTATTAAGAACGTGCATAATGTGGTTAAGTCTTGGCACTACCACTACTGGGGCCCTAGTTCACTCCCTGGTCAGGGAACTAAGATGCCATGGTGTGGCCAAGAAATAAAAAAAAAAAAAAAATGAAGAATGTGCATGGTTTATGATTTCACACAATAGGTTCAAAGTTGCCATAGACTGAATGCTTGTGTCCCTCTAAAAATTCACATTTAATCCTTCAACATCCTTTCTTTATTACTGAACGCACATGTTTCTCAGAAGCTTCTGATTTTCCAGATGTCTCACTTCTCTGGAGCAGCAGGGCCTTCAGGGAGAACAGGGTGCAGGCAGCCATTGGCGTGTCTTGTTTGTGGAGCACATATTTCTAAGTTGTAAGTGACATGGTTGGCGTCCCAGTTTGCCCAGCACTCCTTGTGTATGGCTATTGTCTCAGTATACTTACTAGGTGTGCCTGCCAATAGATCCTGATTTGGAAGATAAACTATATCTATTATCCTATTTCTAAGGCAAGAACGATGTGTATCTTAGTGCAGGAGGGTAGTAACTGCCTTGAAGACCTTGCATTCTTCTCTAAGATAAGGAAGTGGGTCTCCCACACCCCAAACTCCTTCAGCATGAACTTGCCTTGGACTGACTCAAGGGTGCTAAAGGACGTGGGCCTGAGTTTGCCTTGAGTTCTCATAAGCAAGATGGATTCCTGGAGTGTCCAGCCAATGCAACCCCGCTAAGCTACCACTGAGACTGAAACAGATGTGTGTGTGTGTGTGTGTGTGTGTGCATGCACATGTGGGTCTGTGTTCACATGTGTGGCAGGTGTGGTAGGAATCTACTCTTTCCAATAAGAAGAAGAGTGGAAATGCAGAGAAATGTTCTTTATTACTGGAACTGCCCCCTTCTGTGTGCAATACAAAGAAGAAGTGAAAGAAAGGGAGATCGATTTAAAGCCACGATGACTCAGGGTCTTCTTTTCCCTGTTTCTAATCACACAATTCAGTGAGAAGCTCTAATAGGAAACCTGTTCTGGAAGAGATACATATTCAGAGCTGCTGGACCACCCCTGAAACTCTTTCCTAGGAAAGTTCTAAGCAGGATACACAAAACCCTAGCAACTCATTGAAAATACTTGTATTTTACTATGAGGGTTTTTTGTGCTTGAATTCCAAAGGTCACTCCCTGGTCAAGCAACTTTGTAAGAGAAAAGGCAGAGTTAACTTGGCCAGGATACGAGAATTTGGAAAGAACATTTGAGGGCTGTTGGTGAAGTAGAGTAGGGATGGGGAGAAAGAGGGAGGAAAAGAGTAGAAAAAGAAGAGAGGATGTCATGTTAAACCCTGTAAAGAAGGGCAAGAAGAGTGAATGGTAGGAAAAGCCACTAGGTTTGGGGTTACAGTATTACTGTATGTTGGGTCTGGGCAGAATCTGCTAAATCCAACCATGTTATCAGCTCATTCTGTATGGCACTGGCTGGACACAGTTTAAAGAAACCACAATTTCTGCCAGAAACAAATTTCTTCTTCCAAGAAAATCATGTGTTCATGATAGCAAACCAAATGGAACAGATAAGCAAGACCAAGGGTATTTGCCTCTTCAAATAAATGCCATCAACTTTATGCAACACATTTTCTTTAGATGTAGACAACTACTGTAAGTAGAAAAGATTTATTTATTTGTTCAATAAAATTTCATTGACTGTCTGTGTGCCAGACATTGGGTACAACTTAAGCACCCCATGTGGCCCCAGATTCATAAGAAATCCTACCTATTTCTGTAGTAAGACAGCTCATTTGAACCATCTCCAAACCACCTACCTAGATGGTTCCAATAAGCATTGTTGATACAAAGGTTAATAAGTCAGTGACTGCATTTTGATATAATGGACACAGATACCAAGGGGTCACCATTTGTATATCCATCCTTCTCCCTACATTTCAAGTCAGGTTGTCCTTATACTCTGGACAGTCTTCTCAACTAGTAGACATGATAATGTGGTGGAGTAACTCCTCTTTCTCCCTGACAGGGTTGATGTTGAGCCCAGCCTCATCTGTCTGTCCAGGAAAAGCCCAGGAGTCTAGTCGCTCTAGTACCATCATGACAACAAGCAGGAGCAGTGGCCCTGGTTTTCATCGCCAAGACCCTCTCTGTCAACAGTGTACCATCCCACCCATTCCTGAAAAGATGGACCTGGAGCCATCCTTCCCTTGAGATCTCCCAAAGTTGCTGCATTAGAGAATGGAGCCCCCTTCCATTACCTCAGAGAGTGAGGGCTCATGTTTTTATTTGTTTTTCTGTGTCTGTCTTTCTCATTTAGGGTAAGCTGGCAACAAGAGAAATGAGCACTCTTGAGGTTAACCCTAGAGACAAGGTGAAGTTTCGTTCTTAAGAAATTTGTTCCAATCTTACACAAATATTTGCTCTTAGGCCTTTGTTTATTTCTTGGCAATAGTAGCAATGGAATTTTTTCAAAAGAAACCCTCATACACCTTTATACACACAAACACATGTTTTTTAAATTTTTTTATTGTAATGGTAAAAGTCATATAAAGTATACTATTTTTAAGCACATTTAACTGTATAGTTCACTGAAGACACGAAGTACATTCACATTGTTTTGCAACACTCATCATCATGCATCTGTGGAGTTTTTCACCTTCCTAAACTGTCCCTTGGACTGCAAAGAGATCCAAACAGTCCATTCTGAAGGAGATCAGCCCTGGGATTTCTTTGGAAGGAATGATGCTAAAGCTGAAACTCCAGTACTTTGGCCACCTCATGAGAAGAGTTGACTCATTGGAAAAGACGCCGATGCTGAGAGGGATTGGGGGCAGGAGGAGAAGGGGATGACAGAGGATGAGATGGCTGGATGGCATCACTGACTCGATGGACATGAGTCTGAGTGAACTCCGGGAGTTGGTGATGGACAGGGAGGCCTTGCGTGCTGCAATTCATGGGGTCGCAAAGAGTCGGACATGACTGAGTGACTGAACTGAACTGAACTGAACTGAAATTGAAACTCTGTCCTCTTTAAACACTAACTCCCCATACCCCCTCCCCCCTACCCCTTAACTTCTGGCATCTACCAATGTTCTTTCTGACTATGAATATGACTGTTCTAGATACCTCATGTGAGTGGATTCAAACAGTACATTTTGCACCTACATTTTGTATATTGGAATGCATTTTTAAGGTTCAGTTCAGTTCGGTTGCCTAGTCATGTCTGACTCTTTGCAACCCTATGGACTGCAGCACACCAGGCTTCCTTGTCCATCACAAACTCCCGAAGCTTGCTCAAACTCATGTCCATTGAGTCGGTGATGCCATCCAACCATCTCATCCTCTGTTGTCCCCTTTTCCTCCTGCTTTCAATTTTTCCCAGCATCAGAATCTTTTCCAATGAGTCAGTTCTTTGAATCAGGTGGCTCCACAATTGGAGTTTCAGCTTCAGCATCAGTCCTTCCAATCAGTATTCAGGGTTGATTTCCTTTAGGAATGACTGGTTTGATCCCCTTGCAGTCCAATACTCTCAGGAGTCCTCTCCAACACCACAGTTCAAAAACATCAATTCTTTGGCCCTCAGCTTGCTTTATGGTACAACTCTCACATCCATACATGACTACTGAAAAAACTATAGCTTTGACTAGATGGACCATTGTCAGCAAAGTATTGTCTCTGTATTTTAATATGCTGTCTAGGTTGGTCGTAGCTTTCCTTCCAAACAGCAAGCATATTTTAATTTCATGTCTTCAGTCACCACCTGCAGTGATTTTGGAGTCCAAAAAATAAAGTCTGTCACTATTTCCATTCTTTCCCCATCTATTTGCCATGAAGTGATGGGACTGGATACCAAGATCTTCCCTTTTTGAATGTTGAGTTTTAAGTCAACTTTTTCACTCTTTCTTTCACTTTCATCAAGAGGCTCTTTAGTTCCTCTTCACTTTCTGCCATAAGGGTGGTGTCATCTGCATAACTGAGGTTATTGATATTTCTCCCAGCAATCTTGATTCCAGCTTGTGCCTCATCCAGCCTGGCATTTCACATGATGTACTCCGCATAGAAGTTAAATAAGCAGGGTGGCAACATACAGCCTTGATGTACTCCTTTCCCAATTTGGAACCAATTTGTTGTTCCGTGTCCGGTTTTAACTTGCTTCTTGACATGCATACATGTTTTGCAGGAGGTAGGTAAAGTGGTCTGGTATTCCCATCTCTTGAAGTATTTTCCACAGCTCATTATGATCCACACAGCCAAAGGCTTTAGTGTAGTCAATAAAACAGAAGTAGAGGTTTTTCTGGAATTCCTTTGCTTTTTCTATGATCCAGTGCATGTTGGCAATTTGATCTCTGGCTCCTCTGCCTTTTCTAAATCCAGCTTGAACATCTGGAAGTTCTCAGTTCACATACTGCTGAAGCCTAGCTTGGAGAATTAGCATTATTTAGCTACTATTTGTGTTTAATGAGTGCACTTGTGCAGTAGTTTGACCATCCTTTGGCATTGCCCTTCTTTGGGACTGGAATGAAAACTGACCTTTTCCAATCCTGTGGCCATGGCTGAGTTTTCCAAATTTGCTGGCATATTGAGTGCAGCACTTTAACAGCATCATAGTTTAGGATTTGAGATAGCTCAGCTGGAATTCCATCACCTCCACTAGCTTTCTTTGTAGTGATGCTTCCTAAGCCCCACTTGAGTTGCATTTTGGGATGTCTGGCTCTAGGTAAGTGATCACACCATCGTCTCTATCTGGGTCATGAAGATCTTTTATGTATAGCTCTTCTCTGTATTCTTTCACAAAGAAGGTACAATCTGTTTATAAGCAATATGCAGATTGTACCTTCTTTTTATTTCCCTTGTTCTAAACAGTAGGTTCTCATTAGTTTTCTATTTTATAATAGTATTAATAGCATATATATTTTAATCCCAATCTCCCATTTCATCCTCCCCTCCTTTACCCTTTGGTGTCCATATGTTTGTTCGCTATGTCTGTATCTCAATTCCTTCCCTGCAAATAGGTTCACCTATACCATTTTTCTAGATTTCACATATATGCCTTAATATGTGGTATTTGTTTTCCTCTTTCTGGCTTATACACACACTTTTTTAGGTCATTTACACAAGTTTAGTTGCAGTTTTGTACGGCTGGCACAACTTGAAAGACAAATTAAAACTCAAATGACAGAAAGCTAGAATCCACTGGTTGTGAACTCCTATTTGCCCATGTCTGTGTCCTCATATATAAGAATATTCAAAACCTGGTATTCTAGACATTATGGTACCTTGTGTGGCTTTAGGATTTTTTGCAAATTTGATGAGATGATGCTATTGTGCTTGTTGTTTTTATTAACATCACTTCAAGTCCTGCTAATAAATATGTATACAGAGTAAAATAAATTTTTAATGTATGAAAGAATTCAGCTTTCATAACTGTTGGGCATTTTAATTAAGAAAATGTGGTTAGGAAAGGGGCCTTCTGGGTGGCTCAGTGGTAAAGAATCCTGCCAATGTGGGAGACGTGGGTTCAATTCCTGGGTTGGGAAGATCCCCTGAAGAAGGAAATGGCAAGCCACTCCAGTATTCTTGCTGGGAAGTCCTATGAACAGAGGAGCCCAGTGGATTCCAGTCTATGTGGGTTGCAGAAGAGTCAGATATGACAGAGCAAACATGCATGGTTATGGAAAGTAAAGGGATATTAGCAATATAATTGAAAGTGAAATCATGACACAATCACAGCTAGGAACCACATGATATAAATGACTCTTCAAATTTGTTAGGAGAATTGAACTAAGCAGAAAAGCATAAGATAGAAGAATGCTTACAAATTTTTCTTTCTCAAATTTCTGAACAGAAAGAAAAAGAACAAGTTTCTAACTTGGCCTTCATGCTCTGATTGCCTTTTGTTGCTGGGAGGGTGTTCATGTTGAACATGCTTCTTTACCATATACATGGTATTTCTTGTTGTTCTTTAAAGCATTTGTTTTCTATTTTGTTTAGATTCCAAAATGACACAGCTAGTGTTTTTCATGGAGCTGTCAATTCAAAATTGGCCCTGGAAGTAACCCAATATTTTATTACATGCATTTAATGACCTAAATGTGCCTATGAAACATATCATAAGAAAAAATTATTTTTTAAAATAATCCATGAGATGATACTAGGCATTCTTTGACACCAGTGTCCTCCAATGTTTCATGTGACATTTGAATATATTTTGCATATTCCTTTAAGCATATAACTAGACTATAAATAAAAGAATTACTAGGTTAAGAAAAAGACACCTTTCTTTCTAATATACATTTAAAAAAAAATACCAAATGATGTCAATAAACTGACAAGCCAAGGACATTTTCGACATCTGGTTAACTATTGCCTACTTTAGAAACATGTAAGGAAAATTTTACAGCCTCTAAGAGCCATTCAGTTTCTTTCTGAATACCAAAGTTTTACATTATTTCATCATAGCTAAGTTTACATGGATTTTATTTTATACAAGTATTTTATGATCTTTTTTTCCTTAACTCTGCCAGAAACTGAACAGAAGCATTTCATATTCTTTGATTCAAGTATGCACATAATTTCTAAATATATCTATTAAGAGAAAAAAATATTCACAGGGCTTTAAACAAAAAACAAAAACACTAGTTGATATTTCATTGTAAATTTTAGTGATTAAAATTTTTAAAAAATATTTTCTATTTTATTCAGCTTATAGTATTTTATTACTAAAAATCTAGTTTATTCATTATGTCCAATGGCATGCTTAAAATTTAAACATATCAGGGTATTCTAGAAAATAATTATTTCCCATATCTTTTAAGGACAGCTTAACTGTACATGCATATTTAGGACACTGACAAGATAGATTTTTTATTTCTTATTTTTAATGGAGGCTTAATAATATGATAGTGTTTCCCTGGTGGCTCAGTGGTAGCAAATCCGCCTGCCAGTGCTGGAAATGTAGGTTCAATCCCTGGGTCACGAAGCCCCTGGAGAAGGAAGTGGCAACCCACTCCAGTATTCTTGCCAGTATCCTATGTAAAGAAGAACCTGGGGAACTACAGTTCATCAGGTTGCAAAAGAGTGGGACGTTTTAGCCACTAGACTAGAGTTTAGCTTCAAAACAAGAACAATGATAAGATAACCTTTAAAACAACCTTTAAGATGTGATAAGATGTTCACACTCTAAGCTATTTTACGTATCTCATGTGTGCTCAGTGGCTCAGTTGACTGATGAGGGTTCAGTGCCTAGATGGGGAAGAGCTCCTGAAGAGGAAATAGAAACCCACTCCAGATCTGTTTCATAACTCCTTGCTTCTGTCATTGTTCCCTGCTGCTTGAATAATTTAAAACCAACATCTACTAATTGAGAAGGATTTATTTCCATGTATTTTAATCTCTGGGGCATTTCCTGATGAGGCTCACACTTACCATCCTTACATTCTCAGGGCCCTCAAGGTCTGTATCTGTGTAGGACCTATAAACTTGATAAATTCTTTCTGGAAACTCTGATGGGCCCTTAGTTGGTTTTTGTTTTATCTCCTGAATTTTGTGTTTTTTTTTTTAATATTATTTTATTTAACTTTACAATATTGTATTGGTTTTGCCATATATCAAAATGAATCTGCCACAGGTATACATGTGTTCCCCATCCTGAACCCTCCTCCCTCCTCCCTCCCCATAACATCCCTCTGGGTCATCCCAGTGCACCAGCCCCAAGCTTCCTGTATCCTGCATCGAACCTGGACTGGCGACTCGTTTCAGATATGATATTATACATATTTCAATGCCATTCTCCCAAATCATCCAACCCTCTCCCTCTCCCACAGAGTCCAAAAGACTGTTCTACACATCAATGTCTCTTTTGCTGTCTCATATATAGGGTTATTGTTACCATCTTTCTAAATTCCATATATATGCATTAGTATACTGTATTGGTGTTTTTCTTTCTGGCTTACTTCACTCTGTATAATAGGCTCCAGTTTCATCCACCTCATTAGAACTGATTCAAACATATTCTTTTTAATGGCTGAGTAATACTCCATTGTGTATATGTACCACTGCTTTCTTATCCATTCATCTGCTGATGGACATCTAGGTTGCTTCCATGTCCTGGCTATTATAAACAGTGCTGTGATGAACATTGGGGTACACGTGTCTCTTTCAATTCTGGTTTCTTCAGTGTGTATGCCCAGCAGTGGGATTGCTGGGTCATATGGCAGTTCTATTTCCAGTTTTTTAAGGAATCTCCACACTGTTCTCCATAGTGGCTGTACTAGTTTGCATTCCCACCAACAGTGTAAGAGGGTTCCCTTTTCTCCACACCCTCTCCAGCATTTATTGCTTGTAGCCTTTTGGATCACAGCCATTCTGACTGGCATGAAATGGTACCTCATAGTGGTTTTGATTTGCATTTCTCTGATAATGAGTGATGTTGAGCATCTTTTTATGTGTTTGTTAGCCATCTGTATGTCTTCTTTGGAGAAATGTCTATTTAGTTCTTTGGCCCATTTTTTGATTGGGTCATTTATTTTTCTGGAATTGAGCTGTAGGTGTTGCTTGTATATTTTTGAGATTAGTTGTTTGTCTGTTGCTTCATTTGCTATTATTTTCTCCCATTCTGAAGGCTGTCTTTTCACCTTGCTTATAGTTTCCTTTGTTGTGCAGAAGCTTTTAAGTTTAATTAGATCCCATTTGTTTATTTTTGCTTTTATTTCCAGTATTCTGGGAGGTGGGTCATAGAGGATCCTGCTGTGATGTATATCGGACAGTGTTTTGCCTATGTTCTCCTCTAGGAGTTTTATAGTTTCTGGTCTTACATTTAGATCTTTAATCCATTTTGAGTTTATTTTTGTGTATGGTGTTAGAAAGTGCTCTAGTTTCATTCTTTTACAAGTGGTTGACCAGTTTTCCCAGCACCACTTGTTAAAGAGATTGCCTTTAATCCATTGTATATTCTTGCCTCCTTTGTCAAAGATAAGGTGTCCGTATGTGTGTGGATTTATCTCTGGGCTTTCTATTTTGTTCCACTGATCTATATTTCTGTCTTTGTGTCAGTACCATACTGTTTTGATGACTGTGGCTTTGTAGCAGAGCCTGAAGTCAGGCAGGTTGATTCCTCCAGTTCCATTCTTCTTTCTCAAGATAGCTTTGGCTATTCGAGGTTTTTTGTGTTTCCATACAAATTGTGAAATTATTTGTTCCAGCTCTGTGAAGAATACTGTTGGTAGCTTGATAGTGATTGCATTGAATCTATAAATTGCTTTGGGTAGTATACTCATTTTCACTATATTGATTCTTCCAATCCATGAACATGGTATATTTCTCCATCTATTAGTGTCCTCTTTGATTTCTTTCACCAGTGTTTTATAGTTTTCTATATATAGGTCTTTAGTTTCTTTAGGTAGATATATTCCTAAGTATTTTATTATTTTCATTGCAATGGTGAATGTTATCCTGAATTTTGTTTCAGCTCTTTTGTCTGGGTACCCTGTTGGGTTTTCGCTCAGCCCTCCACACCACTAGGTGGTAGTCCTGATTCCTTTTTCTCCTGATGCAATAAGACAAATGCTTCTACATATGGCATCTCACCTCCTTTCCCTGCTTTTAACAAAACACTTCTAACTGTGAGATTGCATAATATTTGAGTGAGCCATTCAGAGGCCATTGCTCTTCTGATCTAACATATATTGGGTCCACAGCTTATTACAATAGCATAGTAAAATATAATTGTGAGCCTAGGTCTATGTTCACAATTATATTTCACTCATTTATCCAGTATATGCCCAAAAGGGCTCTACTTCAAGATAGATGGCGCAATTACCATTTATAGATGGAATACTTACAATTTTTTTAAAGTGTGACCACACCACAACACAAAAGATGTATGGAAATTCCAATATGAAAAAATTCCATACAAAGAAATTGCAGCATCAATACACCAACAAGTTAGTTTTCAACTCCCAACACTTACCCTCAAATCAAAGAACTAATTCCAACTAGAGTAGGTTACCCCTGAAGAACTAGTTCCCCAATAAACTGGCTCCAAATGAACTGGTTCCTAACTCAGGTAAATAAACTGTGGGTTCAGGGTGGGGAACATATGTATACCTGTGGCAGATTCATGTTGATGTATGGTAAAACCAATACAATATTGTAAAGTAAATAATCTCCAATTAAAATAAATAAATTTATATTAAAATAATAAAAATAAAAAATAAACTTAACCTACAAAACAAATGAACAATTCCAACTAGAATAGGCTTACACCCACACTAAGATCATGGCATCTAGTCCCATCACTTCATGGTAAATAGATGGGGAAACAATGGAAACAGTGACATACTTTATTTTCTTGGGCTCCAAAATCACTGCAGATGGTGACTGACTGCAGACATGAAGTTAAAAGACACTTGTTCCTTAGAAGAAAAACTATGACAAATAAAAAGACCAAATTGAGGGGGGAAGATGTGCACACTGGAGTGACTTACCCAAAGTGAGTCCATCAAAATAAATGCATATTTTGTTTCTGTTGCAGTCATTTGTGAAGGACTATATGATTTCTATCACCAGGCTTCTGCTGGGATTGGACACTACACCAGGATCAGGGTTTCTTTGCTCTGTAAGTTACTACTGTCTGAAGTGGAAGATTATTCTGACAGGAAGTTCTCAAATCCATCTATAATGTTCTTTGCTTGACTTTTCTATGTAATTTATTTATTTGCTAATATGTGCTCAAAAATAGTATGTTGGTTTTTAAAATTTATTAAAAAATGTTTAGGGAAAACAGTATTTAAATTAATAATCCTGTAGATAGCCATTCTGAACAAAATTAACAAGTTTGTGTGTGTGTGTGTGTGTTTTCCAGCTGGCATTTGAGATGGACAGTTTCTAACATAGGATGCCATACTGCCAAGGATAACACTGATCATGCCATTTAACTTCTGTGTTTTTTTTTTTTTCTTATTTTTGGCCACTCCCCATGACTTGCAGGATTTTAGTTCCCTGACCAGTGTCCCCCTTAGGGGGAGCACTAAATCCTAACCACTGGACTACCAGGGAATTTCCTAACCTGTTTTATAAATAAATGGACTATGTCCAGGTGTATTTAATGAAGTGACTTATTAACAATACAAATTCATGATTAGCAGATAGGGAGAAGCACTTGTGCCTCCTGTTTGGAAGTACTGTGTTCCTTCTATTGCACACCTTTCTCAATAGGAATGCTATAGAACTTCAGATGGACAATTTGTTTTTGTGCTGGAGTTTCCTTTGCACTTCAGGATTTGCAGCATCAGCAGACCCTGTCCACTAGTAACTAGTAACATCCACTGGTTATTGCAACATTCAAACAAGTCCTTACATACAGGGAAGCCTGGTGCACTGCAGTCCATGGGGTCACAAGGAGTCAGACAGGACTGAGCAACTGAACTGAACTTATATACAGATTTCCAACAATTCACAATCAATTACCAGTGTTATCTCCCACTGATATGGAACCAATGTAATGCCATGCTACCACAAATTGAGCAAAGGATTTCTTAAGTATGGGTGAATCCAAAGGATAAGGTTTAGATGGAATGCAGTAAATAACTTTAATATATGGGTAAGCATTTATGATGGAGAAGGTGATGGCACCCCAATCCAGTACTCTTGCCTGGAAAATCCCATGGACAGAGGAGCCTGTTGGGCTGCAGTCCTTGGGGTTGCTAAGAATCGGACATGACTGAGCGACTTCCCTTTCACTTTTCACTTTCATGCATTGGAGAAGGAAATGGCAACCCACTCCAGTGTTCTTGCCTGGAGAATCCCAGGGATGGGGGAGCCTGGTGGGCTGCCGTCTATGGTGTCGCACAGAGCCGGACACGACTGAAGCTACTTAGCAGCAGCAGCAGCAGCAGTAAGCATTTATGAAATATTGCTTGTAATTTTAAAATATCAATAAGAATCTACCTTTAAGGAATGAGAAATAACCATTGAGTTTTTTATTTCTTTAAAATGTGCTACACAAATAGTCCAATTATATTACAAACGAAGATCACCAAGGATGACTTATGGATCAAGACTTATGCCAGACTTTATCAGAAGTTATGTTATTCTACTGGGGTTGCCCTTATTGGGATCTACAGGACAGAATCTCAAAAGCTTACTACATCTGAGGTTTGAAAATATCGAGATATTCATGCCTTAATGTTTAATGTGATTGAAGACTACCATTCCTAAACTGAGAAACTTGTTTCTGAAATATGCCACTAAATTTCATAAAATATTTTTGGCTAAAGGGATATTCTAGAGTTTGGTCTCTAAATGTCTTTTGTAGGTTTTCAGGAAGTAAATTAATTTTAAGTAACTTTTTGCACATAAGAAAATTTCTTCTGGCAAACAATCTAGTTTTTAATATTATCTTCAACTCCAATATATTAGCATTTGGAAAGAAGGAAACAGATAAGTTAGGGAGTATGAAACTCACATCTTTCAAACTCTAGGTTGAGGACTACTTTGGAGCCAAGAAAAAAACCCCAAGAACAGTGCCAGACCCTCGCAGGGGGAGGTTCAGTAATTATAATAGCAAACTAGAGCATATTAAAAATGGAACAGAATTTACAATGGCTGCATAAGATCAAAAACATATCCACATTTTAATTTGGTCACACTGTGTGGTTCTAAAGTATGGTTTATATTCTTAAAATATTTATCTTCTTCAGACACGACAAAGTTATCCAAAACTTTGGTTAACCATTTGTTTCTTTGGTCTTATGTGAAACAGAGCCCCACCTATGAGACTTAGATCAATTAATGCATTTTAATAGTCATGTAATCATTATGCCAAAGTAAAAAGTGAAACTGAAAGTCGTTCAGTCTTGTCTGACTCTTTACAAACCGAAGGACTATACAGTCCATGGAATTCTCCAGTCCAGAATACTGGAAGTGGGTAGCCTATCCCTTCTTCAGCGGATCTTCAGGACCCAGGAATCAAGCCGGGGTCTCCTGCATTGCAGGAGGATTCTTTAACAACTTAGCTATCAGGGATGGCATCATTATGCCAGCTTGTGAATAAAATCAATGAATCTGTGTGTGGAAAAAAAAAGCTTTATAAAAAACATAAAGGTAACAAAGTAGATCTTTACTTTCTTGCTACAATTTACAGTCTGACATTTAATTAAGTGATAATGAGGCCAGAAGAAAATAGTTCCATTTTTCTGAGATGCTCTTTGCTGGTCTCACTGCAGCTTCAGAGGTCCTAAACGATATTTTACTGCCATCATTGCAGTTGAATCTGAGTTTGTCATTGGCTGTGGTCCCAGTGGTTCACACTACAAAGAGCAAGACTAAATTGGAGAAAATCAGGCATGACAGATGAGAAAAACATACCAGACAGTTAAATGTGTAGGACAGCTTGACCACATATGTGTAAAATTCTAAGAGTATTGCATTCCCAAAATATTATTTGATTAAAGGTTAAGAGAAAAATGTGTTTTCATACTTAAGCAACTAACCACTTCTTACTCAAGCTTGATGAGGACAAAGAAGATTTCCACTTAGCAGAATACTATCCTGTTTTTATTTTATAATATGGATTTTGTAAACTTGAAAATAGTTAATTCTTCCCTTGGTCAAGTTCATATCCATTTTGTAATTTTATATTATTAAGAGGCTTTGTTGTATGCTGTCACAGTCTTGATTAGGAAAAGATAATTGAATGGAACACATTTTTTAAAATTTTATATACTACTTATTTTATTTTATTTTTAAACTTTACATAATTGTATTAGTTTTGCCAAATATCAAAATGAATCCATCACAGGTATACATGTGCTCCCCATCCTGAACCCTCCTCCCTCCTCCCTCCCCATACCATCCCTCTGGGTCGTCCCAGTGCACTAGCCCCAAGCATCCAGTATCATGCATTTAAATTTAAAGATTACAATAAACTTCAAGTACTTTTACAGCAAAATATATTAGTAGGGGCAAGAAATTAATGTTACTTTACAACTAACACGACCTGACTGCTACAGTTGAAAAGGAATTATAGTTTTATTTTTCTGGCAAATAAGGCAAAAATAAAACTGTTGAGTTATATAATAATTGTAGTTTGATACACTAAAAGGTGTAAGTTCATCTATAGAAAGATTTGCTTTTCCTGATCACTGTTAACAGAGTGAGTATGTGTTTCCTTATTTGAGATTTAATATTTAGAAATATTTAAGAGATAGATAACATGGGAACATTATCTGGCTTTATAGTTTTGCAAGATGCTAAAGTACCAATAAGGTGATATCCCTTAAGTCAATGTTCTTTTCTTTATTTATTTCTTTTTTTTAAGAGGGGAACATCAATTAAATATTAACTCAGTAAAGACATTGGGTTTTGTGCAAAGAGGAAAAAATTCTTATTTTCCTGATTATATATAACATAGAATAAGAACTTAGTGGATCTAATGATATTTGAGTTAAAGAGAAAAAAAATTATATTAAGTTATAGCAGTGCTTTGGCTGGGAGTGGTGTGGAGAGAGCCCCAAATCCTTTAGTAGATGTCTTTGCAATGACATGTCAATGATAAAATATACACATAGTTAAGATCATGAAATTTATTAAAGTCCTAGCACATTTACTCAGTTTAGACTGTAATTGGTGAAAGCAGGAATCATACAAAGACAGACATATAGTTGGGGCACGTTCAGGGTTGCAAAATTCCATCCATGGAAAGTAGGTGCACCTATCAGATCCTTTACAGTTAGTTGTACATCATTGAGCAGGAATATACCACTCTCTATGTGTCTATTTCAAGGAAGTTTTACAAATATCAGGATCTCTTGGTTTATAAAACCAAAAATCAACAGGAACTCATGCTTCTCTAGAGGACAAAAGAGAAAGAAATTTGTGCCAACAATTTTTTCTCTGTAATTCTCAAATTCAAAAAGCTTATTGAGCTGATTTTTTTTTTGTGCAAAACCTCACTTTAACAGTTGTGAGATTTTTTTCTACTATTTACTTATTCCACTTAAAATTAGTATTCACCTTTTTCATTACAGAAATATTACTTTTATTATAAAATGCTAACCAAGGCCCTTTGAAGGTATTACCTACTATTCAGTATATGATGCAGTACTATCTTTCCAAAATCTGAAATCTTCTGAATTAATAAAACTATTTATTCTTATTTTTTGGTAAGAAAATGTAGAACTATATTTGACTTTAGTTTCCCAGTATACTGAAAGTCACATTTTCTTGAAGTGAAGTAAAACCAGTGGAAATTTTACTAGAAATTAGAAAGAGATCATTTTAAAGCATATTAAAATGCTAACATCTTTAGAGCATACCCAACAAATTGGTGGAATATGTTCTTTGCTGTTCACCTTCACAGCCAATAAATTCCATATTTTTAAAAATGTGTATATAGTAATAATCATTGACTATTCCATCTATGAACCATTAATTTTTTATAATTAAGTTGGCAAGTAATATCTTAAATATATTATTAAAATAAAATTTTTCACTTGATAAAATCTCATTGTATAAGGTCATGGTCATTTGTTTCCAACTCTTTTCCACTTATAGACTATAGCCCACCAGGCTACTCTGTCTATGGAATTCTCCAAACAAGTATACTGGAGTGGGTACCCATTCCCTTCTCTAGGACATCTTCCTGACCCAAGGATCAAACTTGGGTCTCCCACATTGCAGTCAGATTCTTTAACATTTGAACCACTAGGCAAGCCCCAAAATCACATTAACATAATTCTTTTGGTAAGAATTAAGATAAAATAGTTTTGAAACTGGAGCTGTTCATTCTCTGCCATTTTCTGCTCAATGTTTTTCCATTGGGCCAAAAGTTAAGAATCTGGAGACAAACAATTCCAAGGAGCCTATATTCATATATTTTAATCTATTGTTTTATATTTGTAACAATAGTGAGAATCCTAGATGGTAAGTTAGATGAGTTATATTTCAACAAAAAATATAATTGAAAATTCCACTTCTACCTTTTGAAGGATGAAGATCATGTTATTCCTTAGAACTGAAGAACAAGATAACATGATTTTTATAACCCCTAAATATTTAGGGCTTAATTGTTGATTGGGCAGATCAATTTTTAACCTCTATAGCACATTTGAAAAGTCGGAATATTTCTATACAGTTACTTAAATGTATACATAGGACTAAAAAAAAAGAAACAATCATCATAATATCTAAATATTTAAAAAATAGTGCAACTCACAAGAAACAAAGCTAGTGGAGGTGATGGAATTACAGTTGAGCTACTTCAAATTCTGGAAGATGATGCTGTAAAAGTGCTGCACTCAATATGCCAGCAAATTTGGAAAACTCAGCAGTGGCCACAGGACTGGTAAAGGTCAGTTTTCATTTCAATCCCAAAGAAAGGCAATGCCAAAGAATGCTCAAACTACCACACAATTGCACTCATCTCACGCGCTAGTAAAATAATGCTCAAAATTCTCCAAGCCAGGCTTCAGCAATATGTGAACTGTGAACTTCCAGATGTTCAAGCTGGTTTTAGAAAAGGCAGAGGAACCAGAGATCAAATTGCCAACATCTGCTGGATCATCAAAAAAGCAAGAGAGCTCCAGAAAAACATCTATTTCTGATTTATTGACTATGCCAAAGCCTTTGACTGTGTGGATCACAATAAGTTGTAGAAAACTCTGAAAGAGAGGGGAATACCTGACCATCTGACCTGCCTCTTGAGAAACCTATATGCAGGTCAGGAAGCAACAGTTAGAACTGGACATAGAACAACAGACTGGTTCCAAATAGCAAAAGGAGTATGTCAAGGCTGTATATTGTCACCTTGCTTATTTAACTTGTATGCAGAGTACATCATGAGAAATGATGGGCTGGAAGAAACACAAGCTGGAATCAAGCTTGCTGGGTGAAATATCAATAACTTCAGATATGCAGATAACACAACCCTTATGGCAGAAAGTGAAGAGGAACTAAAGAGCCTCTTGATGAAAGTGAAAGAGGAGAGTGAAAAAGTTGGCTTAAAGCTCAACATTCAGAAAACTAAGATCGTGGCATCAGATCCCATCACTTCATGGGAATTAGATGGGGAAACAGTGGAAATTTTATTTTGTGGGGGCTCCAAAATCACTGCAGATGGTGATTGTAGCCATGAAATTAAAAGATGCTTTCTCCTTGGAAGCTAAGTTATGACCAACCTAGATAGCATATTCAGAAGCAGAGACATTACTTTGCCAACAAAGGTCCGTCTAGTCAAGGCTATGGTTTTTCCAGTGGTCATATATGGATGTGAGAGTTGGACTGTGAAGAAAGCTGAGCGCTGAAGAATTGATGCCTTTGAACTGTGGTGTTGAAGAAGACTCTTGAGAGTCCCTTGGCCTGCAAGGAGATCCAGCCAGTCCATTCTAAAGGAGATCAGTCCTGGGATTTCTTTGGAAGTACTGATGCTAAAGCTGAAACTCCAGTACTTTGGCCACCTCATGCAGAGTTGACTCATTGGAAAAGACTCTGATGCTGGGAGGGATTGGGAGCAGGAGGAGAAGGGGACGACAGAGGATGAGATGGCTGGATGGCATCACCGACTGGATGGACCTGAGTCTGAGTGAACTCCGGGAGTTGGTGATGGACAGGGAAGCCTGGCGTGCTGCAATTTATGGGGTCACAAAGAGTCGGACATGACTGAACAACTGAACTGAAGTGAACAACTATTAATACCAATATTGATTACTAAATACCAATGGTGATGTCAATATCTTTCCATGAATATAGTCCTTTCATACAGTCATCAACTTTTTTTTTTTTTTTTGACTAGCAACACATTAACTTTTCATCGAATCATAGAAAGATGATTGTAGGGAAAAAACCCTAACAAGAGCAACTCTCTGGCAAATTTTTAAAATATTAGCTTATTCTTTACCTACTTTTATTCAAAAGTACTATGGTAAGTCATCAAGCATACAATTAGATGATAAATGTTAGGTGGTATCTGCCATATATTGTCCAGTTGCTGACTGTTTTGTGAATGTGTTGTTTCAGTTCAGTTCAGTCACTCAGTCGTGTCCGGCTCTTTGCGACCCCATGAATTACAGCATGCCAGGCCTCCCTGTCCATCACCAACTCCCGGAGGTCACTCATACTCATGTTCATTGAGTCAGTGATGTCATCTAACCATCTCATCCTTTGTCATCCCCTTTTCCTCCTTCCCCCAAACCCTCCCAGCATCAGAGTCTTTTCCAATGAGTCAACTCTTCACATGAGGTGGCCAAAGTATTGGAGTTTCAGCTTTAGCATCAGTTCTTCCAAAAAACACCCAGGACTGATCTCCTTCAGAATGGACTGGTTGGCTCTCCTTGCAGGCCAAGGGACTCTCAAGAGTCTTCTCCAACACCACAGTTCAAAAGCATCAATTCTTCAGCGCTCAGCTTTCTTCACAGTCCTACTCTCACATCCATACATGACCACTGGAAAAACCATAGCCTTGACTAGATGGACCTTTAGTCATTGTTTAAACTGTATTTTTTGCATTTCCTTTGTGTCATTGTTGAGAAATACCTTCAGAAGTAAGTATTTTATTTCTCTCTTTTCTTAAATGATAAAATATACTAAGTCATTAAAGGAAAAGAATATTAAAGATTAAACTCAATATTTCAGATTTTAAAAGAAAACAATTAAGCTGAAATGTTTTTATATGCTCTCTTTCAAGTTTATTTATACTTCCCTAATATGATTGCAAATTAATGTTACCTATTTGTATTCAAATTATGTTTCTGTATTAATCAAATTGCATATTTTACTGTGTGGGGTCATTGCCAGTTGGTCACTTACTGGCTGTCAATTATCAGTCCTCAAGGGATGTGTCACCTTCAGTAAAATCAGGGTCTTGATATAAAACAAAACTTTGGTTTGCTTTTTAAATAGGCTGGACCCCTTAGAAACAGTTATGGGAACAAGAGGACCTGAGATGGATTTCTTCTGATACATTTATATTCCTGAAGCCTTGATTTATCTTAGTGTAATTTGCTTTTTTATTTTATTTTCCATTTTATTCATATAGATTATGTTAAATAATTGTCATTATGACCTTAGCAATTAACACAAACTCCCAAACATAAATAGAATTAAAGAAATCTTGCAAATATATTTTCAACTTTAAAAATTGTATTTTGAATGTGAAAACAATGGTACAATTCAGCCCACTGTGGAATACAATCACAAGTGTAAACCTTTTGTGTCAAAATTACCAACCAAATTACGAGTCTATTTTTTAACTCGTTGAAATTCAGAGAGAAGCTCTAGGTTATCAAAATTCTCAAAATTTTGACAGAATGACTGGTGTATTCTCTATGATTTAAAGCCATATAATCAACATAAACTGTTTATTACATTACTCTGAACATTCTACATTATTTAAGGTTTAATAAGCTCTTGCTTTGTTATTTCTCAAGTATTCTAATTTTGTTTTTCTATATATTGATTCCTTTGGCGTTTACAAAATAAGTACTAAGGAAGCTTCTCTTTGGGATGTAAGAATGTTTTAGCTGCTTTCCAATCTTTTTCACATAATGGTACATAGACAATCAATGTTTGTTTAGCATGAAGTTGCTCAGCGGTTACAGCTACCATGGCTGCCTGCTGGTGATGCAAATTGAAATTCTAGTTTGATGTAGAACTAGATGGGAACTCATCTTAGAGTTTTTATGTTTTATTTATTAGAATATGTTTTGTAATGCTTTTAGAAGTTACAAATGAGATTAAACTTATATTCCTAAAATATTTCATTTGTACCAGTATTTGACTTGACCTGATTTCATTTTATTTATAATGCACTGGCAGACATTATTTCAGGAAGTATTTGAGGAACATGTCACAGGCCAAATTGCTTCACCTTGCTTCTCCTAAAGGCATTCTCGAGTGTGACTCCAGACCTAGTCCACAGTGGTAGAAACACTAGTTAATTGCCACACCATGTCCCAGAAAGGAGTTTTCATTTGGTTAAAAATTATATAGCTTCATGTTGGAAAGTGGAGTTAATTTTTTGAATGTAGATTTTGGCTCTGTTGGTTTTCCATGTTGATTCATATGTTATGCACTTTTTATTCAGATGTCAAGCTTTACTATCTCCTCTTTTCTCTAACTTACCATTTCAGATGCAGAAAATCAAGGGTTTGTCTCATTCATGAATTTTTGTAGACAACTGAAAGTTGACCTTAACTTTCTTCATGTAATTGCTTTCTTTCTCATAGTTACTATTCTAGGTCTTAAAACCCTCCAGGTTCTCTTTGTAAACTAAGCTTCTTCTCCCTAATTTGCTGGAAAGTTTGAGTTTTCCAATGTAAGTATCTGCTCAAAATCCTTTTATGAAGAAAAGCTCTAATTGCACTTTAGATATTAAAATATATTTATCCTTGCAATTCCAATTTTTTCTTCTACAATTTGTACTTTCCAACTTTTCTCTCTCTTTCTCTCAACCTTCAAATTTGTTCAAGTTTCCTCAAATGTCAAAAACCTTTTCCCTTTTATTCTATTTTTTTTATTATTTCACTATCCCTGTTAAATTCTCAGAAGAGTTAATATATGACTTCCATTCTATTTCTTATCCATGTCTCCCAGTTTTTCCTCACTCTTTAAACAATTTTATTCTTACTAAAAATATATTTTAGCCAAAATCATTGGCATTTTAAATCAGTTGTAATTTGTTTAAACATTATAGATACTTTAACTAGGTTCACTATCTCTTACATCTTAAAATTCTCTTGTCTGTTTTCATTTTACAAATTACTCTTGTTACCCTGGTTTATTTCTTTTCCTCCTCTTTTTTTCTGTTCAGTTCTTGCCTATAACAACTCATTTTATTTAAAAAATTATTTTAAGTCCTTATTGATTTTTTTACAATATTGCTTCCATTTTATATTTTGTGGTTTTTTTGGCCCCAAGGCATTTGAGAACCTAGCTCCCAGACCACGAATTGAATCCACATCCCCTGCATTGGAAGACAAAGTTTCAACCTCTGGACCACTTAGGAAGTCCCAATAACAACTTACTTTAGATACAACTACCGTGATCGACCATCTGAAAGCTTGTCTCTAATCTCCTGTCCTGCAATTGGGTCTATAACTCAGGACATCAAGGAGAGGCAAGGATTTACTTCCTATCCTAGGATGGGGCTTCATCTTTGGATTCCAGAAAGCACACCATAATCTAAGTGTGGGCTAAAGAATGTTCAAACTACTGCACAATTGCACTCATCTCACATGATAGTAAAGTAATGTTCAAAATTATCCAAGCCAGGCTTCAACAGTACATGAACCATGATGTTCAAGCTGGATTTAGAAAAAGCAGAGGAACCAGAGATCAAATTGCCAACATCCCTTGGATCATTGAAAATGCAAGAGAGTTCCTGAAAAATATCTACTTCTGCTTTATTGACTACAACAAAGCCTTTGTGGATCACAACAAATGAAAATTCTTAAAGAGATGGGAATACCAGACCACCTTACCTGCCTCCTGAAAAATCTGTATGCAGGTCAAGAAGCATCAGTTAGAACTGGAAGAAAAGACTGGCTTCAAATTGGGAAAAAGTTTGTCAAGGCTATATATTGTCACCTTGCATATCTAACTTATATGTGGAATACATCATGTGAAATGCTGGACTGGATGAAGCACAAGCTGGAATCAAGATTGCTGGGAGAAATATCAATAACCTCAGATATGCAGATGACACTACCCTTATGGCAGAAAGTGAAGAAGAATTAAAGAACCTCTTGATGAAGGTGAAAGAGAAGAATGAAAAAGTTGGCTTAAAACTCAACATTCAGAAAACAAAGATCATGGCATATGGTCCCATCACTTCATGGCAAATAGATGGGGAAATTATGGAAACAGTGACTGACTTTATTTTTCTGGGCTCCAAAATCACTGCAGATGGTGACTGCAGCCATGAAATTAAAAGATGCATGCTCCTTGGAAGAAAAGTTATGACCAACATAGACAGCATATTGAAAAGCAGAGGCATTACTTTGCCAACAAATGTCCATCTAGTCAAAGCTATGGTTTTCCAGTGATCATGTATGTATGTGACAGTTGGACTGTGAAGAAAGCTGAGCATTGAAGAATTGATGCTTTTGAACTGTGGTGTTGGAGAAGACTCTTGAGAGTCCCTTGGACTGAAAGGAGATCCAACTAGTTGATCCTAAAAGAAATCAGTCCTGAATTTTCATTGGAAGGACTGATGCTGAAACTGAAGCTCCAATATTTTGGCCACCTGATACAAAGAACTGACTCATTGGAAAAGCCCCTGATGCTGGGAAAGATTGAAGGTAGGAGAAGAAGGGGATGACAGAGGATGAGATGGTTGGATGGCATAACTGACTCGATGGACATGAGTTTGCCTAAACTCCAGGAGTTGGTGATGGACAGGGAAGCCTGGCATGCTGCACACCATGGATTGCAAAGAGTTGGACATCACTGAGTGACTGAACTGAACTGAACTGAAGTTTCACTGCAGATTGTTTCCCCAAGAGTGTTAATCTTGGTCTCTTCCCAATGCTGAACACTTTCTTATTTAATCCACACAGCAAGCTAATATGGCAGATGAAGTTATTCACATTTGTAAATGAGCAGAGGTTTAGACACTTAACTCGATAAAATAAAAACCTAGAAAGTAGCAGACCTGGATTTGAATTTAATTACATTCTGACAACAGAGCCTCTTCTTTAAAAAAAAAAAAAAAGTCATTAGATTTCACTGAAGCAGCCTCTGCCAATTTCTGGCCACTTCCCTCTTTTCCACCACCTGCTTTGAGGTCTTAAAATGCTTTGTATGAAACATGAGAACAGACAGTTGAACCAAAACCAAGCCTTTACCAAAGCTATGTGTATAGTCTTCCCTCTTTTTCTGCACATGACCTTGGAACACTGGTTGAATCTTGTAGTTTCAGTCATTACTTCGAGGTTGATGGAGGGCACGTTTGTGTTTTCTGAGGTCACTGTTCTAATTCATAAACATGAAGAACAAGCTCATTATCGGCCAGATCTCCCCACCCCCATTTTATCTCCCATAATTATAGACATTTCCTGAGCACCACCATGCCAGTGTCCAGCACAGCCGATGAGAAAGACCTGAAACATGGCCAGCACATAATGAAAAGACAGACACATATAATTTGGCAAGCAGGGAGGCAGGGGGCCCTCCTGCTCTCCATGCCAGGAAGACAAAATTGCCCTTTTCAGCCTGCACTTTTATTGGCAGAAGTCACATGAGATCACTAGGAAATAGCTGTACTGGGGAGTTTGATCAGCACATCATAAAGAGGGAGTAAAATTAAGGCCCCGCTGTTGATCAGGAACATCTTGCTTTGTTTCCATGGGGATGGATGCAGGGGCAGGCAGTGAAGAGAAGCAGAGAGCAGGGTCCCACCCCAAGCATGTCCTTGTAAGCATGCTTACTAGGACAATCACGAGGGCACAGTTAGTCGCACCCTTGAGTTATGGGGCAGGTTCTGTTCTCTGCTCCGCCAGGCTGCAACACCACAGGGCTGCAGATGCACTCACCTAGGTGCTTGGAATGAGTCAGCAAACACGCAAGAAAAATTTCTCAGTAAATGAATGTGAACTTTTCATGCCTATTCTGGGATTTAATGACTTCTTGGTGGATATGCTGTATCCAAATTCTCTTCCCTTCAAGATCTTGCATAATACATACAGATTAATGATCATTTTCCTTGTATGACTCATATAGTGAATTTTTGATGCCTGCCATACCAAGTCAATTTCTTGTTGCTGAATTTTATTTTTTAATTTAATTTAATTTTATTTTTTAACTTTACAATATTGTATTGGTTTTGCCATATATCAAAATGAATCCACCACAGGTATACATGTGTTCCCCATCCTGAACCCTCCTCCCTCCCCATATCATCCCTCTGGGTCGTCCCAGTGCACCAGCCCCAAGCATCCAGTATCATGCATCGAACCTGGACTGGTGACTCATTTCATATATGATATTATACATGTTTCAATGCCATTCTCCCAAATTATCCCACCCTCTCCCTCTGCCACAGAGTCCAAAAGACTGTTCTATATATCTTAGACTCTCCTATGTTCTAGTCATTCTTTATGTTTCTTCTGTCTCTGTGCTTATAAGAATCATTTATTCAAATATTTTGCCTGACCAAATAAGCACTGGACTTGGAACCACATAATCTATGCTTAAAGTTGTCTCCTGCTTTTATTGGCTGTGTGTGAACTTGAGTTGTTCTCTATGCATAGCATAGTGGAAATTAAGTAGGGAGGTTATTATTATCACTTCACTAATTAGAAAAATATCAGAAATGTGTTAAGTGAATTGTTCGTAGTTAATGGGAAATAATTCTATGTGGCAAGATGCATAGACTAACATAGATCTTTTCTTATCATTTTTCACTGCTGCATTATTTTTGAGTGGATGACTCTGCTTCAGAAAATGTTTGCATCAGTACACTTAAATTTATAAATAAAAAAAGTAGTAAGTATTCCAGTGATTTGGATAAACACCTTATTATATTTTCAAATATAGATATATTCACTAACCTGAAATGCATTGTAATCCATACACATACATACACCATGAATCTGAGCTGATACATAAATTTTATTTTACTTTCCTCTTATAAAATTTTTACCCTTGAATACTTTTATTGATTTATTGTTTTATTCCTTTTTCTAATATTTCCTAGCTCTACTCATTCTTGTCTTGTTTATTTTCAACCCTAGGAAAGCATTTCTTACTTGCATTACGCACTTACTTTAACTTAAGAGTCGTACTGGCACACCTAGTAAAAAGAAGTTATTTAAATGCATCCAATCTGTTTGATTTAACTACATAGACCTGGCTTTCTGTTCACTTAATGACTTAAACTGCATGCACATCATTCTTTCACTTTGCTCTGCCACAGGAAATAAATTAAGCCTTTACTCACAGCTTCTTAGTGCATGGCTGCTGGAGTTTACAAAATCAGAACTTAATGTAAAATTATAAAGCTGATCTGAGTCCTTCCCGTTTTCAGACAGGAGTGATAATTTCTAAGCCTTAATATACTTGGATCAATAATACCGTTTTATATAGATTCTTTACATAAGAATATGAATATTCATGGAAGCTTAACTCAGCAACAGTGTCCCATGGGTACTTCTCGTTATGACTCTAGGTATCAGGATCTTTGTTGTTGCAGAGGTACAGGCAGCAGCAGCTGAAGCATTTTGTAGGGTCCCAGTGAGCTGTTTTCAGGAGTGTGGATCTCAGCATGAACTGCTCTTCCTCCACACAAGTAACCACGTAATCTACCTCTGTGGTACCCATGGTGTCAGCATTTTCCCCGAATACTCTTTGCAACAGAGATTGATGTCTACTTTAGATACACAACTAATGGTCATGGGATAAGTATCTTTCCCTGAATTTAGTGTCAGTCATGCCCTTTATTGGAATCTAGATGCACAGTTCAATAGAAATCACACAGAGAAGTCTGAGACCTGTGACACAGAGCCCCAGCTCCATCCTCTTGTCCTTAAATGCCAAAGATTGAAACTTCTGACTTAGATTGGTGAAACCCAGACAGAAGCATGAGAGGACTAAACAAATGCAATGTAAAACTGTGCAGCTCAAAGCAAACACTTGACAGTGGGCAGTGACAAACCTCAGCAAGGATGCTTATCACTAGGTGGTATAGCCAGTTAGCAAGCTAGAGTCACAAAGAAAAAAAAAAAAGAGCCTCCATTCGGCCATCATGGCCTGAATGCCCTGTTTGCTGTGCTAATTGTTACAACTCTTAGAGCCCTTTCTGACTACCCAGGCTGAAAATTTAAGTGCTTACTGAACCCACATGAATAAATTCTGCTTGATTCAGCTTAATCTTCCACCATTAACCCATACCCTTAATATCCATACATGCTCTTCAGACATTGGTCTATAAAAATTTAAAAACTGAAGTGTCTCTTTTGAAATGTAACTTCATAAATGTGTGATAAAAAATAAAATAAGTAATAAGTAACATGTATATTAAAAGAAGCAGAAGATATTAAGAAGAGATGGCAAGATTCCACAGAAAAACTGTACAAAAAAGATCTTCACGACCCAGATAATCACAATGGTGTGAAAACTCACCTAGAGCCAGACATCCCAGAATGTGACATCAAATGAGCCTTAGAAAGCATCACTATGAACAAAGCTAGTGGAGCTGATGGAATTCCAGTTGAGCTATTTCAAATCCTGGAAGATGATGCTGTGAAACTGCTGCACTCAATATGCCAGCAAATTTGGAAAACTCAGCAGTGGCCACAGGACTGGAAAAGGTCAGTTTTCATTCCAATCCTAAAGAAAGGCAATGCCAAGGAATGCTTAAACTACTGCACAATTGCACTCATCTCACACGCTAGTAAAGTAATGCTCAAAATTCTCCAAGCCAGGCTTCAGCAATATGTGAACCCTGAACTTCCAGATGTTCCAGCTGGTTTTAGAAAAAGCAGAGGAACCAGAGATCAAACTGCCAACATCTGCTGCATCATCAAAAAAGCAAGAGAGTTCCAGAAAAACATCTATTGCTGCTTTATTGACTATGGCAAAGCCTTTGACTGTGTAGATCACAAGAAACTGTGGAAAATTCTGAAAGAGATGGGAATACCAGACCAACTGACCTGTCTCTTGAGAAACCTAAATGCAGGTCAGGAAGCAACAGTTAGAACTGGACATGGAACAACATACTGGTTCCAAATAGGAAAAGGAGTATGTCAAGGCTGTATATTGTTACCCTGCTTATTTAACTTATATGCAGAGTATATCATGAGAAACACTGGGCTGGAAGAAGCACAAGCTGGATTTCAAGATTGCTGGGAGAAATATCAATAACCTCAGATATGCAGATGACATCACCCTTATGGCAGAAAGTGAAGAGGAACTCAAAAGCCTGTTGATGAAAGTGAAAGTGGAGAGTGAAAAAGTTGGCTTAAAGCTCAGCATTCAGAAAACGAAGATCATGGCATCCAGTCCCACCACTTCATGGGAAATAGATGGGGAAACACTGGAAACAGTGTCAGACTTTATTTTTGGGCTCCAAAATCACTGCAGAAGGTGATTGCAGCCATGAAATTAAAAGACGCTTACTCCTTGGAAGGAAAGTTATGACCAACCTAGATAGCATATTCAAAAGCAGAGACATTATTTTGCCAACAAAGATCCGTCTAATTAAGGCTATGGTTTTTCCAGTGGTCATTTTTGGAGGTGAGAGTTGGACTGTGAGGAAAGCTGAGGGCCGAAAAATTGATACTTTTGAACTGTGGTGTTGGAGAAGACTCTTGAGAGTCCCTTGGACCGCAAGGAGATCCAGCCAGTCCATTCTGAAGGAGATCAGCCCTAGGACTTCTTTGCAAGAAATGATACTAAAGCTGAAACTCCAGTACTTTGGCCACCTTATGTGAAGAGTTGACTCATTGGAAAAGAATCTGATGCTGGGAGAGATTGAGGGCAGGAGGAGAAGGGGACGACAGAGAATGAGATGGCTGGATGGCATCACGAACTCGATGGACGTGAGTTTGAGTGAACTCCGGTTGTTGGTGATGGACAGGAAGGCCTTGCGTGCTGCAGTTCATGGGGTCACAAAGAGTCGGACATGACTTAGCGACTGAACTGAACTGAACATATATGCTGCCTAAGTCTGCATATTTATTAATCATTTTATGAGGTTCCTAGGAAAATAACACAACCAATGAAAATAAAGTCATAATTATTTCTCAGGTTTTTTTTTTTTTATGAATTGAGTTGAGGTATGTAAATTAATGAAATTAAAATAATTAATTTATAATATCTTAATAATTTATGGTTAATTAAAATGTCAATCAAATTAATATTTAGTCTAATAAAATTAATTTGTGTTTTAAAGGAAGAAATCTGCCATATCTAGTTAGTAATTACATGATAACTATAATCAAGATTTAAACACAGAAGTAAAAAGTATGGTTTTCTGGGCTTAAAGCACTAGGAAAGGCATAGACTAATTGAAACACTGTATACTATTTGCTTCTGAATGACAGCATTGAAAGCTCAAGGGAAAAAAAAAATCAGTGACCAATATGAGAAATAATAATGAGATAATGAATTAGCTGGGTTTCAGATTTCATAGAGAGCAAAGAAAGCAGAGATTTAGTTAAACACATGCCTACCCTACACATATACATTGAAACCAGATCACAAAGATGCGTGAATATATAACTTAATGTGTACATTTAGAACACATAAATAACCAAAAAAGAGTTTTAAATGATAAATAGAAAAGTAACTGACTAGGTTTGATTTCTCTTTTACAGATAATAACAGAAAGGTGTTACATATGACAGAGAGGGACAGGGCAGAGAGAGACAGACAGAAAGGAAGCAGGGCTCAGGGATTAGGGGATGAGAAGGAAGAGGAAAAAACATGTTCTGACCATGGTGGAAAACAAGTAACATAAGTCTGGAGATTATGCAATGTTATCTTTAAATAGAGAATCTGAAATTGTTTTTCACTTAGACATAGAATTAAACAGTGACTTTTGAAGCTATTGGATTGCAGTGGTGAGTTAATAGCTAACAGAGATTCTAAGTACTACTAGTAAACTTGTTAGAATAATAAAAGGTACCCAAGAGAACATGTAGATGAATCACCTTATTTCTAGATACGGATGAAGTGAAACTATTGGAACAATGATCATTATTCCATCAAATTATTAGAAAATATATTATTTGAACCTGAATTCTTCAGTAATTATTTGGCTTTAGAATTTATTATTTTAAGAAAAAATAATAAATAAGAAAATATGAAAGAAAAGAAAACAAAAAATAAGAAAAAATGCTACTATTTTCTTGAAACTTTTTGATTATTTTTGCTATGAAAGCCAAGATAAGAATCAAATCAGATCAGATCAGTCACTCAGTCATGTCCGACTATTTGAAACCCCATGAATCGCAGCACGCCAGGCCTCCCTGTCCATCACCAACCCCCGGAGTTCACTCAGAATCACGTCCATCGAGTCAGTGATGCCATCCAGCCATCTCATCCTCTGTCATCCCCTTCTCCTCTTGCCCCCAATCCCTCCCAGCATCAGAGTCTTTTCCAATGAGTCAACTCTTCGCATGAGGTGGCCAAAGTACTGCAGTTTCAGCTTTAGCATCATTTCTTGCAAAGAAGTCCCAGGGCTGATCTCCTTCAGAATGGACTGGTTGGATCTCCTTGCAGTCCAAGGGACTCTCAAGAGTCTTCTCCAACACCACAGTTCAAAGGCATCAATTATTCGACACTCAGCCGTCTTCACAGTCCAACTCTGACATCCATACATGAACACAGGAAAAACCATAGCCTTGACTAGGCGGACCTTTGTTGGCAAAGTAATGTCTCTGCTTTTGAATATGCTATCCAGGTTAGTCATAACTTTCCTTCCAAGGAGTAAGCGTCTTTTAATTTCATGGCTGCAATCACCATCTGCAGTGATGTTGGAGCCCAGAAAAATAAAGTGTGACACTGTTTCCACTGTTTCCCCATCTATTTGCCATGAAGTGGTGGGACCGGATGCCATGATCTTCGTTTTCTGAATGTTGAGCTTTAAGACAACTTTTCACTCTCCACTTCCACTTTCATCAAGAGGCTTTTGAGTTCCTCTTCACTTTCTGCCATAAGGGTGGTGTCATCTGCATATCTGAGGTTATTGAGATTTCTCCCAGCAATCTTGATTCCAGCTTGTGTTTCTTCCAGTCCAGTGTTTCTAATGATGTGCTCTGCATATAAGTTAAATAAACAGTGTGACAATATACAGCCTTGATGAAATCCTTTTCCTATTTAGAACCAGTCTGTTGTTCCATGTCCAGTTCTAACTGTTGCTTCCTGACCTGCATACAAATTTCTCAAGAGGCAGATCAGGTGGTCTGGTATTCCCATCACTTTCAGAATTTTCCACAGTTTCTTGTGATCCATACAGTCAAAGGCTTTGGCATAGTCAATAAAGCAGAAATAGATGCTTTTCTGGAACTCTCTTGCTTTTCCTATGATCCAGCAGATGTTGGCAATTTGATCTCTGGTTCCTCTGCCTTTTCTAAAACCAGCTTGAACATCAGGAAGTTCACGGTTCACATATTGCTGAAGCCTAGCTTGGAGAATTTTGAGCATTACTTTACTAGCGTGTGAGATGAGTGCAAATGTGTGGTAGTTTGAGCATTCCTTGGCATTGCCTTTCTTTGGGATTGGAATGAAAACTTACCTTTTCCAGTCCTGTGGCCACTGCTGAGTTTTCCAAATTTGCTGGCATATTGAGAGCAGCACTTTCACAGCATCATCTTTCAGGATTTGGAATAGCTCAACTGGAATTCCATCACCTCCACTAGCTTTGTTTGTAGTGATGCTTTTAAGGCCCACTTGACTTCACATTCCAGGATGTCTGGCTCTAGGTCAGTGATCACACCATCGTGATTATCCAGGTCGTGAAGATCTTTTTTGTACAGTTCTTCTGTGTATTCTTGCCATCTCTTCTTAATATCTTCTGCTTCTGTTAGGTCCACACTATTTCTGTCCTTTATTGAGCCCATCTTTGCATGAAATGTTCCTTTGGTATCTCTGATTTTCTTGAAGAGATCCTTAGTCTTTCCCATTCTGTTGTTTTCCTCTATTTCTTTGCACTGATCGCTGAGGAAGGCTTTCTTATCTCTTCTTGCCATTTTTTGGAACTCTGCATTCAGATGCTTGTATCTTTCCGTTTCTCCTTTGCCTTTTGCTTCTCTTCTTTTCACAGCTATTTGTAAGGCCTCCACAGACAGCCATTTTGCTTTTTTGCATTTATTTTCCATGGGGATGGTCTTGATCCCTGTCTCCTGTACAGTGTCACGAATCTCATTCCATAGTTCATCAGTCACTCTGTCTATCAGATCTAGGCCCTTAAATCTATTTCTCACTTCCACTGTATAATCATAAGGGATTTGATTTAAGTCATACCTGAATGGTCTAGTGGTTTTCCCTACTTTCTTCAATTTAAGTCTGAATTTGGCAATAAGGATTTCACGGTCTGAGCCACAGTCAGCTCCTGGTCTTTTTTTGCTGACTGTATAGAGCTTCTCCATCTTTGGCTGCAAGGATATAATCAGTCTGGTTTCAGTGTTGACTATCTGGTGATGTCCATTTATAGAGTCTTCTCTTGTGTTGTTGGAAGAGGGTTATTTTCATGAATCTCAGTTTTTTTGCTTAAAGTAATGAAGCATTGCCCTGATTTGATTAAAAATATAACCTGGCATTTGATTCCAAATACAGCAGCTTTTAATACTGTAATATTGCTTATTCTTTACTTATTTCTGATTCTGAAAATACATCTAAATACTATGTAACTATTTTCTATTTTTTCTTAGACTCAAAACTGAGTCTTTTTTGAAAACTGGAAAGACACCTTTCTGGGGATTTTTACTAGTAAAAAAAAAATATCCAGGGGACCCAGAGCCACTAGCTATGGTGCTTATGGTTTTAAATTTTGATGATCTTTCAAATATATGATAATATAACCTTTCTATAAAGGAAAACCTTTTATAGGAATCCTTTCGTAAAGTGTTCAACTAACACATCTCCAGTGATTTCATTTTCCTCTGTTTTCTTCTTTAGCATCAATTAAGAATGTCTTCAATCATAAATTAGCTAGCACAGTTTAAGTCTATTATCAAAGCTGTAAAACTATTCTTAAGGGAGTCATGAACCCAGATTGCTAACCCTCAGTCTCAAACTACCTGGTGAATTGCTTTATTTTAAAATATCACTTTGTTCCACAGATGCTCAGTAAACTATGACATGAATAACTGTTCAATAAAAAATTGAGAGACAGTTGCATTGTATCACCTATGAGTGTGTGTATGTGTAAAGTGTAGAAAAGAATGTTTACTATACCTTGGGAATTTCACACTTTATACTTTTCTGGAAGTTAAAATAATTAAGCAGTTTCAGATAAGAGACATCTCATTTATAAAGTCTTCATTATTATAAAGGTATAACTTTTTGCTTTTTCAAGCATATGATGTTATAAATATTTGGAAAATAATATAACTTTTATAAAGATAAATTTATCATTTTAAATGAAAATTGTTGGAGTAGCCATGTGAACATGTCATTTCCTTATTGAACTATATAAATATATTTCTAGAATCATTCCATATAAAATATGTGCCTTAGTCTGTTTGTACTGCTGTAACAAAATAGCACAGGCTGGGTAGCTTATAAACAACCAAAATCTATCTCTCACGGTTTGGAAACCATCAGTCTAGGATAAGGGTGGAAGCACCTTTAAGTGATGGTCCTGTTTTGATTACAGAACTTTCTTTGCATCCTTATATGGTGGAAGGAGTTAAAGATCTCTTTGTTAGTTGCTCAGTCATGTCTGACTATTTGTGACCCCATGGACTGTACCCTGTTAGGCTCCTCTGTCCACAGGATTTTCCATGGGGTTAGAATTTCATCATATGAGTTTTGAGGGTACACAAACATTCAGATCAGACCATGACATTACTGAAGGCAGGAATACTGAAGTGGGTTGTCATTTCCTCCTCCAGGGGATCTTCCCAACCCAGGGATCAAACTCATGTCTCCCGCTTTTCAGACAGATTCTTTGTCTTCTGAACCACCAGAGAAGCCCTAGAGATCTCCTTTACAGGGAATTAATCCCATTGATAATGACTCCACCCTCATGACCTAATCGCACCCCAAAGACTACATCTAAAAATATGCTTTGGGGTTAGAATTTCAATATATGAATTTTGAGGGGACACAAGCATACAGATAAGACCATTACAACATGTAAATATATTTTTATTCTCACAGACATCACTGTTAAATCTTGTTTTTTAAGTTAATAATTATGTGAGGCTTCTGACAATTAAAGTACTAATAATAAGTCAAGCCACAGTTCTCCCATTATACATAGAAATAGTGAAAGATGATTCATAGAAGCAAAACAATAAATCTCCTCTTTGACTTAAATACTATTCTGTTTCTAATATTCTATAAACTTTAACCAAAGAAACTTTTTTCTCCAAGAATTTGTTTATAGTACATTGATTTCGTATAAAATATAGTCACTGATAGAGAAAATTACACCAAAATATGTCATACCTGTCTTTTTCACACTTTTGATTTTATATAGCTCCTCCTAATTATTTATTTTTATTTTCTCCATGTTTGTGTAAGATTATGAACCATAATATTAACTAATATTTATTGAGCATTTACTGAGACAGGCACTCTGTTATTTACCTCTCATGCATCATCTCCTAGATTTGCTTGGAAAAACATTGTGAGCAAAGAAAGAATATAATTATCATTTTTCAGATAGGAAACTGGATTTAACTTAGAGAGTTTAAATTACATAATCAGGAATACAGAACAGGTAAGAGTATTTAAACCCAGCTCTATCTGATGCCAGTATACTTGTTTTTAAGCACGCTATAACTCTGACTTTAAGTTCAGGAAAAGGCCCTACATGAATCATGATCCTGTATCCTAGCACCACTCTATTTACTATTTCCAGTTGGTCATGATGTCATGTTAGGAACACAATAGTTACAACCAGGTGATGAAATGGCTATGGGAAACTATTTTTATAAATAGATCTTCTTTTAAAATACAAAAGCACATGCACCTGTACATTCTGCAAACACATATTTAGTACCCAGTAATAGAAAAATTTCATGTTTATTACCAAAGACTGATATTGTGGATCATCATCCTTACTAGGATATATTAATATCATATATAGGAGATTACAGATGACATGTTTTCTTTATTGATGTTTTATATGAATTGACACAGTATTTCTATGAGGTAGAAAGTATCATTATTCTTATTTTACACAGTGGTTACAGTTTTATTACAGGCACAAAGCTAGAAAATATCCAAAATATCATTCAAATTTGTGATTCTTTTTACTAGATCCTATTGGAAGGAGGGAAGAAATGAATGCAAATTCCAAACATGCAAATAGCAATCTCTGTGTCATGAGTTTAGATTTCCTAAAATTAATCCCCAAATCCTTCTAATTCTCATTTTCATTCAGTTCAGTTCAGTTCAGTTGCTCAGTTGTATCTGACTCTTTGCGACCCCATGAATCGCAGCACGCCAGGCCTCCCTGTCTATCACCAACTCCCGGAGTTCAACCAGAACAACAAACACTATATGAATTTCTATTGACTACCATGCACATTCACATTCTTCCTTATTCTGATAATTGCATCCCAAATTATTTTACACTTTTATCTCCATGGCTCATTCCTATAAGCTGCCTTTCCCTTGAGAAGAGCCATATATACTTACTCTCTCCTTTAACCCAGATATTGTAATCTTTTCTTATCTCTTTCTATAGACAAGTTGACCTTTAGAAAAGTATTTAAATTTAAAATATATTCCTTAGCCCCTTCACTCAGTTCAGTTCAGTCGCTCAGTCATGTCCGACTCTTTGCAACCCCATGAATCGCAGCATGCCAGGCCTTCCTGTCCATCACCAACTCCCGGAGTTAACCCAGACTCACGTCCATCGAGTCAGTGATGCCATCCAGCCATCTCATCCTCTGTCATCCCCTTCTCCTCCTGCCCCCAATCCCTCCCAGCATCAGAGTCTTTTCCAATGAGTCAACTCTTCGCATGAGGTGGCCAAAGTACTGCAGTTTCAGCTTTAGCATCATTTCTTCCAAAGAAATCCGAGGGCTGATCTCCTTCAGAATGGACTGGTTGGATCTCCTTGCAGTCCAAGGGACTCTCAAGAGTCTTCTCCAACACCACAGTTCAAAAGCATCAATTCTTCGGTGCTCAGCCTTCTTCACAGTCCAACTCTCGCATCCATACATGACCATAGGGAAAACCATAGCCTTGACTAGGCGGACCTTTGTTGGCAAAGTAATGTCTCTGCTTTTGAATATGCTATCCAGGTTAGTCATAACTTTCCTTCCAAGGAGTAAGCGTCTTTTAATTTCATGGCTGCAGTCACCATCTGCAGTGATTTTGAAGTCCAAAAAAATAAAGTCTGACACTGTTTCCACTGTTTCCCCATCTATTTCCCATTAAGTGATGGGACCAGATGCCATGATCTTCATTTTCTGAATGTTGAGCTTTAAGCCAACTTTTTCACTCTCCACTTTCACTTTCATCAAGAGGCTTTTTAGTTCCTCTTCACTTTCTGCCATAAGAGTGGTGTCATCTGCATATCTGAGGCTATTGATATTTCTCCCAGCAAACTTGATTCCAGCTTGTGTTTCTTCCAGTCCAGCATTTCTTATGATATACTCTGCATATACATTAAATAAGCAGGGCGACAATATACAGCCGTGACGTACTCCTTTTCCTATTTGGAACCAGTCTGTTGTTCCATGTCCAGTTCTAACTATTGCTTCCTGACCTGCATACAGATTTCTCAAGAGGCAGATCAGGTGGTCTGTTATGCCCATCTCTTTCAGAATTTTCTACAGTTTCTTGTGATCCACACAGTCAAAGGTTTTGGCATAGTCAATAAAGCAGAAATAGATGTTTTTTCTGGAACTCTCTTGCTTTTTTGATGATCCAGCAGATGTTGGCAAATTGATCTCTGGTTCCTCTGCCTTTTCTAAAACCAGCTTGAACATCAGGAAGTTCACGGTTCATGTATTGCTGAAGCTTGGCTTGGATAATTTTGAGCATTATTTTACTAGAATGTGAGATGAGTGCAATTGTGCAGTATTTTGAGCATTCTTTGGCATTGCCTTTCTTTGGCATTAGAATGAAAACTGACCTTTTCCAGACCTGTGGCCACTGCTGAGTTTTTCAAATTTGCTGGCATATTGAGTGCAGCACTTTCACAGCATCATCTTTCAGGGTCAATTATAGTCTAATTTAAAAAAAAAAAAACCTCAATCTAAAAAGGAGAGAAATTGTCTCTAATTATGAAGCAATGAAGGTTAAACAAATTTTTTTGATACCACTCTTCTACAGTACTGCTTTGAAACAAATGTGAGTGAATATTTTTATTGAATTTAAGTGTGAGTTAATTTGATTGCATAGCTTGCTGCTCTGAATTGTGTGTAGGGCAATGACTGAACCTCTATAATTTATATGCACTTTAAAGGATCTTATTGGATCTGCCTCCTGACCTTACTTAAATTGGTTATTTAAATTCTATTACTTTGGAAGCCAGTGACATATTCCTGTTGTAGCTGAAGCTCAAACTTCCATCTACAGACTGGAAAGAGTGAGTTCATGAACACAACTTTTAAGCACAATAAAATGCAGGAAGTTTGTCTTTAGATGTGTATTCCTTAGAAAGTAAGGCTTTCTGCTTTGAACCATGTTTCATTTCACATGACTTCCTGGTATCAAAAGCACCAATTCTGAAACAGGAAACTTTTGTTTATATTAACCTTACCAAAAAAGTGTGGTGGGGTCCAGCTGTTCATCACTCAGAAGCCAATAAATAAGCCATACTGGCAGAAGGGAAAGTTTGCTTTATTTCAAATGCCAGAAACTGGGGAGAGGAGGGTGGTGGACGTCTGTCCAGTGGATGACTCCCCTTTCCCCTCCCCCCCCACACTGGCAACAAGTGGGGATAGAGCTTTTATACACAGAAGGAGAGGTTACATGCAGAAACAGCATGGTCAGCTCTGACAGTCATCTTCAATTTGATCATCAGTCTGATTTAACATCATCTTGATTGTTTTAGGTACAGTTAATCTACAGTTACAGAGGCCATTTATTCCCATTTCTCTGAGGCCAATTCTTGGAATTGTTGAAGCTCATGTCCTGGTTTCAGTCTGATTCTGTAGTTAATTTACCTGGTGTTTTAGTGTCTATAAAACAGCTCAATGATATGGCTCAGAATATTATATATAGCCCTTAGGAAAGAACTAAAGGTCCTTGACTATGCTTCATGACTACATTATTATTATTATAAGTATTATTTATTATTATTATATTAGTCTTACAAATAGCTGGGAAAAGAAAAGATGCAAAGGGGAAAAGGAAAGAGATGCCCATTTGAATGCAGAGTTTCAAAGAATATCAAGGAGAGATAAGAAAGCCTTCCTCAGTGATCAGTGCAAAGAAATAGAGGAAAACAATAGAATGGGAAAGACTAGAGATCTCTTCAAGAAAATTAAAGATACCAAGGGAATTTTTCATGCAAAGATGGGCACAACAAAGGACAAAAATGGTATGGACCTAACAGAAGCAGAAGATGTTAAGAAGAGGTGGAAAGATTACACAGAAGAATGATACAAAATAGATATACATGACCCAGATAGCCACTATGGTGTGATCACTCACCTAGGCCCAGATATCCTGGAAACCAAAGTCAAGTGGGCCTTAGGAGGCATCACTACAAAGAAAGCTAGTGGAGGTGATGAAATTCCAGTTGAGTTATTTCAAATTCTAGAAGGTGATACTGTGAAAGTGCTGCACTCAATATGCCAGCAAATTTGGAAAACTCAGCAGTGGCCACATAACTAGAAAAGGTCAGTTTTCATTCCAATCCCTAAGAAAGGCAATGCCAAACAATGCTCAAAATACCACACAATTGCACTCATCTCACATGCTAGCAAAGTAATGCTCAAAATTCTCCAAGCCAGGCTTCAGCAGTACGTGAACCTTGAACTTCGAGATGTTCAAGCTGGATTTAGAAAAGGCAGAGGAACCAGAGATCACATTGCCAGCATCTGCTGGATCATTGAAAAAGCAAGAACGTTCCAGAAAAATATTTATTTCTGCTTTATTGACTATGCCAAAGCTTTTGATTGTGTGGATCACAACAAACTGAAAATTTCTGAAAGAGATGGGAATACCAGACCACCTGACCTGCCTCATGAGAAATCTATATGCAGGTCAAGAAACAAGGGTTAGAACCAGACATGGAAGAATAGACTGGTTCCAAATAGGGAAAGGAGTACATCAAGGTTGTATATTGTCACCCTGCTTATTAAACTTATATGCAGAGTACATCATAGAAATGCCAGGATGGATGAACCACAAGCTGGAATCAAGGTCACCTGGAGAAATATCAATAATCTCAGATATGCAGGTGACACTACCTTTATGGCAGAAAGCAAAGAAGAACTAAAAAGCCTCTTGATGAAAGTGAAAGAGGAGAGTGAAAAAGTTAGCTTGAAACTTAGCATCCAGAAAACAAAGATCATGGCATCCAGTCCCATCACTTCATGGCAAATATATGGGGAAACAATAGAAACAGTGAGAGACTTTATTTTGAGGGGCTCCAAAATCACTGTAGATAGTGACTGCAGCCATGAAATTAAAAGACGCTTGCTCCTTGGAAGAAAAGTTATGACCAACCTAGACAGCATATTAAGAAGCAGAGACATTACTTTGCCGACTATTTTCCATCTAGTCAAGGCTATTGTTTTTCCAATAGTCATGTATGGATGTGAGAATTGAACTATAAAGAAAGCTGAGCATCAATGAATTGATGCTTTTGAACTGTGGTATTGGAGAAGACTCTTAAGAATCCCTTAGACTGTAAGGAGATCAAAGCTGTCAATCCTAAAAGGAATCAGTCCTGAATATTCATTGGAAAGACTGATGCTGAACCTGAAACTGCAATATTTAGGCCACAGGATGCAAAGAACTGACTCACTGGAAAAGACCCTCTTGCTGGCAAAGACTGAAGGTGGAAGGAGAAGGAATGACAGAGGATGAGATGGTTGGATGGCCTCACTGACTCAATGGACATGAGTTCGAGTAAACTCTGGGAGTTGGTGATGGACTGGGAAACCTCGTGCACTGCAGTGCACGGGCTCACAAAGAATCAGACATGACTGAGTGACTGAATTGAACTCAACTGAAGTCTCCTTTGACTGTTTTCCTTTGTTTCTGTATTTTTCGCTTCTCTGATTAAACTTATTGACTAATGTTTTCCACAGACAAAAGGCAGGCAGAGGTCATGGTGAGAGTGCAAGGACCATAATGTCTTGTTCCATTTCACTAAGGGCCTGTAATTAAAGGAAAGCTTTTCACTTTAAAATCAGATTTAGTAGTAAAAGAGTAGAGCAATATGGACTTTAGAAATTTGTTCATTGTTTTTCCTTCCTATGGAGAATAACCTAATGTAAGTTTTCTTTGTTATTCTAGAATATATTTGTGAAATATTAATATTTATAGTGTACTTTCTCTTAGAACAATTCCTGAAGTGTATTGTGATGTTTTATTCAAAATTATTTTTGAAGTAAATAATATGTGAATTAAACAAAATGTGCTTTTTGTTTTCCCCAGGGTCATATGAGCAAACAAAAAGAAAAGAATCACATTTTATAAAGTTCATGCCAATGCCTTCTTTAGAAAAAGCGATAATTTAAAACCTTAAAAATATTATTAACTCACAAAATAAACCAGCTTTCATAACTCTTATTTAAATTTCATTTGGAATACTAGGAATAAACTGAGAAAAGTCCATTACATTAACTTCATTTGAATAAAGTTATAAAATAGCTAGTTCTTTTTGTTTTGGTTTTAAACAACTCTATGCTAGTTGTTGTTTGGTAACTTTGATACATAAAATATTAAATTATTTTTATAAAGAAACTTATACTGGAGTATGCAAGGGTATTGGTTCACATATAAATTCAAAAAAACACATTTTCTAATATTAGTATCATGAAATTATCAATAATAATTATCAATAAGTATCAATAATGATGATCTTGCTCTTTCTGTAGAAATTCTAATGAGATATATAATTATATCAAGATTTAGCAAAAAAAAATATGAATATAACTCTAGGCTATATGATTCCTAAAATATCTAATTGGCAATATTCACTTCTTTTAAAGTCTCAGCTATCCATTATTGTAGAAGAATTGGAAGACACCAAAGATGCTAAAGAGCAAGGTCACCACTGAAGTAACTACCGCAACTTGACATCCAGCGACCAGTCTGACCACCTGCTGCTGAAGAGGAAGAGCATGCAATGGGCCCAAAGGCTGGGCAGAAAAGGCCCCAAACATTCTGGGAGAACTGCAGAGAAAATGACCCAGCAGCGCCTGAACCTCTACAGGAGGTAAAAAAGACAAGAGCTTGCTGAACTTGTGAAAAACAGAATGAAACTCTTGTGTCTCTCTACAGTGGGATATGGTATGCTCTTTACAAGTATCGTATGATGTGGGCTTGTGATTTCTTTCCATTAGCTGCAACAGAGTGGGCTTTAATATAGTAATTTAAGAATTGCCTTTTTTGTTTCAAAGGTCAGTTTGAAGAGACTAGTGACAGGTCTAACCTCCTAGAGACAATTATAAATATGATATTAAAAAGAGAGCATTGAAGATTTTAAGTATTTGCTCAGGTCTCTAGACACCATGCTGAACCCATTATAAGAATTATCTTAATTTTAATTTTCACAAAAACTCTTCCATTTTAGACATAAGGAAGCTGAACAACTTGCTAATTAGCTTGTTAATAGCCTGACTGAGGTTTATATCCAGTTCTCTCTGGCTCCAAAGACTGTTTTACACACTGCTGCTGCTGCTGCTAAGTCGCTTCAGTCCTGTCCGACTCTGTGCAACCCCATAGATGGCAGCCCACCACGCTCCCCCGTCCCTGGGAGTCTCCAGGCAAGAACACTGGAGTAGGTTGCCATTTCTTTCTCCAATGCATGAAAGTGAAAAGTGAAAGTGAAGTCACTCAGTCGTGTTCAACTCTTAGCGACACCATAGACTGCAGCCTACCAGGCTCCTCCGTCCATGGGATTTTCCAGGCAAGAGTACTGGAGTGGGTTGCCCTCACCTTCTCTGGTTTTACACACACATTCACACAAATTGCATCTCATTTTAGAAGCCTGGGATAAAATAAATTTGTGACATTGGTAAGCAGCTAAATTAATGAGCCACAAACGAACCAAAATGTTTCTATAAAGTTTGTTTAGTTAGTTGTGATTCAGAAACACAGTCTTTAAAACCTTTCATCTGAAGCTCAAATAATGCTTGATCTCTTATAGGGCAGGTCTGTCTCAATGATTGTTATGCTATGTTGATATGTAATTGTAATATAGAAATATTGCATATTTGTTTAGTTGCTCAGTCATGACTGACTCTTTAGCAACCCCATGGACTGTAGCTCTCCAGGCTCCTCTGTCCATGGGATTTACGTGGCAAGAATACTGGAGTGGTTGCCATTTCCTAATCCAGGGTATCTTCCCGACCCAGGGATCAAACCCACATCTCCTGCACTGGCATGAAGATTCTTTCTTTACCACTGAGCCACCAGGGAAGCCACAAGCTCTATATTAGACACTTCTAATAACATAAAGATTATGAAAACAGGATTTGGGATCTAAACGTCAGGGACCTCTGAACTTCTCCACTATTCTTAATTCACAATAATTCATCCATTCAACAGATTTTATTAGGGTGCCTTCTGAGTTCTAGGCACTGGGGATAATACAATGACCTATTTAGATAAGACCTCTGCATTTATGGAATTTATATTTTAGCTTCAGCCAGTAGCTTTGTTGTATTATTTAACTTCTCAAGGCTATTTTTTTATTTGTGAAAATGAAATAATATTCCCTACATCATTGGGTTTGTTGTGAAGGACAAATGGAATAATGAATAATAATGTGCTTAGCCCAGAACTGGTATTCAGTTTATCCACAGATCTACTGTATGTCTAAGAACTGCATGTATATCTGTGCTTTATATATAAAAATAGTATTTTTATTTCCCCACTTCAACAAACAAACAGTTTGCACGTTTGGGAGCAATGTTGTTTTCACTGTGAATACATGTTTGCTTTTTTTTTTTTTTTTGAGGGAAAGGAAATGTCTTATCCTTTAATCTTTGTATTAATAACCAATGTGCACATTTCCTGACACATAAGAATTGAGTAACTGCATGTTGAATGCATGAACAGCCAGAGTGCTTACAGATGAGAAAACAGGGTTTCAAATATAGACTATTTCCTTGGATCACCCAATATAGTACACACTCGAGTAAGTGCTTTGACTTGTGACTTATGATTCCATATCTTTTTGTGTCTCCACCAGACCACTTATTTTTCCTACATTACTGTCAGTATTTTGTAGCATTTTACAGATTTTAAATGTTTTTAAGTGCTTTATAACAATGCATGAGGATTGATTTAACCATGAGTCATAATCTAATATTTCCTGAGTGGGTCTGGCCTCACTCAAGAGCATGAACAGGTTTCTTTTGATCTATTAGATATGAGACAGAAAGGAGAGGAAAGGGGAAAGTCAGAAGATGACTTTGGAGGGCTTTAGCTTGAGCAAGTAGTGCACAACGGCGACATTTACTGAGCCTAGAAGAAGAATACTTGAAGATAATAAATTTAATTTGAGTGCCTGGAAGACTTCAAATGGATAATTATCCATAAGAAGCTAGATTTCTGCTGAATTTTGTTCAAGAAAAGAAACGAGATGTGTTTATAGACTTGGACATCATCAACCTATATATTTTAAGTAAGGTGATAGACAGCTTCCCCAGTGGCTCAGAGGTAAAGAATCAGCCTGCGATGCAGGAGACGCAGGTTTGTTGCCTGGGTCAGGAAGATCTCCTGGAGGAGGACATGACAACCCAATTCAGTGTTCTTGCCTAGAGAATTCCCATGGACAGAGGAGCCTGGTGGGGTACAGTCCACAAGGTCACAAAAAGTTATACACGACTGAAGTAGCTTAGCATGTTTGCAGACAAGGCAATCAAAGTCGACGTCAGTGGAATAACCCCAGATGAAAGACTACAGGAGAACTCCAGAAAATACTCATTCTTCTGGAATGATGACGGAAGAAGCATTAAAACAAACAAACAAACAAAAAAGAGGCTGAGGTGTCTAGAACTGAATTACCCCAAATATGTATCATAGGACAATAGTATGCTATTGATTGGTTATGTGATTTATCATTACATTGATCTTTTTTATCTTTTAAGGCCTGTGAGGCCTTTGGTGATCAGAGGCTGGTCACTTCCAGTCATAAGCAATTTTGTCTGCTACCCCAATGTGATATAAAATTGTATTTCCTATGTGTTTTAAGATATAAAAATGTTGAACTTTTGGAGTAGAGAAGGAATGATTATTAATAGTGCAGAAAATACAGTGATATGTCATTGCTCACCTTGGTTAAGTGTCAGCCAGATAGTATGTGTGAAAGGGACATGGGAGTAGCTTGAGGAATTAAGATTTGATATAGTGTATTTCATATATTAGGGACCCTGAGGTATCAGAAATGCATTCTTCTGTCTTATTGCTCCACAACCTATTGCTTCCATTGCCAAAGTCATATCATGGTACAAGATGCACATTGAAATGTCAGTCATTTTTGTCCATATTCCATCCAGGGGAAAGGAGAAGCCAGTGAAGCCAGAGAAGAAAGGATTGTCTCCTCAGTTAAAATATAGTAACAAGTAGTTGCATACACCGTTTCCAATATGTCCCACTGGCAAGCTGTATGCTTCATTTTCAATGGCCTAAATCTAATATTACAGAAGCCAAGACAAATGGCTACTGAGAGACAATTATCAGTATCTGCCAGAATGGTTATGCTTTTTATGCAAAATTTTATTCTTGTAGCTCAGTCGGTAAAGAATCTGACAGCAATGTAGGAGACCTTAGTTCAATTTCTGGGTTGGGAAGATCCCCTGGAGAAGGAAATGGCAACCCATTCCAGTATTCTTGCTTGGAGAATCCCATGGACAGAGGAGCCCAGTAGGCTACAGTCCATAGAGTCACAAGAGATGGACATGACGTAGCAACCAAACCATCACCACATTCTGTAGAAGAGGTGGGAAATAAGGAAGTAGCTGGGTGAGGAAGTGGTCAGGGAAGAGAGACTGTTTTATTCTTTAAGAGCAGAGAGCTATGAGCATGTTGAAATGATAAGATTAAGCCACCAGTGAAGAAGTTGAAAGAAAATACAGGAGAGTACAGTTGGAGCCCTTGCTTAGATACTTGGAAGTAAAGAAAAGATGGATATTTTAAAATGCATAAACTTGTAGGTGTTTATCAGGAAGCTGAATAATATTTCACATGATAGTAAGAGGTAAAATCCTTTGCTGAGAATGATGGAAAGAGTAAAAGGTGTTTTAAAAGTAAGCCAGAATGTTTGAAGTTTCAGGGGAAAGGGTGTCCTTTCTGTGCAAGACTAAACTTCTTGTCTTATTCTTTTTTTTTAAATACAACAAAATGTTTAATGAGCAAATTCGTCTTAGCAAATATGAAACTGCCACAGAAAGGAGGGGAGGGACAGGGGCCACGGGGTGGGGGGCAAGTCCGGGAGACTAGAGAGAATGTCTTATTCTTGTCTTGTCTTATTCTTGATTTAAAAAATATATATATATTTTAATTGGAGGCTAATTACTTTACAATATTGTATTGAAAAAAATTAATATACAAAATTTCAAATGAATAAATGTAGAAAGACTAGTATAATAAACCTTGTTGTTCTTTAGTTGCTAAATAGTATTCTACTTTTTTGTGACTCCATGGACTGTAGCCCACCAGCCCCCCTGTCCATGGTATTTTCCAGGTAAGGATACTGGAGTGAGTAGTCATTTCCTTCTCCAGGGGAATCTTCCCAATCCAAAGGTTAAACCCGTGTCTCCTGCACTGCAGGCAGATTCCTTACCACTGAGCCGCCAGGGAAGCCCTAGGGAACCTGAATATACTCATTTTTCAACTTCAATATTTATCAGGTCATAGCCTGTCTTGTTCCATGTATATGCCCACCAATTTCCTTCAATTCTCATATTAATTTCAAGTAAATTTCTGACCCATATATTTCAATATATACCTCTGTCATTTAAGTGCTAGTTTAAAACATATAACCCCCTACAATTTTCACACTTAAAACCAATTTTAATACTATCAAGTATCCACTTGGTGTTCAAATTTCCAGTGATCTCACAAATGTCATGATTTTTTACACTTTTAAACTAAATCAGGATCAATTAAGGTCCATTCATGGAGATAAGTGACAGGTTTGTTAAGTTTCTCCCATGTTGTATTTTTTTCACTCAGTCTATTTCTTGAAGAAACACATTCTGTGGTTTCCTGGACTCTGTATCTCCAAGCTAAATTGGTCCATTCTATCTCCTGCCTCTTCTTTTTGAACTATTTTTTGTTATTATTAGGAATTCCTAGATTTAAATATATTTTATATTTTAATCTTCATGTTATTAATTATTCATCAGTTCTAAATTTGACCAGTGGAAGCCTCTTCAAATAGCCTCCTGAGTCTTTTTGTCATGATCTAAACCATCTTGCTGTCAGTTGGATTAAATACTCTCCACCTAAAATAAGTCATCTCTCCCAGGATCACTCAAGGTGCTAATCAAATTTTAGACATGTTCATGTTCACTGCTTTTTCACTTTTTCTAAGTTTTTGGTGGAGAACTAAAAGATTAGAAAGAAGATAGACAAACTATTTCACCAGTTCATCAAGATACTTACAATTAAAATGCAGGCTATAGGGTTTTTATTTAACTTTCTGTCTTGTATGTATACTTTCTCCTACACCAAGATAGAAATGATGGAATTGTAAAAATCATATTGTTTTTTCACAATTTACATAAAGCAGTATCACAATAATAATACAGTGCTACTCTTAACACTATAATTGCCAAGGCATAAATTTTTAATGCACGCTGTATCAGATCAGATCAGATCAGTTGCTCAGTTGTGTCAGACTCTTGTGACCCCATGAATCGCAGCACACCAGGCCTCCCTGTCCATTACCACCAACCGGAGTTCACTGAGACTCACGTCCATCAAGTCAGTGATGCCATCCAGCCATCTCATCTTCTGTCGTCCCCTTCTCCTCTTGCCCCCAATTCCTCCCAGCATCAGAGTTTTTTCCAATGAGTCAACTCTTCGCATGAGGTGGCCAAAGTACTGGAGTTTCAGCTTTAGCATCATTCCTTCCAAAGAAATCCCAGGGCTTATCTCCTTCAGAATGGACTGGGTGGATCTCCTTGCAGTCCAAGGGACTCTCAAGAGTCTTCTCCAACACCACTGCTCAAAAGCATCAATTCTTCAGCACTCAGCCTTCTTCACAGTCCAACTCTCACATCCATACATGACCACTGGAAAAACCATAGCCTTGACTAGACAGACCTTTGTTGGCAAAGTAATGTCTCTGCTTTTGAATATGCTATCTAGGTTGGTCATAACTTTCCTTCCAAGGAGTAAGCGTCTTTTAATTTCATGGCTGCAGTCACCATCTGCAGTGATTTTGGAGCCCAGAAAAATAAAGTCTGATACTGTTTCCACTGTTTCCCCATCTATTTGCCGTGAAGTGATGGGACCAGATGCCATGATCTTCGTTTTCTGACTGTTGAGCTTTAAGTCAACTTTTTCACTCTCCACTTTCATCTTCATCAAGAGGCTTTTCAGTTCCTCTTCACTTTCTGCCATAAGGGTGGTGTCATCTGCATATCTGAGGTTATTGAGATTTCTCCCATCAATCTTGATTCCAGCTTGTGTTTCTTCCAGTCCAACATTTCTCATGATGTACTCTGCATATAAGTTAAATAAACAGGATGACAATATATAGCCTTGACATACTCCTTTTCCTATTTGGAACCAGTCTGTTGTTCCATGTCCAGTTCTAACTGTTGCTTCCTGACCTGCATACAAATTTCTCAAGAGGCAGATCAGGTGGTCTGGTATTCCCATCTCTTTCAGAATTTTCTGCAGTTTATTGTGATCCACACAGTCAAAGGTTTTGGCATTGTCAATAAAGCAGAAATAGATGTTTTTCTGGAATTCTCTTGCTTTTTCTATGATCCAGCAGATGTTGGCAAATTGATCTCTGGTTCCTCTGCCTTTTCTAAAACCAGCTTGAACATCAGAAAGTTCACGGTTCACATATTGCTGAAGCCTAGCTTGGAGAATTTTGAGCATTACTTTACTAGCGTGAGATGAGTGCAATTGTGCAGTAGTTTGAGCATTCTTTGGCATTGCCTTTCTTTGGGATTGGAATGAAAACTGACCTTTTCCAGTCCTGTGGCCACTGCTGAGTTTTCCAAATTTGCTGGCATATTGAGTGCAGCACTTTCACAGCATCATCTTTCAGAATTTAAATAGCTTAACTGGAATTCCATCACCTCCACTAGCTTTGTTCATCGTGATGCTTTCTAAGGTCCACTTGACTTCACATTCCAGGATGTCTGGCTCTAGGTCAGTGATCACACCATCGTGATTATCTGGGTCGTGAAGATCTTTTTTGTACAGTTCTTCTGTGTATTCTTGCCACCTCTTCTTAATATCTTCTGCTTCTGTTAGGTCCATACCATTTCTGTCCTTTATCGAGCCCATCTTTGCATGAAATGTTCCTTTGGTATCTCAGATTTTCCTGAAGAGATCTCTAGTCTTACCCATTCTGTTGTTTTCCTCTATTTCTTTGCATTGATTGCTGAAGAAGGCTTTCTTATCTCTTCTTGCTGTTCTTTGGAACTCTGCATTCAGATGTTTACATCTTTCCTTTTCTCCTTTGCTTTTTGCTTCTCTTCTTTTCACAGCTATTGGTACGGCCTCCCCAAACAACCATTTTGCTTTTTTGCATTTCTTTTCCATGGGGATGGTCTTGATCCCTGTCTCCTGTACAATGTCACGAACCTCTGTTCATAGTTCATCAGGCACTCTATCTATCAGATGTAGGCCCTTAAATCTATTTCTCACTTCCACTGTGTATTCTGTGTAGGCTAGCCCAATAAGAATGTTTAGTAAAATTATTCTGTCTTGGAAAAGTTCTTCTTGATGTGGTTATACCATCAATAGGACATCAACTTAAACTCATTTCTGTTTTCAAGGTTTAAGAATTTCTTTCCCTAAAATTTGATTTTGTTTTTTAGTGATGTAGACTTTGTACACAATTCAAAGCCAAATATTTAATACAAGTAATATTCAAAAAAATTTAACATCACTCCCCATAACTTTTACACAATCTCCGTCTTTCCTCATGAGTAACTTTTTTTTTTAACTTTATGCTTTATTCTTCTATTTTTAAATATAAACTTAAAATGTAGTTGGTAGCATGATATGTTCCTTTCTCTTTTTCCCACATTGCTTCTTCCACTTAACAGTTTATCCTGGAGATTACTGATTTAGTAGAATATAGAAATAGTTTTTATTTCTTTTTATAGCTGCCTAATGCTTCATTGTATAGAGGTATTATAGTCTATTAAACTAGTCTTTGTTGTCTTTTTTAATTATGAAGGATCCTGCAATGAATAGGCTTATGCAAACATCTTTTAGTGTTTTTCCCAGTGTTCCTTTGGGATAGATTTCTAAAAGTGAAATTATTGGATTAAAGATTAAATATATATAACTTTGCTATTGGAAACATTTTCATCCTTAAATGTGTTTGGTTTTGCATTTCTACCAGCAAAGTATAAGAGATTATTTTCCCAAAATCATGACAGCAGAAAGTGTTGCTACACTTTCCTGTGTTTTGCCATTCAATAGATTTTTTTAAGTGGTATCTCAGTGTACCTTCTTATTATAATAAGGTTTAACATTTTTTCATGGGACTGAATCATTTTCAGTGAATTATTTTTATTTCTAGTCAATTTTTATTGATTTATTTTTATTTTTAATAATTTAGTGGGGGCTTCCCAGGTGGCGCAGTGGTTAAAGAATCTGCCTGCCAACACAGGAGACACAAGAGACTCAAATTCTGTCACTTGGTCAGGGAGATCCCCTGGAATAGGAGATGACAACCCACTCCAGTATTCTTGTCTGGGAAATGTCATGGACAGAAGTAACCTGACAGGCCACAGTCCATGGGTTGGACACAATTGAACAACTGAGCACTCACACACATATGTATTGGGTAAATTAGAACTTTAAATATATTTACAGATATTTCTTTCTCAGCTTAGTCTTTTTCTTATACTTTTGTTATTTAATATCTTAATCTAAGTTTGGTGGAGAAGGAAATGGCAACCCACTCCAGTGTTCTTGCCTGGAGAATCCCAGGGACAGAGGAGCCTGGTGGGCTTCCATCTACAGGGTCACACAGAGTTGGACATGACTGAAGCCAATTATCAGCAGCAGCAGCAAGCCTAGGTAGTTAACAGTGGACAATTATCAATAGTCCTGTGGTTATACCCTAATAAGCATAATATAATTTATGATTCTATTTGGTTACATAGATAATTAGGGTATTCTTTTAGGCGATGGAGAGTCTAGATTTGAGCTCTGGGGCTCTTCCCTCCGGGAGGTCTGGTTTTCCAGTTGGTATGTCATTTCCATAGATACTGGGCATATAGCTCAAAGCCCACAGTCCGGCCCAAGATGGAGACCTGCTTTCAAAATGGAACCTGTTTTGTCTGTTTCCTCCTTCAATATGATACCACTTATTAAAATGCATACCCCATTCTGTTGATTTTTAGGTCCTGCTTTTAGCAGATATCATTTTCACACGTGTTATTGGGTCTATTTCTAGACTTTATATTGTGTTACAATGGTTTGTCTGCATGTTCTGACAAAAAGCACCCACTGTTTTAATTGCAGTCTTTATAGTGTATTTTAATATCTGATAAGGCTAGGGATACTTTACTCTTTGTCAGTATTTGCCACTATATTTAGATATTTCTTCTGAATTAATGTTATGATTAACTTGTTTGCTTCTATTGAAAAGAAAGGATTATTTCCCTCTACTTTTAGTTCTTCTTTTCCCCATTCTTTCAAATCCAAATTCTGCCATCTAAACCCCTCTCCTAATCTGTCATATTTCTCCCTTTCTTTTCTCTTGTTTCCTCTTCTAAGGAAATCAGCCCTGCTTTCCTTAATCCTAAAACAAACACACATGTCTACATACATGAGCACACACACTCCTTATTCTTCAATTTGTCTCTTGTGTTTTCTTTTATCTACTAATTACATTCTGAGAGGGTAACAGGCAGAAAGGCCAGGGGTCTCCAGAAGGAGGAAATAGGTTGCAACTGTCAGACATTTTTTATGTCTTTCTTAAGCCACAGGAGGAAACAAATTAGTGTTACATTTTCAACCCCTTCTCTATACAAATTTAAAAAGAGGTTTCTTTTAAAATTCTATGTTGCCATGAGGACACTTGGTTCCACCTAAACTTAACTTTTCTCAAACCTTGAGCTAAGCAATGCATTTTTCTTATGGAAATGTTTGTCTTAAGCTATGTTAATGAACTATGTTATTTACCCTAGACTCTGTCTTAGAGTTCCACCGAAGACTCAGAACCAACTTGACAAACCAGTATGTTTTACTCATACAAATCTTCTCTTAAGCTATTTTAATGAGAGTGTATTTGTTTGGAAACCTGCCTTTCTTCAAGACTCATGTCCATCATTTTATGGCCTGGGACAACTCACCTGTGCCAATGTTATCTCAAAATGCATGTTTTGGGCGAGACTCCTGGTGTCAGTCTCTGAGCTTTGAGACATTTCCTTTCACTTAGCAGACTGATAGAAATAGCACCCCACTCTAGTATTCTTGTCTGGGAAATCCCAGGGGCAGGGGATCCTGGTGGGCTACAGTCCACAGGGTCACAAAGAGTTGGACACGACTGAGTGACTAAACAAGTAACTATATAACATTCAGCTAAAGACTTGCAGAAGGGCACTCTTTCTGCCCCCTTCTGATGTCTGTGTCAGAAGCTTTCTCTATCTCTTTCATACTTTAATAAAACTTTATTACACATAAGCTCTGAGTGATCAAGCCTCATCACTGGCCCCGGATTGATTTCTTCTACTCCAGAGGCCAAGAATCCTGGCGTCTTTCGTGGTTCCTCAACAACCTTTCATCTTAAATTGGTGAGGCAACAATTTCAAGTCTTTACATCATCACCTCAAGTTCATCCTCAACACACTTATTCTCTATCCCTTTGCTGAGACACTATCAGATAGAAAGGATTCTTACTTTCCTTCATCTATCTATAGCAATATCCTTTCCTGGATCCTCTTTCTCTTTCCAACAAATGATCAAATTTGCAGAAGAATGCTGCATTATAAATGATACATTAGAAAAGTTATTTTTATACTGCTTAAAGGAAAAAACTTAATTATATCTCAAATAATAGGAAATCATAAAGAAACACTGAAAAGGTGCTTAAAACCTAAAAAGTCAATAAAGTATTAATTTTTGACAGTTACCTTTGCTTACTGAAGGCCTGAATTACCTCTTTTTTTTTCTTTTTTAATCATATTCAATTCCAAAAGTAAGATAATTCTTTAAAACCAGAGGATAATTTTTTTAATATTTCCTGATACAGCCTGTCTCTACAGGTTAAGTTGAAATAATGTAAATGTTCTTACATGTTATTATCTAAGATAATCATATACCTGTCCACCAAAGAACATTAATTGATTAAATTAGAGGTATATAATCCCTCAGTCCAGTTCATTCACTCAGTCATGTCCAGCTCTTTGTGACCCCAAGGACTCCAGCACGCCAGGCTTCACTATCCATCACCAACTCCCCAAACTTGTTCAAACTCATGTTCATTGAGTCAGTAATGACATCCAATCAGCTCATCCTCTGTCATCCCTTTCTCCTTGTGCCTTCAGTCTTTCCCAGCATCAGAGTCTTTTCCAATGAATCAGTGCTGAAAGGATAACAATTTATGGTAAATGTAATTATTTCTGCAATGAATTTTCCATATCTCCCAGAAGTAAAACTATAAAGTGTTGTTTCATGGAATTGTATCATATACTTCCCAGAACATTAATTTCTGAATGATATCAATATTTTTACATAATTTAACTTCACTTTTATTTGAACTTAATACATATATTTAATCTTTACAACTAGAAATCAAATACTGTGTTTTGGCTTATGTGTAAGAAAAAGGTGGACATTTGAATAAAGTAAAATATTTTTGTCATTGAGAAAAAATTTAATTAGTTGAATGAACATTTTACTTTCAGTATTTTGTGTATAAATAGTCAGTGAGAGCAAAAATGAGCTTTCTAAATGCATTGAAACAATAAGAAGAAATTAACAATTATGATGACTGTTTATAGCCTCAGTTTAAATAACTGGAAACAGCATAAACCAATAATGTACAGATATTGGAAAAGAATTAGCATATAAATTTGTTACCTGAGAAAAGGTTCAGTTTAGTTCAGTTGCTCAGTCATGTCCAACTCTTTGCAACCCCATGAACTGTAGCACTCCAGGCCTCCCTGTCCATCACCAACTCCCGGAGTCCACCCAAATGTGTCCATTAAGTTGGTGATGCCGTCTGATCATATCATCCTCTGTCGTCCCCTTCTCCTTCTGCCCTCAATCTTTAACAGCATCAGGATCTTTTCAAATGAGTCAGCTCTTCGCATCAGGTGGGCAAAGTATTGGCGTTTCAGCTTCACAGTCAGTCCTTCCAATGAATACCTATGACTGATCTCCTTTAGGATGGATTGGTTGGATCTCCTTGCAATTAACAAATAATTTACGCCTTTTACAGGCTGGAAGTAATGTAAGTGACCCCAAATATGAAAACATGAACAGTACCAGTAGGAAAAAAAACATCAACAGAACCGGATTCAGAAAGGATGAATATTCATGTAGTTATTATAATACACTATGCTCTATATGTTCAAGAGGGTAAAGAAAATCAGAATGATAAGGAGGGAAATTGAAGACATGGACCTCCTGTAGGTTAGAATTTGCAATTCTTTACTTTTCCATATTTTACTTGGAAAAATATACATTTTCCAAGCAAAATATATATTGCATGGGATTTACATAAGAATAACTATTGCAGAAGAAAAACATCAATGAACATAAAGCCGTAGCAATAGACTATCTAAAATGCAGAATAGAAAAGAAAAAGTAAAAGCCTTGAAAAAATAGTACTAGTCACGTGTTGGACAATATGGAGTAATTTTGTAATTGGAGTAACAGAAGGAAGAAGAGAATGGATATTTGAAGAAATAATGATCAACATTTTTTTTTTCCAAATTTGGTGGGAAGTCTATTCAAGATTTCAGAAGCTCAGTGAAGCTCAAGCAATATAAATATAACAAATAAAATAATGCCAAGACACAAATTTAAAAAATTGCTGGAAGTCAATGATAAAATACCTCAAAAAAGCTGAAGGAAAGAGACATTTCAATGGATCGCCAGTCCAGGTTTGATGCATGGGACAGGGTGCTCAGGGCTGGTGCACTGGGATGACCCAGAGGGATGGGATGAAGAGGGAGGTGGGTGGGGTTTCAGGATGGGGAACACATGTAAACTGTGGCAGATTCATGTCAATGTATAGCAAAACCAATACAATATTGTAAATTAATTAGCCTCCAATTAAAATGAATAAATTTATTTAAAAAGAAGAAGAAAAAGAGACAAATATAAGGACAATAGTGAGCTTCTTGTCTGAAGCTTCTCAAACCAAATCACAATTGAGAAACTTGTTTAGGGTACTGAAAAAAAAAATAGACTACCTAATACTGTATACATAGTAAAAATATATTTCTGAACTGAAAGAAAATAAAGAAAGTTTTAGTAAACAAAACCTGAGAAAATTTGTCACCAGCCACTCTTCAATATGAAAAAATTGTTTAAAAAAAAGATATTTTTAAGATAGAAGAAAAATGATGCCTGATGGACAAAATAAAAATGCATATGGGAAAATGTAAAACATATATTGCTATTTTAAAAATTTTGTTCAAAGATAATTTACTGTTTATAACAAGCATTGTAAGGTTTATAATATATACATAGATATAGATATATATGACTTCCCTGGTGGCTCAGACGGTAAAGCATCTGTCTACGATGCAGGATACCCAGGTTTGATCCCTGGGTTGGGAAGATCCATTGGAGAAGGAAATGGCAATCCACTCCAGTACTATTGCCTGGAAAATCTCATGGGCAGAGGAGCCTGGTAGGCTACAGTCCATGGGGTCGCAAAGAGTCGGACACGACTGAGCAACTTCACGTACGTATAGATATATATAGATATAGATAGATAGATGCAAGAAAAGTATGACAATAATAGATAATAAAAATAAGTAGAAACAGAATATAGTAAGGTTGTTAAGGGCTTCCCAGGTGGTGCTAGTGGTAAAGAACTTGCCTGCCAATGCAGGAGACATAAGAGATATGGGTTTGATCCCTGGGTGGGGAAGATCCCCTGGAGGAGGGCATGACAACTCACTCCAGTACACTTGCCTGAAGAATCCCACAGGCAGAGGAGCCTGGAGGCTATAACAGAGACGGACACGACTGAAGTGATTTAGCAGCAGCAGCAGCACTGAAAAATTAAAGCTGTGTATTTTAAACTATAGAGCAAGGGACAGAAAATGGTAGCATGCCAGTTTTGGGAAAAAATAAAAGCAATCTTTCTGACTGATTTTTGCTTTTTCTATGGCTGTCTTACTTTGCCACCAAAGGTCCGTCTAGTCAAGGCTATGGTTTTTCCAGTGGTCATGTATGGATGTGAGAATTGGACTGTGAAGAAAGCTGAGTTCCGAAGAATTGATGCTTTTGAACTGTGGTGTTGGAGAAGACTCTTGAGAGTCCCTTGGACTGCAAGGAGATCCAACCAGTCCATCCTAAAAGAGATCGGTCCTGGGTTTTCATTGGAGGGACTGATGTTGAAGCTGAAACTCCAATATTATGGCCACCTGATGCAAAGAGCTGATTCATTTGAAAAGACCCTGATGCTGGGAAAGATTGAGGGCAGGAGGAGAAGGGGATGACAAAGGATGAGATGGTTGCATGGCATCACCGACGTAATGGACATTACGGGTGGACTCCGGGAGTTGGCGATGGACAGAGAGGCTTGGCATGCTGCAGTTCATGGGGTCGCGAAGAGTCGGACACGACTGAGTTACTGAACTGACTGACTGACTGATGGCTGCTTTCACTTTACAGTTGAAAAAGTTTATTAGGTACAGCAGAGATTATACAGCCTGAAAAGTCTAAAATATTAAATATTTGGTGCTTCAGGAAAAAAGAAAATCCAAACAATGACCTAGAGAAGCCACAAAACAACTAAATCAAAGAGATGCAACAACCAATAATGAAAATAAAATGGGATAATTATAAAAATAACTGTTTAAAACCTCAATTAATCCAAAGAAGGCAGGAAAAAAATGAAACAGGCACAAATAACATCTGGAACAAGTGAAATACAACTAGCAAGATGGTAGATTTAAACCCAACTATATTGATATTTGATCGGGGCAGGTTGACAGGCTGCAGTCCATGGGGTCTCAAAGAGTTGGACAGGACTGAGCGATTAACACCAACAATATTAATATTTATATTACATATAAATGGATTAAACATTTCAATTAAGAGGCAGAAGTTATCAGATGGAATTAAAAGAAGCAATACCCAGTTTTATGTCATCTAATAAACCACTTAAATTGTAAAAAAAGAAATAGATTAAAAGTAAAATCATATAATTATATTTCATGTAATCATAAATTAAAGAAAATTTGAATGACTTTATTAACATGAAAGTGGATCCATTCAACAACTTGGATACTTGGCAAAAAGATTTCACAAAGGGGAGAAAAGCCTCATAGAAACATAGTGTAAGATCCTAGCAGAGTGTTTCTAGAAATCAGTGAAACAATTTCTGGACTGGGCATGAGGGGAATTAACTGAAAAGGTCAGGAGAGAACTTTTTCTCATTATAGAAGTGTTTTATGTCATAATTATGGTAAAGGTTGTGCTATTATATGCATTTTGCATAGTTAATTTCAACAGAATAATAATGAATATCCTAAAATAACAAGTGAAAGTAAAGTCCCTCAGTTGTGTCCGACTCTTTGCAACCCCATGGACTATAGCCCACCAGGCTCCTCAGTCCATGGAATTTTCCAGGCAAGAGTACTGAGTGGGTTGCCATTTCCTTCTCCAGGGGATCTTCCCCACCCAGGGATCGAACCGGGGTCTCCCGCACTGCAGGCACATGCTTTACCACCTGAGCCACCAGGGAACCCCCAAAATTATATGCTTAAAATCATAGAATGTTTAAAGCTAACTTGTTATGGGTAAATCTGTAGATTTGGCCTAACTTGTTCACTGTTGTCTCCAGATTTAGGATTATTTGTGACTAATCATGCCTGAAAGTGAAAAGTGAAAGTCACTCAGTCGTGTCTGTTTGCAACCCCATGGACTGTACCCCTCCAGGCTCCTCTGTTCATGGAATTCTCCAGGCAAGAATACTGGAATGGATAGCCATTCCCTTCTTCAGAGGATCTTCCCACAGATCACACCCAGGTCTCCCACATTGCAGGTGGATTCTTTACCATCTGAGCCACCAGGGAAGCACAGTCATGCCTAGTTAACATTATTAAATGATTAAATTGGAAAGCAAAATAAAGAAAATTGTGATAAATTATGATTATCAACTAATGATAAAAATGCTTCCTGTAAGTCATTTGGAGGTACCAGAGTATAGCTGCAAAATTGAAAACCATACTTATTTTTAAAATGTTCAGATAATACGTTCAATACATTTTTCTTCAATCTCAGATATTAAGCTTAAAGTAGTATGCATGCTCAGTTTCTAAGTCGTGTCTGACTCTTTGTGATCTCATCGACTGGACTGTAGCCCACCAGGCTCCTCTGTCCCTGGGATTTCCCAGGCAAGAATACTGCAGTGAACTGCCATTCCCTCCTGCGAGGGATCTTCCCAACTATTTCTCCTGCATTGACAGGCAGGTTCTTTACCACTGAACCACCTGGGAAGTTCTTAAAGTAGTATATTCAACTACTAAAATGAAAATAAATTGAAAAATAAGGTCTTTCCAAAACCTTTTGGACTTTCTGTACAGAATTGTATTTATTTTACTTTTTCACATTATCAATTAGATGGTAGTTGAGTGCCAAATGAGGTGGAGATTTTCTAATGACCTATTACATTTCAGGGCATCATGCTTCAGTCCCCAGGATTTTTTTTGTTTTGTTTAGCTTATGTGGAAATTCATACAAAGGAGAAATTTCTAAAAAAGAATACATACATCAAAATTGCTTTCTATATAGAAAAAGGATTCTGATAATCTCCTGCTAGTACAATATGCTTTGAGGTGAAATTGCACCTTATTTGGAGTAAGCTCATTATATATTCATTGGAATTCCAAGCTCCAGCTGATTGAATTAGCTATAACCACACACCCCCAGGTATGATTGGCAGATTTAGCAAAAACAATTATAGGCTGCCTAGTTAAATTTGAATTTCAGATAAACAACAAATGATTTTTAGTATAAGCATGCTATGTTCAATATTTGATATATAAATATGCTTTAAAACTTGTCAAGTTTTAATCTGATTTTCAAATTTCACAGGGCCTGGCAACCTTATCCCCATGGCAGGATACAATTACTTGTTTCCGCCCCAGGGTTATGCAACAAATTATTCTTTTATTTAACTATTAATTTAATAATCTTATGATTATAATAGTTTTACTGGCAAGCTTATGGAGGCTTCAATTACACTGCAGTTTAACTGCCTTGTAAGATAAGGATTTTTATTTATATACTTAATAATAAGTCACATCTGTATATCAACTTGAAAGATCATAACTGAAAATATTATCTTTCATAGTCCAGTGACAGGTTTCTAATTAGAAGCATATAGTGGTAGGTACTATTTTATGAAAATAATATATATTTTCCTGTGTAGAAAATCATTAGGATCAGCTATATTGGCCTAAAAATTATCTTTAATTTTATGCAGTTATTTGCATGTTGATGTATCTCTATTGCTATGAAGTATAGTTTTAGATTTTTGGATCAAACTGGAAAATTTAATACCACTCTTAGGAGCCAAACTTAACTGAAGTGGCTAGAGAAAACTATGGCTCTAGAGCAGGTTTTGAAACAGTGCCCTTCCAGCTTAAAAACTTTACCCTTGGGAGGATTAATGTTTATTGAGGATGTGTCCTCATGGCTCTATGTTTACATCTTCTCATAGTCTTGAAAACTAAAAACATCAATCCCAATGCTGTTTTCTTTTCCTTTTCAGTGCCAAGTCAACTATCCAAACTTGAAGTCTGATGATGTCTTCAGAGTGAATTGACAAAACTTCAAGGGCACAGCTGTTTTTTTTCCGAATATGTGTTGATTTAGAGAAAAAGCAAGTGATCCGGTGGTACACTTCCCTTGAAACTTACAATTAAATCTGATCCTCAGGACTCTGCATTCTGCCAGAATACTACCATGTCATATATCAGATATATTATGTAAGGAATTCAAACATATTTAGGGCGTTCATGCTTTTTAGATACATTTCTGTTGTGTTTTTTAAAACACAATGTCATTAGATGATTTTTTCACAGTATTTCCCACATGAACGTTCCTGTCTGAGGTGGCCATCTATAACCACAGTTGCTGTTTGTTTTTTTTTCTTTTTTAATAATTATTAAAGCATAACAAATCAAGTAAACATCCTGTCTAGCCATTTCTGTAATAGAAATATTTTATAGTGTAATAGCTTACAAGATAGCTTATAATTGTGGTTGTTCTGAACAGAATTAGATCCTTTATTTTTAACATCTATTGAAACAAAAAATGAGTACCTGTCAGATATTTCCAGTGGCAGTAATTTGACAATAGTCAAAGTTATATACACAGTCATGCTGTAGGCAAAACTATAGCAAGTTATTGTTGACAGTTATGGGGTTTGAAGATAAGATGCTCTGCAATAATTGCTATAATTTTCTGTAACTGGTATAACAAACTTGGCATTTATTTACCTTCTAGATGATATAAATGATCATCAAAATATTGACTTCTACATCCTGATAGACCCATCTCCAGAAAACAGACAGGAGCTGAATGATATTTTGTAAGTTGATGTATCTCACATAAGGTCTTATTTTTAGAAAACCACAAATTTACTTATTTTTATATTTTTATGTCTCCCATAATAGCCCCTTATCATTTCTGTGATATAAATACTTAGAAAATCGAAGTTTAATGAGAAGTTTTGTGTTCAATAAACAAATGCATTTTGAGTACTGCATTGTGTATTGCTGTGTGTAATACTATACAAAATCATCATAGGATGGTAAAGGTATAGAACACAGAAAAAGCATCAATTTTGTTTTCTCTGAGCAAATATACATTTGGACAAATGATAGAAAATCTGTGAAATAAAAAGAAGAAAGTAGTTCAAAGGAAAACCTAAAATATCCCACACTCAGTCAGTTCAGTTCAGTCACTCAGTCGTGTCCGAATCTTTGCGACCCCATGGAGAGCAGCACGCCAGGCATCCCTGTCCATCATCAACTCCTGGAGTCTACCCAAACCCATGTCCATCGAGTTGGTGATGCCATCCAGCCATCTCATCCTCTGTCGTCCCCTTCTCCTCCTACCCACAATCCTTCCCAGCATTAGGGTCTTTTCCAATGAGTCAACTTGTCGCATGAGGTGGCCAAGTATTGGACTTTCAGCTTACACTAGCTAATTCTAAATCCCTTGGAGTTTCTCAAAGCCAAGGTAAAATTGGTCAAAACCCCTATTAGGAGAGGATCTATCGTAGTAATTCCTATTATGCATGTTCGTGAAAGTGTTAAAGTGTTGCTTTAAAAGTGTGATCTATAGAAATGAATGAGGGTCAGTAAGTTCAGTTACTCAGTTGTGTCCAACTCTTGCAACCCCATGGACTGCAGCATGTCAGGCTTCACTGTCCATCACCAACTCCCGGAGCTTGCTCAAGCTCATGTCCATTAAGTCGATGATGCCATCCAAGCATATCATCCTCTGTCTTCCCCTACTCCTCTTGTCTTCATTCTTTCCCAGCATCAGGGTATTTTCAAATGAGTCAGCTCTTTGCATCAAGTGGTCAAAGTATTGGAGCTTCAACTTCAACATCAGTCCTTCCAATGAACATTCAGGACTGATTTCCTTTAGGATGGACTAGTTGGATCTCTTTGTAGTCAAGCTTAAAACGAATTTAAAAAAAATCTAAAAGTCATAAAATTCCATGCTTATTTTACCTGTATCAATGAACATGAGTTTGAGTAAACTCCAGGAATTGGTGACCGACAGAGGCCTGGCATGCTGCAGTCCATGGGGTAGCAAGGAGTCTAATATGACTGAGTGAACTGAAAACATCAAATTGACTGTTATAAAATAAATAAATAAAACCTCTTTTTTTCCATGCTTTGTGTATTTTGGGCATTGGGATAATTAAATTTTAGTGTAACTGGAGCAAGAAAAAAATGTTATCATGACAAGATGTACAAAAAAACACATTTAAGAAATTTATTTTATTATAATCATAGATTTAGTGGTGATTATAGTATGGAAGTGGGCTTCTGCAGCTGAATCAATGAATTTTGGGGATAATGGATTTTACTCATACTTTTTACGGTTTTCTAAAGAATTGCTTTCAAAAGTTCATTTTAAATGAAGGCACAACATTAATTTGATTCAAAGAACAATAAATCAGTAGACGATATGATGTTAAAAAGCTTAATGGGCACTATTAGTTTTCTTCATTGATCTACCATGCTATTAATATTCACAGTAATTATAAAGTAGGTGCATGGATAACAAAATCCAGTCAATAGATACAAGTGTGCAAATTTCAACTTTCATTTGATCAAAAAAAATAGACTGCAGTGCTTTTAATTGTTCTTATCATTTTCATTAAAGGGCATATTTATGAATATTTTTCTTCTGGTTTTTAAGAGAAGTACAAATCTTCATTATAGTTTCCACTTTTGTTAGTTACTCCATTTATTTGTGTAACTCCTAACATTATTGCAAAGTGATGAAATACTCATTGCATTTGCATATGAACAAGACTTTTTAGGAGCTGCATTAAATATATTCACTTTCCACCTCTCCCTTCCAAAGCCTCACTGGCTTTCAGCTGCCTTCAGAATAGACATGGAAACTTATCCTGAAGCTGAAAGCCTTTCATTAGCAGTTTTCTATGTTCTTTCATGAATTCACCTCCCCTCCTCTCCTGGTCTAACCAGTGCTCTGAAGTCAAATTCACTTTATAAACATGCCGAGGTCATCCCTGGGATGTGACTTTTTCCTCAGCCCCATTTCCTCTCCACTTTTCCCTGGAGACACATCAACCCAACTCCCTCAATAAACCATTCCCTCATTCTCTGCTGTCCTTTTCATTTTTCTGTAATGTTTGGAATTTCTTTTTCATCCTTTTATCTGCTTTGTAAATTACACTCCACTTATTCTCTGCAGGGGTCAGAGCATGTGGCTTTTCATATCCCCAGATCCTAGCCTAGTAGTCTAGAGATGCTCAAGAAACAGACACTCATATCTTTAGGCAGTCTGAAGTTTGTTTGCTTCTTGAAACAAATTCTAACATTGAAATGTGTGAGTTTGGCAGATAACATTTACCTGTTTATTAACAGAGTGAATTGAGGATTATTTCTTTCATCCAATTGTTTACTATAGTATAACCTAAATTCTAGGTTAATAAATTTCCCAATAATTAAAATATTATCTATATATAATGTTCTTCATAGCATTTCTGAAATCATTAATTTTTTAAACTCATAGAATATTTTATTTAAAAGACTACAGAAATAATTTGATCAAACTATTAATATCTATGAATGATAAAGTTAAGAGCAATCAAGTAATATAATAATGGCTAGAATTTAGGTCTCCTCAATAGAAAAATAGCCAAAAAAGTGCAAATCACTCAGTCGTGTCCGACTCTTTGTGACCCTATGGACTGTATAGTCCCTGAAATTCTCCAGGCCAGAACACTGGAGTGGGTAGTCTTTCCCTTCTCCAGGGGATCTTCCCAACCTAGGGATACAACCAAAGTCTCCTGTATTGCAGGCAGATTCTTTACCATCTGAGCCACAAGGAAAGCCCATGAATATTGGACTGGGTAGCTTATCCCTTCTCCAGCAGATCTTCCCAACCCAAAATTGAACCAGGGTCTCCTGCATTGAAGGGAAATTTTTTTTTTTTTTTTTTAACCAACTGAGCTATCAGGGAAGCCCAAAGTAAAGAATAATAAGTCAGTAATCAATGTATTTAAAATGTATAACCAACAAGGACCTATTGTATAACATAGGGAACTCTGCTCAATGTTATGTGGCAGCCTAGGTGGTAGGGGAGTTTGGGTGAGAACAGCTACATGTATATGTATGATTGAGTCCCTTGAAACTATTACAACATTATTAATTGGCTATACTGGAATACAAAATAAAAAGCTCAAAAGAAAAAAAAAAGAATAATAAATCAGCAAAATACTAAAATAAAACATAAATGTTTTATAAAGTGAAGGTGGTGATGGATTGTAACTGAACAATAATGATTTGTAATTGATCCACATTCACCTCACATCATTTTTAGGTACAGAAATAATATAAGCCATGCAAAATTTTACAGAGCAAATAAACAGCAAGTCCATCCACCAATATTATATAGAGATGTTTTGATAACTGTAAACAATAAACAAATAAACTTGAAGTAACAATCTAGTGTAGGTATGGAGCCTTTTAGTTGCTACTTTAGTTGCTACTGCAGTGATTACTATGTTTTCATTTATTAGATACTTAATCATACATGAATCATAGCCTTGTCTAACTCAATGAAACTTTGAGCCATGCCATGTAGGGCCACCCAAGATGGACAGGTCATGGTGGAAAGTTCTGTCAAAATGTAGTCCACTAGACAAGGGAATGGCAAACCATTTCAGTATTCTTGCCTTGAGAACCTCACACACTCTATGAAAAGACAAAAGGATATGATACTGAAAGATGAACTCACTAGGTCAGTAGCTGCCTAATATGCAACAGGAGAAGAGTGGAGAAATAGCTCCAGAAAGAATGAAAAGGCAGAGCCAAAGCAGAAACAATGCCCAGTTATGGATATGACGGATGATGGACTTAAAGTCTGATGATGCGAAGAACAGTATTGCATAGGAACCTGGAATGTTAGGTCCATGAATCAAGGTAAATTAAAAGTGATCAAAGAAGAGATGGCAAGCATGAACATCAATATTTTAGAAAGTGGTGAACTAAAATGGACTGGAATGGATTAATTTAATTCAGATGACCATTGTATCTACTACTGTGGACAAGAATTCCTTAGAAGAAATTGAGTAACCCTCATAGTCAACAAAAGACTCTGAAATGCAGTACATGGGGGCAACCTCAAAAATGACAGAATGATCACAGTTAGTTTCCAAAGGAAATCATTCATTACTACAGTAATCCAAGTCTATGCCCCAATTACTAATGCTGAGAAGCTTAAGTTGAACAGTTCCATGAAGACCTACAAGACCTTCTAGAACTAACACCCTAAAAAGACGCCCTTTTCATCATCAGGTCAGATCAGTTGCTCAGTCATGTCCAACTCTTTGCGACCCAATGAATCACAGCATGCCAGGCCTCCCTGTCCATCACCAACTCCCGGAGTTCACTGAGAGTCATGTCCATCGAGTCAGTGATGCCATCCAGCCATCTCATCCTCTGTTGTCCCCTTCTCCTCCTGCCTCCAATCCCTCCCAGCTTCAGAGTCTTTTCCAATGACTCAACTCTTCACATGAGGTGGCCAAAGAACTGGAGATTCAGCTTTAGCATCATTCCTTCCAAAGAAATCCCAGTCCTTCAGAATGGACTGGTTGCATCTCCTTGCAGTCCAAGGGACTCTCAAGAGTCTTCTCCAATACCTCAGTTCAAAATTATCAATTCTTTGGCACTCAGCCTTCTTCACAGTCCAACACTCACATCCATACATGACCACTGGAAAAACCATAGCCTTGACTAGACGGACCTTTGTTGGCAAAGTAATGTCTCTGTTTTTGAATATGCTATCTAGGTTGGTCCTAATTTTCCTTCCAAGGAGTAAGTGTCTTTTAATTTCATGGCTGCAGTCACCATCTGCAGTGATTTTGCAGCCCAGAAAAATAAAGTCTGGCACTGTTTCCACTGTTTCCCCATCTATTTCCCATGAAGTGATGGGACCGGATGACCTTCGTTTTCTGAATGTTGAGCTTTAAGCCAACTTTTTCACTCTCCACTTTCATCTTCATCAAGAGGCTTTTTAGTTCCTCTTCACTTTCTGCCATAAAGGTGGTGTCATCTGCATATCTGAGGTTATTAAGATTTCTCCCAGCAATCTTGATTCCAGCTTGTGTTTCTTCCAGTCCAGCGTTTCTCATGATGTACTCTGCATATAAATTAAATAAACAGGGTGACAATATACAGCCTTGAAGAACTCCTTTTCCTATTTGGAACCAGTCTGTTGTTCCATGTCCAGTTCTAACTGTTGCTTCCTGACCTGAATACAAATTTCTCAAGAGGCAGATCAGGTTGTCTGGTACTCCAATCTCTTTCAGAATTTTCCACAGTTTCTTGTGATCCACACAGTCAAAGGTTTTGGCATAGTCAATAAAGCAGAAATAGATATTTTTCTGGAACTCTTTTACTTTTTCCATGATCCAGAAGATGTTGGCAATTTGATCTCTGGTTCCTCTGCCTTTTCTAAAACCAGCTTGAACATCAGGAATTTCACGGTTCACATATTGCTGAAGCCTGGCTTGGAGAATTTTGAGCATTACTTTACTAGTGTGTAAGATGAGTGTAATTGTGTGGTAGTTTGAGCATTCCTTGGCATTGCCTTTCTGTGGGGTTGGAATGAAAACTGACCTTTTCCAGTCCTGTGGCCACTGCTGAGTTTTCCAAATTTGCTGACATCATAGGGGACTAGAATCCAAAAGTAAGAAATCAAGAGATACCTGGAGCAACAGGCGAATTTGCCCTTGGGGTACAAAATGAAGCAGAGCAAAAGCTAACAGAGTTTTGCCAAGAGAATGGACTGGTCATAGCAAACAATGTTTTCCAACAACAAAAGCGATGACTCTGCACATTGATATCACCAGATGGTCAATATTGAAAATAGATTGTTTATATTCTTTGCAGCCTCAGATAGAGAAGTTCTATACATCAGTAAAAACAAGACTGGGAGCTGACTGGCTCAGATAATGAACCCCTTATTGCAAAATTCAGACTTAAATTGAAGAAAGTAGGGAAAACCACAAGACCATTCAAGTATGACCTAAATAAAACCCTTTATGATTATACAGTGGAAATGACAAATAAATTGAAGGGATTAGATCTGATAGAAAGAGTGCCTGAAGAACTATGGGTAGAGGTTTATGACATAGTACAGGAGGCATTGATCAAAACCATCCCCAAGAAAACAAATGTAAAAAGGGAAAATGGCTGTCTGAGGAGGCCTTACAAATAGCTGAGAAAATAAGAGGGAAAGGCAAAGGAGAAAAGGAAAGATATATTCATCTGAATGCAGAGTTCCAAAGAATAGCAAGGAGAAATAAGAAAGCCTTCTTAAGAGATTAGTGCAAAGAAATAGAGAAAAAAAAACAGTAGAATGGGAAAGACTAGAGATCACTTTAAGAAAATTAGAGATACCAAGGGAAGATTTAATGCAAATATTGGCACAATAAAGGACAGAAAGGGTATGGACCTGATAGAAGAAGAAGATATTAAGAGGTGGCAAGTATATCTTAATGATCCAGATAACCAAGATGGTGTGATCACTTATCTAGAGCCAGACATCCTAGAATGTGAAACCAAGTGGGCCTTAGGAAGCATCACTACAAATAAAGCTAGTGGAGGTGATGGAATTCCAGCTGAGCTATTTCAAATCCTAAAATACAATGCTGTGAAAGTGTTGCACTCAATATGCTACCAAATTGCAAAACTCAGCAGTGGCCACAGGACTGGAAAAGGCCAGTTTTCATTCCAGTCCCAAAGAAAGGTAATCTCAAATAATATTCAAACTACCACCCAATTGCACTCATTTCACTTGCCAGCAAAGTAATGCTCAAAATTCTCCAAGCCAGGCTTTAACAGAACACGAAGCAAGAATTTCTAGATGTTCAAGTTGGATTTAGAAAAGGCAGAGGAACCAGAGATCGAATTCCCAACATCAATTGGATCATAGAAAAAGCAAGAGAATTTCAGAAAAAAACATCTACTTCTGTTTTATTGACTGCACCAGAGCCTTTGACTATGTGGATCACAACAAACTGTGGAACGTTCTTAAAGAGATGGGAAAAATAGACCACCTGACCTGCCTCCTGAGAAATCTGTCTGCAAGTAAAGAAGCAACAGTTAGAACTGGACATGGTATAATAGACTGGTTCAAAGTTGGAAAATGAGTACACCAAGCTCTATATTGCCACCCTGCTTATTTAACTTATGTACAGAGTACATTCTGTGAAATGCCAGGCTGGATGAAGCACAAGCTGGAGTCAAGTTTGCCAGGAGAAATATCAATAACTTCAGATATGTAGATGAAAACATGCTTATGGCAGAAAGCTAAGAGGAACTAAGGAGTCTCTTGATGAAAGTGAAAATAGAAAATGAAAAGCAGGCTTAAAAATCAACATTCAAAAAATTGAAAATCATGGCATCTGGCCCCATCATTTCCTGACAAATAGATGGGAAACTATGGAAACAGGGAAAGACTTTATTTTTTTGGCCTCCAAAATAACTGCAGATGGTGACTGCATGAAATTAAAAGACCCTTAGTCCTTGGAAGAAAAGCTGTGGACAACTGACACAGCATATTAAAAAGCAGATACATTACTTTGCCAACAAAGGTCCATCTAGTCAAAGCTATGGTTTCTCCAATAGTCATGTATGGATGTGAGAGTTGGACCATAAAAAAACCTCAGCACAGAAGTATTGATGCTTTTGAACTATGGTGTTGGAGAGGACTCTTGAGAGTTCCTTGGACTGCATGGAAATCCAACCAGTCAATTCTAAAGGAAATCAGTCCTGAATATTCATTGCAAGGAACCACGCTGACACTGAAGCTCCAATACTTTAGCCTCCTGATGTGAAGAATAGACTCATTGGAAAAGACCCTGATGCTGGGAAAGATTGAAGGCAGGAGGAGATGGGGATGACAGAGAATCAAATGCTTGGATGGCATCACCGACTCAGTGAACATGAATTTGAACAAGCCCCAGGAGTTTGTGATCTACAGGAAAGCCTGTTATGCTGCAGTACATGGGGTCCCAAAAGAGTCAGTCAGACACGACTGAATGACTGAACTGAACTGAATCTTATTGGATCCACTGGCTTACTTACCCAAAGGTGAATCCAGCTGAAAAAACAGCATCTGCAGCACCACAGTCCAGGACTCTCAGAGAAAACTCAGATTGGATAAGAAGAAACTATGAGACTGTTTTTCCTCCAAGGATGCTTCCTGGAACAACTTTAGATCTTAGAAAAGCAAAAACATTTCTCACATGAAATAAACTAGTTTGGAATATATTTAAATTCTCTCACAATTAAAAAAAAAAAAAACTATTCTGGAAGTTTAGAATGTTTTGAAATTTCAAGTATTGCTTGTTAGTACTCTTCCTATTAATATTTGAAATTATTTTGAAAACCTAAATCAAAACACAAAAATTTAAACCTAATGTTTCCTTGTTTGAAAATGATACAAGCTGTATGAAGTCAACTTTTTAAAAAGTTTTAGGGTATTATGAAAGTGAACTAGAAATCTAACTACATTTGGTGCATCCCAGTGGACATAGAAGATTTTTGCTCCCTTTAAATTAAATGTGTCCTATTATATTTATTTTTTTTAATTTTCTTTCTTTCTTCTTATTATTTTTTAATGCATGGAAGTTATTTTCTTTCTTTCTTTTTTTTTTACCTTTACAATATTGCATTGGTTTTGCCATACATCAACATGAATCCACCATGGGTATACACGTGTTCCCCATCCTGAAGTCCCCTCCCACCTCCCTCCGCATACCATCCCTCTGGGTCAACCCAGTGCACCAGCTCCAAGCATCCTGTATCATGCATCGAACCTGGACTGGCGATTCATTTCACATATGATATTACACATGTTTCAATGCCATTCTCCCAAATCATCCCACCCTCTCCCTCTCCCACGGAGTCCAAAAGACTATTCTATACATCTGTGTCTCTTTTGCTGTCTCACATACAGGGTTATCATTGCCATCTTTCTAAATTCCATATATATGTATTATTATACTGTATTGATGCTTTTTTAAACTTCATGTTTTATAAAAATAGCTCATCATAATGCATCTAGTGATCTCTACACAGATTAACAAACTTATGTGGCTGACTTCTGTGTAAAAATCATAGTTTGCTTTAGAATATGAATCCTTTCGTCATTTTAACCACTTTGTTGCCTCTTCATATGATATCATATCATTTTACCAAAACCTGACAAAGATGCCACAAAAAAGGAAAACTACAGGCCAATATCACTGATGAACATAGATGCAAAAATCCATAACAAAATTCTAGCAATCAGAATCCAACAACACATTTAAAAGATCATACATTGTGACCAAGTGGGCTTTATCCCAGGGATGCAAGTATTCTTCAACATCCACAAATCAATCCATGTAATACACCACATTAACAAATTGAAAAATAAAAGCATATGATTATCTCAATAGATGCAGAGAAAGCCTTTGACAAAATTCAACATCCATTTATGATAAAAAAAAAAAACTCTCCAGAAAGCAGGACTAGAAGGAACACACCTCAACATAATAAAAGCTATATATGACAAACCCACAGCAAACATTATCCTCAATAGTGAACAATTGAAAGCATTTCCCATAAAATCAGGAACAAGACAAGGGTGCCCACTCTCATCACTACTATTCAAAATAGTTTTGGAAGTTTTGGCCACAGAAATCAGAGCAGAAAAAGAAATAAAAGGAATCCAAATAGGAAAAGAAGAAGTAAAACTCTCACTGTTTGCAGATGACATGATCCCCTACATAGAAAACCCTAAAGACTTCATCAAAAAAATTACTAGAACTAATCAGTGAATATAGTAAAGCTGCAGGATATAAAATCAGTACACAGAAATCCCTTGTATTCCTATACACTAATAATGAGAAAATAGAAAGAGAAATTAAGGAAACAATTCTATTCACTATTGCAATGAAAAGAATAAAATACTTAGGAATATATCTACCTAAAGAAACGTGCTTTTGAACTGTGGTGTTGGAGAAGACTCTTGAGAGTCCCTTGGACTGCAAGGAGATCCAACCAGTCCATTCTGAAGGAGATCAGTCCTGGATGTTCTTTGGAAAGACTGATACTAAAGCTGAAACTCCAATATTTTGGCCACCTCATGCGAAGAGTTGACTCATTGGAAAAGACTCTGATGCTGGGAGGGATTGGAGGCAGGAGGAGAAGGGGACAACAGAGGATGAGATGGCTGGATGGCATCACTGACTTGATGGACATGAGTTTGGGTGAACTCTGGGAGCTGGTGATGGACAGGGAGGCCTGGTGTGCTCTGATTCATGGGGTTGCAAAGAGTCGGACACGACTGACAGACTGAACTGAACTGAACTGAAAGAAACAAAAGACCTATATATAGAAAACTAGAATCTGCCATGTTCATAGCAGGTTTTGGTACTCTGAAGAAACCAAAACAAACAAAAAGATATCAACTACCTGAAGTTTTCCCTAACTTTATGTTTGCCACACTTCATATACCAAAAGAGTTAAAACCAAATATTTATTATTCTCTCAAAAGAATACCTAACATAAGGAAAATACTTGAAACACATTTGTCGACTTAAATTTAATCCAAGAATTAAAACTGAAATATTCAGTAATGATTTTCATTAGAATCTTGAACTTTAACATTTTTATATATTTATACAGTATATTTCATTAGAAAGATACTTTAAAGATGTAAAATTATGCTTTTTACAGAATACAAAGAGTTTCAAAACATTAAAAGTCCTCTTTTATGCCTTTAGCATTAGAGTAATCATATCCCCAAAAATGCTATATCAAATTTTTAAATCTAATTTTGGAAAGTTATCTATAAAACTGTATTTTAGCACTGTGCAGAAAACATGCAAAATAAAAGTAGGTAGCTTGGCAGAATTCCCTGCTGGTCTAGTGGTTAGGCCTCTGTGCTTTCACTGCCAAGCGCCTGGGTTCTATCCCTCCTCAGATAACTAAGACCCTGCAAGCTATGTGCTGTGGCCCAAAAGAAAAGGTAGATTTTGCCATTTAAATTTAATGCAAGCCATACAGAATTTGACAGTTACAAATAAAGAAATATTGACCCCGGTGACTGCAATGCTCTTACCTGTATTGCATTCGTCCCCTTCAGAAAGAGATTGGAAAACACAGAGCTTAGTTTGCAAGGTAATTGGAATCTGTTGTCATTCCCATGAAAGAGATACTGACATATTTTAAAAAGTATTTTTCTTCCAATTTTTTTTCTGAATTTTGAATTTTAATTTAACAGAAAGTAGGACATAGAAATATAGTATCATTTCTTTTCATAAAGAAGCAGATAAATTGAAAAGGAAATAGGATCAAAGGTAATAACAAAAGAAATCTAATATTCCCCAAACAATTCTGTGAATATAAAATATAAAGTATAAAATGTGATATTATAGATTATAGCCATTGTATACTTGGGCTTTGAGAATATAAAATGCCTATTTGTTGCTATTGCTTTTATGTAGTATTTTACATTACTCTCATTTTAGAATGACATGAACATCAAAAATTTCCCCTAAAATAGGGAGACCCTATATTTAATTTTCTTTTTTTAAATATAAATTTATTTATTTTAATTGGAGGTTAATTACTTTACAATATTGTATAGGTTTTGCCATACATCAACATGAATCCACCACAGGTATACACGTGTTCCCCATCCTGAACCCCCCTCCCTCCTCCCTCCCTGTACCATCGCTCTGGGTCATCTCAGTGCACCAGCCCCAAGCATCCAGTATCATGCATTGAACCTGGACTGGCGATTCGTTTCTTATATGACATTATACATGTTTCAATGCCGTTGTCCCAAATCATCCCACCCTCTCCCTCTCCCAAAGAGTCCAAAAGACTGGTCTATACATCTGTGTCTCTTTTGCTGTCTTGCATACAGGGTTATTGTTACCATTTTTCTAAATTCCATATATATGCATTAGTATACTGTATTGGTGTTTTTCTTTCTGGCTTACTTCACTCTGAATAATGGGCTCCAGTTTCATTCATCTCATTAGTACTGATTCAAATGTATTCTTTTTGATGGCTGCATAATACTTCATTGTGTATATGTACCATAGCTTTCTTATCCATTCATCTGCTGATGGATATCTAGGTTGCTTCCATGTCCTGGCTATTATAAACAGTGCTGTGATGAACACTGGGGTGCATGTGTCTCTTTCAGTTCTGGTTTCCTCAGTGTGTATGCCCAGCAGTGGGATTGCTGGGTCAAAAGGCAGTTCTATTTCCAGTTTTTTAAGGAATCTCCACACTCTTCTCCACAGTGGCTGTACTACTTTGCATTCCCACCAACAGTGTAAGAGGGTTCCCTTTTCTTCACACCCTCTCCAGCATTTATTGCTTGTAGACTTTTGGATCGCAGCCATTCTGACTGGCATGAAATGATACCTCATTGTGGTTTTGATTTGCATTTCTCTGATAATGAGTGATGTTGAGCATCTTTTCATGTGTTTGTTAGCCATCTGTATGTCTTCTTTGGAGAAATGTCTGTTTAGTTCTTTGGTCCATTCTTTTAATCAAACAGGGAAGTAGAATTTATAACAGGTTACTTAAAATTGGAAACATAGCTTAAAACAAAGATGGTATGCTTATATATGTGTATGTGTTATAAACACAGGTGAAATACATTTGATGAACATATTCACATGGAAATTATTCAAACTGAAGGCACAATTGAATTAATATGTGTAATGGAGAAAAACAATAAATTTAAATATTTTTTCATATTTGCACACTGATGTTTAGTTATGATGTTTCTTTGAGTTGCCATGTCTTTATTCCATTACAGCTATGTTTAGGAATAAATGTAAGGTTTTATGAAATCTTCTATTTCCCCCAAGTTCTCAAGTTGAGCATTTTTGCATTATGATAGACACCAAGATTAGGATTTTATGCTAGGACCTGACTGTATTTCTTATGAAATTTAAAAATTGCTTCATAAAGTTTAAAATAATTATTTTTGATTATGAACATTGTCCAAATTTAATATTTAACACAATTCAGATCAGCTTGCTATAATAATGATGGTTTATTAGTCTTTCTTTTAATTAAAGAATAAAAACATACATATAAAAGCCTTTAAACAAATGGTTGCCTTTTTAAATTACTTACACTTGCACATGAAAATAAAATATGAATTCAATATTAGCTTTTGAAACACTATGGGATTTGGTTCTGTTTATTCTCTGTGTACCATTTTGCTACCAATTACATTGAATTGCTTTAGAATAAATAATAAAATTATTTCTGATGAAAACTCAATTTTTTCCCCAAAACTTGTGTAGAAAAATTTTATTTTGATTTGCCACGATTGTATTTTTACCTGTTGCATTTTAAAACCAATATAAACATGAAGGTGATCTCACCTGAAAGGTTAGTGATAAATTAAGAGTTATTAAAGTAATCCTTAAGATAATAGCTCCTGAATGTGGCAAGAAAAGGGAAGGAAGGAAAGAAGGACAGGGAAGGCAGAGAGAAGAGGAAGTAAAGAAAAGGAATGGAGGGGAAAGTAGAAAGGGAAAGGGAGGAAGAGAGAGGAAAAGAAGGCAAAAAAAAAAAAAAAAAAAAAAGGAAAAAATTCAAAAATAAACACCAATGTGAGTTCTGAGAGAGAGAGAGAGAGAGAGAAAAGAGGATAATGTCTCAAAAGAGTAATTTAAAGGCCAGAAAATCAGTGCTTCTAAGCATTTGTCTCTAGAAGAGCAATTTTAAATGCAAAGATAGACTTTTGGTCTCAGCAAAGTGGAGTAAAAATTTTTCTCCTCATTCCTTCTCCTGCTGCTGCTACTGCTGCTGCTAAGTCGCTTCAGTCATGTCCGACTTTGTGCGACACCATAGACGGCAGCCCACCAGGCTCCCCTGTTCCTGGGATTCTCCAGGCAAGAACACTGGAGTGGGTTGCCATTTCCTTCTCCAATGCAGGAAAGTGAAAAGTGAAAGTGAAGTCGCTCAGTCGTGTCTGACTCTTAGCGACCCCATGGACTGCAGCCTACCAGGCTTCTCTGTCCATGGGATTTTCCAGACAAGAGTACTGGAGTGGGGTGCCATTGCTTTCTCCGATTCCTTCTCCTAAGTACAGCTAAAAACCCTAGAAGTAAGACTGAGCAAGACCTTATGAATCTTCCCAGGGCCAGACACCCCACTCCCCATGTCCGAGAAAAGCAGTCAGGCAAGACAAAATAATTATTAGTTTAGCAATAAATCAGAGTTAAGGACATTTAGTTCCTCAAGTGCTGTAAATGATATTCTGAGCCATACCTTGGAGTTGATCTGCAGATGCTGAAACCCCCAAGAGGGAAGAAGTTGACTACATGCTGACCACCAGCACATAAACCACAGCCTGGTGGGAAACAAAAAGTTGACCATTGAGTTTCCTGAAAAATCATCCTGTTACCTCACCACCAACCAACCAGGAAGACGCACATGAACTAATTGCATACAACCCTCTCCCTTGCCTTGCCTTTAAAAACCCTTCCTTGAAAGCCACTGTCAAGTTGGTGTCTTTTGACACTTGTTGACCGTTCTCCTTGCTTGGTGGCTGGCAATAAATATTGTACTTTGTTTCATCACAGCCTGGTGTCCATAGATGACTTTGCTGTGCCTCAAGCAAGCAGACCTAGGTTGGGTTGAATGACAGATACTACATATTAGATACTACATATCTCTTTGGCATGAGAAGCCAAAGAGAAGAAGGAAGATGGACTAGGGAACCAGCGCTTGAGGAGCAGCATGGTGATGAGTTCTCTGGGTTTTCTTTTTGCCTCCGTGGAGCTTGCTCTGGATATTGGAAAATACTAATGTGTATGCATGCTAAGTTATGTGCAACTCTTTGTGACCCTACAGACTGTAACCTGCCAGGCTCCTCTACCCATGGAATTTCCCAGGCAAGAGTATTGGAGTGGGTTGCCATTTTCTCCTCCAGGGGATCTTCCCAATCCAGGGAGCGAATCTACATCTCCTGCATCTCCAGCATTGGCAGGTGGATTCTTTACCACTGTTCCACCTGGGAAGCCCAGGAAATGCTAGTGAGAACAGAAAAAATTACCAAGAAAAACCTACTCTTATCTTCCAAGGGACAAACTTTGCAGCATATGCAACTGTCACAGCACCAGACTCCTGATGACCCTGCAGTGTGAGTGGCTTGTTCAGAGAACATCTCCTAAAATATATGGTGGTCAACACACCCAGTCACCAGCAGCTTCCTTCAGCCCCTTGGGATGGTTGTGTAATCAAGTGCTTCCAATGGAAGCCTTCACCATGAAGACTCTCCTGAGAGGTCCAGCTAAGGAGTACCACAAAATTTTCTGCAATTCTGTGAGCCCTAGCAATGCCAACAGTCTGGGTTTCAGTCCTAGGGTCTCCTCCTGGATGCTCAATCTCAGTTCTGAAGATAATACATGCTCCTTATATCTATTACTGCTATTTCATTTTCAAGTCCTCTTTACTTATTACTAACCAATCTATCATTACTGCAAAGTTCTCATACAGTTAATGATTATCCTGTAACTTTCTTTATCCAGATCACTGTGTAGTTCTTCTTCAGATTAGATCCTGGTTGAGAATAATACATGTCAGTAGTTTTCCATCTGAATAAATCTGAAATAATGGTGATTATCAAATTCCAAGGCCTGGAATCTGAAGGACAGATCTGGGGAAAATTCAACAAATTAAATAGTACCTATTGGGAAACAGACAATGCTTATTCTGTGGAGCATTAGACAGCTTTTGATCTTCTCTGATTGTTTTATAAGATTGTTCAGCTCATAAAGAATATGCCTGAAGTGCAGGAGACCTGGGTGTGATCCCTGGATTGGGAAGATCTCCTGGAGAAAGGAAAGGTTACCCACTCCAGGATTCTGGTCTGGTGAATTCCAGGAACTCTATAGTCCATGGGGTCACAAATAATTGGACATGACTAAGTGACTTTCACTTTCACTTTCTGCTGTCTCTATCATTTGAAGGAACAAGTCAGCTTTAACTGTGGCAGGTCAATATGAGATTATTGCAAATGGTTCTGAAAAAAGAAGCTATTGGGCTTATAATTAAAGCCTATGTGCTACCTTAGTATTCAACAGAATTTCATTCTATTGTTGATATATCCTAATAAAAATGTTGTAATAGAGATAAAATGTCTATTTTCCTAAGTAACAGCTGAAATCTAAGAAATTGCACTGTAATTTAGTCATACTTCAAAGAAATACAGAGTTCTACACAAGACATATTTTTCCCTTTTCTCTCATATACAAATATGTTTCATTTCATGTGCTAACAGACTAGGTATCTTTGCACTTAAAAAGTAAACAAAATTCCAAAAGGAAAGATTCCTGAATTTATAGCCTGCCATTCCCTGATTTGTATGTTATTAATACTTATATAGAGGAAGAAATCTTGAGTAGGTCTTGGAATATTCTCAACTTAACAAAAGATTGGGCCTATGAGATGCTGTTATTACTAAGCCTAAGGTAAGTTCTCGAGTTGAGATTTGTAAATAAAATTATTGAATTAATATAAATATCAAGTATTATAAATATAAAGGAAATGTTTATTGCTTTAGCTAAGAATTCAAACTTAGACAAAAAATATTGAGGAAACATCACTTGAAAAACACTTTAATTTTAGAGGTTTAGGGGCCACAGGACTCGAAAAGTTCAGTATTCATCCCCATTCCTAAGAAAGACAATGACAAAGAATCCTCAAACTATCATACAATTGCACTCATCTCATATGCTAGTAAAGTAATGCTCAAAATTTTCCAAGCTAGGCTTTAGCAATATGTGAACTGTGAACTTTCAGATGTTCAAGCTGGTTTTAGAAAATGCAGAGGAACCAGAAATCAAATTGCCCACATCCGCTGGATCATCAAAAAAGCAAGAGAGTTCCAGAAAAACATCTATTTCTGCTTTATTAACTATGCCAAAGCCTTTAACTGTGTGGATTACAATAAACTGTGGAAAATTCTGAAAAATATTGGAAAACCAGACAACCTGACCTGACTCTTGGGAAATCTGTATGCAGGTCAGGAAGCAGCAGTTAAAACTGAACATGGAACAACAGACTGGTTCCAAATAGGAAAAGGAGCATGTCAAGGCTATATATTGTCACCCTAGTTATTTAACTTCTATGCAGAGTACATCATGAGAAATGCTGGGCTGGAGGAAGCACAAGCTAGACTCAAGAGCCTGTTGATGAAAGTGAAAGAGGAGAGTGAAAAAATTGGCTTAAAGCTCAACATACAGAAAACTAAGATCATGGCATCCGGTCCCATCACTCCATGGCAAATAGATGGGGAAACAGTGTTGACTTTATTTTTTTTTTTCACTCCAAAATCACTGCAGATGGTGAGTGCAGCCATGAAATTAAGACATTTAATCCTTGGAAGGAAAGTTATGACCAACCTAGACAGTATATTAAAAAGCAGAGACATTACTTTGCCAACAAAGTTCCATCTAGTCAAAGCTATGGTTTTTCCAGTAGTCATATATGGATGTGAGAGTTGGACTATAAAGAAAGCTGAGCACTGAATAATTGATGCTTTTGAACTATAGTGTTGGAGAAGACTCTTGAGAGTCCCTTGGACTGCAAGGAGATCCAACCAGTCCATCTAAAGGAGACTAGTCCTGGTTGTTAATTGGAAGGACTGATGTTGAAGCTGAAACTCAATACTTTGGCTACCTGATGCGAAGAGCTGATTCACTTGAAAAGACTTTGATGCTGGGAAAGATTGAGGGCAGGCGGAGAAGGGGATGACAGAGGATGAGATGGGTGGATGGCATCACAGACTCAATGGACATGAGTTTGGGTGGACTCTGAATTTGGTGATGGACAGGGAGGCCTGGCATGTTGCAGTCCATGGGGTCACAAAGAGTTGGACACAACTGAGTGACTAAACTGAACGAAACTGAGGGGCCAACTAAAGCCACAAATGATTTGATTTTGAAAAGAGTCTATCTTATGATCACTTTTTAATGAAACTGATTGATTTTAGTGTTTTTGGCAAAAAGTACACTATGACATGACTATGAAATGATTAACATTTTCACTGCAAAACATGTTGCTAAAAATAACTAAGTAGCTGTGTTTGATTTACTATCTCTAACTAAAGGAGCATAATTTTGTATTTTCAAGTAGAAGTCTTTTGAGAATCCCTTGAACTGCAAGGAGATCCAACCACTCCATCCAACCAATGCTAAAGGAAATTGGTACTGAATATTCATTCAGTTTGAGTGAGACATGAGTTTGAGTAAGCTCTGGGAGTTGGTGATGGACAGGGAGGCCTGGCGTGCTGCAGCCCATGGGGTTGCAAAGAGTCAAACATGACTGAGCAACTGAACTGGACCTCCTCCAAGTTAGTGTGGGCAATCCTTGCTTTTCACTTGTGCTCAGACACTCAGTTGTGTCCAATTCTTTGTGACCCTGTGGACTGTAGCCCAGTCTTCTCTGTTCATAGGCTTCTCCAAGCAAGAATACTGGAGTGGGTTGACATGCTGTCCTCAGGGATCTTCCTGACCCTGGGATCAAGTTCAGATCTCTTAAGTCTCCTGCATTAGCAGGGGATTTCCTTACCACCAGTGCCACCTGGGAAGCCCTTATTAAGTGGTAATCTAAGTTTAAAATCACTTAATAAAATAATTTTATTTTGTTATTTTCAGGTAATGCTATCATTTATTCCCCCTTGAGTTGGCTGAAACATTGATATTGTACCAGAATTTCAATCTAAATTGGAGCCATAGGATGTGAAATGGAAAAATTTCACACATATGCCCCTTAGGAAAAGAGAAAAGCTTAAGGATTGAGAAATGATTTGCTGTAAGTATGTGATTTATAGAAAACTAGTAATATTGGTATTCTTAAATGAGAGAGAATTTGTCAGGGGTTGCTTCATACCAACCCCAGGAAATTTCCTATGTTGTTTCCAGAGGGATGAACAAAAACTGACCCAGGTCAGGTTGGTCTCATAAAATAAGCTGAATTGAGTTTGTTTGTCTGGCAGGGCTGGTTTTGTATCCACTTGTATATTTTTAAAAACTCTAATGGAACTCTCCTTTCTTTATGTTTCTGCCCATAAATACAGCTAGCCTCAAGCCCTCAACAGACTTGCTTGTAGTTTGCTTTTGTTTTGACATCCCAAATTGCAATTCCTCTACTATTCCTGAATAAACTCATCTTTAAAAAAATATTTTTAATAAAAGTATAATTGCTTTACAATATTGTGTTGGTTTCTGCCATACCTCAACATGGATCAGCCATAGATATACATATATTCCATCCCTCTTGGTCCTCCCTCCTGCCCATCCCATTCCTTAGGTTGTCACAAACTCATATTTTGGCGACTTTGAGTGCCTCATTTTCCCTTTCCATTTTGGTCAAGAAAGCAATGTCTTTTAAATAAGCTATTAAACATGTATTATTAAGAATCTGCAAGAACAAAAGATTGGCATTTCAGAATTGACCCTGTAATATTTGTAAAGTTTTTCTTAAATGGAAACTATCCAATATGACAGGATTTGTCTGCTTCATAATCATTTGGACTTACAGAGCCATTTTTATGTATTGAAAGAATGAAACTTCCCTGACATTTTCCAATATTCCTCAACAACCTCCTTTTGTTTACCTTTTGATATAAAATAGGCACCAAAACAATTACTAAATTCATGTAACCTTGAAGTAAATTAATGAAGTAATTTAACGTCTTTTTGTATCATGGATAGAAGACAATTTTCATCTGAATCCAAAATCAATTATTTCTTTGTAACTCTTCCAATATCATCACAGAATAAACTACAGGCTACAGATGATGATCAAGGGTAAGTAATTTGTTTTGTGTGCACAATATTGATCACTTCTCTAGACTTATCTGTGTTGTAATTGCCATATCTTGTGTCCTGGTACGGATTACTGCATCCACTTACAGACGCAACTATTTTGCGCTAGGCATGAAGAAGCTAAGTGGTAGGAAATTTTGGCTATGTGCAAAGGTGATTTGTCATCCAGCACCATCTCTTCAATCTTGTAACATGCTAATTGCTTCTGTGTCCATTTCTTACCAACTTATATGCTTTGTCTAAGGCTTCAAGGGCTGGAAACTGCTGGCCTTGGTACCTGCATGATGAAATTAGGAAATTAGTTTGGTAGGAGAAAATTGTTCATATGCAAAGCCATAACAAATCATTTATTTTTCATTATTGCATTCCTGAAGAGTAACTGTTATGCTTTCTATAATAATTTAATACTTTTTGATTTGAATTTACTTTTATTAAGTACATCCAAGTAATTCTCAAAGCTATACACATATTTCATCCTTTGCAGAGGATGAGATAGTTGGATGGCATCACCGACTTGATGGACATGAGTTTGAGCAAGCTCCAGAAGTTGGTGATGGATAGGGAAACCTGGCATGCTGCACTCCATGGGGTCACAATAAGTCGGACATGACTGAGTGACTGAACTGAACTGATACACACATTGTAAATATCAGTAGGGAGTCAATAACTTCAGATAATCAAATCATCCTTAAATTTTTATTTTTATGCTTTCCCTTTGATATTAAAATTAGGATGGAATCAGATTTGAATCTCATAATTTTGGTATAGTTTGGTTTTCATAGAGGGAACAGAGATAATCATGAGAGCCCAGAAAATTTTGTGATAGAATAAATTCTTCTTTATTCAGAATAAGAATGCTTACTTTCTTGAATAAAGTTTCCAAAATATAATCATCTCAGTAGAAGAATAAATAATGGGAGTAATGAGGTTAGTATAAAAGACATAAAGAAAATTTAAGTTTATGTAAACTAAATAATGATATTTTGGGTGGTAATTATTGAGAATAATAAACTCTGAAGACCTAGCCCCATATGTGGATTTTTTAAATGTTTATATCTAATGCTGAAAGATGCAGTGTAGATGTTTGAGGTCAAAGATCCTGAAAGCACATATCCAGTTCCAGAAAAGAAATATGGATGTTGTACTTGTATATAAATATCCATTGGTATGTACCATCTTTTAGCAGAATTTCATATAGGCAAAAATCTTCGCATAGGAGCCACTGAACTAAAGCTCTGAAGGTGAAATTGTTGTTAACAGTTTTTGTATCAAAGTCATAAATAGTAACCCATTTTATACCCATCAGAACTTCATGGGTCAAGTTTTTATGTATCCTCAAAATCCTGTTGAATAATATCATGACCTTTTCTACTTTCTTTCTTTCATTACATCTTCAGTGAAATAGTCTATCTAAATATAGGAAGCATAGGATAACCCTGTACCACAGATTCATTTCCCTGGATTTTTCTGATACTGTCTCCATCTGACTTTTTATATGGTTGGGAATAGAGGAAGAAAATATCAAAAATGCTTAGTCTTTACAGCTGTGTATTTAATTGATTAAAAAATACATATGGCTATGAATATATGTTTTCCACATTGGTTTTAACAGTATGTCTATTGCCATTAAACTCCCCCTCCCCCCCCCCCGCCCCCAAGTAAATGGACTTCTGTTAGAAGCATTCATTGTGAGAGTGTTTGCTGCTTTGATTTCCTTAAGGGATGAGGTTTCTTCTTTTAGCAAAATTTTGTTTTGAAAATTAAAAACAAATTCTCTTCCTATTATATTTGGAGCTAAAAGAATATTGGGTTTGAGCACCAGAAGTATGATAAAGTTATTAGCTCATTCATAAGCAGATGGCACAGATTAAGAAAGACATTGTTATGAAATGCAGAGAACAGATTATTGCTGTTTTTATGTCAGTGTCTTTGGGAACTGACACATTGCAATACAGAAAGTATATCCAGCTCTCAAATACTGATATTCCCTATTTAGTAAATTTCTTTTTTTTTTTCTTTTCTCATTTATTTTAATCCTTTGACATTGCAGGGAGAATGCAGTGAAATTTGGATCTGAAAATAATGATATATTAATACTTCTGGCTTCACATAGCAGTTGATATAAACGATGGTGAAAATAAACATATAATAAGCAAAATATTTTAATGTTATCAATTCACTTTTTTTTTTGAACAAGAATATTATGACCTCATGGTGGAGAGGTCTGACAGAATGTGGTCCACTGGAGAAGGGAATGGCAAACCACTTCAGTATTCTTGCCCTGAGAACCCCATGAACAGTATGAAAAGGCAAAATGATAGGACACTGAAAGAGAAACTCCCCAGGTCAGTAGGTGTCCAATATGCTACTGGAAATCAGTGGAGAAATAACCCCAGAAAGAATGAAGGGATGAAGCCAAAGCAAAAAGAATATCTAGCTGTGAATGTGACTGGTGATAGAAGCAAGGTCCAATGCTGTAAAGAGCAATATTGCATAGGAACCTGGAATGTCAGGTCCATGAATCAAGGCAAATTGGAAGTTGTCAAACAAGAGATGGCAAGAGTGAATGTCGACATTCTAGGAATCAGCTAACTGAAATGGACTGGAATGGGTGAATTTAACTCAGATGACCATTATATCTACTGCAGGCAGGAATCCCTCAGAAGAAATAGAGTGGCCATCGTGGTCAACAAAAGAGTCTGAAATGCAGTACTTGCATGCAATCTCAAAAACGACAGAATGATCTCTGTTCGTTTCCAAGGCAAATCATTCAATATCTCAGTAATCCAACTCTATGCACCAACCAGTAACACTGAAGAAGCTGAAGTGGAACAGTTCTATGAAGACCTACAAGACCTTTTAGAACTAACACCCAAAAAAGATGTCCTTTTCATTATAGGGGACTGGAATGCGAAAGTAGGAAGTCAAGAAACACCTGGAGTAACAGGCAAATTTGGCCTTGGAGTATGGAATGAAGCAGGGCAAAGACTAATAGAGTTTTGCCAAGAAAAGCACTGGTCATAACAAACACCCTCTTCCAACAACACAAGAGAAGACTCTATACATGGATATCACCAGATGGTCAACACTGAAATCATATTGATTATATTCTTTGCAGCCAAAGATGGAGAAGCTCTATACAGTCAGCAAAAACAAGACCAGGAGCTGACAGTGGCTCAGACCATGAACTCCTTATTGCCAAATTCAGACTTAAATTGAAGAAAGTAGGGAAAACCACTAGACCATTCAGGTATGACCTAAATCAAATCCCTTATGATTATACAGTGGAAGTGAGAAATAGATTTAAGTGCCTAGATCTGATAGAGTGCCTGATGAACTATGGAATGAGGTCCGTGACATTGTACAGGAGACAGGGATCAAGACCATCCCCATGGAAAAGAAATGCAAAAAAGCAAAATGGCTGTCTGTGGAGGCCTTACAAATAGCTGTGAAAAGAAGAGAAGCAAAAAGCAAAGGAGAAAAGGAAAGATATAAACATGTGAATGCAGAGTTCCAAAGAATAGCAAGAAGAGATAAGAAAGCCTTCCTCAGCAATCAATGCAAAGAGATAGAGGAAAACAACAGAATGGGAAAGACTAGGGACCTCTTCAAGAACATCAGAGATACCAAAGGAACATTTCATGCAAAGATGGGCTTGATAAAGGACAGAAATGGTATGGACCTAACAGAAGCAGAAGATATTAAGAAGAGATGGCAAGAATACACAGAAGAACTGTACAAAAAAAGATCTTCACGACCCAGATAATCATGATGGTGTGATAACTCACCTAGAGCCAGACATCCTGGAATGTGAAGCCAAGTGGGCCTTAGAAAGCATCACTACGAACAAAGCTAGGGGAGGTGATGGAATTCCAGTTGAGCTATTTCAAATCCTGAAAGATGATGCTGTGAAAGTGCTGCACTCAATATGCCAGCAAATTTGGAGAACTCAGCAGTGGCCACAGGACTGGAAAAGGTGAATTTTCATTCCAATCCCAAAGAAAGGCAATGCCAAAGAATGCTCAAACTACTGCACAATTGCACTCATCTCACACGCTAGTAAAGTAATGCTCAAAATTCTCCAAGCCAGGCTTCAGCAATATGTGAACCGTGAACTTCCTGATGTTCAAGCTGGTTTTAGAAAAGGCAGAGGAACCAGAGATCAAATTTCCAACATTCGCTGGATCATCGAAAAAGCAAGAGAGTTCCAGAAAAGCATCTATTTCTGCTTTATTGACTATGCCAAAGCCTTTGACTGTGTGGATCAGAAGAAACTGTGGAAAATTCTGAAAGAGATGGGAATACCAGACCACCTGAACTGCCTCTTGAAAAATCTGTATGCACGTCAGGAAGCAACAGTTAGAACTGAACATGGAACAACACTGGTTCCAAATAGGAAAAGGAGTTCATCAAGGCTGTATATTGTCACCCTGCTTATTTAACTTATATGCAGAGTACATCATGAGAAATGCTGGACTGGAAGAAACACAAGCTGGAATCAAGATTGCCGGGAGAAATATCAATAACCTCAGATATGCAGGTGACACCAGCCTTATGGCAGAAAGTGAAGAGGAACTAAGTTGCCTCTTGATGAAAGTGAAAGAGGAGAGTGAAAAAGTTGGCTTAGAGCTCAACAGTCAGAAAATGAAGATCATGGCATCCGGTCCCATCACTTCATGGGAAATAGATGGGGAAACAGTGTCAGACTTTATTTTTCTGGGCTCCAAAATCACTACAGATGGTGACTGCAGCCATGAAATTAAAAGACGCTTACTCCTTGGAAGGCAAGTTATGACCAACCTAGATAGCACATTCAAAAGCAGAGACATTACTTTGCCAACAAAGGTTCGTCTAGTCAAGGCTATGGTTTTTCCTGTGGTCATGTATGGATGTGAGAGTTGGACTGTGAAGAAGGCTGAGTGCTGAAGAATTGATGCTTTTGAGCTGTGGTGTTGGAGAAGACTCTTGAGAGTCGCTTGGACTGCAAGGAGATCCAACCAGTCCATTCTGAAGGAGATCAGCCCCGGGATTTCTTTGGAAGGAATGATGCTAAAGCTGAAACTCCAGTACTTTGGCCACCTCATGCGAAGAGTTGACTCATTGGAAAAGACTCTGATGCTGGGAGGGATTGGAGGCAGGAGGAGAAGGGGACGACAGAGGATTAAATGGCTGGATGGCATCACTGACTCAATGGACGTGAGTCTCAGTGAACTCCAGGAGTTGGTGATGGAAAGGGAGGCCTGGTGTGCTCCGATTCATGGGGTTGCAAAGAGTCGGACATGACTGAGCGACTGATCTGATCTCATCTGATTTGAAGGAGTAAAAACAATACATAGCTAATGACGTGTGTGTGTGTGTGTGTGTGCACGTGTGCGTGTGCACATGTGCTCAGTCGCTCAGGCATGTTCAATTCTTTGCAACCCTATGTGCCAGAGTCCAGCTCCAGCATCCAGGGATTCAACCTGAAGAGGTGGATGGTGTTGGCAATGATGATGTAGCCTCTGACTCATAGTACAGGACTACATCTTGATGTAGCTTCTGACTCATAGTACCAGACTACATGTTTATTTCAAGCTTCAGGTTCTCTTTTATACTTTGACAAAAGCATTGCTGCTGTTGCTAAGTCGCTCAGTTATGTACAACTCTGTGAGTCCCCAGAAACGGCAGCCCACCAGGCTCCACCATCCCTGGGATTTTCCAGGCAAGAACATTGGAGTGGGTTGCCATTTCCTTCTCTAATGCATGAAAGTGAAAGTGAAAGGGAAGTCACTCAGTCATGTCTGACTCTTAGCGACCCCATGGACTGCAGCCCACCAGACTTCTCCATCCATGGGATTTTCCAGGCAAGAGTACTGAGTGGGGTGCCATTGCCTTCTCCTAAAATGTTTATAGATAATTAATTAGTAGTGAAAGACATATTGCTTTCTCCAAAGATCAGGGACAAAGTACAGGTATCCTGTTCCAGCACTCCTGTTAAACATCATACTGAAACTTAAAACCAGCAAATGTCACAAGAAAAAATTAAAGATACATATAGGATATAAAGGAAGAAGTAAAACTAAATATTTACAGTGAACACAATTTTTTACATAGAAAATGCAATAATTTGGAATGCAGATAATTCCTGGACTAATAAGTAAATCAGTAAGGTTGAAAAATATAACATCCATTCATATTATCACTTATTGTAGCATCAAAAATGAAGTAAACAGGTAAAAAAAATCAATCAAATATGCATAAGATTTGTACACTGAAAACTACAAAACATTTATGAAAGAAATCAAAGAACTCTATTTAATAGAGAGTTGGGCTGTGTTCATACATTGAATGACTGTATACTAACAAGGTGTCAATTTTCTTTAAATAAATCTATAGATTCAATGCAGTTCTAATAAAATATAGAAGAATTTTTTTGTAGGCCACAACAAGCTAATTCTAAAATATAGATGGAAAGACAAAGCAACAAGACTAACCAAGAGAATTTATTCAAAAAGAAAAAAGGGTACACACTGCCGGACTTAAGAGCTATGAAGCTGCAGTAAGATAGTAGGAATTATCAAGGAATAAATACATATGTCAGTGAAACAGAGTAGAACATCCAGAAACAGCCACGAGAAATATAATCAGCTGATTTTTGACAAAGGTATAAAGACAAATCAGTAGAATAAGTGTCTTTCAACTCATGAAGCAAGGCACTCAAAGCCAGTACCTGTGACAACCCAGAGGGATGGGATGGGGAGGGAGGTGGGAGGTGGTTGGTGGTTTCAGGATGGGGGGACACATATGAACCTGTGGCTGATCCATGTCAATGTATGGAAAAAACCACCACAACATTGTAAAGTAATTAGCCTCCAATGAAAATAAATTAATTAAATTAAAAAATTAGTGCTATAAGATGAAATGTCTACATGACTAAAAAATGAACTTTGAACCTATTCAAAAATTAAATTTGGATCACAAACCTAACTATAAACAAATTTATAAAACTTCTGAAGAAAAATCTTTGCAACTCTGGGATAGGTAAAAAGGTCTTGAATATATGAATTAAACCACCATCTATGGAAGAAAAAAAAAATAAAATAAAAAAAAGCATTAGGTCAGAGATTTGATATTTTTCATTTTCCCCACCCAGATTTACTGTACTTGTGATTACATAGTAACTCATGCTACATTCCTCAGTTTATTTCTTATCTTTCTAAATCCTGTTTGCCCCTAGCATCTTAAGATCATTATCACCTAAAAAGGCTTCTAGCTATTCTTAATTAATCCTAAACCCTAAACTCAGAAAACTTCTTTAAACTTCCATAAACATTCCCCTCATTAACAGGTCTCAGATAATAATCCTTCCCATGGCCTCAAGCTGTGGCCTAAATGCTCATCCTGGGACATTCTTTGTAAAGATTCTTGAACAAATTATTTTCTGGGCACAACTGCAAAAGGCTTTGTGCTTTCTCATGTTTCTCTCAAGCACCTTAACATTCTTTCCAGCCAACTCAACCAAAGAAAGGAAAGAACAAGTCAGAATCACAAGGCCTAACTCCTTCATCCCAGGACCATGCCTGCGAGATGAGGAGAGGGGGTTGGGGCCATGCCTCCATTTTGTCAGTAATGCCTAACGTGGATCCCGACACCTGTGGACTATAGCTGTCCAGGCTCCCCTGCTCATGGGATTCTCCAGGCAAAAATACTGAAGTGGGTTGTCATGCCATCCTCAGTTAATGACATAGTATTCACTAATATCATGTATATGAACAGAAAACCAAATGCTGATAAATCACCACATTTCCTTAAGTGAGGATAAAACAATAATTTCTATGGAGACTAACCTACTCTTTTCTACTTCATTTTGAGTAGTAGAAAATCTACTTTGCCAAAGTCCAGGACAATGTTTGGTCCATTTTTACTAGTGACAGGAGTGGTTTGTTTAAATTATGTTGCATGTATATCTATATCTATATCTATATACATATAGATACAGATATATACATTTCTTTTTTAAAAGAAAACTTTCTTGCATGCATAATTATGAAGCAATAACCTGATTTCAGTTTATCTTTCATCCATTCTCTGGTCAAGTCTGGGATCTGAAATTTGGATATTGCCCTTAGACCTGACCATCTTTTTCTCTTTAGATTAGATTGTCCCCATGTCTGTGGAGATGTAGAAAGACTAAGAACACATTCATTCACCCTTACTGTGCCTAGCTGGTCACGTGATCCAACCTGCATCAAGAGCTCAGAAGAGAGAGCTGGAGATACTTAATGAGCATAACCAAGGGCTGCTGCCACATACACCCAGACATGCCCTGAGATTTAGGGCCTAAATCATAAAAATAACAACCTAAAAGCTCCCAGATAAACAAAGAAAAACAAACAGACACACAAATAAAACAGCATCTAGAAATAAATGAATTTCAGATTGGCAACAGATATCTCTTTAATATGCTTTGTCTAGAACATAATGGAGCTATGCTTTTAAAGGAAATCATTTTCCATTTTGATTCTATACCAAATAAAACTATCAGTGTCTTCTGAGGGTAGAAAAAAGTCATTTTTGAAATATAGAAGGAGTCAGATAATTTATCTTCCATTCATCTTTTTCCTTTATTTATTTATTTATTTTTTGGTCAATATGCACAAGCAAAAGGAGAGAAAAATGAAGGATGAGATCTGGGGTTACAGGAAAACTACTTTCTATATAGTAGGAAGGGGTGGGGTCTTCCATGAAAGAGGTGCCCTGGTCACATGGGACCCAGAAAATCAATTTTATGTTGAAGAAATAAACCAAGATAGGATGAACATGTATGGTTATGTATCTAAAGGGGGTACCCATCCTAATTCCACATTGAAAATTTTTAGATTTCTGAGAACAATTTTCCCCAGATAGCAGCAAAATGCTGTGCACCTAGAAAATTCATATAACAAGTGATTTGAAAATAAAAGTTAGTCACTCAGGCATGTCCGTCTCTTTGCAACCCCATGGACTGTAGCCCGCCCAGCTCTTCTGTCCATGGGATTCTTCAAGCAAGAATACTGGAGTGGGTGGCCATTCCTTTCTCCAGGAGATTTTCTTGACATGCACAGAGTGCACATGGGTGCTAACTCTAAGGTGGTCCAAGACAGTTCCTAAAATGTGTACCCACAGGGCACAGAGTGTCTTGTTTTCTTTTTAACTTGGACCATTAGCATCTGCGATTTCTAGTACAATTTATTCTCTGCTTCCACAAATCCTCAAATCACTCTTGTCTATATGACACACTGAGGGTCTTGAGGACCTTCAGATGTTACTCTTAGGTTCTAAACAAGCTGCAGCATGAGGGTTTTGAGTTGTTTGAGCTTCATGAAACAGTACTAACCAGTAACCACACCCTTTTGGACAAGAGGCCATCAAAAGCAGTGTGAAGAATATCAAGTCATCTGGAATTGATGCTTTGTTATGAATTTCTTCCAATTTCTGTGTATCTTGGAGAAGTTTTTTAATTGTTTGTTGCCTACTCTGGTTAGGCGAACCTTTCAACAAACGGAGATCCAGATGGTGAGGAAAGAGAGGGTCCTGACCCAATGAACGAAAATATCATTTAAGCTTGTTATTGAGTTTATTATTTTTCCAAGTGCTTGCTCTGTTTGTCATTGTTTGACACTGATCCAGAAGCAGGAAACCTCTTAAGTGTTAAATAACAAGAAACAAATAAACAACAATAATGAATACAAATAGCAGTACATTATTTCTTATTTTTGAAATATTATGTTGCTAGCATTGCATATAGATTTCAAAATAATAGACTTAGTTGATCTTCTCTGAGGTAGTAGATATGAGAAGCAAAAAACTCCTTAAAATAGACATGGAACAGATCAAGAAATACAAAATAAGGTGGGAGAAGACACTGATTGACAAAAATTGTCATATTTAAAGACTTGGAAAGAAACACAAGTACTTTGAAATGAAATATGGTTTCTCTGAAATTGCTTTGTGATAGCACCATCTTGTGGCCAACTTTAAAATAGCTTTCCAATGCAAATGAATCAAGGCTGAGTTTATTCCAGTAACAGCTTCCTATGAACTAATGTGTTTGTGTGTGTGTGTGGTGTGTGTGAGTGTGTGTGTGAGTGTGTGTGTGTGTGTGTGTGAGTGTGTGTGGGCGCGCGCGCGCTTAGTCGCCCTTAGTCCGTTTTCTGACTCTCTGCGGCCCCAAGAACTCCAGGGAGTAGCCTGCCAGGCTCCTCTGTGGAATTTTCCAGGCAAGAATACTGGAACGGGCTGCCATTTCCTACTTCAGGGGACCTTCCCGACCCAGAGATAGAACTTGCGTCTCTTGAGTCTCCTGAATTGGCAGGCAGATTCTTTGTGACTAGTGCCTCCTGGGAAGCCCTTCCTAAAAATATTCTACCATATTAAACTTACAAAATACTGTCGTTTTAAAATTGATTTTACTGTAATTTATAGAACTGGTTCAGTTCAGTTTTAGTTCAGTCGCTCAGTCGTGTCGGACTCTTTGCGACCCCATGAATCACAGCACGCCAGGCCTCCCTGTCCATCAACAACTCCCGGAGTTCACTCAGACTCACGTCCATCAAGTCGGTGATGCTATCCAGCCATCTCATCCTCTGTCGTCCCCTTCTCCTCCTGCCCCCAATCCCTCTCAGCATCAGAGTCTTTTCCAATGAGTCAACTATTCGCATGAGGTAGCTAAAGTACTGGAGTTTCAGCTTTAGCATCATTCCTTCCAAAGAAATCCCAGGGCTGATCTCCTTCAGAATGGACTGGTTGGATCTCCTTGAAGTCCAAGGGACTGTCAAGGGTCTTCTCCAACACCACAGTTCAAAAGCATCAATTCTTCGGCATTCAGCTTTCTTCACAGTCCAACTCTCACATCCATTCATGACCACAGAAAAAACCATAGCCTTGACTAGACGAACCTTTGTTGGCAAAGTAATGGCTCTGCTTTTGAATAGTCTATCTAGGTTATATTATCTCAAGTTCAGAAAGTTTTTCATCATGTAAGTTATTCAGAGAGATCTTATTGTAATCTTAAGGCTAATTTATTACTCAAAAAAGTGTTTAATACCTTTAGAAACCAAGGTTATATTTGAACAAAGAAAAAGCCTGTTTATTGTACACTATATATAGGATTTCATTTAAAATCAGAACTATTTCCAGTTCAGTTCAGTTCGGTTCAGTTGCTCAGTCACGTCCTACTCTTTGTGGCCCCATGGACTGCAGCACTCCAGGCTTCCCTGTCCATCACCAACCTCCAGAACTTGCTCAAATTCATGTCCATCAAGTCGGTGATGCTGTCCAACCATCTCATCCTCTGTCGTCCCCTTCTCCTCCTGCCTTCAGTCTTTCCCAGCATCAGGGTCTTTTCCAGTGAGTCAGCTCTTCTTATTAGGTGGCCAAAGTATTGGAATTTCAGCTTCTGCATCAGTCTTTCCAAATGAAAATTCAAGACTAATTTCCTTTAGGATGGACTGGTTAGATCTTTGTAGTATAATCTAAAATCAGGAAGATTGATTCCTCCAGCCCCATTCTTCTTTCTCAAGACTACTTTGATGATTCGGGGCCCTTCTTGTTTCCATGAAATGTGAACTTTTTTGTTCTAGTTCTGTGAAAAAATGCCATTGGTCATTTGATGGAGATTACATTGAATCTGTAGATTGTATTCAGTAGTAAAGGCATTCTCACAATATTGATTCTTCCTACCCAGGAACATGGAATATCTCTCCATCTGTTTAATGTCATCTTTGATTTCTTTCATCAGTGTCTTATAATTTTCCATATACAGTTCTTTTGTCTCCTTAGGTAGGTTTATTCCTAGATATTTTATTCTTTGTGTTGCAATGGTGGGATTGATTCCTTAATTTCTCTTTCTGATTGTTCATTGTTAGTAAATAGGAACGCAAGTGATTTCTGTCTATTGATTTTGTTTCCCGTGACTTTGCTAAATTCACTGATTAGCTCTAATAATTTTCTGATAGTATCTTTAGAGTTTTCTGTGTACAGTATCATGTCATCTGAAAACAGTAAGAGTTTTACTTCTTTTCTGATCTGGATTTTTTTTTTTTTTTTAATTCTCTGATTGCTATAGCTGGGACTTCCAAAACTATGTTGAATAATAGTGGTGAGAGTGGTCACTACTGTCTTTTTCCTGATCTTAGGGGGAATATTTTCAGTTTTTCGTCACTGGGAATAATGTTTGCTGTGGGCTTATCGTTTATGGCCTTTACTATTTTGAGGTAGGTTCCTTCTATGCCTATTGTTTGAAAAATTTTAATCATAAATGGGTGCTGAATTTTGTCAAAGGCTTTTTCTGCATCTATAGAGATTATCATATGGTTTTTATCTTTCAATTTGTTAATATGGTGTATCACATTGATTGATTTGCATATACTGAAGAATCCTTGCATCCCTGGAATAAATCCAATTCAATCATGATTTGTGAGCTTTTCAATGAATTGAAATTGAAGTTGAATTCTGTTTCCTAAAATTTTGTTGAGGATTTTTGGATCTATTTTCATCAGTGATACTGGCCTGTAGTTTTCTTTTTTGTGTGCTGCCTTTGTCTGGTTTTGGTATCAGGGTGATGGTGGCCTTGTAGAATGAGTTTGGAAGTGTTCCTTCCTGTACAATTGTTTGAAAGAGTTTTCGAATAGACAATAGCTCTTCTCTAAATGTTTGATAGAATTCACATGTAAAGTCATCTGTCCTGGGCTTTTGTTATTTGGGGGATTTTTGATCACAGCTTCAATTTCAGTGCTTGTAATTGGGTTGTTCATAATTTCTACTTCTTCCTGGTTCCGTCTTGGAAGATTGAACTTTTCTAAGAATCTGTCCATTTCTTCCAGGTTATCTATTTTATTGCCATATAGTTGTTCATAATAGTCTTTTATAATCCTTTGTATTTCTGCATTGTCTGTTGTAACCTCTCCTTTTTCATTTTTCATTTTGTTGATTTGATTCTTCTCTGTTTTCTTGATGAGTCTGGCTAAAAGTTTGACAATTTTATCTTCTCAAAGAACTAGCTTTAGTTTTATTGATCTTTACTATTGTTTCTTTAATTTCCTTTTCATTTATTTCTGCTCTGATTTTCATGATTTCTTTCTTTCTGCTAATTTGGGGTTTCTTTTGTTCTTCTTTTTCCATTTATTTTAGGTGTAAATTAGGTTGTCTATTTGATATTTTTCTTGTTTTCTGAGGTAGCATCTTATTGCTATAAACTTCCTTCTTACAATTGCTTTTGCTGCTTCCCATAGGTTTTAAGTTGTCATGTTTTCATTCTCATTTGTTTCCAGGAGTCTTTTGATTTCTTCAGTAACTTGTTCATTATTTAGAAATGTATTATTTAATCTCTATGTGTTTGTGATTTTTACAGTTTTTTTTTTTTTCTTGTAATTGATATCTAGTACTTTGAATCTTGTCTATGTATTTAGGGAATCTCATGATTTATATAAATGGTTAAAATAAATTGGCCATTGACACTGAAAATCCTGGAGACTTGCTTTCCCCAGCATCCCTTGACACTGCATGATTTCTCTACCCCTTTGGGTTGGCTGTATGCTGCTTTGATTAAATACAAACATAGACCATCTTTGGCTCGAAGCTTCTATCTATTCCTCTAAGATGGCAACTTTGAGATAACCATAGAGAAGTCCAAACAGATAAAATCCACATCTCCTATCAGCAGCCAAGCTGGGCTCCCATCAGTACCAACTTGCCCCGTTTTTCACCTTCATTTGTTACAGTCGTCTCAGCTGAAGCTGCATGTATCACTTGGCAGATGTCATGGCGCCATAATTGGATGCTACTCTGAGACTATCAGATACGAAGTGAGCGCATTTGCCATGTGAACCACTGTGGACAAAGATACCTCCCATCTCACATGCCACTCCACATTGTGCTCCTGTCCCTGTTCCATCAAAAGGGGAAGTCTTTTCCTTTCTACATCCTTGATTCTGGCCTATGAAAACTTGGGCCACTAGAATAAGGAAGTCTACTGGGCTGGTGGTCTCTGCTTGCTTTCTCTTGGAACCCACTCTATGCTGTGAGGAGGCCTGGGAGAGGATCCCATGAAGAATAAATAATATTGCTGGACCAAAGTGTGACCGATGGACACATACTGAGTATTTCAGTCCAGCCATTTGCTCTGTTCCACGTGAAGCTCCACACATCCCTGCTGGGCTCCATCTGATCTGCTGACCCACAAAGCCAGAGGCTTGATTTGTGTCACTAACTTCTGGAATGTCATGCAGTGGTGAATAACCAGAACAGTCCTATTATCTACCAGCACTTTCCTTGGTGCTGCAGAGACAACAGTGAATAAAATAAACATAATTCTGCTCACTTTTGAGTTGGAAGAAACAGAAAAAAAAAAATGAAGTGTGATAGTAAGCAGAAAATTTTAGTTTCATATTGTGATAAGTTTTATAAAATAATACACACATGCATATGTATATAAACAAAGATAATGTGTATCACTGGGCTTTCTAGGTGGCTCAGTGGTAAAGAATCCACCTGCCAATTCAGGAGATCTGAATTTGATCCCTGGGTCAGGAAGATCTGTAGAGAAGGGAATGGCTACCTATTCCAGTATTCTTGCCTGGAGAATCCCATGGATGGAGGAGCCTACAGGGCTGCAATCCACTGGGTCACAGACAGTTGGACACAACTCTGAGGGACTAAGCACAATGTGTATCCGAGGTCATCTATTATTGACTGACTCAAGTGGAGTGGTAATTTAAGATGGGAAGATCATGATGAAATTTTCTGAAGAAATAATTAAGATATGAACAATGAAAGTAGCCAGCCATGTAACATCTTGTGTTCTAGACAGAAGGAACAGTAAATACAAAGCATCATAGATAAGAATTACCTTGACATATTTAAGGAGAAGAATGGAGCCCAGGAAACTAGATAATAGTAAAGGGTTTGAAAGTATTTGAGATGGTAACATAGACATGGCCCTGTTTATGAACTCTGAAGGGACCTTAGATTTCACTGTATGAAAAGCAAAATCCTTGACTTTTTAATGAAAAGTGAAAGATCAAAGGAAAGGGACAACATGGGCTGATTTAGTTGCAATTTAATCAATGCCCTTAATTTAATTTTAATGTCTTTTTATTTTGGAATAATTCTAGAGCTACATAAAGTTGTAAAGATACTACAGAAAGTCTTTGTGTGTTTCTATCCATTTTTTTTCTCATTAATATCTTATGTATTTTCTCATTAATATCTTATGTAACCATGGTTGTTTATGAAAATGAAGTAATACTGGTACATTGTTAATAACTAGACTCCAGACTCTTTTTTTGGATTTTGCCACATTTTCCATTGGATTTTAGCTGTCATGCCCCTTTGTCTCCTCTGTCTAATGGTCAGGTGTCCTTCGACTCCTTTGTCCATTACTTACTTTGTTTTTCATGACCTTGACAGTCTTAAGGAGTGATTTATTGTTTCATTCTGGTTGGTACCTAGAGAATGGATTACAGGAACAGAAGAATGAAAGTGGGAAGAGCAGAAATATGTGATTGAAAATAGAGTGATAGTCTTCCATTATCTTCAGAACCTGGTATGTATTTTACACTCACAACACATCTCAGCTGAAGAGCTCAACAGCCACACAGGACAGCATGGCTCTAGAATATGGGACTTGATATGCTCTAGAAACACCACTTTACCAAACAAACAGCGAGCAATAACAAAAGCCAAGCCCTTTCTTGAGTATGATATTCTAAAAATATAGGCCACTTCTGAATTAGTTAACAAGGGTGGGCACAGTGATTATTTTAGGAGACTTTACCAGTTCTTCGGGTAGACTCTACCAGTCCATCAGCATACGACAACAAGCCTTCCTATATGGCTAAGTTAAATGAGAGGAAAAAATTACCATATGCTAGTATTCTCAAGCAAGATGTTATAGTTAGCTGCTAAGTCACTTCAGTCATGTCTGACTCTGTGCGACCCCATAGATGGCAGCCCACCAGGCTCCGCCGTCCCTGGGATTCTCCAGGCAAGAACACTGGAGTGGGTTGCTATTGTTAGAGCTGGTGCCAACACTGTAGTGAAGAAGGAACGTGCAACATGTGAGCAGAAAATCAGGCTTCAATGTCTATAGCTCCTGCTTGGTTTAAGGGAAAGACTTTGAGATGGGATCCAAGGATGTGTAAGGAGATGAATGATCCAGGATTCAGATGCGCAATAGGGAAGAGTGCCTTCATATCCAGGGAAACTGAGAGGGCTCCATGGTCCCTGTTCTGACTATTTGTCCTCCATGGAATTAACAGGTGAAGGTTGGAACACTGGAACTCTTCCAGTAAGATAGGACTTTGTACACACCTGTCATGGTTGAGCATATTCAAGCCCAAAGGGCAGCATTATGATTTAATACTCACAACAAATTCTAGCAAGTCTCATTTCAGTAGAAAGCAATGGGGTAGTAAACAGACTAAACTGGAATCAGGGTGACAGTGACTGATCCACCAAGAGAAGAAAATCTAAAGTGGCAGCTTCAAAGCCTTCTTCTAAGAGCCTTCTTACATTAGTAATTATTGAGGACCATGTCCTCTCCCACAAACCTTCTGCATGTTCAGATTATCTTGATGGCTTTATTAGAAATTAAAGCTGAGACATTTAAGAATATTAAATAATTTAGTTAAAATTAGCAACAAAACACCCATTACATTTTAGCATGTATTTTATGGCCAATAATTCTATTTTTCAAAATCATAGTGAGAAGAGTGGCCTTGCTTTACATCTTTGCTGATTTCTTGAATGAAGTCTTAAAAAAAGACAGCCGGACTCTCATATTTGCTTCTTCCTTTACTCCATTGGGATAAAGGGTTCACACAGCCTCTGGAAAACTCCACAGGACACTTGTAAGAGAATAAAGGAGAAGGCAAATTGTCTCTCAGGATTATTTTGAAAATATTTTTTTACATTATGGGTCCACTGCAAAGGACCTCCAGAGTCCCTGAATCACACATTGAGACTCACAGGGCTAAGAAATTAAATGGTTGAGTTGATGGTTATAGCTGCTGCTATTTCTGGTGAATGGGATGTTGGTAGAGGTAAATACAGAATCCTTCACTCCTTAGGCAAGGGCTTTATCTGTTTGAGGCTTCCCTGGTGGCTCAGATGATAAAGACTGCTGGCAATGCAGGACATCATGGGTTAGATCCCTGGATTGGAAAGATTACCTGGAGAAGGGAATGGCAAATCACTCCACTATTCTTGCCTGGGAAATCACATGGAAGAGGAGCCTGGTGGGCTACAGTCCATGGGGTCACAAGGAGTCAGACACAACTGAGTGACTAACACTTTCACTTTTTTCCTGTTTCTCTTCTATTCACTCACTTAGTCATGTCTGACTCTTTGCAACCCCATTGACCACAGCATGCCAGGTTTCCCTGTCCATCACTAGCTCCCAGAAATTGCTAAAACTCATGTCCACTGAGTCAGTAATGACATCCAACCATCTCATCCTCTGTTTTTCCCTTCTTTTCCTGCTTTCAAACTTTCCCAATACCAGGGTCTTTTCCAATGAGTCAGATCTTTGCATCAGGTGGCCAAAGTACTGGAGTTTCAGCATCAGTACTTCCAATGAATATTCAGGAATGATTTCCTTTAGGATTGACTGGTTTGATCTCCTTGCACTCCAAGGGACTCTCAAAAGTCTTCTCCAACACCCCAGTTCAAAAGTATCAATTCTTCAGTGCTAAGCTTTCTTTATGGTCCAACGTTCACATCCAAACATGACTACTGGAAAAATCAGAGCTTTGAATAGACAGACTTTTGTCAGTAACGTAATGTCTCTGCTTTTTCCTATGCCATCTAGGTTGATTATAGCTTTTCTTCCAAGAAGCAAGTGTCTTCTAATTTCACGGCTGCAGTCACCATCTTCAGTGATTTTGGAGGCCAAAAAAATAAAGTCTGGCACTGTTTCCATTGTTTCCCCGTCTATTTGTCATGGCATTTTGCATGATGTACTCTGCATGTAAGTTAAATAGACAGAGTGAAAACATACAACCATTACATACTCATTCCCCAGTTTGGAACCAGTCCATTGTTCCATGTCCAATTCTAACTGTTGCTTCTTGATTGGCATACAGCTTTCTCAGGAGGCAGATAAGGTGGTCTGGTCTATATTGACTTAAAGTCAATAAAACAGAAGTAGTTTTCTTTCTTTCTTTTTTTTTTTTTTTTTCTGGAATTCTCTTGCTTTTTCTATAATCCAAACGATGTTGGCAATTTGATCTCTGGTTCCTCTGCCTTTTCTAAATCCAGGTTGAACATCTGCAAGTTCTCATTCCACATACTGTTGAAGCCTAGCTTGGATAATTTTGAGCGTTACTTTGCTAGCGTGTGAGATGAGTGCTTTTTTGTGGTAGTTCAGAATTCTTTGGTGTTACCTTTCTTTAGGATTAGAATGAAAACTGACCTTTTCCAGTCCTGTGGCCACTGCAAATTTTCCAAATTTTCTGGCATACTGAGTGCAACAATTTAACAGCATCATCTTTCAGGATTTGAAATAGCTCAGCTGGAATTCCATCACCTCCACTAGCTTTGTTTGTCATGTTGCTTTCTAAGGCCCACTTGACTTCATCCTCCAGGATGTCTGGCTCTAGGTGAGTGATCACACCATCATGGTTATTTGGGTCATTAATATCTCTTTTGTATAGCTCTTCTGTGTATTCTTGCCACCTCTTCTTCTCTTAGGTCCATACCCTTTCTGTCCTTTATTGTGCCCATCTTTACATGAAATGTTTCCTCAGTATCTTTAATTTTCTTGAAGAGATTTCTAGTCTTTCTCATTCTATTGTTTCCCTCTATTTCTTTGCATTGATCACCCAGAAGGCTTTCTTATCTCTCCTTGCTACTCATTGGAACTCTGGATTCAGATTGATATATCTTTCTTTTTCTTCTCTGCCTTTCACTTCTCTTCTATTCTCATCTATTTCTAAGGCCTGCTCAGACAACCATTTTGCCTTTCCACATTTCTTTTTCTTTATGATGGTTTTGATCACCACCTCCTATACAATGTTATGAACATCTGTCCATAGTTCTTCAGGCACTCTATCAGGTCCAATCCCTTGAATCTATTTGTCACTTCCACTGTATAATTGTAAGGGATTTGATTTAGGTCATACTGGAATGGTCTACTGTTTTTTTCTACTTTCATCAATTATATCTGACTTTTGCAATAAGGAGAGAAGGCCAAGGCACCCCACTCCAGTACCCTTGCCTGGAGAATCCCATGGATGGAGGAGCCTGGTGGGCTGCAGTCCATGGGGTCGCTAAAAGTTGGACACGACTAAACGACTTCACTTTCACTTTTCACTTTCCTGCATTGGAGAAGGAAATGGCAACCCACTCCAGTGTTCTTGCCTGGTGAATCCCAGGGATGGTGGAGCCTGGTGGGCTGTCGTCTATGGGGTGGCACAGAGTCGGACACGACTGAAGCGACTTAGCAGTAGCAGTTTGCAATAGAGTTCATGATCTGTTTTTCATGTTTGGCTACTAATATGTTTAAATACTGAAAGAAGAGAAAACACATCATACGCCAAATGTGCCAACTTTGGTATTAGGGATTTTCATATACTTCAGCTTAAGTATTTCCTCTCAACATCCTGAATTGTACTTCCTCCTCCATTTTCATGTAGCAAGAACCTGAAGTTCAGAACTGTAAATAATTTGACTGTCATGCTCAAATAAGTAATAGCTGAGGTTTCTCCAGATACTACATATTTTTCCCATAACATCCCTGCTTTCTTCTTAAGCAATAATTATAAAATATATCAACAATTATGAATCATGGGGAAATGAAAGAAAGTTTTGAACACAGTACAAATGAAAAAATTAAAGGACTTGAAAAAAAGTCTGTGAGGAAGTTATAAATGTAAGTCATAGGCCAAATGTAAAGAAAATAGATTTTTGTTTAATCTGCATGATAATAATTATAATCAAAATGCTGGTATCTTCTGAATAAAATGAGACTCTGTGCAGAGTCTTTTATGGGCTGGTGATTCCATTAAATCACAGTGGAAAGGCAGACAGAGGTACAAACTGTAGAATAAGCCAGCTCTCTTTTAAAGAAATTGATGGGAAGGAGAAACCCAGAGACAGCTTGAGGCATGGCTGCTCAAAGACCTGACATGTACAAAAATTTGGGGAGCCATGTATGATTAGAATCATTACAAGGACTTTCAGAATCAACTCTTCAGCTGATCATCTATTTCAGTAAACCTATAAATGTCTATAAATAGTTTTCATGAAGATTTTTTTACGTGAAATATAAGATTTCAAGTGTGTGGCCTATCTCATTTCACGATTCTTGCTGCCAGATTCACTTTATTTCTGCATAAAATGGTGACATCTTGGGTTATTGGGTTAGGTTTTTCTTTGTAAATAACTCTGACACTCTCTTCTGATAGGCAATTCAAATTATTACTTATGAGAGCCATAAAGCTGCAGATGCATTTCATGCCATCAAAAATAAAATATCCTTTGCTTTATGATTCATGATATGTCCAGAAAGTTTAAATATTTTAGTGTGTGTAATATATTTTGGCACTGTAAGTCACTTTCACAACTGACTATGCAAGAAGATATTAGCTGGTTGCCAATATTTTTTCAAATTTGAATCTACCTGCATGGCATTTGCCAGACAGTTTCTAAGCTTGAAGAATGAAAGGAATTGCTATAACGTATATCAGAATGATATTTACAACTCAAATGAAACATGTCCATAATGCTAGGGCTTTTGTTTTCATATTATAACCACTCAGGACATGAAGATATAACCATGTCACATTTTTATATCATCATCATGAAATTCATTTATTCTCCAACTTGAAGATCAAATGATGGGCTAATAGAAGGCAGAGAAAATCTATCTTAATGTTTATGTGGAACCGAGATAGAAATTCAGCTCTCAGGATAATAATAGCTTCTAGGGGTGGTTTCAGCCCGTTTATAGATGCATAAAATGGTCTGCTTATAGACAAAGGGAATAATCAATTAAATCACCATGTCTATTAGTTCCTACTGGTGCTACAACAAATACTACAATCTTTTTGGTTTTCAGTTCAGTTCAGTCGCTTAGTCATGTCCGACTCTTTGCGACCCCATGAACAGCAGCACGCCAGGCCTCCCTGTCCATCACCAACTCCCAGAGTCCACCCAAACCCATGTCCATTGGGTTGGTGATGCCATCCAACCATCTCATCCTCTGTTGTCCCCTTCTCCTCCTGCCATCAATCTTTCCCAGCATCAGAGTCTTTTCCAATGAGTCAGCGCTTCGCATCAGGTGGCCAAAGTACTGGAGTTTCAGCTTCAATATCAGTCCTTCCAATGAACACCCAGGACTGATCTCCTTTAGGATGGACTGGTTGGATCTCCTTGCAGTCCAGGGGACTCTCAAGAGTCTTTTCCAACACCACAGTTCAAAAGCATCACTTCTTCAACACTCAACTTTCTTTATAGTCCAACTCTCACATTGATACACGACCACTGAAAAAACCATAGCCTTGACTAGACGGACCTTTGTGGACAAACTAATGTTTCTGCTTTTCAATATGCTGTCTAGGTTGGTCATAACTTTCCTTCCAAGGAGTAAGCGTCTTTTAATTTTATGGCTGCAGTCACCATCTGCAGTGATTTTGGAGCCCAGAAAAATAAAGTCTGACACTGTTTCCACTGTTTCCCTATCTATTTCCCATGAAGTGATGGGACCAGATGCCATGATCTTAGTTTTCTGAATGTTGAGCTTTAAGCCAAATTTTTCACTCTCCTCTTTCACTTTCATCAAGAGGCTCTTTAGTGCTTCTTCACTTTCTGCCATAAGGGTGGTGTCACCTGCATATATGAGGTTATTGGTAGTTCTCCCGGCATCTTGACTCCAGCTTGTACTTTCTCCAGTCCAGCGTTTCTCATGATGTACTCTGCATATGAGTTAAACAAGTAGGGTGATGATATACAGCCTTGACGTACTCCTTTTCCTATATGGAACCAGTCTGTTGTTCCATGTCCAGTTCTAACTGTTGCTTCCTGACCTTCATACAGACTTCTCAAGAGGCAGATCAGGTGGTCCAGTATTCCCATCTCTTTCAGAATTTTCCACAGTCTGTTGTGATCCACACAGTCAAAGGCTTTGGCATAGTCAATAAAGCAGAAATAGATATTTTTCTGGCACTCTCTTGCTTTTTCGATAATCCAGCAGATGTTGGCAATTTGATCTCTATACCCATTTGAATGCAGAGTTCCAAAGAATAGCAAGGAGAGATAAGAAAGCCTTCCTCAGTGATCAATGCAAAGAAAAAGAGGAAAACAATAAAATGGGAAAGACTAGAGATCTGTTCAGGATGGGGAGCATGGGTATACCTGTGGCAGATTCATTTCGATGTTTGGCAAAACTAATACAATATTGTAAAGTTTAAAAAGAAAAAAAAAGAAAATTAGAGATATCAAGGGAACGTTTCATGCAAAGATGGGCTCAATAAAGGACAGAAACGGTAGGGACCTAACAGAAGCAGAAGATTAAGAAGAGGTGACAAGAATACACAGAAGAACTGTACAAAAAAGATCTTCACGACCCAGATAATCTTTTTGGCTTAAAACAGCACAAACTTCTTACCTGATAGTTCTGGAAGCCAGAAGTCCAAATGAGTCTTAAAGGGATAATATCAAGGTGTGTGTTTCTTGGCTAGGCTTCAGGGGAGAATCTATTTCCTGGCCTTTCCTTGTTGCTGGAATCTGCCTGCACTTGTTGGCTCCTGGCCTTTCTCTCCATCATCAAATGTATCATCTAACCTCTGCTTCCATCCCTCAGCACCTCTTGCCTCCCTCTGATGAGGACCTCTATGATTACAGATGTTCCCTGATTTATGGCTCCATTTAGGATTTTTCAGCTTTATGATGTTAAAGCAATACGTTAAAGCAATATACGTTTGGAGGAAACAACGTTGTTGTGTTGATCAACAAAAGTCGTGCCCAACTCTTTGTGACCCCCTAATCTATTGAACATCTCAGCTTAACCTCACCTTTGTTAGCAGTCAAGAATACTTATGTGAACCTACAGTTGGCCAAAATCATCTAATACAAACTTAGTCATAAAGTGTTGTCTATCTTGTGAAGTTCATTGACTACCACACCAAAAATGAAGAACAGAATGCTGTATGTGTATAGAGTGGGTTGTTCACCCTTGTGATGATGTGACTGACTGCTGCTGCTAGCATCACAAGTGAGTATCTTAATTCTTATCATTAGTCTGGATAAAGATCAAAATTCAAACAAGTCTGCCAGAGAATTGATTCTTTCAAGTTGTAGTGGTGGGGAGAAGTCTCTTGAGCATGCCTTGGACTGCAAGAAGATCAAACCAGTCAATCCTAAAGAAAATCAACCCTAAATATTCTTTGGAAGATCTGCTGGTGAAGCTGAAGCTCCAATTCTTTGGCCACCTGATGCAAAGAGCTGACTCATTGGAAAAGACTCTGATGCTGGGAGATTGAAGGCAGCAGGAAAAGAGGGTGACAGAGGATGATATGGTTGGATGGCATCACTAATTCAGTGGATATAAATTGGAGCAATTCCGGGACATAGTGGAGGACAGAGGAACCCGGCATACTGCAGTTTATTTTTGACTTACAATATTTACAACTTACAATGGGTTTATCAGGACATAACATTATTATGACTCCAGGAAGGTTTGTGTATAAATCTTTTCTAGATTATTCAGAATAATCTCGCTATCTCAAATTTAATCAAATGTGCAACATTCTTTTTGCTATATAATGTAACATAATTGCTAATTCTGGGGATTAGAATGCATAAGTCTCTGGAGTGCATTACTCTATATATCACACCAAGGGACTTAATTATTAATTACAGGTATTTTCAGAGCCTACCAAAAGATTTTTGAATGCTTATTTTCTACCAGGTATTTTGTAAGCATAAAATTTTCCCTCCAATAGCTTAGAGTCAAGTCTGTTGTGACAAGTGTGATAGATAATTGTAATGCCATCTGGCCGTTCTGATACAGCCCCCTCATGCAGTTACCCTCCCACTCTTCCAAGCAAGTGTTTCACATCTCCAGCTCTCTATTCATATCTCCACTAATCTCTCTCTAAGCACCTGATGATTCTACCTTCCATCTCATTATGAAAATCAAAGCAATTAGAAAAGAACTCCAACAATTTTCTTCCATCACATCTATCCACGTACCATTCTTCTGCTCTGAGGTTTCAGGAATTCATGATCTCTTCTTTGCCTTCTTTTACAAAGACAAACTGTTGGTCCTTCCAAGTCTAATCTTGCCATGTGTGTTCTGATTCTTATGCTTTTAATTTTTTTCCATCTCCTCAAAGACATCATTTCAGTAATTTCACTAACTTTCTCCTGCACTGAACTAATCCTCTTAGCAAACAACCATGGTGTTATTTCTCGTCTCTTAAAACTAAAAGCTCTCTCTTTATTTAGTGTTGCCCTCCAGCTATTAACTCATTTCTTCTCTTTCCTTATTGATAATGTTCTTCAAAAAAATATACATCTTACTTTCTCTCTTCCAAATCTCTCTCAAATGTACCCCAGGTACTGTTTTATCCTCTCTGCTCTCGTGAAACTGCTTACATAAAAATATTGTTAATAACAGCTCATGCTGATATACAACTTGCTACATCCCAAGCATTTTATAAGACTCTTCAGCTGTTTTACTAATACTTAGAACAGCCTGAAAGGTAGCTGTAAGAAGAAGATGAGGGATTAACAACCAAGCAGTCACCTCTGAAGTCCATCTAAACTCTATCATCTCTCTCAGGCACTAATAATTTCCACATTCTAAATCTAATTATCAAGTACTGATCCTCATCTCCTCCAACCTATTAGCAGCATCATTAACAAAGTGATTATTTCTTCTTTTCCAAAAGTCTTCTTCTATTGGCTTTGGGACTCCACAGTCCCCTGATTTCCCTTCTACTTCTTTGGTTACCATTCTCAAGAGGAGCAGGGCAGATAAGCAGATGAAACATGGCTGGTTTCTTGCCTTTAAGTGGGTGATACTTAGCTATGCAGAAGGTAAGTTGGTGCACGAGAATCTTTTTAGAGTGTCTTAAGAAAGATAAATTCAAAGTTCCATGGTGTTTAGAATCAGGAATTACTACCTCCCTGTGGGCATTTCCAAGGGGTGGTATTCAAGCTATCTTTTTTTAAATAATTGAAATATAGTTGATTTACAATGTTGTGCTAATTTCTGGTATACAGCAAAGTGATTTAGTTATACATACATATTTTCTTTTTCATATTCTATTCCATAATGGTTTATCACAAGGTGTCGTATAGTTCCCTGGCTATGCAGAAGGACCTTGTTGTTTATCCATCCTGTAAATAATAGCTTGCATCTGCTAATCCCAAACACCTGATCCTTCCCTCTCCTCCCTTCCCTCACCAACCACAGGTCTGTGCTCTATGTCTGTGCTTATGTTACATTTTGAAATATAAATAGGAAGCTGCCAGATTGGGAAGGTGCATAAGATTGTTCTAAGATGACTGAAAGCATTTGTCATCCTACAAACCTGAGGAGGTTTGAGAAACAATATGCTCAGTGTGGTTATTTTTACATTCCCCTTTTATTTGAATATGAATTAGTACATCTGGAAATTAGGCTAAATTGCCAAAAGAAATAACAACATAGAGCAAGGATACATTTCAACTACCTTTAGCCAAATGCACATTAGATCCACAGAGAGAACTTTTAATAAATATTGCCATCCAGCCTGCACTCAGAATGAATCTGGTATAATTTTTCTGGAGTGATACCTGGGCATGAGCATTCTTGTTCCCAGATTCCAATAGTAGCCAGATTTGAGAACCATAGTGCTAGAATATAAATATGGCTGGAGAAGATGGGCTTGAAAGTTAGCCTGGAAGCAAGGTCAAGACCAGAGTTAAGAACTTTTCAGTCTGTGCTGAAGAATTTGGACATTATCTTCCAAACCAAGTAAAGCAAAAGCAGGTTCTATGCAGGATCATGATGTGATCAAATGAGTATTTTCAGAAAAAAATAGAGAATGGTATGAGGTTGGGGGAATATGTATATATATAGTTGCAATAGCATAGGCATCTATGGCTGAGTCTCTTGTCCTAATTCTCCCTTCTCCAGGGGATCTTCTGGACCCAGGGATTGAACCCAGGTTTCCCACATTGCAAGTAGATTCTTTACCATCTGAGCCACCAGGGAAGCCCCTTAATTCTCCCAGGACCTACCAGAATGTCCAACTCATTTGCCAAGAGGCTACGTAAGGGAAACATTTAGGAAGTTAAATATGAAGGATATGCTGATTGGCTGGACTGTGAAGGTAAAGGGTTCAAGATTTCTACTTTGTTTTAATGTAAAAACTCGAGATGTGTTTTATACTGTTTTGAATTTAAATTTGTGAGTTCTTGAAAAAGTCTGTGAACAAGTAGGGCAACTAGGAGAGAAATATATCTGAGTGGTTTGAAGTAATCAACTTGCTTTTAGAGTTTCAGGATTGCCTTTGTATTCAAGATAAGCCTGTCCTGTAGTTTCTTACAAAATCACAAAGAGTCACAGCTTGAAACATGGATTAAATCCTACTATGGCTTGATGACAGCTTTTAAAGCCTTTTTAAGAAAAAGAAGAGTGTATGTCAATTATACTTCAACATTTAAAAATGCATTACAACCATCAGGAAAAGGAAAAGAAAAAAGAAGGTTTGGGGAGGGTCTCAGCACAGCTCAGGAAGAAATGAGGCCACAAAGACAGAGGGCAGAGAAATGGGCTGCATTTTATTTCAACAGCCAGTAGGGCTCATCCCACAATGGTCCTCTTGGTTGTTCCTCAAAGAGGTCCACACTCTCACTTGAGTACCCCATTGTGCTCTTTGTTTATTATGCTTGGAACATTTTCCATCCAGAGTTCAGCACAGCTTTCTCAGTTCCTTTATTTCAGAGTCCTTCTCACATATTACCAAACCAGAATCATACTTTATACATCAAACTACACACCTTCCACCAGTCATTCCATCCCCTTGCTCACCTACCCCACACACAGCATCTATTACTACTTCTAAAAAAATGGATTATTTTTTAAAAATGGATTATTTCTAGAGATAAGAGCATTGTGGGCACAGAATGAATGAATGATGGGAGGAATGAGGGAGGAAAGCTCCAAAAGTCTGTCTGATGAAACATTTATTCTTTGAAGTCCAAAGGGCCAGGCTGAAGCATGGATGCTATCAACTCATCTCATAGTAGAGTAAAAATAGACAATAAACAAGTAAGAATAACTTGGAAGTATGTAAGGGTATTGATGCTGTAATAGAAGCAATAAAGTGAAACTGTTGCAAGTTAAATTTTCACAGGTTTTACTAACTCATCAGATGTCTCTGATAACATCATAAGCACATTCTCAATTTGTATTCCATGATCATTTGATTTGTGAGGGTGTCACCTTTTGAGTCACCATGAGAGAGGGGCTTTAAGAGAGAAGATAGAAAATGTGAAGCTGTTTGAAGCCTGAAATCACATCTAGTTGTTCACTATAGGATTCTTGCTGCTGCTGCTGCTGCTGCTGCTGCTAAGTCGCTTCAGTTGTGTCCGACTGTGGGACCCCATAGATGGCAGCCCAACAGGCTCCCCCATCTCTGGGATTCTCCAGGCAAGAATACTGGAGTGGGTTGCCATTAGGAACTAGGATAATGTGAATTTGATAAATACTTGCTGGATTCACTTATTAATAGTCTTAATAAGTTTTTAAGACTTATTAAGTCTTTAAGAGCACAATGGGGTACTCAAGTGAGAGTGTGGACCTCTTTGAGGAACAACCAAGAGGACCATTGTGGGATGAGCCCTACTGGCTGTTGAAATAAAATGCAGCCCATTTCTCTGCCCTCTGTCTTTGTGGCCTCATTTCTTCCTGAGCTGTGCTGAGACCCTCCCCAAACCTTCTTTTTTCTTTTCCTTTTCCTGATGGTTGTAATGCATTTTTAAATGTTGAAGTATAATTGACATACACTCTTCTTTTTCTTAAAAAGGCTTTAAAAGCTGTCATCAAGCCATAGTAGGATTTAATCCATGTTTCAAGCTGTGACTCTTTGTGATTAATAGTCTTTTTTATTTCCCCAAGAACCACCTATGTACAAGGCAGAGAAATGGACCCTGGTCATGAGGGTGAACTAAACAAGATGACTGTCCTCATCCAGTTCACAGTTTACTTTTTACTTTTTGTTCAGTCACGCAGTCGTGTCTGACTCTTTGCAACCCCATTGACTGTGGCATGCCAATGTCCTTCAACATTTCCCAGAGCTTGCTTAAAACTCATGTCCATTGAGTCGGTGATGCCATCCAACTTTCTTGTCCTCTGTCATCCCCTTTTTATCTTGCCTTCAATCTTTCCCAGCATCAAGGTCTTTTCAAATGAGTTAGCTCTTTGCATCAAGTGGCCAAAGCATTGTAACTTCAGCATCAGTGAATATTCTGGATTGATTTCCTTTAGGATTGCTGGTTGGATCTCCTTGCAGTCCAAGGGACTCTCAAGAGTCTTCTGCAACACCACAGTTCAAAAACATGAATTCTTCAACACAGCCTTCTTTATGGTCCAACTCTCACATCCATTCATGACTACTGAAAAAATATATATAGCTTTGACTAGATGAACCTTTGTTAGTAAAGTAATGTCTTTGCTTTTTAATACACAGTCTAGGATTGTCATAGCTTTTCTTCCAAGGAGTAAGTGCCTTTTAATTTCATAGCTGCAGTCATCATCTGCAGTGATTTTGGAGTCCAAGAAAATATTGTTTCTCTATCTATGTGCCATGAAGTGATGGGACCAGATGCCATGATCTTCATTTTTTGAATGTTGAACTTTAAGCCAACTTTTTCACTCTCCTCTTTTACTTTGATTAAGAGGCTCTTTAGTTCATCTTTGCTTTCTACCATAAGGGTAGTGTCATCTGCATATCTGAAGTTATTGGTGTTTCTCCTGGCAATCTTGATTCCAGCTTATGCTTCATCCAGCTCAGGATTTTTCATCATACACTCTGCATATAAGTTAAATAAGCAGGGTGAAAATATACAGCCTTGGTGTACTCCTTTCCCAAATTTAAACCAGTCAATTGTTCCATGACTGGTTCTAACTGTTGCTTCTTTACCTGCATACAGGTTTCTCAGGAGGCAGGTAAGGTGGCCTGGTATTCCCATCTCTTGAAGAATTTCCCACAGTTTATTGTGACAGTTTACTAGAGGCAGACAGATATTTAAACAAATTATTATGCAACTAACGTGTCACACATTGTTATATAGTTTATGGTTTCAAACTAATATAAGTCAAGGCTATCCAAACTCTCAAACATAAATGAATGTAAGTATTAAAACAATTCTTACAGATTTGGTTTCTGGAAATAATAATCAAATATATTAAGTTGGCTCAACATTACTAATCTGGATTTGAAGTAGAAACAGACCCAGGACCAGATGGAGGTAAAAATATAAGTTGTATTTCTGGTAGAGCTGCACTGGGGCATGTAGGTCAGGATTGGACTTAGAGTCAGAACTGGGGATTCTGTTCCTTTCCCAGTGTAGACCTTGGATCTAACCAAGGGGAGGATGAGGATTGTTCTGATTCTGAGGGCACCAGAAAGTATAGTGTGGAGATGCAATGCCCTGGTGATGCAATTTCGCTAGTGATGGAACACAGATAATCAAAGCCTAAGCAGTGGGAGGGCTCCCCTTACAACAAGGACCCCAGACTTGGTGACCTATATATTTTCTCAAATTTTTGCCAGTCTTTCCAGTTGGACAAGTCACTTCTTGCAAAGAGACTATGAGGAGAAGGAAGGGTTGAATCTACTAGTCCAATTCTTTCAAGAAGGCAGAAACCTCTATTTACTAGCCTTCCTGAAAAGAGTGAGCTAAAAAGGATGATTCTCCTTACATTATGGGTCACTTAATTGCCATTTTAGGTTTAAATTATTTGCAAGATTTAAAGTTAGCTTCCCTTTTAACCCTCCTTATGATAGATATTCCTCCTATCAATGGATAAAGAAACTTCGTTTGATGGATTACCTTATACCACTTACATATTATTGGCTTCTTAGTAAGTACCTGTTGATTGGGCTGACATTTTGACTAGTATTCAATGTTAGAATGATATTAGAATGAAGTTAGGTGATATTAGAATATTAGAATTTAAGTATACAAAAGACACATCTAGTGAGGGAGATATATCTCCTACAGTCAGAGGTCTTTTGCTGCTGCTGCTGCTAAGTCACTTCAGTCATGTCCGACTCTGTGCGACCCCATAGAGGGCAGCCCACCAGGCTTCCCCATCCCTGGGATTCTCCAGGCAAGAACACTAGAGTGGATTGCCATTTCTTTCTCCAATGCATGAAAGTGAAAAGTGAAAGTGAAGTCGCTCAGTCATGTCTGACTCTTTAGCAATCCCATGGACTGCAGCCTACCAGGCTCTTCCATCCATGGGATTTTCCAGGCAAGAGTACTGGAGTGGGGTGCCATTGCTTTCTCTGCAGGGGTGTTTTGAATGCTCTTTAATACCTACCATGTAAGGGCTTTCCTGGAGGTCTAGTGGTTAGGATCCTGTGCTCACAAGGCAGAGGTCCTGGGTTCCATCCCTGGCCAGGGAACTAGATCCCACATGCTGCAACCAAGTATTCACATGCCACAACTGAAGATGCTGCATACTACAACAAAGATCAAAGACCCTGCATGCTGCAACTGAGACCTGGTGCAGCCGAGCAAATATTTTAAAATAATTCATAGTGTGTTGGTAACTGGCCATGATATCATCTCAGGACCATCCTGGGGAAGTTCCAACCTATGGAAATTCTGTACTGTGTAACAGCATCAACTTTTAAATTTGATTTCCTGCCTGCTTTACACTTCATTACAGCAAAATGTATTTTACACTAGTTACATCTACAAAAACTCATTTTCTCTGTCAAATGATGCATACAAGTTTGAATTACCACAATTGACTCTGGTCAAAGTTTCCTAATCACACCATATGTCAAAACCAATAAACATCATCAGGCAATCACAGCTAGGCTTGACTTAGTTTTAGCTTTGGTTGAGCTTAGATATAGTCAAAGCTAGCTTGACTAGCTTGGTCAGAGTCAAAGCTGTCAAGGCAATGTTCTCAACTTGTCTTTTACACATGTCTTTTGCATTTTTACTGTCATAGTTTTTCCTACATTCTCTAATTCTGTGTCTTACAATTATTTCATAGCATAATTTTGATGGAATTCCAGGTGTGTCTCCTTTCACGTATTCCTTTAGGCTCTATCATTCAGAAATTAACCTGATAGATAGACAGATAGATATTTTCCCCATAAGGGAGTAGCATCTGCATGGGTGGAGGAAAAAACAAGACAAAACATGTGTTTGAATAGGCATTGCAACACTTTAAATCATGAGTGTGTCTATTAGAACTTCAGATATAAGGACCAGGCTGGTGAGGGAAATGTGTACTAGTTAGGGATCCTTTTAATGCCCTTTGAAACATGACATGTAAGTAGCTGGCTGCATTATGTACCTGAGGACCATCCTGACACCAAATCCCTTCATGCCGTAGAGGTTTCATTTCTCCTTTATGTGTTGTTGCGGTGATTCTCCAGCAGTATCTATGATCTCTTAGCACCAGCATTCTGTCTGCTTCAATTGCCTATTGAGTCTAGACTGAACCAAACTTTGATGTCAGTTTTGCATCTGGTTAAGATCTGATGCTCTTAAACTCCACAGATATCAATTTGAATTCTGGTATCACCAATCATTTGTTAAATCACTCAAACAAGATTATCAGACTTTCTGCCATTTCCTTTTCTGCAAAATAGAAATAATAATAGTATCCACATGCTTAAATCATGCAGTATCTGGTATAGATAATACACATAACACATTTTAATTAACTGATTTTTTTTCATCCTTCTGGTTTGACCTGAAATTCTGTCTCCTGGAAAGGTTTTTCTGACGTCCAGAGAAATTTAAGTCCTTCTTTAGATAGAATTTCATAACACAATCTACTTTCCTTCTTATAACTCATCATATTACATTGAATAAGCAACATTAAGGATGCTGAATTTTCATTTTTTCCCTTAATTTCCCTCTCTGTGTTTTCATAATCACTCCATGGGATTTCCCCTTTGACATTTTGATGAATTTCAGAGTAAGTCCCAGAATTTTCTTAATCATCTTTTTTTTTTTTTCTTTAGTAAGAGATTTATTCTTTAGATTTTTAATTATAATTTTTAATTGAAGTATAGTTAGTTAATAATTAGCAGTATTATATTTGTTGTAGGTATATAGCATAGTGATTCAGTATTTTTATAGATTATACTACATTAAAAGTTATTGCAAGATAAGGGCTATAATTCCCTGTGCTATACAACATATCCTTGTTGCATATCTATTTTATACATAACAATTTGAATCTCCTTTTCAAAAATTTTTATTTTATATTATTGGAGTACTGTACTATTTATTTAAAATTTGTGCTAATCTTAATTATCTTCAGATAGTAAAATATCTTTGGTTACTTCTAGTCATAAAGCTCTCAGTTTAGCAATCACTATATCCACTCGAAAATGTTTGTCTCAGTCATGTCTGACTCTTTGCAACTCCATGGACTGTTTTATTGCCTGCCAGGCTCCTCTGTCCATGGAATTCTCCAGGCAAGAATACTAGAGTGGGTTGTCATTCCCTTCTCCAGGACGTCTTCTTGACCCAGGAATCAAACCTGGGTTTTCTGCACTGAAAGAGGATTTTTTTTTTTTTTAACCATCTTAGCTACCATTGTGTAATTGTATTTTTAAGAAATAAAATTTCATTTAGAGCTAAGACTTTTCTCATTGCCTGTTTGGATCTCTTAGAACAAGGGCACATAGTCCACTTCTTCCGTCTTTCCCATCTAGTACTTTTTCTCTGTTAACTTTTGACCCAGAAGGCCTTTTTCCCTCCAGGGACTGAGTTTCAGGACAGTGGGAGGACTAGGGATATAGGACTGGAGAAGTCCTAATGGACAGTTCCTCTTGTGACCATTCAGCCTCCATCTTTTCTAGAGTGAGTGAGTGTTTAATTTTAACCTTATTGCTTCCTCCAAGGAAGTCATCCATAGCAGTGTCTTCTCTTGACTTTGACTGTGGCTTCATTTGTGTTGGTACCTCGACTGAAAAGGAGATAAAAAGGGTTTCCTTGAGCATCCTGCCACACCTACAACTACTTATTTGTTACTCACCTTTCCCACTCACGCATTTACTCATTTGGAGCAGCCATATCTATTACCCTTTATACCATTGCAGTGCCTCCTGTATATCACGTACACAAAACAGGGATGTATGTGTGAAGTGAAACAAAGTTGTGGATGGAAGCAGGTATGTTTGGTGTCATCTTTGCCACTCTTGACTGTCTGTTTATGCTTGTTATCTGATTCTGTATTAAAATGCAATACACTTCCAATATTACCAGTTTGATTTTGTAATTCTTTATTGAATCTAGATTCATGTTAAATCTGGAAGGCTGTGGAAGTGTCACCTTCAGCTAAGTCCAGATTTGACATTCTTCAGAAGAACCCAGTTTCCTAAAATTAACAGAGGAGTCACATGTTGGCAAAATAAATGCTTCCTCTGTTTCTGTTTTAGTCCGGATTCATATACATATTTTTATACCTATGAACCGGGACACAGATTGGGAGAGCATTTATAGAGCACAAAGTCTTTTCCAATTCACTCTCATTCTCCAGGATGAAATTCTTTCTTTTTAGTTCCAACCCAGTTCATCATAACTGTTTTTAGCAGACAGTTTAAGGGCTGTTGAAAGAGGTTCTCACAAGCACCTGCAATGCAGCACTTTAACTAAGACTTTGAAAGGCAGACTCCAGAATTAAGAGAAGTTGCTGTCCAGTCTCTAACTTGTGTCTGACTCTTTGTGACCCCATGGACTTCAGCATATCAGGCTCCCCTGCCCTTTGCTCAGATTCATGTCCATTGAGTCAGTGATCCTCTCTAACCATTTCATCCTCTGTCACTCTCTTCTTTTGCCTTCAGTCTTTACCAGTTTCAGAGTCTTTTCCAATGAGTCAGTTCTTAGCATCAGGTGGCCAAAATATTGGAGCTTCAGACTCAGCATCAGTCTTTCCAATGAATATTCAGGGTTGATTCCCTGTAGGATTGACTGGTTTGATATGCTGTCTGAGGGACTCTCAAAAGTCTTCTCCAATACCACAATTTGAAAGCATCAGCTCCTCAGTGCTCAGCCTGGAGAACCCCATGGAAGGTATGAAATAAAAAGAGACTCAATTCAAAGTTGATAATGGTGTTCTTATGCTAAATAACATGTGCTTTATTTTACTTTCCTAAATGCTTTTCTAAACAGTGTCATGAGGAGATTCCTTGGGTGTTTCACAGCCACAGAATCCAGGATTCTTAGGATGTCAAACTGTCTGGTGGTCAGTGATAATTTGAGGCTCAGAGAGAATGCATAACTTTCCTGATCACAGCAGAAATCAGTGGCAAAGCAAACACTAGGGCCTGAGGCTCCTTTGTTCTTTTGACTGTCTATAATTATTTATTTTATGGGAGAATATCCCAGCAGTATTCCCAACAAATTAAAACATAGTGATTGAAAACAATAGTAAACCTTTATTAGCCTACATTATTTTTGAAGACGGGGATTGGGATTCTAAGGGTAGTATAGTTGGGTGGTTCTGGGCTCAGAGTATTTAATGAGTCAAGTTACAGTCAACTCAAGGCTTGTCTGGGGCTGCAGGTATCACTTCCAAGATGGCTTCTCACAGGGAAGTTGATCAGAAGACTTAATCTCTTCCCAGCTGTTGATGATAGGCCTCCATTCCTACTACCTGGAGCCCTCCATCAGTCTTCTTGAGTGTCCTTATCACATGATAACCTGCTTCCACGGAGCAGTGACTGAAAAGCTTGCAAAGGTGTCTTTTGATCTTCCAAAGCAGCACTAATATTAAAGAATCTGCCTGTCAATGCAGGAGATGTAAGAGATGATGAAAAGCACGAGGACTGGTCAAAGGAAATCTGGAAGAAATGCCCCATAATAAAAGTGATCAAGACTACCACAAGGACATGACTCTCTCTCCGAGCTTACCTGTGTGTCTATCCACAGCCAAAGATGGAGAAGCTCTATACAGTCAGCACAAACAAGACTGGGAGCAGACTGTGGCACAGATCATGAACTCCTTATTGCCAAATTCAGACTTAAATTGAAGAATGTGGGGAAAACCACCAGACTATTCAGGTATGACTTAAATCAAATCCTTTAAGACTATACAGTGGAAGTGAGAAATACATTTAAGGGACTAGATCTGATATAGTGCCTGATGAACTATGGAAGGAGGCTCGTTACATTATACAAGAGGCAGGGAGCAAGACCATCCTTATGGAAAAGAAATGCAAACAAGCAAAATGGTGGTCTGAGGAGGTCTTACAAATAGCTGTGAAAAGAAGAGAAGAGAAAAGCAAAGGAGAAAAGGAAAGATATACCCATTTGAATGCAGAGTTCCAAAGAATAGCACAGAGAGATAAGAAATCCTTCCTCAGGGATCAATGCAAATAAATAGAGGAAAACAACAGAATGGGAAAGACTAGAGATCTCTTCAAGAAAATTAGAGATACCAAGGGAACATTTCATGCAAAGATGGGCTCAATAAAGGACAGAAATGGTATGGACCAAACAGAAGCAGAAGATATTAAGAACAGGTGGCAAGAATACACAGAACTGTACAAAAAAAGAGCTTCACGGCCCAGATAATCATGATGGTGTGATCATTCACCTAGAGCCAGACATCCTGGAATGTGAAGTCAAGTGGGCCTTAGAAAGCATCCCTACAAACAAAGCTAGTGGAGGTGATGGAATTCCAGTGGAGCTATTTAAAATTCTAAAAGATGATGCTGTGAAAGTGCTGCACATCAAGAAGGAATTCATAGGGCCTGGACTCCGTCTTAGGCCTGTTCATGCTGATCATGCTCGACCACCTCTCCAATGGACTCGGGACTCTGTGCTTAGTGTTTATGGAAACTACAATAGAAGGATAAGACCCGCTATGGACAGGGGAATCTTGAAGATCACATCCAAGTTACTCATTGCCTAAGAGAAAACACACTCTAATCACCCCTGCCTCCGGACAGATCATAAATTCTTTCTGTATCTATCGGAGTGCAACTGTAGACTTATAGATTATTAACTGTTTGAACACCTAACAGATGAATGATGGGGCTATTGTGATTGTATTTACCCTTCCTTCATTTTATGTAAGTCTCAAGGAAATTGGGATGGTGGGTTCAGACACGTACACATGGGTATTAAAGATTTTCACAAATGTTGGTTGGGGTCCTTGGCTAAGAGGAGACTCTGCCTTGGGCCTGCAAGTGTAATAAACTGCACTCCACTATCTGCATTGTCCTTCTGAGTGAGTTTGTTTCCCGGAAAGTGTGGCTATAACACACTCAGTATGTCAGCAAATTTGGAAAACTCAGCAGTGGCCACAGGACTGGAAAAGGTCAGTTTTCATTCCAATCCCAAAGAAAGGTAATGTCAAAGAATGCTCAAACTATCGCACAGTTGTGCTCATCTCACACGCTAGTAAAGTAATGCTCAAAATTCTCCAAGCCAGGCTTCAGCAATATGTGAACCATGAACTTCCGGATGTTCAAGCTGGATTTAGAAAAGGCAGAGGAACCAGAAATCAAATTGCCAACCTCCGCTGGATCATGGAAAAAGCAAGAGAGTTCCAGAAAAACATCTATTTCTACTTTATTGACTATGCCAAAGCCTTTGACTGTGGGGATCACAATAAACTGTGGAAAATTCTGAAAGAGATGGGAATACAAGACCACCTGACCTGCCTCTTGAGAAACCTATATGCAGGTCAGGAAGCAACAGTTAGAACTGGACATGGAACAACAGACTGGTTCCAAATAGGAAAAGGAGTATGTCAAGGCTGTATATTGTCACCCTGTTTATTTAACTCTATGCAGAGTACATCATGAGAAATGCAGGGCTGGAAGAAGCACAAGCTGGAACCAAGATTTTCGGGAGAAATATCAATAACCTCAGATATGCAGATGACACCACCCTTTTGGCAGAAAGTGAAGAAGAACTAAAGAGACTCTTGATGAAAGTGAAAGAGGAGAGTGAAAAAGTTGGTTTAAAGCTCAGCATCCAGAAAACGAAGATCATAGCATCTGGTCCCATCACTTCATCGCAAATAGATGGGGAAACAGTGGAAACAGTAGCTAACTTTATTTTTCTGGGCTCCAAAATCACTGTGGATAGTGATTGCAGCCATGAAATTAAAAGATGCTTGCTCCTTGGAAGGAAAGTTATGACCAACCTAGACAGCATATTAAAAAGCAGAGCTATTACTTTGTCAACAAAGGTCCATCTAGTCAAGGCTATGGTTTTTCCAGTGGTCACGTATGGATGTGAGAGTTGGACTGTGAAGAAGGCTGAGCGCTGAAGAATTGTTGCTTTTGAACTGTGGTGTTGGAGAAGACTCTTGAGAGTCCCTTGGACTGCAAGGAGATCCAACCAGTCCATTCTGAAGGAGATCAGCCCTGGGTGTTCATTGGAGGGACTGATGTTGAAGCTGAGACTCCAATACTTTGGCCATCTGATGTGAAGAGCTGACTCATTTGAAAAGACCCTGGTGCTGGGAAAGTTTGAGGGCAGGAGGAGGAGGGGACAACAGAGAATGAGATGGTTGGATGGCATCAGCGACACAGTGGACATGGGTTTGGGTGGACTCCAGGAGTTGGTGATGGACAGGGCGGCCGGGCGTACTGCGGTTCATAGGGTCTCAAAGAGTAGGACATGACTGAGGGACTGAACTGAACTGAACTATTTTCCTACATTTAGCAAAGATATGAAGTAGATACTGATTTAATTTCAGGACACTTTTTAACAGCTCATGTGGGAGCTGTGATGGGATGGAGAAAAACATTTGGACTATGGGGTCAGACAGATCTGAAACTTGGTCTTTGTCATTTATTGTTTTAGCACATTTGAATATAATTTTTCTCATCTACATAATAGTGTCAATAATATATTTTCCTAAGATTTCAGTGAAGATTAAATGAGATGTTATACAAAGCCTGTTAAGTAATAGAGTACTGAAGTGAAGTGAAGTGTTAGTCGCTCAGTCATTTCCAGCTCATTGCGTCTCCGTCAGGCTCCTCTGTCCATGGGATGTCCTAGGCAGGAATGCTGGAGTGGGTTGCCATTCCCTTCTCCGGGGAATCTTCTGGACTCAGGGATCCAATTCGGGTCTTCTGCATTGCAGGCAGATTCTTTACTACTAGTGCCACCTGGGAAACCATATGGAGGAGAGTTGAACACAAAGTTTCTTGGAAAAGGACCCAAGAAGGGTCACTCCACCACTAACCAGGTGAAAGAACTTGAAGCAAACTAAAGTCTGTCTAGGATTTAAAATTCCTCACCCATAAAATGACGACTTTGCATGTAATGCTGTTTAGCATGCCACCTACATTTCCTTCCCTCATAGCTCAGTTGGTAGGGAATCTGCCTGCAATGCAAGAGACCCGGGTTCGATTCCTGGGTCTGGAAGATCCTCTGGAGAGGGAAGTGGCGATCCACTCCAGTGTTCGTGCCTGGAAAATCCCATGGACAGAGGAGCCTGGCGGGCTATAGACCAGGGCTCACAAGAGGCGGACACGACTTATCAACTAAACCACCACCACCTACCTTTCCTTTTGATAGTTTACCTTTCTTTTTGATAGTTTCACAAAGTCTGTCACATTGAAGTGTGCCAAAGTTTACAGTAAGAAAGTACAGCAGTGATTCTGGAGGAAACAAACCCCAGTTCTCCTCCCTCCTACTTTTAGCTCTCCAGTCTCCACCTCTTTCAGGAACAGATTTCAGCAAACATTTTCACAAGATAAACAAACAAACATGTAGGAAGACAGGGACATTTTACATATGGACTTAGTTTTAAAAGAAATTGGAAAAAATATAGTAGAATGTGCTTAATTAGCACAGATTCTGAAAAAAAATAAATGTGTTAATTAATCATTCCTCTTGATTATCAGAAGGTCATATCCATATACACAACATACAAACCAGAAATTAGAAAGATATATTTTGCTACCTAGCTCCTCTTCTGAAAAACTCTACCAAGCTTCTAAAAAAATTTACATTACATATTGAAATGTAAGTGCCCTGGTGTTTTATTCTTAATAGAAGCTTGAGAATTATTCTGGTATGTAATGCTTTGAGCTTTAAAAAAAAAAAAAAAAAAAAAAGTAAGAGATGAGGGTTCGATCCTTGGTTGGGAAGATCCCCTGGAAGAGGAAATGGCAACCCACTCCATGATTCTTACCTAAGAAATCCCACGGACACAGAAACATGGCAAGTAACAGTCCACGGGGCCACAAAGAGTCAGACATAACTGAGCGAATGAACACACAAAGGTGTCTTTAATGATCTATCGTCAGAAGTGACACCAATCATTTCTGCAACATCCTATTGTGTACAAAGATTGAAGGTAGGAGAAGGGGATGAAGAGGATGAGATGGTTATATGGCATCACCGACTCAATGGACATGAGTTTGGGTAAACTCCGGGAGTTGGTGAAGGACAGGGAGGCCTGGCGTGCTGCAGTCCATGGGGTCGCAAAGAGTTGGACACGACTGAGCGACTGAACCAAACTGAACTGATTGCTTACACAGGTCAGTTCTATTCAGTAAGAAAGGGATTACAGAAAGTGTGAGTGCCAAGACACAGAATCACCTGGGGACCTTTTGAGGGGTGGCTACCACAACATATATAGGAGCTTAGAGTCCTCTAAAGATCCTCAATGAAATATTGGGCAAAATTTTAATAAAAAAATACTACTGAATGTCTGAATTATTTTGGGGGCAGAAATAAAGCCAATTTATATTATTTGTGATATAAGCTCACCAAATTAAAAGGTTTGCTTTTCCCAACTTGAGTTGGTTGTCTTTACTGTCGTGTTCTCCCAGTCTCATATTTTTCAAATTGTACTGGGAATAAGCATTCTAAAAATAGTTCTTGTTAGACTGTGAGCTTCAGTTTAGGAAAATTAGTTTCTCTCTTCACCAACAACTAGCTTTTCTTCTCCAAGTGAAAAATCAGAGTATCATTTTTAATGTAAATAATACTGCAAGCACATTCTCTAAAATATTATCATTCAACATTATCATTTAAATTTGTGCTTCCAATACTTTGAAAGCATTATCCTATCACAGAACTAATCCTTATTTATATGACTTTTAATATTCTATACAGCTTCATAGTCTTATCATGGGTCTTGTTAAAGAATAATACAAAGTATTTAAGTTCTATGGACATGAACCCCAATATTATAATACTTCTAATATTTTTTAAACAAAATGAACTAGTGCATATTTGAGTTCTGAACCGTTATGAGAAATATTCACTAAAGGTTTGAGTGAAGCAATGAAATATGAAATTCTTGTTGTTTGGTCTCTCAGTAGCGTCCAACAGTTTACAGCCCAATGGATTGCAGCACACCAGGCTTCCCTGTCCTTCACTTTCTCCCAGAGTTTGCTCAAACTCATGTCTACTGAGTAGATGATGCCATCCAATTATCTCATCCTCTGTCATCCCCTTCTATGTGTATTTTAATTTCATCCTTTGTATTTGGTCAGTTTTCTAATAAAAGGACCTCAGAAGTAACCTATGTTCTGTTTTTTAGTTCATAAAAATGCAAATTAAAAAATTATTCTTTCTAACGATTTACTTCTATTAAGCCATTTGTTGTTTTCTCCTTTCCTTGAGTAAACTTTTACAAGAATTAAAACAGCTTTTTACCTATAAAGTCTTAAGCTTCTGTGAAATAATAGTGCTCAAATTACTTAAATATATATTCATTTTCCTCTGAAATTCTACTCATGACTTTATTATATGCACATAAATATTTGTACTTTATTTCTATTTCAGTGAATACAAATATAAATAAAATGGATGCTTATTTTGGATTGATGAAAAGTGCACAATGGCTTATATATATATATTTTCATGATAGAAGAGTCAGACAAATGGATTTCCAAATGCTGATGCTGGAAGAGTTGAGTCTAATACCACCATCCTGGAAAGCTTTATTTATGAGTATTCGGCTCACAGGTGAATTATCAGAGGAAAGAAAAGTCTGTACCAGGGAACACGCTGACAGATGGCAGATATGCAGATTCCTTTCTCTCCTAAGGAAGCAGGAGGTTGGGCTAGAGCTGCAAGCCAGATACTAACACATTTTTCATTTACTAAGGCCAGTAGAAAAGACCCTGATGCTGGGAAAGATTGAAGGCAGGAGGAGAAGGGGACAACAGAGGACAAGATGGTTGGATGGTATCACCGACTCAACGGACATGAGTTTGAGCAAGCTCCGGGAAATGATGAAGGATAGGGAAGCCTGGCATGTTGCAGTCCATGGGATCACAAAGAGCTGGATGTGACTGAAAAAAAGCCAATAAGATTTTATGGCTGTGGTGGGTAATGTTTTAGCTGCTGTAAGACAGTAGTAAATGTATTCAAATATTAAATGAAATTGCTAAAGGTAAATAAACAGCTCAAGAAAAACAGAAATGAAAATAAATTCACCCTCACATACACTGAATTTTTTATCCCTTTATTTGCAAAGTTCAACCAATTACCATAGTGGCCAATAAAATTTCAAGAGTTTGGTTCACGAAAAAAAAAAGAAAAAGAAAATAAATTCACAGTACATTTAAAAAAATTGCACGGCAAAAATAGTTAAAGGAGGAAAGCTTTTCTTTTTTATTGAAGAATTACTGGTTGACAATGCTGTGCTAACTTCTGCTGGACTGAAAAGTGATTCAGTTACACATATACATACATTTTTTATATTCTTTTCCATTAGGGTTTATCACAGGATATTAAATACAGTTCCCTATGCTATACTGTAGGACTTTGTTTACCCACTGAAGATGGAGGCTTTTCAATTACACCCTGGGGGGCATCTTTGTAGTAGATACATTTATATAAAATGTAGATACATATACATAAAATCCTCTATGGTTTCCCTGGTGCCTCAGTGGTAAATAATTCAATTGCCAATGCAGGACATGTGGATTCGAAACCTAGGTTAGGAATATCCCAAGAAGGAAATGGCAATTCACTCCAGTATTCTAGTATGGGAAATCCCATAGACAGAGGAGCCTGATGAGCTACAGTCCATGGAGACACAGAGTCAGACACGACTTAGCAACCCAGTTTTTCTGAGTCAGGTATTCAGGTATAAGTTAAACATTGTGGTCATATATGGATGTGGGAGTTGGACTATAAAGAAAGCTAAGCACAGAAGAATTGATGCTTTTGAACTGTGGTGTTGGAGAAGACTCTTGAGAGTCCCTTGGACTGCAAGGAGATCCAACCAGTTCTTAAAGATCAGTCCTGGGTGTTGATTGGAAGGACTGATGTCGAAGCTGAAACTCCAATACTTTGGCCACCTGATGCGAAGAGCTGACTCACTGGAAAAGATCCTGATGCTGGGAAATATTGAGGGCAGGAGGAGAAGGGGACTACAGAGGATGAGATGGTTGGATGGCATCACCAACTCAATGGACATGGATTTGGGTGGACAGGGAGGCCTGGTGTCTTGTGGTTCATGGGGTGGCAAAGAGTCGGATACAACTGAGCAACTGAACTGAACTGATACACTGTGAGTCATGGATACTGTGCTGATTATTAGCTATGGTCTCAGGGTCTATCTGCCCTCAGCTTTGTGATACTGAGTCTGGAACTCTGCAAACCACTCTTCTGATTTACCAGCTGTTTCCCTGGTAAACTCTACTAATAGGAGCAGCTATAGAGAGGCTGGGAGGCTTGGGACTTCTTCCTTCCTCCTCCTTTGGGGGAAAGGGACTTCCATTCTCATAGGAAACTTCATAGCAGTCTTTCCTCAGAGCAACCTCCCTCTCAGTGGTAAAGAATCTGTAAGGTGGTAACGCGGATCAGTAGTAAAGAAAGTGCCTGCAATGCAGGATAGTGTAGATTCCCTGGAGAAGGAAAAGGCAAGCCACTGCAGTATTCTTGGCTGGAGAATTCTTGATTGGCAGGCTCCATGGAGTCACAAAGAGTCAGACAGGACTGACGGACTAACACAACTTTGAGCAACAGCAGCCTCAGCAGCAGTGCCCTCTTCTGGCAGCAGAAGTCCAACTTGCACTGGAGAAGGGAAAGGCTACCCACTCCATCTTGCAACCTTTCTATAAATAACACAGCAGGATTAATCTCAATGCAGCTTCCTTCACAAGTCAGCTCAGAGGTCTGAATCCCTGTCCCTGGGGTGCCTTCCCTAAACTCAGAGATGCCATCCAGAGCCAAGCATGGTGCCCTTCCCTCTGGGCATTGTCTCAGCAGCCCAGGGCCCTCTCCCCAGACTTCTAGGCTCAGGAACTCCAGCGTAAACATCTGCTTGTCCAGATGTAGACGTCACAGCTGCCTCCTGCAATTGCTCCTTCCAAAATAATTTCACTTTTTCCCTTTTTTAGTTGCCAATACCTTACACTGAGTTAATATGCTTAAAAATATTTATCTGTTAAAATAAACCAATGCAATTTCTCTCTCCAGATTGGACTCTGATCCAGATACTTTACAGAAAACTCAGAAATTTCATAGCCTTATTAGTTCAATCAAAGGTTGGAAAATGGAGTTCTCTTATTGCACAAATAGAAAATAAAGTTTTCTAAAATCTCAATAGTTAGATGATCTAGCTATTTTGTTAATAGTGATAGTTAAAGAATTATCAACAAAACAGGTTTTTCAGGTGAGGGTGGCCTTCATTTATCCCCAAGAACTCTTTAAAAACAAACATGTACAACACCTAGTCCAGACTTTCTGCTGATTTTGCCAAACCTCTAACTTCTAACTGAATCCTCAATTGGCATCTCCATTAGTATTTTTAAAATGGGCTTCCCTGGTGGCTTGGATATACATAGTCCACCTACAATGTAGGATAATCAGGTTCAATCCTGATTATCCCCTTCATCCTAGAAGGGGATGGCTACCCACTCCAGTATTCTTGCCTGGACAATTCCATGGACAGAGGGACCTGGTGGGCTATAGTCTGTGGGGTTGCAAAGAGTCAGATTCGACTGGGCGACTAGCACTTTGATTTTCCATTTCATTTTCCATATGGCCATTGTTGTTCAGTTGCTCAGTCGTGTCCAACTCTTTGCGACCTCATGCACTGCAGCATGACAGGTTTCCTGTCCACCACCAACTCCTGGAGCTTGCTCAAACTTATGTCCATTGAGTTGGTGATGCCATCCAACCATCTTGTCCTCTGTCGTCCCCTTCTCCTGCCCTCAATCTTTCCCAGCATTGGGGTCTTTTCCAATTAGTTGCCTCTTTGCATCAGGTGGCCAGAGTACTGGAGCTTCGGCTCAGCATCAGTTCTTGTAATTAATATTCAGGGTTGATTTTCTTTAGGATTGATCGTTTGCTCTCCTTGCGGTTTAAGGGACTTTCGATAGTCTTCTCCAGCACCACAGTTCAAAAGCATCAAATTTTTGACTCTCTTACATCAAATTTTATCTGAATGTTTGAGGCTAATTACTCGCATCATTTCCTCCTTGTCTTCTCTGCTGTTATCCCATTATATTATCCCCATTCAGGTCAACTATTTTCCCCGCTTAATTCTCTTTCTACAAATGTTCTATGATTCTCTTCCCAGAATCCAGTCTCTCACTATACACTACTCTCTGTAATCTTTTGATTGTGACCTCTGCAAAGCTCACTGTATGATAAGCAAAATATACCTTTACTCTGTTTACAGAATGTTCATTATACTTTCTTGCCCTAAAAAAAAAACACATTGATTCCATCCCTAATGATTCCACTTCATAGATCTCTAATCTGGGGGGTCCTTCTTGTTCAACACCCCAGTCTGGATGCTTCTCTGTGACCCAAGTTCTAGATAAGCCAACTTTTCTGTGGTCCTAAATGCTGTTTTACAGTACTATGTATCACATGTGCCTTCAAGTGTGGAGAAGTTTTATATTTTCCTTGTTTCTAAAAGCTACTTCCAGAGAACTCCAGACTTTAAAATGCATGCATTGGAGGGAAACCTTGTCTGGTTTGCAATGTCTTCCATGGACCTCTAGTGTACTTCTGACATCCAATCTTCCATGATGTTTTACTTGCATTATTTCTGCCACTGTTATCATTGTTCCAATTCATTCTTCAGTCTTTACCAAGTTAATGTTTTTTCTTAAAGTGTGTAATTCTGTGTCACTTGGGTGCTTACAATCCTTGAGGGGCTCTTCAGTGTAAACTCGAGGCTCTAAATTTTCATTTATCTTTCCAGCCTCATCTGTCACAAAATCTACCTACTTGACTGATATAGAATACTATTCCAAGACTACTTCAACTTCTGAAATAAAATAATATTTTTGGTTTACATTTCTTAAATTAAAAAGATATTTTCTTGCCTTTGAGCAATAACAAATGTTGCTGAATGCCACTTTAATGAATGATCTCCTTTCATAATTTCACTGGTCATGTTTTACTTAACAGTAAGGATTGACCTTTAGTAGAACTTTACCATTTTCTCAATTCTGGATTAGGCAATTTCTCCATATTCCTATATACTGTTGAGATAACTCTGTAGGATTTATCATTCTGTTTTAATTATCTTTCCACAAAACTGTAATAACTTTATAAGTAAGAATCTTATTGAAATGTATACTTCCAGTGTCTATGGGCCAATAAAAAGATTGGCATACACTCATAACAACAAAAAAATGAACCAGCCAAATATGTAAATTGGGCTATTTCAGGCACAAATCCAAGAATCAGGGTGAAAAACCTTCACAGGAATTTTCAAATAGCCATGAAGACTATCCAATTTGTATTTATAAAAATTTATATTCAATCACTGGCATTTACCAATAACAAAGAAATACTCAAAGGCTGTGAATGAAAGTACTTTGCTGTTACATGCATGAAGAGATGTTTAACCACATTTATTTATTTAAAGCACATTGAAACATTACTTTTTGTTTATCATATTGAAAATGTTCAGAAAAATTAGGACAAGTTTTGTGGGCCAAAAATATGGCTAATCAGTATGTTCACACATTTCTGTTGAGAGTATAAATCCATACAACATTTATGGTAAAATTTTTGCAATATCTGCAAAAACTACAAATGCACATACTATTTTTGCTAAATTACTCAATTTCTAAAGATCTATTCTACAGATAAAGGTTTTCAGGTATAAAATGACTGGTTTACTGATATATAAGTCTACAGTTTACTTCTAGCTTATTAATATATAAGAAAATATGGTTACTTAAGTAAAAGGTATAGAATAAAATAAATCTTGGTACACTATAGAGTATAAGGCATTTATGAAATATGTTTAAGAAACTTCTTATGAACTGATAGAAAATTATCCACATGATAGTTAATGCATTAAAAAGGGGGTGTACAACAAGTATAAAAGATGCCATTCTTTGTAAAGCTTGGACACTAAATACATCGATTATGGTAAAGGTACCAACTGTTTATGCTATTTTATATCCATGTAGCATGAATATTTTAACAAATATTAAGTCTTCCAATCTATGGGCTGTCTTTCCATTTATTTGTATCTTCTTTGATTTTTTTTTAAACAATGTTTTGTAGTTTTTAGTGTACAAACTTTTCAACTTCTTGATCAAGTTTATTCCTAAGTATTTCATCTTTTCAGAGGCTTCAGTAAATGGGATTTTTTTCCCCTAATTTTCTTGTGGATTGGTCCTGGCTTGTGTATAGGAATGCAACTGATGTTTGATTTTGTAACCTGCAAAAATTTGATTACTAGTTCTGTTTTTTTTTTTTTTTTTCCTGGAGTCATTAGGGTCTTTATTTTCTGTTTTAACAAATAAGATTATATCATCTATGAGCAGATTCGTTTTAATTCTTCTTTACAAATGTGCATGCCATTTATTTCTTTTTTCTTATCGGATGGTTCTGGCTAGAACATCTAGCACTATGTTGAATAGAAGTGGTTATAGTCAGCATCCTTGCTTTGCTCCATACTTACAGGAAAAACTTTCAGTCTTTCCTTATAGAGTATGATAGTCGCTGCAAGATTTTCACATATGGCTTTTATTATGTTCTGATTATTACCTCCTATTACTAGTTTGTAGAGTGTTTCTATTATAAAAGGTCAATTTTATAAAAGGTCAATATTATATTATAATATAATATAATTATATACATTTTATAATTAGGTAATTATATAATATAATATATAATATATTTAATATAATTATATTATATAAATATAATATAATATCAGTTCAGTTCAGTCACTCTGCCGTGTCCGACTCTTTGCAACACCATGAATCATAGTATGCCAAGCCTCCCTGTCCATCACCATCTCCCGGAGTTCACTCAAACTCATGTCCATAGAGTCGGTGATGCCATCCAGCCATCGCATCCTCCGTTTTCCCCTTCTCCTCCTGACCCCAATCCCTCTCAGCATCAGTCTTTTCCAATGAGTCAACTCTTCGCATGAGGTGGCCCAAGTACTGGAGTTTCAGCTTTAGCATCATTCCTTCCAAAGAAATCCCAGGGCTGATCTCCTTCAGAATGGACTGGTTGGATCTCCTTGCAGTCCAAGGGACTCTCAAGAGTCTTCTCCAACACCACAGTTCAAAAGCATCAATTCTTCAGCGCTCAGCCTTCTTCACAGTCCAACTCTCACATCCATACATGACCACAGGAAAAACCATAGCCTTGACTAGACGGACCTTTGTTGGCAAAGTAATGTCTCTGCTTTTGAATATGCTATCTAGGGTGGACATAACTTTCTAATACATATAATAAAAATATAAAATATAAATATATATAAATATAATGTATCTATATAAATATACAATAAAATATAATATACATTAATTTTAAATAATGTATTTAAATTTTAATATATAAAAATATATATAATACTCATTATATATAATATATAAAAGGTCAATATTATTTTATGAAAATATTATAAAAGGTTAATTTTAATTTTATCAAAAACTTTTTCTGCATCAACTGATATGATAAAGTAGTTTTTGAGTTTCATTTTGTTACTGTGATTTATTACATTGATTGATTTTTGTATATAGAACCATCCTTACATTAGGTTTAAATCTCACCTGGTTATGATGTATAATCCTTTTACTATTTTGTTAGTTCAATTTGCTAGTATTTATTTTTTTGGAGGGGTAAAAATTCACCAGGGATATTGTTTATTAGTTTTCTTATTGTATTTTTGTCTGGTTCTTATGTAAGGATAATGCTGGCCTCATAGAATGAGTTTAACAGTGTCTCCTCCTCTTTCATGTTAATTCTTTTTAAAAAAGTTTGATAAAATTCCCTAATGAAACTACCTAGTATTTTCATTGTTGGAAGGTTTTGATTAATGCTTCCATCTATCTAGTCATCAATCAGTCTAGATTTTTAATTTCTTCATGATTCATCATCCTTGGTAGGTTGTATGTCTCTGGGAATTTATCTATTTCTCCTACATAATCTAGTTTGTTCACATAATTTTTCATAAAGGTTTATTTCAGTGGCATCATTTTTATTTCTATGACATCATTTGTAATGGCTCCTCTTTCATTCCTAATTTTAGATAATCAGGTTTTGCCATTTTATCTTAGTCCAGCTAATGATGTGTCAATTTGTTGAGCTTTTCAAAAATCAGCTCTTGGTTTTGCTGACTTTTTTCTATTTACACCTGTTTTCATCTTTATTATTTCTTTCTTCTTTTCTTTTCTTTTTTTTTTTTCCTGTATAGTTTGGGCTTAATTTGTTCTTCCTTTCCTTATTCCCTGAGATGTCAGTTTAGGTTTTTGACTTGAGACTTTTTTTTTTTTTAATAAGAGTGTTTACTATGATAAACTTCTCATATAGTACTGCCTTTGTTGCATGCCATTAGTTTGGTGTATTTTATACTTACTTTCATGTGTCTCCATATATTTTTCCTTTGTGGTTTCTTAAAAAGTTTTATTTACTTTGGCTGTGCCGGGTCTTCCTTGCCATGCAGTCTTTTTTCTAGCTGTGGCATGCAGGGGCTGCTCTAGCTGTGGTGTGTGGGTTTCTCATTGCAGTGGCTTCTCTTGCTGTGGAGCACAGGCTGAAGGGTGCACAGGCTTCCATAGCTGCAGCTCCTGGACTCTGGAGCACAGGCTCAGTAGTTGTGCTTCACAGCCTTTAGTTGCTTCACAGCGTGTGGGATCTTCCAGAATCGGGGATCCAACCCATGTCTCCTGCATTGGCAGGCAGATTCTTTACCACTGAGCCATCTGAGAAGCCCTGTTTGTGATGTTTTTCTTTTTTCTTTTTTTTCTTTAGAACCATTGGTTGTTTATAACTGTTAATTTTCACATTTTTGTAGATTTTCTGTTTTACTTCTGGTATTGATTTCTTGTTTTGGTTGGAGAAAATAGTTTGCATAATTTCAATCTTATTAAATTTGTTAAGATTTGTTTTGTGGTTTAACACCTGGTCTATCTCAGAGAATGCTCCATGTACTCTTGAGAAGAATGGGTATTCTGCGATTGTTGGGTGGTGTTTGTACATGTCTGTTAGGTCCAACTGGCTGATATCTGAAATCACCTATTAGAGGAGATTTGCATGTTTTTACTGGGAGATTTCCTAAAGTGTGTCTGAGATATTGCGGCCTCAATGGTGTGGACAGAAATCGTGGTCCTACAGCACCAGCAACTGTCATATTCAGCTCAGTTCAGTTTAGTTACTCAGTCCTGTCTGACGCTTTGGAACTGCAGCATGCCAGAGAATCCATCACCAACTCCTAGAGCTTGCTCAAACTCATGTCCATTGAGTCAGTAATGTCATCCAGCCATCTCATCTTCTGTTGTCCCTTTATCTTCCTACATTTGATCTTTTCCAGTATCAGGGTCTTTTCCAATGAGTCAGTTCTTTGCAACCTTTTTTTTTGTTGTTGTTAAAAAAAAAAAAAAAATGTCAGCTTCAGCATTAGTCCTTCCAATGAATATAAAGGAGTGGTTTCCTTTAGGATTGACTGGTTTGACCTCCGTACTGTCTAAGGGACTCTCAAGAGTCTTTTCCAACATCACATTTCAAAAACATCCATTTTTCTGTGCTCATATTTCTTTATGGTCCAATTCTCACATTTATGCATGACTTCTGGAAAAAAAAATAAACATAGTTTTGACCAAATGGACACTTGTTAAAGCAATGTCTCTGCTTTTTAATATGCTGTCTAGTTTTGTCATAGTTTTTCTTCCAAGGAGCAAGCGTCTTTTAATTTCATGACTGCAATCAACATCTGAAGGGATTTTGAGCCCCCCCAAATAAAGTCTGTCACTGTTTCCATTGTTTCCCCATCTATTTCCCATGAAGTGATGGGACCAGATGCCATGATCTTTGTTTTTTGAATGTTGTGTTTTACGCCAGTTTTTCACTCTCCTCTTTCATTTTCATCAAGAGGCCTTTTAGTTCTTCTTCTCTTTCTGCCATAAGGGTGGTGTCATCTGCTTATCTGAGGTTTTTTATATTTCTAACAGCAATCTTGATTCCAGCTTGTGCTTCATCCAGCCTGGTGTTTCACATCATGTGCTTTGCATATAAGTTAAATAAGCAGGGTGACTATATACAGACTTGACATACTCCTTTCCCAATATGGAGTTCTAAGTGTTGAATCTTGACTTGCATACAGATTTCTTAGGAGGCAGGTAAGGTGGTCTGATATTCCCATCTCTTGTAGAATTTTCCACAGTTTGTGGTGATCCACACAGTCACAGGCTTTAGCGTAGTCAATGAAACAGAACTAGATGTTTTTCTGGACTTCTCTTGCTTTTTCTATGATCCAGTGGATCTTGTCAATTAGATTTCTGGTTCATCTGCCTTCTGAATCTAACTTGAACATCTGGAAGTTCTCAGTTCATATACTCTTGAAGCCTAGCTTGGAGAATTTTGAGCATTACTCTGCTAGCATGTGAGATAAGTGAATTTGTGTGGCAGTTTGAAAATTTTTTGGCATTGCCTTTCTTTGAGATTAGAATAAAAACTGACCTTTACCAAACCTGTGGCCACTGCTGAATTTTCCAAATTTGCTGGCATATTGAGTGCAAATTCTTAACAGCATCATCTTCTAGGATTTGAACTAGCTCAGCTGGAATTCCAACACCTCCACTAGCTTTGTTCATAGTGATGCTTCCTAAGGCCTGCTTCATTTCACATGCCAGAATGTCTGGCTCTAGGTGAGTGATCACACCATCGTGGTTATCTTGGTCATTAAGATCTTTTTTGTAGGTTTTTCTGTATATTCTTGTCACCTCCTCTAAATATCTTCTGCTCCTGTATGTCCATACCGTTTCTTTCCTTTATTGTGCCCATCACTGCATCAGATCTTCCCTTGGAATCTCTAATTTTCTTGAAGAGATCTCTAGTCTTTTCCATTCTATTGTTTTCCTCTTATTTCTTTGCACTAATCACTTAGGAAACCTTTCTTATCTCTCCTTGCTATTCTTTGAAACACTGCATTCACATGGATGTATCTTTCCTTTTCTCTTTGCCTTTTACTCTCTTCTTCTCAGCTATTTGTAAGGCCTTCTCAAACAACCATTTTGCTTTTCCACATTTCTTCTTCTTGGGGGTGGTTTTGATCACCACCTCCTATAAAATGTTACAAACCTCTGTTCATAGTTGTTCAGACAGTCTACATATCAGATCTAATCCCTTGAATCTGTTTGTCACTTCCACTGTGTAATCAAAAGGTATTTGATATAGGTCATGGTCATACCTGAATGGTCTAGTGGTTTCCCTACTTTTTTCAATTTAAGTGAATTTTTATTTTTTTTTATTCAATGTCTTTTTAATTACTTAACTATGTTGTTTTTTTTTTTTTTTTTAACCAGTAAACAGATTGCAACTTAGCAGAAATCCCGTCATGTTTAATTTGTGAGTAATAAGGAGCAAAACACTTTTTCTAAGGTCATAATTTCCAATCTTGATATTACAATAGTCTTAATTATTTCAACATATCTACTGAAGCTATCTAAACATTCTACAAAAAAAAAAAAAAAGTAATTCTGGTTGACTTTATTCTTAAAAAATGCAGGAATGACAATACTCAACATCCAAAAGTGCTGAACAAATGTGTAAATAAATAAAGAATTCAAACTTTCAGAAATTGAAGTGGTTTGTGGAGATTTAAGGGCAAATTCTTTTTTGTTTTTTAATACTATGTTATAGATCCACAATCTTTATCTGTCATTCCAACATTCAAAATTTCTGAAAACCAAAAGCTTTCACCAAACCAAACATGAAGATGCAAGTAAACTATAGGATGAATTCTTTCCTTCTTCTTCTTTTTTTTTTTTTTTTTTACTTTACAATATTGTTTTGGTTCTGCCATACACTGACATGAATCTGCCATGGGTGTACATGTGTTCCCCATCCAGAACACCCCTCCCACCTCCCTTCCCATACCATCCCTCTGGGTCATCCCAGTGCACCAGCCCCAAGCACCATGTATCATGCATCGAACCTGGACTGGCGATTCATTTCACATATGATAATATACATGTTTCAATGCTGTTCTCCCAAATCATCCCACCCTCACCCTCTCCCACAGAGTCCAAAGACTGTTTTATACATCTGTGTCTCTTTTGCTGTCTCACATACAGGGTTATCATTACCATCTTTCTAAATTCCATATATATGCATTAGTATACTGTATTAGTGTTTTTCTTTCTGGCTTACTTCACTCTGTATAATGGGCTCCAGTTTCATCCACCTCATTAGAGCTGATTCAAATGTATTCTTTTTAATGGTTGAGTAATACTCCATTGTGTATATGTACCACAGCTTTTTAATTCATTTGTCTGCTGATGGACATCTAGGTCGCTTCCATGTCCTGGCTATTATAAACAGTGCTGCGATGAACATTGGGGTACATCTATGAACACCATATATTTCTCCATCTATTTGTGTCCTCTTTGATTTCTTTCACCAGTGTTTTATAGGCTTCTATATATAGGTATTTTGTTTCTTTAGGTAGATATAATCTTAAGTATTTTATTCTTTTCGTTGCAATGGTGAATAGAACTGTTTCCTTAATTTCTCTTTCTATTTTCTCATTGTTAGTGTTATAGGAATGGAAGGGATTTGTGTGTGTTGATTTTATATCCTGCAACTTTACTATATTAATTGATTAGCTCTAGAAAATTTCTGGTGGAGTCTTTAGCGTTTTATATGTTGAGGATCATGTCATCTGCAAACAGTGAGAGTTTTACTTCTTCTTTTGCAATATGGATTCCTTGTATTTCTTTTTCTGCTCTGATTGCTGTGGCCAAAACTTCCAAAACTATGTTGAATAGTAGTGGTGAAAGTGGGCACCCTTGTCTTGTTCCTGACTTTAGGGGAAATGCTTTCAACTTATCACCATTGAGGATAATATTTGCTGTGGGTTTGTCATATATAGCTCTTATTATGTTGAGGCATGTTCCTTCCATTCCTGCTCTCTGGAGGTTTTATCATAAATAGATGTTGAATTTTGTCAAAGGCTTTCTCTATGTCTATTGAGATAATCATATGGTTTTTATTTTCAATTTGTTAATGTAGTGTATTACATGGATTAATTTGTGGATATTGAAGAATCCTTACATCCCTGGGATAAAGCCCACTTGGTCATGATGTACGATCTTGTTAATGTGTTGGATTCTGATTGCTAGAATTTTGTTAAGGATTTTTGCATCTATGTTTATCAGTGATATTGGCCTACAGTTTTCTTTCTTTCTTTCTTTCTTTCTTTTTTTTTTTTTTTTGTGGCATCTCTGTCAGGTTTTGGTATTAGGGTGATGGTACCCTCATAGAATGAGTTTGGAAGTTCACCTTCCTCTGCAATTTTCTGGAAGAGTTTGAGTAGGATAGGTGTTAGCGCTTCTCTGAATTTTTGGTAGAATTCAGCTGTGAAGCTGTCTGGACCTGGGATTTTGTTTGCTGGAAGATTTCTGATTACAGTTTCAATTTCCGTACTTGTGATGGGTCTGTTAAGATTTTCTATTTCTTACTGGTTCAGTTTTGGAAAGTTGTACTTTTCGAAGAATTTGTCTGTTTCTTCCCAGTTGTCCATTTTATTGGCATATAGTTGCTGATAGTAGTCTCTTATGATCCTTTCTATTTCTGTGTTGTCCGTTGTGATCTCTCCATTTTCATTTCTAATTTTATGGATTTGATTTTTCTTCCTTTGTTTCTTGATGAGTCTGGCTAATGGTTTGTCAATTTAAAATAAAGTCTGTCACTGTTTCCATTGTTTCCCCATCTATTTCCCATGAAGTGATGGGACCAGATGCCATGATCTTTGTTTTTTGAATGTTGTGTTTTTCGCCAGTTTTTCACTCTCCTCTTTCATTTTCATCAAGAGGCCTTTTAGTTCTTCTTCTCTTTCTGCCATAAGGGTGTGTGTCATCTGTTATCTGAGGTTTTTATATTTCTAACAGCAATCTTGATTCCAGCTTGTGCTTCATCCAGCCTGGTGTTTCACATCATGTGCTTTGCATATAAGTTAAATAAGCAGGGTGACTATATACAGACTTGACATACTCCTTTCCCAATATGGAGTTCTAAGTGTTGAATCTTGACTTGCATACAGATTTCTTAGGAGGCAGGTAAGGTGGTCTGATATTCCCATCTCTTGTAGAATTTTCCACAGTTTGTGGTGATCCACACAGTCACAGGCTTTAGCGTAGTCAATGAAACAGAACTAGATGTTTTTCTGGACTTCTCTTGCTTTTTCTATGATCCAGTGGATCTTGTCAATTAGATTTCTGGTTCATCTGCCTTCTGAATCTAACTTGAACATCTGGAAGTTCTCAGTTCATATACTCTTGAAGCCTAGCTTGGAGAATTTTGAGCATTACTCTGCTAGCATGTGAGATAAGTGAATTTGTGTGGCAGTTTGAAAATTTTTTGGCATTGCCTTTCTTTGAGATTAGAATAAAAACTGACCTTTACCAAACCTGTGGCCACTGCTGAATTTTCCAAATTTGCTGGCATATTGAGTGCAAATTCTTAACAGCATCATCTTCTAGGATTTGAACTAGCTCAGCTGGAATTCCAACACCTCCACTAGCTTTGTTCATAGTGATGCTTCCTAAGGCCTGCTTCATTTCACATGCCAGAATGTCTGGCTCTAGGTGAGTGATCACACCATCGTGGTTATCTTGGTCATTAAGATCTTTTTTGTAGGTTTTTCTGTATATTCTTGTCACCTCCTCTAAATATCTTCTGCTCCTGTATGTCCATACCGTTTCTTTCCTTTATTGTGCCCATCACTGCATCAGATCTTCCCTTGGAATCTCTAATTTTCTTGAAGAGATCTCTAGTCTTTTCCATTCTATTGTTTTCCTCTTATTTCTTTGCACTAATCACTTAGGAAACCTTTCTTATCTCTCCTTGCTATTCTTTGAAACACTGCATTCACATGGATGTATCTTTCCTTTTCTCTTTGCCTTTTACTCTCTTCTTCTCAGCTATTTGTAAGGCCTTCTCAAACAACCATTTTGCTTTTCCATGTTTCTTCTTCTTGGGGTGGTTTTGATCACCACCTCCTATAAAATGTTACAAACCTCTGTTCATAGTTGTTCAGACAGTCTACATATCAGATCTAATCCCTTGAATCTGTTTGTCACTTCCACTGTGTAATCAAAAGGTATTTGATATAGGTCATGGTCATACCTGAATGGTCTAGTGGTTTCCCTACTTTTTCAATTTAAGTGAATTTTTATTTTTTTATTCAATGTCTTTTTAATTACTTAACTATGTTTTTTTTTTTTTAACCAGTAAACAGATTGCAACTTAGCAGAAATCCCGTCATGTTTAATTTGTGAGTAATAAGGAGCAAAACACTTTTTCTAAGGTCATAATTTCCAATCTTGATATTACAATAGTCTTAATTATTTCAACATATCTACTGAAGCTATCTAAACATTCTACAAAAAAAAAAAAAAAGTAATTCTGGTTGACTTTATTCTTAAAAAATGCAGGAATGACAATACTCAACATCCAAAAGTGCTGAACAAATGTGTAAATAAATAAAGAATTCAAACTTTCAGAAATTGAAGTGGTTTGTGGAGATTTAAGGGCAAATTCTTTTTTGTTTTTTAATACTATGTTATAGATCCACAATCTTTATCTGTCATTCCAACATTCAAAATTTCTGAAAACCAAAAGCTTTCACCAAACCAAACATGAAGATGCAAGTAAACTATAGGATGAATTCTTTTTTCTTCTTCTTTTTTTTTTTTTTACTTTACAATATTGTTTTGGTTCTGCCATACACTGACATGAATCTGCCATGGGTGTACATGTGTTCCCCATCCAGAACACCCTCCCACCTCCCTTCCCATACCATCCTCTGGGTCATCCCAGTGCACCAGCCCCAAGCACCATGTATCATGCATCAACCTGGACTGGCCATTCATTTCACATATGATAATATACATGTTTCAATGCTGTTCTCCCAAATCATCCCACCTCACCCTCTCCCACAGAGTCCAAAGACTGTTTTATACATCTGTGTCTCTTTGCTGTCTCACATACAGGGTTATCATTACCATCTTTCTAAATTCCATATATATGCATTAGTATACTGTATTAGTGTTTTTCTTTCTGGCTTACTTCACTCTGTATAATGGGCTCCAGTTTCATCCACCTCATTAGAGCTGATTCAAATGTATTCTTTTTAATGGTTGAGTAATACTCCATTGTGTATATGTACCACAGCTTTTTAATTCATTTGTCTGCTGATGGATATCTAGGTCGCTTCCATGTCCTGGCTATTATAAACAGTGCTGAGATGAACATTGAGGGTACATCTATGAACACCATATATTTCTCCATCTATTTGTGTCCTCTTTGATTTCTTTCACCAGTGTTTTATAGGCTTCTATATATAGGTATTTTGTTTCTTTAGGTAGATATAATCTTAAGTATTTTATTCTTTTTCGTTGCAATGGTGAATAGAACTGTTTCCTTAATTTCTCTTTCTATTTTCTCATTGTTAGTGTTATAGGAATGGAAGGGATTTGTGTGTGTTGATTTTATATCCTGCAACTTTACTATATTAATTGATTAGCTCTAGAAAATTTCTGGTGAGTCTTTAGCGTTTTATATGTTGAGGATCATGTCATCTGCAAACAGTGAGAGTTTTACTTCTTCTTTTGCAATATGGATTCCTTGTATTTCTTTTTCTGCTCTGATTGCTGTGGCCAAAACTTCCAAAACTATGTTGAATAGTAGTGGTGAAAGTGGGCACCCTTGTCTTGTTCCTGACTTTAGGGGAAATGCTTTCAACTTATCACCATTGAGGATAATATTTGCTGTGGGTTTGTCATATATAGCTCTTATTATGTTGAGGCATGTTCCTTCCATTCCTGCTCTCTGGAGGGTTTTTATCATAAATAGATGTTGAATTTTGTCAAAGGCTTTCTCTATGTCTATTGAGATAATCATACGGTTTTTATTTTTCAATTTGTTAACGTAGTGTATTACATGGATTAATTTGTGGATATTGAAGAATCCTTACATCCCTGGGATAAAGCCCACTTGGTCATGATGTACGATCTTGTTAATGTGTTGGATTCTGATTGCTAGAATTTTGTTAAGGATTTTTGCATCTATGTTTATCAGTGATATTGGCCTACAGTTTTCTTTCTTTCTTTCTTTCTTTCTTTTTTTTTTTTTTGTGGCATCTCTGTCAGGTTTTGGTATTAGGGTGATGGTACCCTCATAGAATGAGTTTGGAAGTTCACCTTCCTCTGCAATTTTCTGGAAGAGTTTGAGTAGGATAGGTGTTAGCGCTTCTCTGAATTTTTGGTAGAATTCAGCTGTGAAGCTGTCTGGACCTGGGATTTTGTTTGCTGGAAGATTTCTGATTACAGTTTCAATTTCCGTACTTGTGATGGGTCTGTTAAGATTTTCTATTTCTTACTGGTTCAGTTTTGGAAAGTTGTACTTTTCGAAGAATTTGTCTGTTTCTTCCCAGTTGTCCATTTTATTGGCATATAGTTGCTGATAGTAGTCTCTTATGATCCTTTCTATTTCTGTGTTGTCCGTTGTGATCTCTCCATTTTCATTTCTAATTTTATGGATTTGATTTTTCTTCCTTTGTTTCTTGATGAGTCTGGCTAATGGTTTGTCAATTTTCTTTATCTTCTCAAAGAACCAGCTTTTAGCTTTGTTGATTTTGGCTATGGTCTCCTTTGTTTCTTTTGCATTTATTTCTGCCCTAATTTTTAAGATTTCTTTCCTTCTACTAGCCCTGGGGCTCTTCATTTATTCGTTTTCTAGTTGCTTTCAGTTCAGTTCAATTCAGTCACTCAGTCATGTCTGACTCTTTGTGACCCCATTAATTGCAGCACACCAGACCTCCCTGTCCATCACCAACTCTCGGAGTTCACTCAAACTCATGTCCATTGAGTCGGTGATGCCATCCAGCCATCTCATCCTCTGTCATCCCCTTCTTCTCCTGCCCCCAATCCCTCCCAGTATCAAAGTCTTTTCCAATGAGTCAACTCTTCGCATGAGGTGGCCAAAGTACTGGAGTTTCAGCTTTAGCATCATTCTTTCCAAAGAACACCCAGGACTGATCTCCTTTAGAATGGACTGGTTGAATCTCCTTGCAGTCCAAGGGACTCTCAAGAGTCTTCTCCAACACCACAGTTCAAAAGTATCAATTCTTTGGCGCTCAGCTTTCTTCAGAGTCCAACTCTCACATCCATACACGACCACTGGAAAAACCATAGCCTTGACTAGACGGACCTTTGTTGGCAAAGTATTCTCTCTGCTTTTGAATACGCTATCTAGGTTGGTCATTACTTTCCTTCTGTAGAGTTAGGTTATTTATTTGAGTTTTTTTCTTGTTTCTTGAGGTATGCCTGTATTGCTATGAACCCTCCCCTTAGCACTGCTTTTACAGTGTCCCACAGGTTTTGGGTTGCTGTGTTTTCATTTTCATTCATTTCTATGCATATTTTGATTTCTTTTTTTTTTTGTCCTGATTAGTTTTTTTAGCTGTTACCAATAAAGCTATGTATGTTGGGTTTTTGTGTGAACATAGTTTTTCTCTGGGTAAAGACTGTAATTGAATTATATATATTATATATTCATATATATGGAATATTATATATTCATATGAATTATATATTTACTTGCATCTCTTTGAGTTTATTATTCTGCTGGTAAACTTATTTTTTTAAATTTACCATGGCTAGATTTATGGCCCAGGATGTGATCTATCCTGGAGAAGGTTTTGTGTGCACTTTAGAAAAAGGTGTAATTCATTGTTTAGGGGTGAAATATCCTATAGATATCAATTAGATCTAACTGGTCTATTGTATTATTTAAAGTTTGTGTTTTCTTGTTAATTTTCTGTTTAGTTGATCTATCGCTAGGTGTGAGTGGGTATTAAAGTCTCCCACTATGATTATGTTATTATTAATTTCCCCTTTCATACTTGTTAGCATTGTCTTACAGATTGTGTTACTCCTATGTTGGGTGCATATATATTTATAATTGTTATATCTTCTTCTTGGATTTATCCTTTGTTCATTATGTAGTGTCCTTCTTTGTCTCTTTTAACAGCCTTTGTTTTAAAGTCTATTTTATCTGATATGAGTATTGCTACTCCTGCTTTCTTTTGGTCTCTATGTGCGTGGAATATCTTTTTCCAGCTCTTCACTTTCAGTCTGTATGTGTCCCTTGTTTTGAGGTGGGTCTCTTGTAAATAACATATATAAGGGTCTTATATTTGTATCCATTCAGCCAGTCTTTGTCTTTTGGTTGGGGCATTCAATCCATTTACATTTAAGGTAATTATTGATAAGTATGATCCTGTTGCCATTTACTTTATTGGTTTGGCTTCAAGTTTATACACTCTTTCTGTGTTTCCTGTCAAAAGAAGATCCTTTAGCATTTGTTGGAGAGCTGGTTTTGTGGTGCTGAATTCTCTCAGCTTTTGCTTGTCTGTAAAGCTTTTTATTTCTCCTTCATATTTGAATGAGATCCTTTTTAGGTACAGTAATCTGGGCTGTTGATTATTTTGTTTCATCACTTTAAGTATGTCCTGCCATTCCCTCCTGGTCTGAAGAGTTTCTATTGAAAGATCAGCTGTTATCCTTATGGGAATCCCTTTGTGTGTTATTTGTTGTTCTTCCCTTGCTGCTTTTAATATTTGTTCTTTGTGTTTGATCTTTGTTAATTTGATTAATATGTGTCTTGGGGTGTTTCACCTTGGGTTTATCCTGTTTGGGACTTTCTGGGTTTCTTGGACTTAGGTGATTATTTCCTTCCATATTTTAGGGAAGTTTTCAACTATTATCTCCTCAAGTATTTTCTCATGGTCTTTCTTTTTGTCTTCTGGGACTCCTATGATTCGAATGTTGGGGCTTTTAACATTTTCCCAGAGGTCTCTGAGGTTGTCCTCATTTCTTTTAATTCATTTTTCTTTTTTCCTCTGTTTCATTTATTTCTACCATTCTATCTTTTACCTCACTTATCCCATCTTCTGCCTCCATTATTCTACTGTTGGTTCCCTCCAGAGTGCTTTTGATCTCATTTATTGCATTATTCATTGTATATTGACTCTTTTATTTCTTCTAGGTTCTTGTTAAACCTTTCTTGCATCTTCTCAATCCTTGTCTCCAGCCTATTTATCTGTAACTCCATTTTATTTTCAAGATTTTGGATCATTTTCACTAGCATTATTCAGAATTCTTTATCAGGTAGAGTCCCTATCTCTTCCTCTTTTGTTTGGTTTGGGGGCCATTTATCCTGTTCCTTTACCTGCTGGGTATTTTTCTCCTTTTCATCTTGTTTATATTGCTGTGTTTGGGGTGGCCTTTCTGTATTCTGGCATTTTGTGGTTCCTCTTTATTGTGGAGGTTCCTCGCCGTGGGTGGAGTTGGACTGGTGGCTTATCAAGGTTTCCTGGTTAGTGAAGCTTGTGTTGGTGTTCTGGTGGGTGGAGCTGGATTTCTTCTCTCTGGAGTGCAATGAAGTGTCCAGTAATAAGTTTTGAGATGTCAGTGGGTTTGATGTGACTTTGGGCAGCCTGTATATTGAAGCTCAGGGCTATATTCCTGTGTTGCTGGAGAATTTGTATGGTATGTCTTGCTCTAGAACTTGTTGGCCCTTGGGTGGTGCTTGGTTTCAGTGTAGGTATGGAGGCATTTGATGACCTCCTATTGATTAATGTTCCCTGGAGTCAGGAGTTCTCTGGTGTTCTCAGGATTTGGACTTAAGCCTCCTGCCTCTGGTTTTCAGCCTTATTCTTAGAGTAGCCTCAAAACTTCTCTGTCTTTACAGCACCAATAATAAAACATCTAGTTTAAAAATGAAAAGTTTCTCCACAGTGAGGGACACCAGGATAGGTACACAGAGTTACATGGAGAAGAGAAAAAGGAGGAGGGAGATAGAGGTGACAAGGAAGAAAAGTTCAGTTCAGTTCAGTTCCATCAGTCATGTCCAACTCTTTTTGACCCCATGAATTGCAGCATGCTAGGCCTCCCTGTCCATCACCAACTCTCAGAGTTCACTCAAACTCATGTGCATCGAGTCAGTGATGCCATCCAGCCATCTCATCCTCTGTCGTCCCCTTCTCCTCCTGCCCCCAACCCCTCCTAGCATCAGGGTCTTTTCCAATGAGTCAACTCTTCACATGAGGTGGCCAAAGTATTGGAGTTTCAGCTTTAGAATCAGTCCTTCCAATGAACACCCAGGACTGATCTCCTTTAGAATGGACTGGTTGGATCTCCTTGCAGTCCAAAGGACTCTCAAGAGTCTTCTCCAACACCACGGTTCAAAAACATCAATTCTTTGGCTCTCAGCTTTCTTCACAGTCCAACTCTCACATTCATACATGACCACTGGAAAAACCATAGCCTTAACTATATGGACCTTTGTTGGCAATGTCTCTGCTTTTGAATATGCTATCTAGGTTGGTCATAACTTTCCTTCCAAGGAGTAAGCATCTTTTAATTTCATGGCTGCAATCACCATCTGCAGTGATTTTAGAGCCCCCAAAAATAAAGCCTGACACTGTTTCCACTGTTTCCCCATCTATTTCCCATGAAGTGATGGGACCAGATGCCATGATCTTCGTTTTCTGAATGTTGAGCTTTAAGCCAACTTTTTCATTCTCCTTTTTCACTTTCATCAAGAGGCTTTTTAGTTTCTCTTCACTTTCTGCCATTAGGGTGGTGTCATCTGCATATCTGAGGTTATTGATATTTCTCCTGGGATTCTTGATTCCAGAAGAGAAGAAGGGGGATCAAAAGAGGAGAGAACAAGCTAGCCAGTAAGCACTTCCCTACGTGCTCTCCACAGTCTGGATCCCTCAGAGATGTTCACAGAGTTTCACAGAGAAGAGAAGAGGAAGGAAGGAGACAGAGGTGGCCAGGAGGATAAAAGGGGGAATCAAAAGGAGAGAGACAGACCCAGAGATCAGTTGCCTCAGTAATCAGTTGCCTCAGTGTTCTCCACAGCCCAGAACACAAAAACAGATTCACAGAATTGGGTAGAGAAGAGAAGGGGGAGGGAGGAGATAGAGGTGACCTGGTGTAGAAAGGCAGACTCCAAAGAGTGAGAGAGCAGTCAAGCTAGTAATCTCGCTCCCAAGTAAAAATGGGTGTTGAAGATTGGCTTCTTAAAGGTACAAAATTGATAACAAATACCAAAAAGTAAAGATTAAAAATCTAGAGTAGAGGTTGGATTCTAAAAAATACAATATTAAAGAAAAAAAAAACAAAAACAAAGTCACAAAATTATATATATATATATATGAAGTTTGCTATACAAAATAGGGTCTTTTTTTGCAAAGTATGGGTTCACACAGAGTTGGGCACGACTGAAGAGACTTAGCAACAACAACATAAAAAGTAGGTTATAAAAATGAAAATTAAAGGAGTAATAGAAGACTTAAAGGAGAAGGCAATGGCACCCCACTGGCTTTGCCTGGAAAATCCCAATGGAGGAGCCTGGTTGCCTGGAGAACGACTGAGCCCACTTTCACTTTCCATTTTCATGCATTGAGAAGGAAATGGCAACCCACTGTGCCTGGAGAATCCCATGGACCAAGAAGCCTGGTGTGCTGCAGTCAATGGGGTCGCACAGAGTCGGACACGACTAAAGTGACTTAGCAGCAGTAGAAGTAGCAGAGGACTTAAATATATATATACATTTTTTTTAATTTAAAAAATGAAATAAAATTAGAAAAAAAATGATAACAGTGAATATATATCTAGGACTTTCTCTGCTGTTGTTGTTGTGGACAGTTCATTTCCAGATAGTTCCTTGATCTGGCTTATACTTCTCAATATCTATAGGCCTCTTCCTATGTAGTTGGTGCTAACTGCAGGGTTTTAATCTATTGCACCTGTCACTTCCAAGGTGGTTCCCTCTGTTTGTTTTAGCTTCTTCTGTTTGCTGGTCTCTTTAATGTCTAATTTCCACCCTGACATAAGGGGGTGGTGGTGGTCACTTTTGTAGGCTCACTTGTTCAGTCGTGCTCTGGGGAGGGAGGAACACTGCAAACACATATCACTGGTGTGTGTGGGGAGTGCTCACAGTGTCTCGGCCACACTGGGTTTGCCCCCACTCATGGCATGTGTGCTTTCCAGTCTATACTTTTCAGGCTCTAGGTTGCTCTGCTGGGAACTTTCTGAGGAGGGCCCTGATTTGTATGCATTTCCCAGGTCTAAGTAACTCAGGTTCAGGTTCTTGGGTACTCCACAGAGGCACAGACTTGGTTGGGCCAGCGTTTGTGCCCTTCCCAGGTCTAAGCAGTTCAGGTGACCAGGTCCTTGGCGTGCGTAGTCAACCGCAGTTGAAGGCTGTGACTTATCCCCTCCCCCATCCCAGCTCGGTTTTCTGGGTGTGCAACCGGCATGCCTTCTCAGGTATGCCGTGTATCTCTTCTGGGGAACTGATCTCTGGCTGCAATCCTCCTGGCGGATGTTGACCATCCAGAATCCCAGGAACTCTTAGTTAGCAAGAAAGGCTGCTTGCAGTTTGATAGAAGATGCCTCTCTTGGGCCATGATTGCCCCCTTCCTGCTCCGGCTGCCCTCGCCTACCTGTTTCCCGTGGGGGATGGGCCCGTCCGTAGCTGGCTACCTCTGCTCTGTCCTTTGTTCTGTGAGCGGGCCTGGTGGTGTCTTAGGTTAGGGCTTTTTGCAGGATAGCTATCCCACAGTCTAGGTTGCCATCTCATGTTAGTTGCCTCAGATTGCCCTCGGGGCATTCAGGCTTGGTCCTTACCCTAAGCAATGCAGCCCGTGCCTCCCTGTCTGGTCCCTGCTTGCTAGTGGCGGATGTGAGCGTCTGCACTGTTTCTCTGCTGGGAGTTGCCATTAGGCATGTAATCTGTGGGGTTTAATTATTTATTTATTTTTCCTCCTGGCTATGTTGCCTTCTGAGGTTCGAAGTCTTGCCCCAGACTCACCAGTGAGAGTGTTTCCTGGTGTTTGGAAACTTCTCTCTTTTTTTAAGACTCCCTTCCTGGGATGGAACTCCATCCCTACCTCTTTTGTCTCTCTTTTTATCTTTTGTACTTTTTCCTACCTCCTTTCGAAGACAATGGGCTGCCTTTCTGGGTGCCTGATGTCCTCTGCCAGCATTCAGAAGTTGTTTTGTGGAATTTACTCAGCATTCAAATGTTCTTTGGATGAATTTGTGGGGGAGAAAGTGGTCTCCCCATCCTATTCCTCCACCATCCTAGGACCGCCCCCTGAATTTTTCAATAAGGAGTTCATGATCTGAGCCACAGTCAGCTCCCAGTCTTGTTTTTGATGACTGTATAGAGCTTCTCCATGTTTGACTGCAAAGAATATAATCAATCTGATTTCAGTATTGGCCATCCAGTGACGTCTATATGTAGAGTTTTCTCTTGCATTGATGGAAGGTGGTGTTTGCTATGACCATTGCATTCTCTTGGCAAAATTCAATTAACCTTTGCCCTGCTACATTTTGTACTCCAAGGACAAATTTGCCTGTTACTCCAGATATCTCCTACTTCCTACTTTTCCATTCCAGTCCCTTATGATGAAAAGGGCATCTTAATTTAGTGTTAGTTTGAGAAGGTCTTATACATCTTCACAACCTTTCAACATCAGCTGCTTTGGTATTCGTGTTGGGGCATGGATTTTAATTACTGTGAGATTGATGGCCTTTGAGTGTTTGAGTGTCTCCTATGGAGGCATGGGACAGCTGTGGCCTGATGCTGGGACCTTGGCTTTTGCTGCAGCAGACATTGGAGGAGCAGCATTTGAGCCCCACCATAGAGACATTCAGAAAACTAAGATCATGGTATCCGGTCCCATCACTTCATGGGAAATAGATGGGAAAACTGTGGAAACGGTGTCAGACTTTATTTTGGGAGGCTCCAAAATCACTACAGATGGTGACTGCAGCCATGAAATTAAAACACGTTTACTCCTTGGGAGAAAAGTTATGACCAAACTAGATAACATATTAAAAAGCAGAGACATTACTTTGCCAACAAAGAAAGGTCCGTCTAGTCAAGGATATGGTTTTTTCCAGTAGTCATGTATGGATGCAAGAGTTGGAGTATAAAGAAAGTTAAGCACTGAAGAACTGATGCTTTTGAACTGTGGTGTTGCAGAAGACTCTTGAGAGTCCCTTGGACTGCAAGGAGATCCAACCAGTCCATCCTAAAAGAGATCAGTCCTGAATATTCATCGGAAGACTGATGTTGAAGCTGAAACTCCAATATTTTGGCCACCTGATGCAAAGAACTGACTCATTTGAAAAGACCCTGATGCTGGGAAAAATTGAAGGCTGGAGGAGAAGGGGACGACAGAGGATGAGATAGTTGGATGGCATCACTGACTCTGTGGACATGGGTTTGAATAAACTCCGGGAGTTGGTGATGGACAGGGAGGCCTGGCGTGGTACAGTCTGTGGGATCACAAAGAGTCAGACACGACTGAGTGACTGAACTGAACAGAACTGACAGAGACCCCGAGCAGACAACTGACAAACTGCAGAATCATTATACCAGAAGTTCTCTCATTGTTGCAAAAGTTCTAGGGCCCACAACAGATTTCCCAACCTGGGGATCTGACAAAGGGTCTGAGAACCCTCATGGAATTTATCTTTGAAAGTCAGTGGGATTTGATTACAGAACTTTCAGAGGCCTGGGGAAGCAGACTCTTGGAGGCCACAAACAAAATCTTTTCACTAGGACCCAGTAGAAAGGAGCAGTGACCCCCACAAGAGACTGAGCCACACTTGCCTGCAGTGTCCAGTAGTCTCCAGCAGAGGCGTGGGTTGACAGTGGCCTTCTGTGGGGTCAGGGGCACTGAATAAAATAGTCCTGACATTAAGTCCTTTGCAAGGAGGTCCCCTTTACTCCTACCATAGTCTGACCTCAAGCCAAACTATAGGGAGAGAACACATCCCCCGCCCATCAACAGAAAACTGAATTAAAGATTTACTGAATATGGCCCCGTCCATCAGAGCAAAACCCAGATTCCCAACAGCCAGTCCCTCCCATCAGGAAGTTTCCACAAGTCTCTTATCCTTATCCATCAGAGGATAGACAGAATGGAAACCATAATTACAGAAAACTAAGCAAACTAATCACTTGGATCACAACCTTGTTTAACTCAGTGAAACTATGAGCCATTCCATGTAGGGCCACCCGAGATGGATGCATCATGGTGGAGGGTTCTGATGAAATGTGGTTCACTGGAAAAGGGAAAGGCAAACCACTTCTTGCCTTAAGAACCCCATGAACACTCTGAAAAGGCAAAAAGATGAACTCCCCATATCAGTAGATGCCTAATATGCTACTGGAGAAGAGTGAAGAAATAACTCCAGAAAGAATGAAGAGATGGAGCCAAAGTGAAACCAACATCCAGTTGTGGATGTGACTGGTGATGGAAGTAAAGTCTGATTCTGTAAAGAACAATATTTCATAGGAACCTAGAATGTTAGGTCCATGAATCAAGGTAAATTGGAAGTTGTCAAACAGGAGATGGCAAGAGTGAACATTGACATTTTAGGAATCAGTGAACAAAAATGGACCAGAATGGGAAAATTTAATTTGGATGACCATTATATCTACTACTGTGGGCAACAATCCCTTAGAAGAAATGGAGTAGCCCTCATAGTCAACAAGAGTCTGAAATGCAGTATTTGGGTGCAATCTCAAAAATAACAGAATGATCTCTGTTCATTTCCAAGTTTCCATATATGGTACTACAGATTCTGGTACCAGGCTTATGTCTGTTCTCAGAGACACCCAGCCTGCCACCCTGACCTGATGATGCTTGGATACCCTCAAAGCAAGGCAGACACTGGTCCCTCGTCATCCCCCATAAAAGTAAGTCTGATGGGTGTGCTACTCCTCTCCCTTCACATGAAGAAGATGGGAGCTGGAGATCTCATCCTTGTGAGATAATAGAAGAATATATGTTGGTCTCTTTCCCAGTTCCTGACACAGGGCTTCTGAAAACCTTGTAATTTCCTGGGTGATAAGAGTGTGTTTTGTCTTAGGGGGCTACAAGTGCTTCTAGGTTGGGAATCATATCCACAATGGAATATGACACACCCCCAACTTCATGGGGACAGAATTGACAGCACTTAGGATCCTCTCAGACCTCACCCTATGTAACTCTTCATCTGGCTGTTCATCAGCATCCTTCTCATACCCTTTAGTAAACTGGTTAAAGTATTTTCCTGAGTTCTAAGAGCTACTCTAGCAGATTAACTGAATCTGAGAAGTTCATGGTAAGATAGAAGTTGTTAGGCAGGCAGTGTAGAGTCAGAGCCTTGTTTCTTTTTCTAATTTTAATTTTCTCACATAGACGTTTTGCTCCACTAGCCTAAAGCTGCATTTGTTCCAGTTTCCAGGCATTCAGAGGAATGCCTCCCTTGTCTGAAGGATCATAAAACATTCAGACCCAGGACAAGATAATCATTAACTGCTGTCCAGTTTATCAAGGAGAAAAACTCCAGGTGGACCATTAGCTCCTAAACATACATTTGTTCCCTAAATAATGGTCTGGGATGTTGAGAAAGGGTCAAGGGATGCACTGCTATATCTGGAGAAAATGCGAAATGGGGATACAAAAAAGCCATAAAAATGACAAATTGGACCTTGCAACATTTAAACCAATTGTTCAGAAATGACATGCATGTGGCCCTGAGCCAATCAAAAATAAACAGATCAATTCTAATAAAGATATAAACTGCTGTTATTCATGCCTTTTGAGGGCTCTTCATCCCCTTTCAGTGTCTATGCTGAAAGTTTTGTATCTCTATCCTTTAAAATAAACTTTGCCTTTATGAGTGTTTGTGAGCATGCAAAGTTCAATTTTCAGGTCCGTGAACAAGAACACAGTTTACCGTTTCAGTGGGAGCTTCCAATTTCATCAGATGCTGTATCTCCAGGTAGATGGAGTCAGAACTGAGTTAAATTGTAAGACACCCAGTTGGTTCCTAGAGACCTACTTGATGGGGGTAGGGGGTGGAGGCGTCCACATGTTTGGTGACCAGACATGTCAGAAGTGAAGTCTTCTGTGTGAGGAGTAGACAGACTCACAGGGAAGAAAGAATCACAAGGGAAGAACTGGGACGGCTTTCATTTTACTCCTAAGCACTTGGAGCAGCACAGGGAGAGTGGTACAGGAGGAAATCTGATGAGAGAAGAAAGTGTCACAATTTCATAGCCAGTTTCAGTGTGGTTAGTTTTGTCCTCACCTGGGATGCAGGCTTCTGAAGTTTTTTGTCATTTGTTGTTAAATCTGTGTTTCTTTGAAGGGGAGGAGGATCTGTCCTTTCCTAGTCTGTCATCTTCCTTACATCACTCTGCTCCATGTTTTTAACTTGGTATTTTTAAAGCTACTTCACAGAGTTGTGAGGGTTATGTGAGAAAAGGTCTGTGAGTTCTGGGCAAGGCTGGAGCAGGGCAGGCAATGATTGCAGAAGCCTTGGGTGCTGGCCAGTGAGTTTTTGTTTCCTCTGTGCTCTTATATCAGCTTTATCCTGTTTAATCTTACCTGCTTTATTCTTTTTTACAAAATTGTTTTAGACTGAGATATTTATTTGGCCACTTGGGGTCATGGATGCAGTGTGTGGGTTCCAGAGCACATGGACTTCAATAGTTGCATTACTCAGCCTTAGTTGCCCCTTGGCATGTGGAATATTAATTCCTGGACAGGGATTGAACCCACATCCCCTGTGTTGCAAGCAGATACTTAACCACTGGACTACCAGAGGAAGTCCTGTCCCTTGCTTTATTTTTTGTAGCTGCATTTTAGCTTTCTCAGTATAGAAGAAAAATTGTTCCTGATAATCCCCTAGTAAAATTTTATAGCACATCCAACATTGAAGAGAAAATGGTTTCCTTCCCTAATGTGCTGATCTTAATTTCTCAGCACAAAAACTTATTAGTATAACTTGGGTCCATGTCTACCCCTGGAACAATCAACTGTGGCCACATGGCAGGTCCCATGCAATGATACAGAGAGAAAAATAATGACAGTATGATTCTAGAAATCTGATGCCTGCCAATTCATTAGGGGCCTATTTTTCACTCTCTAAAATTATATTATTTATTGCTATTTTAATTGAAAACTTTCCACGCATAAAAATGCAATCAATTTCATCACACATGAGCGACAAAGAATTATATCTATATAGCATAAGATAGTGATAGTTAGACATTATTGCCTTCAAAAATAAATATTTCAATATCTATTAAAGTACATGTGTGTAATACCTGGGCATTTATTACAACATAAATTATCTTTCTAGATAATGAAAATCAGAACTAGAATTTTCAACTGTTGTCCATTTTCTCACACATTTCCATTTTACAGGGGATATCTAGATGTTTTGTTTTAAAATATGCCATTTTGTATGACACTATTAAGTATAAGGAAATGATGGTAAATAGAAGCCAGCTACGAATGATCAAAATATACCTTAACTTCCATATAAACCAGTCCACAAAATGGATAAAATATTCTATTTCTCTTTTAAAAATAAATTCAAGAAATTACTTGAACATTCAGAGTTTATGAACCAATTAAAATTTTGCCCATCGGCCATTAGCCAGAGGTAGTGAAAACAGTCACTGTGTGTTTCATTAGTACTCTTTACTGTGAACCTGACTCAAATAAAATTGTCCAGATTCATGGGAAAATGAAACAGAACATTTGTTTCCTTTAATGTATATGCATGTAGGCTAATTTCAAATCCTAAAAGATGATGCTGTTAAAATGCTGCACTCAATATGCCAGCAAATTTGGAAAACTCAGCAGTGGCCACAGGACTGGAAAAGGTCAGTTTTCATCCTGATCCCAAAGAAAGGCAATGCCAAAGATTTTTCAAACTACTGTACAATTGCACTCATCTCACATGCTAGTATAGTAATGCTTAAAATTCTCCAAGCCAGGCTTCAACAGTACATGAACTTTCAGATGTTCAAACTGGATTTAGAAAAGGCAGAGGAACCAGAAAGCAAATAGCCAAAATCTGTTGGATCATCGAAAACCTAAGAGAGTTCCAGAAAAACATCTACTTCTGCTTTATTGACTACATCAAAGCCTTTGATTGTGGATTACAACAAACTGTGGAAAATTCTACAAGAGATAGGAATACCAGACCACCTCAGCTGCCTCTTGAGAAATCTGTATGCAGGTAAAGAACAACAGTTAGAACTGACATGGAACAACAGAGTGCTTCCAAATTGGGAAAGGAGTATGTCAAGGCTGTATATTGTCACCTTGCTTATTTAATTTATAGCCAGAGTCAGCCAGTTCAGTTGTTCAGTCATGTCTGACTCTTTGCAACCCAATGGACTGCAGCACACCAGGCGTCCCTGTCCATCACCGATTCACAGAGCTTGCCCAAACTCATGTCCATTGAGTCAGTGATTCCATCCAACCATCTCATCCTCTATTATCCTCTTCTCCCCCTGCCTCAATCTTTCCCAGAATCAGGGTCTTTTCTAATGAATCAGTTTTTCCCATCAGGTGGCCAAATTAATGGAGATTCAGTTTCAGGATCAGTCTTTCCAATGAATATTCAGGACTAATTTCCTTTAAGATTAACTGGTTTGATCTCCTTGCTGCCCAAGAGACTCTCTAGAGTCTTCTCCAACACCGCAAAAGCATCAATTCTTCAGCACTCAACTTTCTTTATGGTCCAAGTCTCACATCCATACAAGACTACTGAAAAAACCATAGCTTTGAATTATATGGACCTTTCTTGGAAAAGCCATGTTTCTGCTTTTTGATACTTTGTCTAGGCTTGTCACAACTTTTTTATTCCCAGGAGCAAGCATCTTTTAATTTCATGGCTGCAGTCACCATCTGCAGCAATTTTAGAGCAGAAGAAAATAAAATCTGTCACTGTTTCCATTGTTTTCCCATTTATTTGCCATGAACTGATGGGACCAGATGCCATGATCTTTGTTTTTTGAATGTTGTGTTTTAAGCCAGGTTTTTCACTCTCTTTCTCCTTCATCAAGAGAATCTTTAGTTCCTCTTCACTTTCTGCCATGAGGGTGGTGTCATCTGCATATCTGAGGTAATTGATATTTGTCCTGGCAATCTTGATTCCAGCCTGTGCTTCATCAAGCCTTGAATTTCACATGATGTACTCTGCATATAAGTTAAATAAACCAGGTGACGATATATAGCCTTAATGTACTCCTTTCTTGTTTTTGAACCAGTCTGTTGTTCCACGTCCAGTTCTAACTTACTTCTTGACGTGTATACAGACTGCTCAGGAGGCAGGTAAGGTGGTCTGGTATTCCCATCTCTTTTAGAATTTAAAGAATTTAAGGATTATATGCAGAGTACATCATGTGTAATACCAGCCTGGATGAAGCCCTAGCTGTGGAATCAATATCCCAGGAAAAATGTCAATAATATCAGATATCCAGATGACTCCACCCTTATGGCAGAAAGTGAAGAGGAACTGAAGAGCCTCTTAATGAAGGTGAAAGGGAAGAGTGAAAAAGCTGACTCAAAACTCAACATTTGAAAAACTAAGATCATGGCATCCAGTCCCATTTCAGTATAGTCACTTAGCATTTAAAAGTACGGATTATTCATGGACAGTGAAGTTAGGCTCATATTTCTTCAGTGTGCTTTTCTATATTATATACTCTATTAACTTTTTAAGATTCAGTGAATTCAGTTTTATTTTTAAGATTTTTTAAAAACATTCATTGCACATTGAGAATAGGCTAATCTTTTGAGACATTAGCTGACTTTAGCTTTAATATTTCTCTGAGAGACAAAATTATTCCTCTCATACTTGTCATATGAGGAAAGGAATCTCAAAAGAGGTTAAGTCATTTACTGAAGTTCATGGAGGCATGCCTGCCACCCAAGTCCTGTTGTTTTCCAGCAGCTCAGCTTCACTAAAGAGTGTCTGCTACGTGACAAGCATGGGCTAACTGCTGAATTCAAAGAAAAATATGAACTAGTACCTGTCTTTTAAGACATTACACTCCAGAAAAAAAGACTTATTATTTATACTGAGATATGACATTCTCTACAAGAAGTGTGAACAACTATGGTGTATTAAAAAGGGGAAAGTTCAGAGATGAAGTTGAGGGGGGAAAAGTATTTTAGGGACAAGACCATAAGGAGATTTCAGGAAATAAAGTGGTTCTGGTGCAGAACACACTGTACTATTATATCCAGCAGTCTCCAGCCATTTTGGCACCAGGGACAGGTTTCATGGAAGACGATTTCTCCATGGAGTGGGGAGGGGGCGGGGAGGATGGTTTTTGGATGATTTTAGTGCACTACATGTACTATACACTTTATTTCTATTATTATTATATCAACTCTACCTCAGATCATCAAGCATTAGATCCCAGAGTTTGGGGTCCCCTGATGCATACGACTCACATGAATAGCATTCATTTATGAATCTTTTTTTGAATAAGAAGTTCAATAAAGAAATTATGTATTCCCATCTATGAAAAAAAATCAACAAAAGGTTACTAAATATTGCAATGTGGCTTTGTCCTTGAAGGGCCAAGAAACAAGAGTCAACAAAATTTTACAGTGGTAACAGGTGCATGGTACTTGGAGTTTATCTAACTTGAAATCATCAGGCTGCAACTTAACATCCACTCACTAACATTAACATTTTATGTTAATATTTTTATTCATTAACAAAATGTTCATTAACCTTTATACATTAACATTAACAAAAATCTCAAAGTGATAATTAGAAAGTAAAATACAATATTGTAAAGTTAAAAAATAAATAAATTTTTTTAAAAATTAAAAAAATAAATAAATAGAAAGTAAATGCAAACCATTCAGTGTTTAGTTTTCTGGAGCATATTTTTATAAGTTGTCATCTTACAGAGCAATTGCTCTTTTCTTATTTGTTTGGCATAGTTCTCTCTTTTAAAAATGTGTCATTTCACTTGGCTTCAGAAAATTCAAATGAGCAAAATAAGAGTGAATGAGAACTCACAATCTTTTATAACATTTTATTTTGAAAACTTTCATTCTAAAAAGTTGCAAAAATAATGCAAAGAATTCCCATATAGTTTCTGAGATTAGAAAGTTAAGCTATCATCTAATTTTCTATATGTCTTTGTTTCTCTTCTCTCCATGTGTATTCATGTATATGTGATTTTCTCTATAATATTTGACACGGTGGAAAACCTTATGCCTTATCTCTAAGTAATTTCATGTGCATTTCCTAAAAGCAAGGAATTCTCTTATATGACTTCAGTTCAATTTTCAAAATCAGAAAAGTCTGTTCCTGTTTTGTACCTTTACAGTAGAGATTGGTGCAGTATTGTAAGTCAACTCTACTACAATTAAAACATAAGATTAAAAAATCAGAAATGTAATACTGATACAATATTTTTATCTAGTCTGTTGTTGTTTAGTCACTAAGTCATGTCTGACACCTTTGTGAACCCATGAACTGTAGCCCACCAGCCCCCTATGTCCATGGGATTCCACAGGCAAGAATACTGGAGTGGGTTGCCATTTCCTTCTGCAGGAGATCTTCCTGACCTAGGGATCAAACCCATATCTACTGCATTGCAAGCAGTTCTTTACCACTGAGCTACCAGGGAAGCCCAATTATCTAGTCTATAGACATTCGAATGTTGAAGTTGTGTGATTAATATCTTTCAATTCAGTTCAGTCCTATTCAACTCTTTGTGACCTCATAGACTGAAGCACATCAGGCTTTCCTGTCCACCACCAACTCCCAGAGCCTACCCAAACTCATGTCCATCATGTTAGTGATGCCATCCAACCATCTCATCCTCTGTCATCCCCTTCTCCTCCCACCTCCAATCTTTCCCAGCATAAGAATCTTTTCCAATAAGTCATTTTTTCACATCAGGTGGCCAAAGTGTTGGAGTTTCAGCTTCCAATGAATCAGTCCTTCCAATGAATATTCTGGGATGATTTCCTTTAGGATTGACTGGTTGGATCTCCTTGCTGTCCAAGGGACTATCAAGAGTCTTCTCCAACACTACAGTTCAAAAGCATCAATTCTTCGGCATTCAGCTCTCTTTATAGCCCAAAACTCACAGCCATACATGACCACTGGAAAAAGCATAGCTTTGACTAGATGGACCTTAGTTGGTAAAATAATATCTCTGCTTTTTAATATGCTGTCTAGGTTGGTCATAGCTTTTCTTCCAAGGAGTAAGTGTCTTTTAATTTCATGGCTTCAGTCACCATCTGCAGTAATTTTGGAGCCCAAAAAATAGTCTGTCACTGTTTCCATTGTTTCCCCTTCTATTTGCCATGAAGTGATGGTACCAAATGCCATGATCTTCATTTTCTGAATGTTGAGTTTTAAGCCAACTTTTTCACTCTCCTCTTTCACTTTCATCAAGAGGCTTTTTAGTTCTTCTCTTTCTGCCATAAGGTTGGTGTCATCTGTGTATCTTTAGAAAGATTAAAAAAAAAAAAAATCTCTGAATCAGGATCCAACACCTTTAATTAGGATTCTCTAAACCCCCTTACTCCAGACCAGTTCCTTAGGGTTTCCTGGGCTTTAAGATTTGACTTTTTGGAAGTACTGAAGCCATTAAAAAAAAATCTATTTGAATTTGTGTGGTGTTTCCTCCAGACTTGCAACTTGAGTGGACTACCACAGATTTCCTTTGTGTCTGTCTTCATGTGAGTGAATCATGTCAGGAAGTACAGGCTGTCTGTCAGTACTCAGTCTCTTATTGGTGTTCAGGGTGGATCAACATGCCCCCTTCCCACAAAAAGTGGACAATACATTAGAGTACTATGAATCAGAAAGCCCAATATTGGCATACTTTTAGTTTGAGTTGATACTGGATTTCTAAGTTTCATTTTCTTTCCTAAAGTTCATATTTGGAAATAATAAGTATGTTTTATATATCTACACAATTTTATGTCATTGTATATAAATAATACATTATGATACTGTATATGCAGCATATAAATATAGCTATATGTTTAATATCAGTATATTAATATATACACATGGTGTATGCACATATGTGAATATATACATACATACATATTTTTGAAATATTTTGTATTTCATGGGGTAAAGAATTTTAAGATCTGTAAATATTAATATGCTAGGTATATGCATGAATGGAACATTATTTAGGTAAATGTGATCTTGGCTTTTTTTTTTTATTATGAACAGAAAGGTATTCCAATTTAGAAGAAATATTATCAACTATGGATGTTGTCAGCGTTAGGTTCTATTACTGAGTTTATGATGACTCTAAGACTTTGGGTAAGTTAATGAATTCTAGGTAACACTTTCGACCACTATTTAATAGAGATCAGAGAAAAAAAAATCATACTCTCCCCCTCCCACCCCACCCCGAGGAGCTGTATGGATAAAATTAAGCTAATATATAACATCAACTTTAATTAAAATTGCTATAGAAACACAGTGTTACTTTTATGAATCAATAGTTCACAAGGGAAGAGATCAGGCTGATAAATCCAGAAGAAATGTAACCTCCCATTTATTTTGTTTCTCACCAAGTGAGGTGGAAGCTTCACTGAAAAATGACCATCTGCCTACCATAAAAATACTGGATCATTCTTTGAGAGAAATGGACAAGCACAATGGCAGAATTGTGACACTGGCTCAATTTTTAATATTTCAGTTATGAAGGGCCTCTGCCTGAATGAGAAACAGTATGATATTCCTGTAGGTTTTATATCTGGCTCAATTCTAAATACTCAAAACTCCTTACAGGTGATAAAACTGCATGCCAGATTAGTCATAAAATCTACCGGCCTCTCACATATTTTTGGTAGCTAAGATCATTGAGCTGTCAGATAATTTTTATCCTTTCCTCAATATTCAAGGCCATTGCTAATGCCTTTTCTACAATGCTGTTGCATGTCAATTTTTGTAATGTTGGTTGCTATTTTTACAGTTTCTCTTTTTTTTAAATAAAGCATCAATATCTCAAAGACCAACTATATGCTCAAGTGTCTTCTCTAAATCTGTACCAATCAATCTCTTCCTTTGGTTTAACTGTGGACTCACCTGCTATATGAATGCTTCAGATGTACACGTACTATTTGTGGTCAGGTCCTCCTAGGCTAAGTCTACAAGTCCCTTTAGATCCATCCTATATTTTCTACTTTTTCTACTTGTCATTTATTTTTTTTTAATTGAAGTATAGTTGATTTACAATTTCTGTTAATTTCTGCTCTACAGCAAAGTGATTCAGTTATACATACATATGCAATATTCTTTTTTATATCCTTTCTGTTATACTTTACCATAGGATATTAAATATAGTTCTCTGTGCTATACATTAGGAAACTGTTCATTCTATATATAATAGTTTGCATCTGCTAATCCCAAACTCCAAGTCCATCCCTCCCCCTTGGCAACCACCAGTCTGTTCTCTCTGTCCTTGATTCTTCTTTTGTTTCATAGTTTCATTTGTGCTACTTTTCAGATTACACATAGACATGGCATCATATGGTATTTGTATTTCTCTTTGCCTTACTTCATTTAGTTTGATAATCTCTAGGCTCATCCATGTTCTTCAAATGGCATTATTTGATTCTTTGCATTTCAGAGTAATACTTCATTCTGTATATGTGCCACATCTTTGTCTATTCCTCTGTCAATGAACATTTATGTTGCTTCCATGTCTTGCCTATTGTCAATAGTGTAGATATGAATATAGGGGTGCATGGATCTTTTGCCATTATGGATGTGTCTGGGTATATGCTCCCTTGCCTGGCAATAATTTAAGGTCTCACACCTTTTGTAATGTCAAGTTGTGGTGGCCTGATGACAGCTCTCCCTAACTTCTTTGTGTTCTCATCTCAAGCTGCTGGGATCTTTCTAAAACATAGTTAAAATAATACATGTGTATACCTGTGGCTGATTCATATTGATGTTTGTCAGAAAACAAAATTCTGTAAGGCAATTAACCTTCAATTAAAAAATAAATAAATTAAAAAAAAAAACATACTACCTTTTGTCTGTACACTTCTACAAATCTTCCCTATATACCAAGAGAAATTCATTCAAGAAGAAGCACTTGATGCAGCGTATACAACATGAGCTCCAGACCTGGACAAGAACTAACTCTCTATTCTGCTTTGGACAAGTTTTTGAAACTCAGAAAGCCCCACTTCATTTGTCCTACAACCTATAGAATGGCTATGGGGGTGATGAATTAAATCCCTTACAATACCCAGGGTCTCTCCTAATGCACTACTGGAACTCAGATTTTTGCTCTTGCCTCTGTGCTAAAATATCCACTTACTTGCCTGCTTTTTTTTTTTTTTTTTTTTTTAACTTCTAGTTTATGCGGGCTTCCCTAATAGCCCAGTTGGTAAAGAATCCGCTGGTAATATAGGACACCCCAGTTCCATTCCAGAGTTGGGAAGATCCACTGGAGAAGGGATAGGCTACCCACTCAAGTATTCTTGGGCTTCCCTTATGGCTCAAATGGTAAATAATCTGCCTGCAATGAGAGAGACCTGGGTTCAATCCCTGGGTTGGAAAGATCCCCTGGAGAATGGAAAGGCTATTCACTCTAGTATTCTGGCCTGGAGAATTCCATGGACTGTACAGTCTATGGGGTCAAAAAGAGTTGGACACGACTGAGCAACTTCCACTTTCACTTTCCTTTGTACACACTGTTCTTTCTTGTTTCCTGCTAAGATGCCAAACACTCTGCTGCATCGTCCTTCTTTGTTTCTACAAATAGAATATTCACTGGCTGTATGTTCCATCCTTTTTCCTCACCTGTAAAAAGCTTATAGTTCCTTTAAGGGCCATAACACACTCCAACCCTTGTGTGCATTATTGTTTTGATTTCTCCTTAGAAGAATGTCCATTATTTCCTTGGAAACTGCACCGCACTGTGTTCCTTTCTTATGTTATTTGGCATGTTCCACCTTGTATTCTGTTATTTGAATTTTTGTTCCCAAGCTCCACTCCAGATGGTTAGTCAACAAATATCCGAAAGCATCCAGCAATTTCACATTCTGGGAATTCAATAAATATTTATATGACAGACTATGTTTTGAAAAGGTTGTCTGCAGCCCTAACTGCCACTCCATGGGTGCTTATGCAACGTCACATTGGCTAGTCCTCATTCGGAGCTGTGTGCCTTTCTCCACCCTCTTGAATCTGGACAGAAATTATGACAACAGTAGTTTCCTCTTATCTGCAGGGGATATGTTCCAAGACCCCTAGTGAATGTCTGAAACCTGGGGGTTTACCAGTAATACCGAACCCTATTTTTAGTGTGTTTATTCTGATACTAACTGGTGGGCACTAAGTACAGCATGGATGCTGGACCAAAACACGATCCCTGTTCTGGGTGGGAAAGAATGAGAAGGCAAGAGATCTCATCACTCTGCACAGAATGGCACCCAGTTTAAACATTATAAATTGTTTATTGCTGGGATTGTCCATTTAAGATTGTCAGACTGCCACTGGCTTTAGTTAACTGAAACTATTGAAAGGAAAATGCAGATAAAGGATTTAATGTAATTCTACAACTGTTTGATATAATTTCATATACCAGTGAAACCATCTTCACCTTGGTTTTTTTTTTTTTTTTTTTAAGTTTCTACAGACAAGTTTAGTTTTTTTTTTTTTTTTTTTTTTTTGTAAACAGCTACAGTCCATCCTATAGGAAATCAGTCCTGAATATTCATTAAGACCCTGATGCTGGGAAAGATTGAAGGTGGGAGGAGAAGGGGATGACAAAGGATGAGATGGTTGGATGGCATCACCAACTCAATGGACATGAGTTTGGGTAAACTCCAGGGAGTTGGTGATGGACAGGGAGGCCTGGCATGCTGCAGTCCACTGGGTCACAAAGAGTCAGACATGACTGAGAGATTGAACTGAGCTGATGAGACTATTCAGTTACCTTTTTTGTTATTGGAAATAAAATTGGTAAATATCAATTAGCTCAACTGATGTTCAGATCTGGGCCCTCATTGCTATTTTATTTTTGTATTTTTTTTACTGCAGGCAGTGGTGTTACTGGAGAATTCTCTTGACTGATTCTGTAGGCCTTCTTTTCTTTCTTTCTTTTTTTTTTTTTGTTATGGTATATCTACTTGTTTTGGCTGCAGGAATAAAGAACACACTTTCTTCTTTTAGGTTCACAAGAATCTCCCAACTCCATCTGGAGTGCAACCCTCACTCATCTTTCTGTTGCATGATCTCTTGTACCTGCTTGCCTTTCAAACCCACAGGTGGTCCTGAGTCTTGCCTTGTTCATTGCAGCCCAGCCATTACCTAAGGGACCACGAAGGACCTCACACAAATATTGAATGCCCTTCCTCCATGCTGCTCTGTCCCTTCTTGTTCCTGAGACTCCCACCTCCTCTCCAGACTTGACCTTGACATCCTCAAGGTAGTGAGACTGTTGTGTTTTGCCTGGACTCAACCTCCCTCCACAGAGCAGTGAAAAGAGCCCACAGACAGGAATTCTGTCTGAACATGGGTCTACAATTATGTATTTTCCTTCTTTTAAAGATTATATTCCTGCATTGGAATTTCCCAGCTTTATAGAAGTTTCCAGAAGGAGGCGTGTGTCCTGTACCAATCACTCTATTCTGATAGGAGTGAGAAATTCCAGCTAAATCAACTCTGGTGATCAGTGATTAATGAATACCAAAGTTTGTTTCCTTTAGTATACATATTTTGAAATATTTTTAACATTGTATACAGTTCATGTAATGTTATTGTATGGATAAAATGAAGTACCACAGCTGCTAAGTTTATATCTGTTCTCAAGCCTATGATTCATATACTGATGGAAGTCTCACCATCTCATTTTTAGAAAAATACAAATCAATAAACAATACTAATTTGTTTTTCAGATATTACTTGGTGGACACTTAATTACAACTGCTTCAATAGTTTTTATAAAAGAAAAAGCAGAACAATGAGGACTACACCTTAGTGAAAACCTAGTCAGACCTTTATTTTTATGAAAGTAACCTTTGTCCCTCTGAAGTGTATTTTAACACAGTACCTTCCATGGGTCAGACCCGTAGGTGAGGTCCACTCCATAGGCAGGAAATAAATGACATTTGGAGAGTAGAGCCATCTTGAATTCACATGTACTCTCCTTCTCTGCTAGTCTGAAAAAGCTGTTGAAAATATGCTTCAAAGTATAGTTCTGTTTTTTACAATATATTTCCTAAATCCAGAGTTAATAAATGAATAAATTAAACCAAATACAATATAATGTAGCAAATGCTAAATAATTTCTAAGACTGGGAGTCAGAGGTCTTAGAAAACATAAATGCCAATTTAAATGAAAAAGTATGTGATATATTTGTACTAGTTGTTTTGGGAGCATATAAGCAATTGATTCAAAAAAATTGTTTATTAAATCTTATACTGAGCAGAGATCAGAATAACATACTTTAAAACTGAGTACATTAAGAATTTTTAGCTAACTACTAAACTAATAAATTTTTTATTTTTATTTTTTATATTTTATTTTATTTTTTAACTTTACAATATTGTATTGGTTTTGACATATATAAAAGAACCACTTAAAATCATTTTTACTCTGGTGGGAAATTATTTATGCTTAATTAATTAGTCCAAATTTATATAACATATCTTATTGATTTTTATTTTCTTCATTTTAAGGCGACATTTGAGTTTCACTGATTTATTATGTGACTTTAGATGCCACAGGAAAATCAAGTGTGAGATTTTAAGTGAAAATTATGGTTAATAGCACATATGTAATCTATATTCTTAGAAACTTAGAAACATATCTCAAATTTGCCTTTAATTACCTAAGAAAAAATTTTTAAACTCCTCTATATTATTACTTTTATGTATCACCACTTATTTTACTCATTACAATATACTTATTTCATATTAATTCCATTTTATATATTTCATAGTATATAACAAGAAGAAAGAATGAAAAAAGAACAAGTTTTTTCTGTTGCTGACATTTTGAACATGTTATAGTTTATGAGGAAATAATTAAAACTCATATTACACAGCAAAACACTCTGACCTTTTCTCAGAGATTGACATGAGTTCTTGGGCAGGTTCTGTAAAGAAATTCAGAGGTAAGATTCAGTTACTATAAGTAATTGACAGTTTCAAAGGTCACAGTTCTGGCAGCAATTTAGTTTGTAAGCCAGGGCATTGAATAAATTTATTTTTCAATTATCAATTTTCTTCCATGACTACATGACCTGCCTTTTGAGTCAGGAAGTAACAGTTAGAATTGGACATGGAACAACAGACTGGTTCCAAATAGGAAAAGGAGTACATCAAAGCTGTATATTGTCACCCTCCTTATTTAATTTATATGCAGAGTACATCATGAGAAATGCTGGGCTAGATGAAGCACAAGCTGGATTCAAGATACTGGGAGAAATATCAATAACCTGAGATATGCAGATGACACCACCCTTATGCCAGAAGGTGAAGAAGAACTAAAGAGACTCTTGATGAAAGTGAAAGAGGTGAGTGAAAAAGCTAATTTAAAACTCAACGTTCAGAAAACTAAGATCATGGAATCCAGTCCCATCAATTCATGGCAAATAGATGGGGAAAAAGTGGAAACAGTGGCTGACTTTATTTCTTTGGGCTCCAAAATCACTGCAGATGGTGGCTGCAGCCATGAAATTAAAAGACGCTTACTCCTTGGAAGGAAAGTTATGACCAACCTAGACAGCATATTAAAAAGCAGAGCCATTACTTTGCCAACAAAGGTCTGTCTAGTCAAGGCTATGGATTTTCCAGTAATCAGGTATGGATGTGAGAGTTGGACTATAAAGAAAGCTGAGTGCTAAAGAATTGATGCTTTTGAACTGTGGTGTTGGAGAAGACTCTTGAGAGTCCCTTGGACTGCAAGGAAATACAACCAAGTCCATCCTAAAGGAGATCAGTCCTGAGTGTTCATTGGAAGGGCTGATGTTGAAGCTGAAACTCCAATATTTTGGCCACCTGATGCGAAGAGCTGACTAATTTGAAAAGACCCTGATGCTAAGAAAGATTGAGGGCAGGAGGAGAAGGGGACAACAGAGGATGAGATGGTTGGATGGCATCACTGACTCAGTGGAGATGAGTTTGAGTAAACTCCGGGAGTTGGTGATGGGAGACCAGGCGTGCTGTATTCTATGGGGTCATGAAGAGTTGGACACAACTAAGCTACTAAACTGAACTGAATGTTGTTTTAGATGCCACGGACTTGTGTAGAGTATATGTTCTTTAAATGTCATTGGATATTGATTTTTAAAGTATTTTTTTCTTTCTTTAAAAAGTTTTATTGAGATGTGCTTAACATTTAAAACATACAATTTGATAAAATTTAACATATGTCAAGCATATGAAATCATCATCACAGTCAAGATGAATGTGACCACAAAATCTAAAAATTTCTTATTGTATCTTTGTAATTCCTTTATCCTACAGGTTTTACAAATACATGAGGCACATTATTTTTTAAAAATAACTTTGCTGAGGTATAGTTGACTTACAAGAACTATGGAGATTTAATGCATAGAACTTGATGAGTTTGGATACAAGGATACATTGAAGAAGCCATCACCATGATCAGGCCATTAAAGTATCCATCATCTCCAGACATTTCCTCCCATTCCCTCTCTCTGACTTTTAAAAAATATATAATTTTTTTCTTGTTTTAGTTAGAACACTTGATATAAGTGCAAAGTAGATATGTAGACTAGTATTTACAGTACTGAAATTTTGCAAACTTTGATATTTCCCATTCACCATCACTGCAACCTCTAGTCATTACTGTTCTACTTTTTGGTTCTGTGGACATGACTGTTTTAAATTCCTTATATGGAGGGCTCAAACAATGTTTGTTCTTCTATGCCTGCTTATTTCACTTGGCATACTATCTTCCAAGTCCATCCATGTTGTCACAAATAGCAACTGTTTTCCTTTTTCTGAATGCTGAATAATAGTCTGCTTTGTGTATATATATATATGTGTGTGTGAAGTGAAATTCACTCAGTCATGTCCAGCTCTTCACAACCGTATGGACTCTAGCCCATGGAATTCTCCAAGCCAGAATACTGGAGCCTTTCCCTTCTCCAGGGAATCTTCCAAACCCAATGATGGAACTCAGGTCTCCTGCATTGCACGCAGATTATTTACCAGCTAAGCCACAAGGGAAGACCAAAATTACTGGAATGGGTAGCTTGTCCCTTCTAAAAATGGATCTTCCTGACCCAGGAATCAAACTGGAGTCTCCTGCATTTCAGGTGGATTCTTCACCAACTGGGCTGTCAGGGAAGCCCATATATATCTATGCATACGTATATATCACATTTTCTTTATGCATTACTCTAGCAATGGATATTTAACTTCTTTCTATACCTTAGCTATTGTGAATTATGATAAATATGGGAATAAACTATCTCTTCAAAGTCCTAACTTCAATTCCCTTAGATTTTGGAGAATTGCTGAATCAAATGGTAACTCTATTTTTAAATTTTGAAGAAAATATACACTGTTTCTGTTGACTTGCATTTCCCTAATGATTAGCAATGCTGAACATCTTTCCACATACTCATGGGCCACTTGTATGTCTTTCTTTGGAAAAAAAAAATATTCAGGTCCTTTGCCCATTTTGAAATCAAACTATTTGTTCTTTTTGCTACTGATTTATAGGAGTTCTTTCTATGTTTCTTATATTACCCTCTTATCCCCTTATCAGACATATGGTATATGAATAGTTTCTCCCATTCCATAGGTTTTTTTTCATTGACTGTTTTCGTCACTGTGCAAAAGCTTTTAGTTTGATGTAGTCCCACTTGTTTATTTATTTATTCTTATGTTTTCTTCTATGCATTTTATGATTTCAGGCCTTACTGTTTAGCTCTTTATTTTAAGTTGATTTTTTTCTATGGTGTGAGATAAGGATCCAATTTCATTCTTTTGTTTGTGGATATCTAGTTGTACTGCCACTGTTTGTTGAAGAGACCATCTTTTCCCCATTGTGTGTATTTGACTTGGTATATTTCCCTTGTTGAAGATCGGGAGATCATATAGGATGGATTTATTTTCAGTGTCTCTGTTTTGTTCTATTGATACATATATATGTTTTTATGCCAGTACCAGACTATTTTGATTGCTGTGGTTTCATAGCATATATTCAAATAAGGAAGTATATCTCCTTGTTCTTCTTGCTCAAAGTACTTTTGGCTATTTGGGGTCTTTTGTGGTTCCAAATTAATTTTAAGATTGTTTTCTATTTCTGTATAATATAGATAAATATATAGATAATTATGCTCATATTATCAGTTAATCAAAAATAAGTTTATTTGCAGATAACGTCACCACCCACTTGAGCCCTCTATTACTCATTCCTGGTTCCTATTTTCTATACTACATAGCCCACACCTAAGAGTAAGGCATTTAAATTTTTTACTGTCAGAATCCAGTCTACTTCTCCAGCATCATTTCCCACCACTATCTCTGTACAGCTTCTACTCATAAGAGAATATTTAATGTTTCAATTCCGTGTGTTATATTTCCATTTCCATCTATTGTTCATGTTTTCTTTCAAACTGAAATTAACATTTTAGGCTCTATCTGAAGAAATATTTTTCATTTTCTAGGGTGAGTTCTAATATTACTTTCTTTGTGGTTAAAATTAATAGTTAGAAATTATAATTTATTTTCATCACAAAGAAAGTACTGTATGTGTCAAGTCACTTTCACTTTCACTTGAAATATTACTTTGTTTGTGATTAAAATTAATGGTTAGAAATTACTGACCTTCTGTATGTATCAGGCAGTAAGCATACAATTTCACATCTGATTCATTATTTCTGTAAAAGAGGCATTCTTGCCTTCATGTATATGAAGTACATAAGAATGGGTAAATTACACCCCAAGTCACAGTGTCTTAACCCGTTTGCAGGTATTTCTGACACCATAGCCTATTCTTATTTCCCTAGAACATTTGGGCTCCCAGACAAACTTTCCCTCCATAACAACCTCATCTCACTTGCCACAAACAATGTACTTTATTGCTTCCTCATCTCTGCTAATTACGTTCTTCCTTGTTCACAGTGCTGAATTAATAGTTCTGATCACCTTGATAATTGCTTGCACAGGTGTGTAACTCTTTGAATAGATTATGAAATCATGGAAGCCATTATGTTTTTGTTTTTGTTTTACTCAGGGCCAAAAATCCCAAAAGGTCACAGAGAAATTCTCAGGAAATATTTGTGGAATCCTCAGATTTTATGATTATTGTTTTAATAGATCAATAGCTTATGAAGATTTGTAATTTATGATAACAGTATTTATCTTTTTATTAAAGAAAAATAATTTCACAGGGACCAATACAATATTATTTAAAAGGAATATATATATAATATCCAGTGGAAATCAGTCAGTGCATTTTAGCTGTAGCTTTAAAAATGAGGCTTGAAATTTTCTGGAAAGAAATCAAATTCACAAGGTCATATATGAATAATACAGAACAGATAGATGATATAATTTGTTTGGAATTCTATAGCAGTGTAAACATGTATTACTTGATTTCTCATGTATTAGCTTTGACAGATATGAGATTCATTTTAAACCCTTGAGATAGTTCAATTTTTCAGTCTTTTGTTTCTCCTCTAATCTTCATTAAAATACTACTTTAAAAAGTCATACTAACAAAACATAGGGTAATGGCTATCACAGACTATTTATCTGAAAGGACACTTTCCTAATAATCATCCTTATCCATCTGAAATGCATCTTGCTGCAATCGATCCAGGATTAATCAATTATAATGCCCAGGCAAACTGATGTTCATTCATTTTGGTCAAAAGAAAAACGTCTGGTGACTGAAGGATTTTCCTTTCGAATATCTCCTATTTTTAAATTTTAGTATGCATATCTACTTTCATTTAGGCTTCCTGAATATTAATTAATAAGCCTCAGCATCTAAGGTATCTCCAACAAGGATTTTTAGCACATGTGATGGAGTCAGAGAGAAATTCAGTTTCTCATCCAGTTAAGTCCCTTGCCTTCCAAATTTCTATCTTTTCCTCTTTTTCCTTTGCAAAACTATTTTTTTACAAAAATTGAAATTTTTTGGCATAGTTCAAGCCACATATTGATTCTTATAGAAAGGAAAAAAAAGGTTATATTATTTCTTTAAAAATACAGTCTTCAATAAAGCATTGTCATCAGTAAGTTTCATTATATATAATGCCTATGAGAGTATCTGATACTGTGATATGTACATGGACATAAGCATTGAAACAGTAGTGTTAAATAAGATGGGGCAAAGAAACATTCATTATCATTTAAATATATTCTCCATCATATATGTATATGAGAAACAAAAATAATCAGGGCAACTATGTGAACTTAAAAGGCAACAATTTAAAACAATGGGGTTATCATCATTTATTTTCATCGCTTTTCCTCTACAACTTTTCATACAGATCTCAGATATCATTGAAAAACTTACATAGGTCCAAATGACATAAATGCACGGCTTTACTCTTTTGTGTAATATATCTACTGTGCTCATGTCTTTTGTTTTAAAAAGTAAAACATTTACATTAATTCTATGTCTTTAAAATTAGGTTAAAAGATTCAAGAAAAATTATCTTTGCATTGGTGTTAGAATATAATTTCTCTCATTTTTTTCTTCTCTTTTTTTTTTTAACCATACATCAATTGAACCTGAGCTGAAAATCATAGCTCATGAATATAGCATTCTCACATCTGTGGAATAACAAGTACAAATTGACCCTGAGGCAAAGATCCAGAATAGGTCTCTTTGGATGCTACTTGCTTTATTTTTCCTATGAGGGTCTTAATTTTAAGCAAAGATGAGGAGGGGGTGGTTGACAGTAGCAAGCAGTGGAAGTTATTTTTTTCCTAGGTATTTGAAATGCATTGAGTGGCACCAGTTTACCTCTGTCTTTTTGGCTATTTCCTTGGTTAAGTAATGCCACTTAGGACAAACACCATGGGAGAAACTCTCAAAGGTCTTATATCAAAAGAACCGGTGGCATGAGGTCAGTTCTTCTGCCTTTCCTCATGTATTAATTACAGCAAGTCCCCTACATAAGAACCTTCAAGTTGTGAACTATCAAAGATGCAAACGTTCATCTGGTTACAGTAAAGAAACCCAAACCTGTGCTATCCATGTCAGACATGTGTGAAATTGCACCTTGCCCTCCATCTCCTATTGCTGATGATTCTTCAGCTCCAGGATCTCCCACCTCTTCTTCCTCCTCCGGTCAGTAACTCTTCTTGCCCGTTCACTTGATGCCAGACCCTGGATGCCAGCTGTTTAGCTGTATTTTTTCAAGATACTATACTGTAAGATTAAAAATGTTTTCTTTACTTTCTGTGCTTGTTTTATATGTATTATTTGTGTGAAAAGCATTGCAGTATAAATCTACCACTGCACAGAACTATATAGCTGATTGTGTTAGTTGAGTAGCTAGGTTACATTTGTTGGACTTAGGAACAAATTGGATTTAGGAACCATGCTCTTCATGCTCTTCGAATGGAACTCATTCATATGTAGGGAACTTACTGTATCGTTTGGTACTCATAGAACTGCAGGACAGATTTTATTCTTTCTATCATATATGTGTATATATATAAACAAATGCTCAGAAGTTAAGCCTCATATGAAAGAATCAAATAGTTAATTGCTTTTGCCAGGACTTAAACCCAAACTATATCGTCCCCAGTTTAATTTTCTTTCCACCATATTCCATCTGTTGTGACACATTTGGTAAGCATGCCAAGTGGAAGATAATTTAAAACCATTATTTTTGTCCTTAAAACAACTCTGAAGTTTAATTTTAGAATGCCTATTTTTCAGATGCAAATCTGTAGCTGGGATAAGTTAAATGATTTACTCCTGCAATTAGTGATGGTAGGACATCTGTATGTGTCTCGGGTTACAGATCCTATATTGTGCTATTTTTCTGTAGTAAGTGTTCACTGGGAGGTTGGAAGTTTATACAATTACGCATAACTCTGTAAAGCAAGTCTGGAATTTTTTAATTAAATCTGGTTTGTGAGCAGTGCCAATACATGGGGGATGTATAGACATTTATAGGAACATATGAAATATTAATGTAATAATGACTAATTTGATATTAAACACTTGAAACTTTGTTTATGACTTCAGATGCATCATAAAATTTCCTTAAAACATTAAGTAATCAATACTTAATGAAGAACCAAATGTATTATCCTAGGCATAGTCCAATAATTTTTTTTCAGTAAAAATGAAAATATTTAATTATGAATGCATTTTGGAGATTATCAAGTTAATAGCATTAACTTTACACAACTAACTAACAGATTATTTCTGAAAAATGCCAAAGAGGAAAATGGAAACAAACAAACCAAAAAGAAAAGAAAATATAACTGAAGCTAAAGTCTTTTGGGTCATTAGTCAGGGCCATTGTTCCCTATTAAGACTGCAGAGGTGAGACTATGCCATTTAAATTTTTTTCCTCTTAACTTCTTGAGTTATTTCCTTTGATCTCTCATTCATATATGTGTACATGCATGTATTATTATCTATATGTGTATATTGTGAGTGTGTGTGTGTGTCTAAACACCCTCCATTCTAAAATTGAGCAACTCTGTATCACATAAAATATAATTTGCTACATTGTTAAACTGACTTTTGAAAAATTTTGGTTGTTGAATCTATCATTTTTTCCTTTACTGGGCTTTCATAAACCTTCACTGAGTCAATCCTTAACTAAATATTCATCCTCAAATACTGCAAATCTTTTTAAAATCTACAGAAAATTCACATGTTTTTGCAATATGCCTCACACCATCATGTTCCCTACCTTAATGTATTTATAACAATTATTTTTCCATTAATTTTGTGATATTATAATTTGATTAATGCCTGAACTTCTGACTAATATAAGGAGCAGTGAAGGTATGGAGAATATCAACTTTTGCCTATCTTTTATCACCCAATGCTCAAAATAATATCTGGATTATTGAATATGTTAATAAATATCTGTTAAGTGAAAAATATTTACTATTTACAGTTTTATAGTTTATCTCTTCTTTCTTAAACTTTATAATAAATATTTTTATAGATTTTAGTAGATTATTTTCAATTTAAATTGCACATATAAAAATTATAATATTTAAATAACACAAAATACAGAGCTTTTTATTTGTCCATAAATCATGTTTGGTAATATTTATGCCATATTTTATATTTTGTTCTTGCTTTGCTTTTCCACAAAAGACATTCTAGTTCTGTAGCCTGTTCATCTGGAATTGACAATCAATTTTATCATTCTAAGTTGAAGTTTTAATAATGTAATAAACTTTTTTTGGTGTCAGCTATGAAAAAAATGTTTAGAAAAATTAAGCGCTTCAGTATATATATATATATATATATATATATATATATATATATATATATAAAATTAAGTGCTTCAGAAGAGTTACCAGGGTTTTCTATTTGATTTAAACTGGCTGAAATTTTAAGTTGTATTTAGTAATGTAGGAGTAATAACAATAGTATTATAGATGACAAGCTACTTTGATTGTTAAGGACTTGATATTTCTTGGGCCACCTAACTTCTCTAAGACAGCACTTTGGGTACCTTAGGATAATAATTAAAAGTTGGTTTATTCCTTTATATACTGTCATTGATATGGCAGTTGGATTTATGAACAGTGCTAATTTGCATATTCAACAGATATTTATTGGGCTTCTACTATGCATGATGCTAATGGTTCCCTAGATTTGGTCTCCTCAAAGTCAAATTTTAGCAAGTACTGCAGGCATCAGCCGGAGAAGGCAATGGCATCCCACTCCAGTACTCTTGCCTGGAAAATCCCATGGATGGAGGAGCCTGGTAGGCTGCAGTCCATGGGGTCGCTAAGAGTTGGACACGACTGAGCGACTTCCCTTTCACTTTTCACTTTCATGCATTGGAGAAGGAAATGGCAACCCACTCCAGTGTTCTTGCCTGGAGAATCCCAGGGACGGGGGAGCCTGGTGGGCTGCGGTCTCTGGGGTCGCACAGAGTAGGACACGACTGAAGTGATTTAGCAGCAGCAGCAGCAGCAGGCATCAGCTGACTAAATACACAGTTATTGGTTCACAATTGTTACAAAAGAGAAATATACATTCCTGTGAGATCATCAAATGGGTAACTGCTGAATCTCAGAGGTTAGGAAAGATCTCCTTGATTATGGGACTATTGAGATAAGGAACTGAGTGTGTGCATGCTCAGTTGTGTCTGACTCTGCAACCGCATGGACTGTAGCCCACTAGACTCCTCTGTCCATGGAATTTTCCAGACTAGAATACTGGAGTGGGTTGCCATTTCCTTCTCTAGGGCATCCTCCCAACTCAGGAATCCAGCCCATATCTCCTGAACTGGCATACAGATTCTTTACTGCTGAGCCACTAGGGAAGCCCTGAAGTTAATGATAGAAGACTACCATCTGTTTTAATGATAGTTGAAACTCTGGATCCTAGAACAGTGTCTTGCCGTGAGCCATTAAAAAAGTGAATCTGAAACATGAGAGATTATATGTTATACCTTTTATTGAAAATTTTTCATCCAATAATTTTAAGATATAATTCATATACTCCACAATTCACTCATTTAAATTGTACAATTAAGTGACTTTAGTGCATTTGCAGAATTGTGCAACTATCACCTCAAATGGTTTTAGAGTATTTTAATCATCTTCATCAAAGATTTGGCACCCATTACATGTGCATTTCTCTCCACTCCATTCCCCTGATTTTGTTGTTGTTGCTTTTTACTTGCAAAAATCGCATCTGACTCTTTGAGACCCCCATGGATTGTATAGACTCCTCTGTCCATGGGATTTCCCAGCAAGAACACTGGAATGGGTTTCCATTTCCTCCTCCAGGGGATCTTCCCAATACAGGGACTGAACCTGAGTCTCCTGCATCTCTTTGCACTGGCAGGCAAATTCTTTACCACTGAGCCACCTGGGAAACCCTGAAGAACTAAGGACTGTGTTGAAAGTGGAGCTGGGTGAATGTGAGGAGGGAGTTGTTCAAGAAAAGAGAAAAGCAGTATTTGCTACATGAAGATTCATGTTGGAACTAAGTGTGGGCATTGTAACAACAAGAGGGTGTTCAAGCTATTGTTACAGAGATTGCAAAGATTTAAAGGATCCCAGAAGAAAAGCAAATGAAAGCTCTTATAGATTTCAAGGAAAGGAGAAAGACAATCTCATTTGGATTTTATTTTCTTTTTTATAATTTTATTTTAAAAATTATTTTTATTCATTTATTAAAAAATTTTTTTATGTTATTCAACTGCACTGTGACATGCAGGATCTTAGTTCTCTGATCAGGAGAACTGTGTCCCCTGCTTTGGAAGGTTAGAGTCTTAACCACTGGACTGCCAGAGAATTCCTTCATGTGGATTTTCATATGACACCTATGCATGGAATACAGATTAGAGGAGGAAGACTGATAATGAGGCTACTTTGTTAGTCCAAGCAAAAGGCAATGCTAACCTTGTCAAGGTGATACAAACCAGTCAATCCCAAAGGAAACCAATCATGAGTATTCATTGGAAGGCTTGATGCTGAAGCTGAAGCTCCAGTACTTTGGCATTAGAGCTTATGTGAGAAATCGACTCATTAGAAAAGATCCTGATATTGGGAAAGACTGAAGGCAAAAGGAGAAGGGGGCAGCAGAAGATGAGGTGGTTAGAAAGCATCACTGACTCAAGGAACATGAATCTCAGTGAACTCTGTGAGATAGTGGAAGGGGGACCCTGGCATGGTGCAGTCTATGGAGTTACAAATATTCAAGACACTACTTAGCAACTGAACAACAAACAATGTGTCCATTGAAAGATCATGGGGAATTGTTATAAAAAACATTATTTAAAGTTTACTGGTTCCTAAATTGTATCAGAGGAAAAGTTCAACATTATTCAAAGTTCTACTGCTTTCTAAACTGTATCAGAGAAAAAGTACATGATTTAACCTCTAATGTGAAAGTTAAATGAAATTGAAAGTGTTAGTCACTCAGTCATGTCCAACTCTGCGACTCATGGACTATAGCCTGCCAGGCTCCTCTGTTCATGGAATTCTCCAGGCAATAATAGTAGAGTGGATTGCCATGTCCTTCTCCAGGGATCTTGCTGACCCAAGAATTGAACTCAGGTCTCTTGCTTTGTGGACAGGTTCTTTACTGTTTGAGCTACCTGGGAATGTAATGAAGTCAAACATTTTCTAGGCTTTTGTCATCTGTATTACATTAAAACAAATGAAAAACTGATTTGTTTCTGTTGTGATATGGTTGAACTTTGATAGTTAAGAATTCCCAAACTTACTTTACTTGAGAATAAGAATTGTGTTCTAACAGCAATAATAATAATATGATTGTTTTTGTTAAAAATAAAGCCATATGGCATAATCACTAATCCTCTTCAGTTTTGCAATGATGTGGTTCTTATTGCAGTGCACATGGAGAAAGGAAGCCTTCTGATTTCTCTGAATTACTGAAACTCTTCTGAAATCCAAACTGCTGGATTAAGATTGTTGAAAGCCTGTGGTGTCTGGGGAATCTGTGTGCTGTAGCATGGAGATTGCTTGTCAGCTGACTCAACCACCTTGAAAAGGAACAAAAGTGTGACAAAAATGGTCTTTGTTGATGTTTAAAAAGCCCCTGGGACTCCATGTCTATTCAAAATACCAAACAATTCCCTCCTCGAGTAATTTGTTTCTAACATCAATGTTTTTAGGAACCTAGGCAGTTTTTCAGTGGGATTTTTCCTAAAGTTCTAATTAGCCATATACTTAATGAAAGGTATTGAGAAAATATTTTAGCACTTACAGAAATCAATATGTTTGCTTGTAGAATATGTTTTCTTTTTGGGTAATAGGTATAAATAATTTTACTTTCTCATGTTACAATTGCTGATATCTTTTCCATAGATATATTTATTGTTAATCATTTTGATTTCTAACATTTAGAGTATTGGAAGATTGCTAAAACTTATAAGTATGTTGATTATATTTCCCCTAATGTAAGGAATTCAAGATAAGCTCCTCAAAGCTATATTGAGTGCCATATGATCTAGTATATATGATCACTGTAACAATTTTATCTATTTTATTATAATTATAAAATGGAAATGTAATACATTTACTTTCTTTAATCCTACAAATATACCCGTCTCCTCCTGCTTATTCCAGCATGTCATACAAATGTTCTTACATTTTATTATGCCATTGTTTTATTGGGTTTGCCTGTTATAATTGTGTACCATAGACTAGATGTCTTATACAACAAACATTTTTTCTCATCATCTTGAAGGCTTCAAGTTCAAGATCAAGACACTAATTGAGTACATGTCTGGTGAAGGCCAGCTTTCTGGTTCATCAGTTCAGTTCAGTTCAGTTACTCAGTCATGTCCAACTCTTTGCAACCTCATGAATTGCAGCATTCCAGGCCTCCCTGTCCATCACCAACTCCAAGAGTACACTCAAACTCACACCCATTGAGTCAGTGCTGCCATCCAGCCACCTCATCCTCTGTCGTCCCCTTCTCCCCCTGCCCTCAATCCCTCCCAGCATCAGGGTCTTTTCCAATGAGTCAACACTTTGCATGATGTGGCCAAAGTACTGGAGTTTCAGCTTTAGCATCAGTCCTTCCAAAGAATACCCAGGACTGATCTCCTTTAGAATGGACTGGTTGGATCTCCTTGCAGTCCAAGGGACTCTCAAGAGTTTTCTTCAACACCACAGTTCAAAAGCATCAATTCTTCAGCGCTCAGCTTTCTTCACAGTCCGAATCTCACATCCATACATGACTACTGGAAAAACCATAGCCTTGACTAGACAGACCTTTGTTGGCAAAGTAATGTCTCTGCTTTTGAATAGACAGCCACAGTCTCACTGTCTCCACATGGTGGACAGTCAAGGGAGCTCTCTGGAGTCTGTTTTACAAGGACACTCATCTCATTCATGAGGACTCCAATCTCAGAACCTAATCACTTCTCAGACGTCCCATCACTAAATATCATCACACTGGAGACTAGGTTTCAATGTATAAATTGAATTTGGTCACAAATATTCAATCTATAACAGCCATGATGTGAAAAACTTTCAGAAGCATTAAATAAGGAATTGATATATTTAGAGCCATTTTCATATTAATTATAACTCTCAGTGGCTTGAAGAATGATGACAAGGCATTTTGGTAATTAATACAAGAAACACTTTCAATATTTTAAAACATATACTTTCAACAAAATGGAAAATATCTTTGAAAAGACTAAATTGACAAAACATTGCATTGAGAAGACTAAGTTGACAACACATTGCATTCTTCCTATTAGTACTGCAATATATATTCTGCTAAGAAAACACCCATTTATCTTGTCTCCATACAGTGTCATAAACTCTATGAAATATTTAGAGGTAAATCTGGGGGGAAAAAAAAAAGATGTCCAAGACCTATACAATTAAAATTATAATACATTGATGAGAGAAACTGAAGAGAAATAAATGAATGGAGAGAGAACTGTGTTCATGGATTATAAGACTCAATACTGTCAAGTGCTTATGTTCCACTATGTAGAAAGTGGTGCTTTTTGTTGTTGCTTATGGTGTTGTTTTGTAAAAAGTGGTATGCTGATTCTAAAATTTATATGAAGATGTAAATTTGGAGGAGTTATAATACCTGGATACAAGATTTTTCATAAAGCTATAGTAGGTGTTGGTCTTAAGATAGATAAATACATCAGTGAAACAGAACAGAACACATAGAAGACATTTATATAGTCACATATATATGTATGTATATATATATATATATATATATATATATGTATATTCAAATGATTTATGAGAAAGTTGCAAAGGCAATTCATTGAAGTATTATAACCTTTTTAACAAGTGGAACTGGAACAGTTGTTTAGCCATATGCAAACTAATGAACTTTGATCACTGCTATCTACCATATACAAAAAGTATATTTCAAAATGGATTTTAGGCCTAAATATAAAACCTAAGAAAATACAATTTTCAGAAAAGAAAAACAGAGAAAAATGCGTGGCTTTGATCAGTCACGATTTCTTAGATATAACAACAAAATAAAATAACATAATCCATAAAATAACCCATTTTACCAAAGTCAGTGTTTCTTGGATAGAAAAAGAAGCCACAAACTGGGAAAAACTATTTGCAAGTGAAGCTCCTGATGAAAGACATTGATCCAGAATACATTATGAAATCTCAAAACTTATTAAGAGAACACAGAATATAGTTTTAAAAATAGGTAAACTATTTGAAAACACATTTTAAGGAAAATACACTGATGGCAAATACAAATATGGGAACATATTCAACAACAGTTTAGAATCACAAGATTCCATTTCAAACCTGTTGGAATAACCATGAAGACTGATGTGTTGCTAACTGAAACTCTTGCACACAATTGGCAGAAATGTAAAATGGCATCACCTGGGAAGACAACCTAGTAGTTTCTAAAAACATTAAACATTGACTTACCACATGATGCAGCTGTGTTTCTACCCAAAGGAAACAAAACCAAAACTTGTACAAAAGTGTTGATGACAGCTTAGGTGTCATAGACCAAACTGGAAACAACCTAAAAGTCCAACACGTAAATAAGCAGACTGCAGTACAGTCACATACTGTAATGCTACTTAGCAAAGTCAGTTCAGTTCAGTCACTCAGTCCTGTCCAACTCTTTGCAACCCCATGGACTGCAGCATGCCAGGATTCCCTGTCCATCACCAACTCCTGGAGCTTGCTCAAACTCATGCCCATTGAGTCAGTGATGCCATCCAACTGTCTCATCCTCTGTTGTCCTTTTCTCCTCCTGCCTTCAATCTTTCCCAGCATCAGGGTCTTTTACAATGAGTCAGTCCTTCGAATCAGGTGGCCAAAGTATTGGAGCTTCAGCTTCAGCACCAGTCCTTCCAATGAATATTCAGGACTGATTTCCTTTAGGATTGACTGGTTTTATCTCCATGCAGTCCAAGGGACTCTCAAGAGTCTTCTCCAACACCACAGTTCAAAAGCAAAGTAGTGAACTATTAACGTAAACAACATGGATGAATCTCAAAATAATTGTGTCAAGTAACAGAAGCTTAGTTTAAAATAAAACATATTGTGGAATTCATTTATATAAAATTCTAAATAATTCAAATTTACTTTTACTGACAGAAAGTAGTTCATTGGTTTGTAGGAATGGAACAGAATGAAGCTGGGAGGAAGGATTTATAAAGAGACTGAAAGGGAACTTTGGGGGTGATGCATATTATCTTGATTGTGGTGACAAAAGTAACAAAGTTGTACACTTTAAACACAAGCAACCTTTTGTTGTTATTTTTGAGTTGCTATGTCATGTCTGACTTTTGCAAAGCCATGAACTGCAGCATGCCAGGCTTCTCTGTCCTCCACTATCTTCTGGAGTTTGCTCAAATTCATGTCCACTGAGTCAGTGGTGCTTTCTAACTTTCCAGGGGTCTTTCCAGGGTTGATTTCATTTAGGATTGACTGGTTTGGTCTTCCTGCAGTTTTAGGAACTCTCAACAGTCTTTTCCAGCACAATTGGAAAGCATCAATTCTTCCGTGCTCAGCTTTTACTGTGTGTCAAATATACCTCAATAAAGATTTTTTTTAAATTTATTTTAGTTGGTAATTGTTGTAGTGTTTTTTTGCCATACATTGATATGAATCAGCCATGGGTTTACATGTGTTCCTCATCCTGAAACCCCCTCCCACCTCCCTTCCCATCCCATCCCTCTGGGTCATCCCAGTGCACCAGCTCTGAGCACCCTGTGTCATGCATCGAACCTGGACTGGTGATCTGTTTCACATATGATAATACACATATTTCAGTGCTCTTTTCTCAGATCATCCCACCCTCGCCTTCTCCCACAGAGTCCAAAAGACTGTTCTATACATCTGTGTCTCTTTTACTGTCTCACATATAGGGTTATCATTACCATCTTTCTAAATTCAATATATATGCATTAGTATAATGTACTGGTGTTTTTCCTTCTGGCTTACTTCACATTGTATAATACACTCCAGTTTCATCCACTTCATTAGAACTGATCCAAATGTATTCTTTTTAATGCTGTCTAGGTTGACCATAGTTTTTTATCCCAGAAACAAATGTCTTAATTTCATGGTTGCAGTCATCATCTACAGTTATTTTGGAGTCCAAAAAGTAAAGTCTGCCACCGTTTCCACTGTTTCCCCATCTATTTGCCATGAAGTGATGGGACCAGATGCCATGATCTTAGTTTTCTGAATGTTGAGCTTTAAGCCAACTTTTCCACTCTTCTCTTTCACTTTCAGGAGGCTCTTCAGCTCCCCTTAGCTTTCTGCCATAAGGGTGGTGTCATCTGCTTACCTGAGGTTATTGATATTTCTCCCAGCTATTTTGATTCCAGCTTGTACTTCATCCAGCCCAGCATTTCGCATGATGTATTTTGCCTATAAGTTAAGTAAAAAGGGTCACAACATTGAGCCTTGATATACTCCTTTCCTAATCTGGAAACAGTCTGTTGTTTCATGTTTAGTTCTAACTGTTATTTCTTAATTTGCATACAGATTTCTCAGGTAGCAGGTAAAGTGGTCTAGTATTCCTATCTCTTGAGGAATTTTTCAGTTTGTAATGATCCACACTGTCAAAGGCTTTGGAGTAGTCAGTAAAACAGAAGTAGATGATTTTCTGGAACTCTCGCTTTTTCTATGATCCAATGGATGTTGGCAACTTGATCCCTGGTTTCTCTGCCTTTGCTAAATCCACCTTTAACATCTGGAAGATATTGGTTCACTTACTCCTGAAGCTCAGCTTGGAGAATTTTGCACATTACTTTGCTAGCATGTTAGAGGCATGCAATAGTGCAGTAGTCTGAAGATTCTTTGGCATTGTTTTTCTTTGGCATTGGAATGAAAACTGACCTTTTCCAGTCCTGTGACCGCTGCTGAGTTTTCCATATTTGCTGGCATATCGAAGGAAGTACTTTAACAGCATCATCTTTTAGGACTTGAAAGAACTTAGCTGGAATTGCATCACCTCCACTAGCTTTGTTCACAGTGATGCTTCCTATGGTTCACCTGACTTCAGCCTCCTAGACCTGTCTGGCTCTAGGTGAGTGATCACACCATCGATCGTGGTTATCTGGGTCATGAAGATCTTTTCTGTATAGTTCTTCTGTGTATTCTTGCCACCCCTCTTCTTAATATCTTCTGCTTCTGTTAGGTTCATTCCGTTTCTGTCCTTTATTGGGTCCATCTTTGCATGAAATGTTCCCTTGGTATCTCTAATTTTCTTGAAGAGATCTCCAGTCTTTCCCGTTATGGTGTTTCCCTCACTCCTACCCCCCGGTACTTCTTCACACTGATCACTGAGGAAGGCTTTCTTATCTCTCCTTGCTATTCTTAGGAACTCTGCATTCAGATGGGTATATTTTTCCTTTTCTCTTTTCCATTTAGCTTATCTTCTTTTCTAAGCTATTTGTAAGACTTCCTCAGACAACCATTTTGCCTTTTTGCATTTCTTTTTCTTGGGGATGGTCTTGATCACTGCCTCCTGTACCATGTCACAAACCTCCATCCACAGTTCTTCAGGCACTCTGTCTATCAGATCTGGAATGGAATGACAAAGTAATCTGTAAAATACTTCTGTTCCTTAAAAGAAACATGAAACATAGCAGTCTGCTTGTTTAAAATATTATTTTTTCCCTCATAACGATAGCTTTATGGTGAATGATGTCAGATTTGAGATCTCTGAAGAAGATAATTTAGCTTCGGGACTGGGGACTTGGTTTCAGACACTCAGAACTTCGTGTGGCAGAAGTTTTATTACAGGCGAAAAGGGACAGAGAAAGCTTCTGACACAGACATCAGAAGGGGATGGAAGGTACCCCCTCGCTAGTCTTAACAAGTGATCTACATAATATTTCAATTAGTTATTACAGTAAATCAAAAGAATGTCTCAAGGCTGTAAAGGTCTTACCAGACTCACTGCCACAATATACATTTTAAAATAACAGGATTAGTCAGAAGGTTCTTAAGAAGGAGAAATATGTCCTCAATTGTTGTTATATAATCATTGATACAGAGTTTAAGGAAAAACATACCCTTGAGCAAGATGAGTTGATTTGTTGAGTAATCTCTGCGTGTACGGGGGGCGGGGTGGGGGGTTGTTTTACATGGCTAAATAAAGGAATGCTCAAAATTCTCCAAGCCAGGCTTCAGCAATATGTGAACCGTGAACTTCCAGATGTTCAAGCTGGTTTTAGAAAAGGCAGATGAACCAGAGATCAAATCGCCAAAATCATGGGATCATCGAAAAAAAACAAGAGAGTTCCAGAAAAACATCTATTTCTGCTTTATTGACTATGCCAAAGCCTTTGACTATGTGGATCACAAGAAACTGTGGAAAATTATGAGAGATGGGAATACCAGACCACCTGACCTGCCTGTTGAGAAACTTATACGCAGGCCAGGAAGCAACAGTTAGAACTGGACATGGAACAACAGACCAATTCCAAATAGGAAAAGGAGTACGTCAAGGCTGTATACTGTCACCCTGCTTTTTTAACTTATATGCAATGCAGAGTACATCATGAGAAACACTGGGCTGGAAGAAGCACAAGCTGGAATCAAGATTGTGGGGAGAAATATCAATAACCTCAGATATGCATATGACACCACCCTTATGGCAGAAAGTGAAGAGGAACTAAAAAGCCTCTTGAAGAAAGTGAAAGAGGAGAGTGAAAAAGTTGGCTTAAAGCTCAACATTCAGAAAACGAAGACCATGGCATCTGGTCCCATCACTTCATGGCAAATAGATGGGGAAACAGTGGAAATAGTGTTAGAGTTTATTTTTGGGGCTCCAAAATCACTGCAGATGGTGACTGCAGCCATGAAATTAAAAGACGCTTACTTCTTGGAAGAAAAGTTATGACCAATCTAGACAGCATATTGAAAAGCAGAGACATTACTTTGCCAACAAAGGTCCGTCTAGTCAAGGCTATGGTTTTTCCAGTGTTCATGTATGGATGTGAGAGTTGGGCTGTGAAGAAAGCTGAGCACTGAATAATTGATGCTTTTGAACTGTGGTGTTGGAGAAGACTCTTGAGAGTCCCTTGGACTGCAAGGAGATCCAACCAGTCTATTCTGAAGGAGATAAGCCCTGTGTGTTCTTTGGAAGGAATGATGCTAAGGCTGAAACTCTAGTACTTTGGCCACCTCATGTGAAAAGTTGACTCATTGGAAAAGACTCTGATGCTGAGAGGGATTAGAGGCAGGAGAATAAGGGACGGTAGAGGATTAAATGGCTGGATGGCATCACTGACTCGATGGACTTGAGTCTGAGTGAACTCCGGGAGTTGGTGATGGACATCGAGGCCTGGCATGCTGCAATTCATGGTGTCGCAAAGAGTCGGAGATGACTGAGTGACTGAACTGAACTGAACTGAGAATCCTTCACCCAGTGGACTTGACTGTTCTCTGCCTGAACCCAGACATTGAGAAGTCTGAAAGTGTAATAATAACCCCATTTTCTCCAGTGAGTGAAGCTGGAAATCAGACTTGCTGCCCTAAACTTGAAGAAGGTCCTTGACAAACTATGCTAGTAACCTCAAGTGCCCACTAAGATTCCACCTTGTAAACTATAGTGGATTCAAGTGATTTGCATTGGAATTCTGGCCATTCTTCCTTCTCACTGGGTTATTAGGCCAATTACTTAATCTCCTTAGAGTGTTGTGTTGTATGGGGATTTCATGATTTTGTTTAGCAGGATTTTAAAATGACTTTTCCATTGTCTTGGAGAGTTTTAACTGATGCCCCCATATTGATGACAATGGGTGTCAAAGACCACACTTTGAAAAGCAAAATGCTGGACACATATTGGTAGAATTCTCTAAAAAGTGGCCAAACGTATTTGCTGAATTCCCCAAGCCATCTTCATCTTCTAGCTTTCGGATAAGAGAGGAAACCTGGGGGGCCAAGGAGGAAGTTGATCCATGTCTGGATTTTTTTGCACAGAGCTATTATGTGTGACAGGTAATAGTATGGTATTTTACTTGCTTTAGCCCAATAGGAAAGGGGAGAAAGATCCTAATGCCCCCAAGCCAAACCCAGAAGAAGGGCAATGCAGCAGAGCATTTGGCATCTTTGACGGAAACAAGAAAGAAGAATGTGTACAGAAGAAAGTGAAAGTGGAAGTTGCTCAGTCGTGTCCAACTCTTTACGACCCCATTGACTGTACAGTCCATGGAATTCTCCAGCCCAGAATACTGGAATGGGTAGTCTTTCCCTTCTCCAGGGGATCTTCCCAACCCATGGATCAAACCTAGGTCTCCCGCATTGCACTCAGATTCTTTACCAGCTGAGGATTTTTTTCTTAAAAATTAATCCATTAGCCTTTATTTTTCCATTATTATGGCTGTCATAAATGGCAAAAGTAAGCAGCTTTTATAAAATAAAACATCATTTTAAAAAGAAAAAGCATTTGAAGTTACAGATAATTTTGTGGTAAGTTTCATACCTTTTAGAGTTGAATCATGTAGGTTGTTGATTCAATGATTTGTGGAATTTTATCAGCCTTTAATCTCATATTGATGTTAATATCTTGCCAAGATGATTCACATAAGAAGCCAAGCACATTATTTTAAGTCTCACATTTTAGATCTAAGCCAAGTGATGAAACGTGATGAATTCAATCTTATCATTAACATAATGGTAAATATTAGATATGAAATGAAAATTTTAATCTGCTTAATTTTAGAGGCTATGATGTGCATTATGAAATATTGCTTTCATTAATGAAGCTGTATTTCAGAAAATGTGGGAACACTTCTCACTTTAAATGCACAAAGATGAATAGAGTAGCAAATGCCAGATGAAGTTTATGTTGCTCATTCATAACCCCCCCTTTTTTTTTACTAAATATGATTTATTTTGAAATGAAGAAGAGAAATAATACTGAAAGAGTTCTTATAGTTTTTATAGACACTTGTTTCCATATTTCTTTTATTATCTCCATTTTATAGATATAAAATTTAAGTCTCATGGATTAAATGATTCACCCAAATCAATCTGGTAATAAGAAATTAAGGAAGATTAAACAGGTCTGTCTTTTTTTAGGCTCCAAAGAGCCTATTATGGTTTCTTGAATTTAAAGAGATACACACAAGAACAATTTATAATAATAAATTCAGGATTAATCGATATCTATGCTAGTTGTGTTGGTTTTAGTTACTAGTTGTGTTAGACTCTTTTGTGACCCCATGGACTTTAGCCTGACAGGCTTCTTTGTCCATGAGATTTCCAGGCAAGAATACTGGAGTGGTTAAGCTATTCCCTTCTCCAATGGGATCTTCCCAATCCAGGGATCAAACTGAGGTCTCCTGCATTGCAGTTGGATTCCTTACTGCTGAGCCACCAAGGAAGCCCCCAATCAATGTTTATACAACCAAAATAAATGGAACTTATGAAACTGCTCACTGAGATGTATGGATCTATGTTGATGAAGTAAGGATGAGTCAGTATGGATGTGATAGGGGTTCTTTAAAGAAGAAAATGAAGAGCAAAGAATTTTTGAGAAAAGACTTGAAATCCAATACACTTGGATAGTAAATAGTTTACCATCATCACATACTCTTCCACCCTTGCAATAGCTCTGAATATGTGTTATCAACATCTGAACCATGTGCTAAATTCACTGTTACTCACCAGTTTCCTATATGCCCCATGACGTGTTGCCCAACAGAAGCAGGTAGATTATCATGCACTGCTTTTATTTTAATACATGGAGACCATAATCTCACTGCTGACAGCAGTTTAATATGAAGCACGGAGAATGATTGACCTTTGTGTGTCTATTATTATTTTATATACAATTTGCTATCTATTCTCATGCAATGGTCTGGATATTATTTCACTCTTTCAGGTAATTCTTGCCCTTTCAATTTGTATTTTAGGTTATTTTCCCCATAAAAGTATGGTAGTACATATCACTCTTTGAAGGGAATCTCATTTTATTTTTTTAACTTATTTTTCAGTTCGCTACCTTGTTGGCAACAAGTATTTGAAATGCACAGTAGTCAGTAGTTGAACTCTGTGTGCCAAAAAGTGAAGGATCAGAACAATTGCATTAATATCTTCAACTCTAATTTAAATTTCAATAATTGGCCATTAAACTTTGAAATTAAAATTTAGGATAAGACCACTACAGATGTATACATTGCCTACAAGTTTCTGTATAGGTATTCTAACTCAGAGGAAGTAATAAATATTTTTTAATTATTTTATTTTCTCTTACCAAACATGCATTGGCTAACTCTATGTGCCAGGAAGTGAACTTAATGTTCAGAATTCAGTAAACTTATAGTCAACTCTGGGACACAAAGAGATGAAAAATAAATTTAATTCAATACATATTATTGGGATGATTTTACAAAGAGATCTGTGTTTCTACTAAAACATAAGGTGGTGGTGGTGGTGAGGGAGGGCTTACCTAAAATTTTCAAGAAAAGGTTCCCTGGAGAATTGTTGATGATCTGATATTTGAGTCAAGGCTTCCCAGGTAACTCTAGTGGTAAAGAATTCACCCACCAATGCAGGAGCAAGAGACGTGGGTTTGATTCCTGGGTTGGAAAGATGCCCTGGAGGAGGAATCAGGCAATCCATTCTAGTATTCTTGACGCGGAATCCCATGGACAGAGCAGCTGAGAGGGCTACAGGCCATGGAGTTGCAAAAGTCAGACATGACTGAATGACGAGCATGCAAGCACATACCTAGGAATTTACGGGGGGTTAGGATGTGCTGAGGAAGAAGATGGAGCTTATGGTGGACACAGTGGAAAGGCCAGGAGAAAACAAAAGGTGCTATAGGAAAAGGAGGAGCTAGGAATGTTGATGGCATTGGAGGAGTGGACAGCAGGATCTGGAATTGGGCTGGGAAGGTGGTGTGGATGAAGAAAGCCTCCTTCCATAACTTCAAAGGATGCTGCACCCATTAAGCCATCAGCCACTGCAGAAGTCCTGACTGTGCACCAGCGGGGATTCAAGATGGGAAAATGAGGAGACCGGACAGAAGACTGGCTTGGACAGCATGTCTGAACAATGACTTCACTGAGCCCAGACTCTTGCATTTTGCCATACAAAAAGCACTAAATCTCATTAACTTGAGATGTTTGGTTTTCTTTAATTAATAATAATATTCTGATGTTCTGGACTCCTGGCTTTGTTGCAAAACCTCCAAATACCCTGGCTCTTCGCTTATATTTAGAGCAATCCCTCAGAGCTGAGAGCTGTCTTCTGGACTTACATCCTCAGAAAATCCACCAAAAGAAAAAACAAACAAACAAACATAATTCTCAAGGCTTGTGTGTTTTTCATTTTTTTCCCAGTGGTTATAGTCCACATACCATTACTAACTCAATAGACATGAATCTGAGTAAACTCCAGGAGAAAGTGAAGGACAGGGAACGCTGGAATGCTGCAGTCCATGGGGTTGTAAACAGTCATACACAACTTAGTGACTGAACAACAAAAGTCAATATGAATCAAATGTGAACAGTCCATTGAAAATTTGAGGCTCTTAAAGGATTAGAAAACCAAACAAGTGTTTCAATTATGCAGGTGGTGTTGAGCAGAGAGTAGGACTCATCATTTACCCACAGAATTTACAAAAGACTAAAACAGAATCAGACTTCATATAAGATAAGAGGTCATAGTAGCTTCCGGGGCAGTGACTACTCTGAAACACGTCCTAGTTGTAGCATGCAGGATCTTTAGTTGCATATAGGATCTATTCCCCTGACCAGGGATTGAGCCTGAGCCTCTTGCATTGAGAACATGAAGTCTTAGCCCTTGGACCACCGGGGAAGTCTCTAGAACTCAACAGTTAGAATCCTTTGTGTGAGGTCGGTGACCTTGCTCTGAGTTGTGCTGTTATCTCATGATTTTGTGCTTTCCCTGTGTTCCTAATTAGCCTGGACAAGATGTAACACCAGTATCTGAGAGTACCCACAAATGGGAACTGGCTTGGGGGATTAGAGATGCTTAGCTCCCTGAGGAAGGAGGCTAGACTGTTACATGTTAGCTATTGTTGTGTGCTCCTGGGTCCCCACCAGGCAGGCTCAAATTGAAGGGTGGTGCAGGCAGCTTCTGTCCCGAGGGTGGGCTGCCATCACCCCAGATTGGGCTGTAGCAGATAGAGGTCTCTGGAACTAGGCAGAGGGGGACACAGCGGGCTAATGTCCTCAAAACTGTATGTCCTGGACCTGGAGAGGATAGTGAGGAGTTTTATAGTAATGGTTCAAAGAGGGTGTGGTCAGCTTGTGGACTTTCTTCTGATTAGCTGGTGGTGAGGTAAGTGGGAGGTAGCATCATCAACCTTCTGGTTCCAAAATATCTGCTTGTGGGCAGCATACAGTTACCTCGTTCTACCTGGTGAGGGTTTCAGTATCTGCAAAACAGCCCAAAGATATTGTTGTGTGTATCTCTTGATGGGGAACCAGGACCCTGCACTCAAAGCTACACTATTGTTTTTAATTGCTCCTCCTTTATGCCTGCATTTTCTCTATATCCTGATTAGCAACTGTTTGAACCTACCCTTTGGAGCTTCAGGAAGGGGATGCAGGAAGTCTTTTGTGTCCAGAGTCCCACAAGGTCCTGCTCTATTTCAAAATGACAAGTATTTCACTTGTTTCACCAAAAAGTTCTATGCTCCTATTAAAAGACTGGGCTTCCCTGGTGACTCAGATTGTAAAGAATCTGCCTGTAATGTAGGAGATGTGGGTTCAATCCCTGGGTCAGGAAGATCCCCTGGAAAAGGAAATGGCAACCCACTCCATTATTCTTGCTGGGAAATTCCATGGGCAGAAGAACCTAGTGGGTTATTACAGTCTGTTAGGTCACAAAGAATCAGACACAACTGACCACGCACGCACACGTGCTCCTATTAACACCAGCTGGAATGGCATTAAGCCACAAATTTGCCTCAGAGCACACAGAGAGTACAGATAGCAGAGGGAGCCTTGTGGACTAGTGAGGGAGTTAAAGAGCTTCCCCTTAGCTTCTCCTCATCCAACCCTGGCCAATGTTTTTCTGTGTAGGGAGTTGGCTCAAAATTCCAGGAGGTCTTTACTAAGCAGTTTAACATCTTCCCAGTTTCCTTTCCCATGAAAGTTCTTGTTCCTACAGATTACACTGGGGCAACTCTCCAAGACTGCAAGTGAACTTTTAATATTGTCCTCCTGGAACTCATGCCCCTGGGTGTCTAATTTTGGAGGCAGGAGGAATGGCATATGTACAGGAAACCACACAATAGGGAGAGCCCTATCTAAGAAGTTACCCACATAATTAAACAAGCGGTCCAGGGCTGGAACTCTTGGCTGCCTCTCACCATACACTACAGGTGTTATATAATCTCATGATCCTAGATAGTTTACTGGCTGCTGAAGGAGGGGCTGCACTTTGATAAGCAGTGACTAGATTGCTGCTTGTGGGTAGATGACCATGGTTAGGTTTGTTTTACACGTTGCTGGGGACATGCAGCCAAGGGACCATAATATCACTCTACTGACTAAGTAGACTGGGCAACTCAGAATCTCCTTTCTCATCTATCCTGCAGGGCTTTCCTCACTATATTTTCATATTGGCTGCCAAAGGACTTTGAAATCCAAAATCATGACCCTTAAGCATTCTGAGTCTTGAATATGCTTTATCCCTTGTTTCAGATTCAAGTGTTGTAAGATAATGTGCAACTTGGATTATAAACCACCATGGTGCCAAGGGGACTGTTACATAGATGAGCTAAAGATGGCCTCTGTATAGTGATTCTATGTTGTTTACTTCTTCATAAGAATCTGGAGCCCATTACCTTATAAGTCTGCCAGCACCAAACTCAACTTCCTTGCACATTCAATTGTCTTAAAATGTAACTCCCCAAAGCAGGCCTTTAGCCATTTAGGGTCTTTCTGTACCCTGCAAAGGGCTTCCCATGTGGAGTTAATGGTAAAAATCCTGCAATGTAGGAGATGCAAGAGATGCAGGTTTGATCTGTGGGTGAGGAAGATCCCCTGGAGGAGGAAATGGCAACCCACCTCAGTATTATTGCCTGGGAAATCCCATGTACAGAGGAGTCTACAGTCCATGGACTCACAAAGCGTTGGACACAATGAAGAGACTGAGCTCATGTACCTTGTAATCTGCATCCTATGCTAGGCAGAGATAAAGTCAGCCCTGTAGCAACAGAAGAGCTCAAGCTGGAGCAGTGTGGGTGTCTCCTAGCCCAGGGACTCCCAGCTGTGCTGCTGAGTGGAGTTACCTGGACCCTTGGGACCCTCTCTAGCCCCCCTTATCCCTGCCGTCCCCCAGAAATTTCCTTTCCCTCCTTTTCTTCCTTGTCATAAACTTCTGATAGTCTTATACCATGGCAGTAACAAATAATACAAAATACAGACACCAGTCTGACAGAATTACAGAAGTCTTGTATCAAAAACCTGAAATCATTGCTTAAAATAATTGAAGAAATTTAATACATGTACCATATATGTGGATCAGAGGACACAGTATTGGAAATGCCCTGGCTGTCCAGTTCTTAGGACTCTGTGCTCTTGAAGGAAGAAACAGACAGAACAGGGCTCCATCTTGAAAGCAGGACTCCATCTTGGGCTGGACTGTGGACTTTGAGCTAGATGCCCAGTATCTATGGAAATTACATACCAACTGGAAAACCAGACCCCCGGATGGAAGAGCCCCAGGGTTCTACATCACCTAAAAGAATACCCTAATTATTTGTGTAACTGAATAGAATTATACAGTCTATTATGCTTATTGGGGTATGACCACAGGCCTATTGATAATTGTCCACTGTTAGCTACCTAGGCTTAAGGCATATGAATCATAGGTTTAAGGCATACAAATCATGGGTTAACTTTGATTATATCTTTTTTCCTTTGTTCAGGCTAGTTTCAGGGAATTTGGGGAGGTGGGTTTGAGCATGTACACTTAGGGTAAAAAACTGGTTGGGGTCTTTGGTTAAGAGGAGACTCTGCCTTGGGCCTGCTGGTGTAATAACTGTACTCTGCTATCTGCATTGTCCTTTGAAGTGAGTTTGTTACCCAGAACGCATGGCTACAACACTCTCAGTGCACTGGAATTGGGTTCCATCTCTGGTTTGGGAACGAAGATCCTGCAAACTGCATGCTGTGCCCATTTTTTTTTTTTTTTTTTAAGAATAAGAAAGACATAGTGTTATTAAAATATTAATTCTCCCCAAATTTTTTAACAGATGCAACACAAGCCAAATCAAAACTCCAAGAGATTTTTAGTAAAGATTGACAAATTGATTCTAAAAATACACACGGAAATGTAAGGACAAAGAACAGTAAAAATAATTTGGAAAAGAAGAGAGTTGGAGAATTGATACTATCTTTCAGCCTAAAGCCAGTAATCAAGAGTGTGTGGTATTATGTCAAGAGAGATAAAATATATCCATTTATTGCATGTCAAATAAACCTGCAAGTAAAAAATACCAGAGAACATTGACTGGGTCACATTAGGAAGAAAAACTTTAAGAACATACCTGGAGTCCTGTAATACTAAATAAAGTGATTTTAAAATTTTGATTAAGGAATATAATATTGACTATACATTGATGTTCCTCCCAATCTTGCTTTAACAGGATGGTCTATTTAGACATAGTGAACTTGGCATTATGTATTCTTACATCATATCTTGCCCTGACGATTTAAGCCATTTTTATCTAATGCTTCTGAGTCATTCATATTAATAAATGTGCATACGTGCTCAGTTGCTCAACCATGTGCAACTCTATGCGACCCCAGAGACTGTAGCCTGCCAGATTCCTCTGTCCATGTAATTCCCTAGCCAAGAATGCTGTAGTGGATTACCACCTCCTCCTCCAAGGAATCTTCCTGACCTAGGTCATATTAATAAATAATTGATATTAGTTCCTTTTCTGTAGGGTAGTTGTTTGTAAATAAGCAGCTGAGCCTACACTATATCAGAGGCAATCTGGCACATTTTAGATGTACAATAAATGTATAGTTTCTCAATATTTTTCTGAAAGCTAAAGGATAAGGTCTCTGCTTGCTTCATATTTGTATCCTTTAGTACTATGATTTTTTTTTTTTGCCAGAGTTCAATAACTGCCACATGAATTAAACTGTAAATCAAGATAATTTGGGTTTGAAACAATTGCAGGTAAGACAGTCCAAGAGAGTATAGGAAAAACACACACAATACAGAAAAATGCCGGCAAGAAATGCCAGGTATTTCAGAGCAAAGGCCATTTACAAAAGCAACTTGTACACTTTCAGGTTGGCAAATCAGGTTAGAAAATAAATTTTCATTGCAAATGGGCATTAAACTGTGATCTTTAATTTTTAGAAGTATAAAGTTTTAGTTAAAAAAAAGAATAGAAGTCATAAAAATAGTGCTGCTGAAACCTAAAGACTGAAATTTCAAGTTATAAATTCAAGTAATAAATTAGAGCTAAAATTAAATAACAAGAGTGAGAAGTTCAACATCTCTTCTGAAAGAGACGGGAATACCAGACCACCTCACCTGCCTCTTGAGAAACCTGTACGCAGGTCAGGAAGCAACAGTTAGAACTGGACATGGAACAACAGACCAGTTCCAAATAGGAAAAGGAGTACATCAAGGCTGTATATTGTCACCCTGCTTTTTTAACGTATATGCAGAGTACATCATGAGAAACGCTGGGCTGGAAGAAGCATAAGCTGGAATCAAGATTGCCAGGAGAAATATCAATAACCTCAGATATGCATATGACACCACCCTTATGGCAGAAAGTGAAGAGGAACTCAAAAGCCTCTTGATGAAAGTGAAAGAGGAGAGTGAAAAAGTTGGCTTAAAGCTCAACATTCAGAAAACGAAGATCATGGCACCTGGTCCCATAGCTTCACGGGAAGTAGATGGGGGAAACAGTGGAAACAGTATCAGGCATTATTTTTTAGGGCTCCAACATCACTGCAGATGGTGACTGCAGCCATGAAATTAAAAGACGCTTACTCCTTGGAAGCTAAATTATGACCAACCTAGATAGCATATTGAAAAGCAGAGACACTACTTTGCCAAAAAAGGTCCATCTAGTCAAGGCTCTGGTTTTTCCAGAGATCATGTATGGATGCGAGAGTTAGACTGTGAAGAATGCTGAGCACCAAAGAATTGATGCTTTTGAACTGTGATGTTGGAGAAGACTCTTGAGAGTCCCTTGGACTGCAAGGAGATCTAACCAGTCCATTCTGAAGGAGATCAGTCCTGGGTGTTCTTTGGAAGGACTGATGCTGTAGCTGAAACTCCAATACTCTGGCCACCTCATGTGAAGAGTTGACTCATTGGAAAAGACTCTGATGCTGGGAGAGATTGGCGGCAGGAGGAAAAGGGGATGACAAAGGATGAGATGGATGGATGGCATCACTGACTCAATGGACATGAGTTTGAGTGAACTCCGGGAGATGGTGATGGACAGGGAAGCCTGGCGTGCTATGATTCATGGGGTCACAAAGAGTCAGACACGACTGAGTGACTGAACTGACTGATACAGGGAGATGTCAAGATTTTTCATTTATTTTTGTGGGAGGAAATAGAAAACATGAAGCAGGAAATAATAAGATTTATAATTTCCTTGTTTCTATGTGTTTCTGCTTAAGATGGTGTATCAATTTAACATCAATTTAAACCTAACTTTTGACTTTCTGTCAACAGGACATGGCAATTTGGTGTGTGATGGAAAACAACAGAATGGGAAAGACTAGGGATCTTTTCAAGAAAATCAGAGATACCAAAGGAACATTTCATGCAATAATGAGCTCGATAAAGGACAGAAATGGTATGGACCTAATGGAAGCAGAAGATATTAAGAAGAGATGGCAAGAATACACAGAAGAACTGTACAACAAAGATCTTCACCACCCAGATCATCACGATGGTGTGATCACTGACCTAGAGCCAGACATCCTGGAATGTGAACCCAAGTGGGCCTTAGAAAGCATCACTAGGAACAAAGCTAGTGGAGGTGATAGAACTCCAGTTGAACTATTCCAAATCCTGAAAGATGATGCTGTGAAAGTGCTGCACTCAATATGCCAGCAAATTTGGAAAACTCAGCAGTGGCCACAGGACTGGAAAAGGTCAGTTTTCATTCCAATCCCAAAGAAAGGCAATGCCAAAGAATGCTCAAACTACCACACAATTGCACTCATCTCACATGCTAGTAAAGTAATGCTCAAAATTCTCCAAAACAGGTTTCAGCAATATGTGAACCGTGAACTTCCTGATGTTCAAGCTGGTTTTAGAAAAGGCAGAGGAACCAGAGATCAAATTGCCAACATCCGCTGGATCATGGAAAAAGCAAGAGAGTTCCAGAAAAGCATCTATTTCTGCTTTATTGACTATGCCAAAGCCTTTGACTGTGTGGATCATAAGAAACTGTGGAAAATTCTGAAAGACATGGGAATACCAGACCACCTGATCTGCCTCTTGAGAAATTTGTATGCAGGTCAGCAAGCAACAGTTAGAACTAGACATGGAACAACAGACTGGTTCCAAATAGGAAAAGGAGTTCGTCAAGGCTGTATATTGTCACCCTGTTTATTTAACTTATATGCAGAGTACATCATGAGAAACACTGGACTAGAAGAAACACAAACTGGAATCAAGATTGCCGGGAGAAATATCAATAGTGTCAGATATGCAGATGACACCACCCTTGGCAGAAAGTGAAGAGGAACTCAAAAGCCTCTTGATGAAAGTGAAAGTAGAGAGAGAACAATTTGGTTTAAAGCTCAACATTCAGAAAACGAAGATCATGGCATTCGGTCCCATCATTTCATGGGAAATAGATGAGGAAACAGTGGAAACAGTGTCCGACTTTATTTTTTGGGGCTCCAAAATCACTGCAGATGGTGACTGCAGCCATGAAATTAAAAGACGCTTACTCCTTGGAAGGAAAGTTATGACCAATCTAGATAGCATATTCAAAAGCAGAGACATTACTTTGCCAACAAAGGTTCATCTAGTCAAGGCTATGTTTTTTCCTGTGGTCATGTATGGATGTGAGAGTTGGAGTGTGAAGAAGGCTGAGTGCTGAAGAATTGATGCTTTTGAACTGTGGTGTTGGAGAAGACTCTTGAGAGTCCCTTGGACTGCAAGGAGATCCAACCAGTCCATTCTGAAGGAGATCAGCCCTGGGATTTCTTTGGAAGGAATGATGCTAAAGCTGAAACTCCAGTACTTTGGCCACCTCATGCGAAGAGTTGACTCATTGGAAAAGACTCTGATGCTGGGAGGGATTGGGGGCCGGAGGAGAAGGGGACGACAGAGGATGAGATGGCTGGATGGCATCGCTGACTCAATGGACGTGAGTCTTGGTGAGCTCTGGGAGTTGATGATGGACAGGGAGGCCTGGAGTGCTGGGATTCATGGGGTCGCAAAGAGTTGGACACGACTGAGTAACTGATCTGATCTGATCTGATAGAGAATATAATAAAAACTGTGTGTTCAGGGAAAAGAATTCTAGCAGAGTCACCAAGACAGCCTGCTGTCTAAATGACATACACAATATTTCTGAAATTGAGCTGCTCATTTGCAATCTTAGATGTGTGTTTTGACTTAACAGAATAGGAAAAACATTAGATATATATCTAAATTGAATAAATGTACCAACTGAGAGAAAAAGAAATGACCTATATTTTGCCTTTCCTTGTGGCTCAGATGGTAGCGTCCAACTGCAATGCAGGAGACCTGGGTTTGATCCCTGGGTTGGGAAGATTCCCCAGAGAAGGCATGGCAACACATTCCAGTGTTCTTACCTGCTGAATCCCCAAAGACAGAGGAGCCTGTCAGGCTACACTCCTTGTGTTCTCAAAAAGTCAGACAAGACTGAGCAACAATGTATAGCACATAGTAATATTCAACTGCATAAAAAAGAATTCAATTTTATTAATGAATAATTTATATAAATATATATAGTCTATGAATAAATTTGAAAACTTATATATCTCTATGCAAAAAATAATGTGCAAGCAATCACTTTTTCTATAGAAATTATATAAAATTAATGATACATTTTGATATGGGCTGTGGTCTGTATTATTATAGCTGCCTTTATTCCCCAAATCCTGGTCTCTATTTTAAAGATAACAAAATATGAGTGTGTGTGTGTGTGTGTGTGTGTGTGTGTGTGTGTGTGTGCTCAGTCCTGTCTGACTCTGTGACCCCATGAACTGTATCCAGCTGGGCTCCTCTATTCATGGGATTTCCTAGGCAAGAATACTGGAGTGGGTTTCCATTTCCTTCTCAGGTCAGGGGATCTTTCTGATCCAGGGATCAAACCCACGTCTTCTGTGTCTCCTGCATAGGTAGGTGGATTCTTTACCACTGACCACCTGGGAAGCCCAATAGAATATATACAATTATGCTAAGGTGAACATGGTATTTTGGGACTTGTCTGAAATTTATATTTGCTAGTGATAATATCACATTTACATAAAATTCCTAAGAATATCTATATACCAATTTCTGTTACAACTAACACATTCATTATGTGTTTGAAACATCTAGATATGGATATACCTTTCATATCAATAAAGGTAGATGTAGATAACAGAGAAGGCAATGGCACCCCACTCCAGTACTCTTGCCTGGAAAATCCCATGGATGGAGGAGCCTGGTGGGCTACAGTCCATGGGGTCGCCAAGAGTCGGACATGACTGAGCGACTTCACTTTCATTTTTCACTTTCATGCAATGGAGAAGGAAATGGTAACCCACTCCAGTGTTCTTGCCTTGAGAATCCCAGGGACAGGGGAGCCTGGTGGCCTGCCGTCTATGGAGTCACACAGAGTCCGACACGATTGAAGCGACTTAGCAGCAGCAGATGTAGATAAAAAGATGGATGTATTTACCTACAGATTATATTGATGCTTCTAACTTTTAACACAATAAAAAAATCTTACCACCAAGGGCAAGGTTGACCATGCAGAGTAATTGAGGGCAGGGCTACTGGAAATATATGTCAGTGTCAACTAAAGAAGGGTTACCTTGGACTTTACAGCCTGGTGAATAATAATGACATTCTCTACATAATACTTTTTTGATAGCTGCAATATATAGTAAATTACCTCTTACTGAAGTTAATCTATTAACATTCTTCCTCTTCTCTGATTTTTCCCACATAACTACTTTAGGAAATGAAACCACATTTAGAGTGAATTTTGCCTGGTAGCTAATACTTTTAGATAATGAATCTGAGCAATAAATCATTATTGAAACTATGGCAAAGATAAAATGAGGACATGAATGTAGAACTATAAGGTATGACTTCAGAGTCTCTTTCCCTATCAAAAGGGGGAAAAATAATTTTTCTGTAAATACAATCACAAGGAATGTGTGATAGTTTTCTAAATATCTCTCATGATTTAAAAGTAGTATCTTTATAATGTTATTTGGAACATAAATAGAGCTATACAACATATTAAGTAAGAGTTAATGGGTATAAATATTGAAAATAATATAGTTGTGTGACTTTCAATACATTGAAAGTAAAAAATTAAATGACTTCCTCTCTTAGTATCATAAAGTTATTACTTCTTGTTTCTTTGTAAGAAATAAATATATGCTTGTTATTTTTATTATAACATGAGACATAGATACAGTGACATTTGCGGCTATGCACATTTACATTCAGGCATGTACAATAAACAGATGTCATATATGTATATGTATATACATATTCATGTGTATGTGCATGTGTGTGCATGCATATGTAAACATTTAAAATCATACATAAACTCATATGTATTTATGTATATGAGTTTTTGCATCCAAAATCACTACAGATGGTGACTGCAGCCACATAATTAAAAGATGCTTGTTCCGTAGAAGGAAAGCTATGAAAAACCTAGACAGCACATTAAAAACCAAAGACATCACTTTGCTGACAAAGATCCGTATCATCAAAGCTATGGTTTTTACAGAAGTCAGGTATGGGTTTAAGGGTTGGATCATAAAGTAGGCTGAGTGTCTAAGAATTGATGCTTTCTAATTGTGGTGCTGGATCAAACCAGTCAATCCTAAGGAAAACATAGGATGGGGAGCCTGGTGTGCTGCAGTCCATCGGGTTGCAAACAGGTGGACACGACTTAGTGACTCAACAACAACAATTTATGTATATACTTTGGCCACCTCATGAGAAGAGTTGACTCATTGGAAAAGACTGTGATGCTGGGCGGGATTAGGGGCAAGAGGAGAAGGGGACGACAGAGGATGAGATGGCTGGATGGCATCACTGACTCGATGGATGTGCGTCTGAGTGAACTCCGGGAGTTGGTGATGGACAGGGAGGCCTGGCGTTTTGCGATTCATGGGGTTGCAAAGAGTTGGACACAACTGAGTGACTGATCTGATCTGATCTGATCTGATCTATGTACATGTGTGTATGTGATGCCATGCTCTGATGCTCAGTCCTGTCAGACTCATTGTGACCCTTTGGATCATAGCCCACCAGGTTCCTTTGTCCATCGGGTTTTTCAGGCAAGAATATTGGAGTGGGTTGCTATTTCCTTCTCCAGGTGATCTTCATAACCCAGGAATAGAACCTGCATCTTTTGTGTGTCTTGCACTGGCAGGCAAATTATTTACCACTAGAACCACCTGGGAAGACCAACATGTGTGGATGTCTATCTATGTATCTACCTACACATATATACCTAAATAATCATTATACAGAATTTTCAGGTTTCCTCAGTCAAATTTCTAGTGGCCATATTGACATATTTATTAAATTTTAATCAAATTTAGTATTACTGTCATTCAGTTTCTGTCTCATGTGCTTGAAATATAATTTACTCCAAAAATTTTGACTACAAGGTATAAGGATGCAAAATAAAAGTAATGAGGCTACAGTAATGGTCTCTGGGGTGGGAATAAATTTGGAAAGACTTTGTTTTAAGATGTATGAGAAGATGTGATGATGTTATAATAATGGAGGATTCAAACTCTTGAGGAAAATTTGTCTTATTTGTAAAATAAGAATGATTAATAACTGCTAACATTCACAACATTTTAAAATGAAAATCAAACAGATTGAAGTATGTAAGCCCTATCCAAAAATGGTGTATTAAAAGGATATGCAAACTATATCCACAAATTGACTTTCACTGATACTTGTAATTCCAAGGCTAGAGATTTACTGTCCACTAGCAAGTTAAATCCAACCAGTCCATTCTAAAGGAGATCAGTCCTGGGTGTTCTTTGGAAAGAATGATGCTAAAGCTGAAACTTCAATACTTTGGCCACCTCATGCGAAGAGTTGGCTCATTGGAAAAGACTCTGATTATGGGACGGATTGGGGGCAGGAGAAGAAGGGGAATACAGAGGATGAGATGGCTGCATGGCATCACTGACTCGATGGATATGAGTTTGGGTGAACTCCGGGAGTTGGTGATGGACAGAGAGGCCTGGTGTGCTGCGATTCATGGGGTCACAAAGAGTCGGACATGACTGAGAGACTAAACTGAACTGAACTGAGCAAGTTAAATAAAACAAAATCCTTAGTGCCAGGCATTGTGTTAGTTTTCAGCACTCCAGGAATAAAGCTTGGTCTTCTATTCTCAAGAAGCTAATGTTTAATGAGGGACAGGGAAAATAATCTAATACAATAGACTTTGCAAATAATGCTATATTGTCACAACCTGAGGACATTTTCTTGAGGTCATGGCAAAAACATCTCAGAAGAGGTGCTGCTCATAATGAAATTTGAGAACCATATTTTCAGTTGAGTTCAGTTGCTCAGTCCTGTCCGACTCTTTGCAACCCCATGAATCCCAGCAAGCCAGGCCTCGCTGTCCATCACCAATTCCCGGAGTTCACTCAGACGAACATCCATCGAGTCAGTTATGCCATCCAGCCATCTCATCCTCTGTCGTCCCCTTCTCCTCCTGCCCCCAATCCCTCCCAGCATCAGAGTCTTTTCCAATGAGTCAACTCTTCACATGAGGTGGCCAAAGTACCAGAGTTTCAGTTTTAGCATCATTCCTTCCAAAGAAATCCCAGGGCTGATCTCCTTCAGAATGGACTGGTTGGATTTCCTTGCAGTCCAAGGGAATCTCAAGAGTCTTCTCCAACATCACAGTTCAAAAGCATCAATTCTTCGGTGCTCAGCCTTCTTCACAGTCCAACTCTCACATCCATACATGATCACAGGAAAAACCATAGCCTTGACTAGAAGAACTTTTGTTGGCAAAGTAATGTCTCTGTTTTTGAATATGCTATCTAGGTTGGTCATAACTTTCCTTCCAAGGAGTAAGCATCTTTTAATTTCATGGCTGCGGTCACCATCTGCAGTGATTTTGGAGCCCACAAAAAGAAAGTCTGACACTGTTTCCACTGTTTCCCCATCTATTTCCCATGAAGTGATGGGACCGAATGCCATGATCTTCGTTTTCTGAATGTTGAGCTTTAAGCCAACTTTTTCACTCTCCTCTTTCACTTTCATCAAGAGGCTTTTGAGTTCCTCTTCACTTTCTGCCATAAGGGTTGTGTCATCTGCATATCTGAGGTGACTGATATTTCTGCCGGCAATCTTGATTCTAGCTTGTATTTCTTCCAGTCCAGCGTTTCTCCTGATGTACTCTGCATATAAGTTAAATAAACAGGGTAACAATATAAAGCCTTGATGTGCTCCTTTTCCTATTTGGAAGCAGTCTGTTGTTCCATGTCCAGTTCTAACTGTTGCTTCCTGACCTGCATACAAATTTCTCAAGAGGCAGATCAGGTGGTCTGGTATTCCCATGTCTTTCAGAATTTTCCACAGTTTCTTATGATCCACACAGTCAAAGGCTTTGGCATAGTCAATAAAGCAGAAATAGATGCTTTTCTGGAACTCTCTTGCTTTTTCCATGATCCAGCGGATGTTGGCAATTTGATCTCTGGTTCCTCTGCCTTTTCTAAAACCAGCTTGAACATCAGGAAGTTCACGGTTCACATATTGCTGAAGCCTGGCTGGGAGAATTTTGAGCATTACTTTACTAGCGTGTGAGATGAGTACAATTGTGTGGTAGTTTGAGCATTCTTTGGCATTGCCTTTCTTTGGGATTGGAATGAAAACTGACCTTTTCCAGTCCTGTGGCCACTGCTGAGTTTTCCAAATTTGCTGGCATATTGAGTGCAGCACTTTCAGAGCATCATCTTTCAGGATTTGGAATAGCTCAACTGGAATTCCATCACCTCCACTAGCTTTATTCATAGTGATGCTTTCTAAGGCCCACTTGACTTCACATTCCAGGATGTCTGGCTCTAGGTCAAATGATCACACCATCGTGATTATCGGGGGCATGAAGATCTTTTTTGTACAGTTCTTCTGTGTATTCTTGCCACCTCTTCTTAATATCTTCTGCTTCTGTTAGGTCCATACCATTTCTGTTCTTTATCGGGCCCATCTTTGCATGAAATGTTCCCTTGATATCTCTAATTTTCTTGAAGAGATCTCTAGTCTTTCCCATTCTGTTGTTTTCCTCTATTTCTTTGCATTGATAGCTGAGGAAGGCTTTCTTATCTCTTCTTGCTATTCTTTGGAACTCTGCATTCAGATGCTTATATCTTTCCTTTTCTCCTTTGCTTTTCGCTTCTCTTCTTTTCACAGATATTTGTAAGGCCTCCCCAGACAGCCATTTTGCTTTTTTGCATTTCTTTTCCATGGGGATGGTCTTGATCCCTGTCTCTTGTACAATGTCACGAACCTCATTCCATAGTTCATCAGGCACTCTATCTATCAGTTCTAGGCCCTTAAATCTATTTCTCACTTCCACTGTATAATCATAAGGGATTTGATTTAGATCATACCTGAATGGTCTAGTGGTTTTCCCTACTTTCTTCAATTTCAGTCTGCATTTGGCAATAAGGAGTTCATGAACTGAGCCACAGTCAGCTTCTGGTCTTGTTTTTTCTGACTGTATAGTGCTTCTCCATCTTTGGCTGCAAAGAATATAATCAATTTGATTTCGGTGTTGACTATCTGGTGATTTCCATGTATAGAGTCTTCTCTTGTGTTGTTGGAAGAGGGTGTTTGCTATGACCAGTGCATTTTCTTGGCAAAACTCTATTAGTAACATGCCAAATTTGCCTGTTACTCCAGGTGTTTCTTGACTTCCTGCTTTTGCATTCCAGTCCCCTATAATGAAAAGGACATCTTTTTTGGGTGTTAGTTCTAAAAGGTCTTGTTAGCCATGAGTAAATAAAATGCATCTCATTTTCAGAAAATCAATTCATTCAGAATGATTAGAGCCTATATTAATTGTAATGGCATAGACATCATTGAAGAAGAATTAGGGGAAATAAGAGCTATATATCTTTTCAGAACACACAGTTATAGAGAAAAGATATATAATATAGAGGGGTTTGGATTTTCATTCTGAAGATGAGAGGAACCAGTAATGAATTTTAAATGAGTGTTGCAGTATTTTGGAATTATGTGTTTTTTTTTTTTGAAAATTTACTCATGATGAGTTGTGAAAAATGGAAATTTCTCAGTTAGAAATCATTACACAGAGGAAATGATAGAGTATTACCCTGATGCAGTAGAGATGGCCAAAGGAGGGAAAGAAATTCTATTTTATGTAGAAAAGTTTTACATAAGGTAGAAAGAAGAGCTTTCTTGTGTACCTCCCAGGTTTCTAGCTAAGGAACTAGGTAATTGTTGTTGCCTTTTATGGACAGAAGACACAGAACATTTTCATGATAGGAAAAAATAAGCTTGTTTTGTTTATGATGCTTAATGGGCACTCAGGCATAAATAGAACTTGAATATGTGAGACAAATGAAGAAAATAAGATCCCTGACATTAGGATATTGATTGATTTGAAATAAATTAGCATATTACAAGTGGAAACTGAGTGTTGGATGTGGGATACATTTCCTCAAGAAAGGGGTGAGAGCAAGACCAAGTAATTGAGGATAAAATTCTGGGTTTCATCAGCATTTAAGTACCAGAGGAATGAAGGAGCAAAAGAGTTACCAGAGAGTTTAGAAAAACCCCAAATACAATATCTTTTCTACACTATGAAAGAGAATCAGGTTTACTCATTCAATGTATCTTTATTGAGTATCAACCACACACATCCATTTCAGCAGATAATTTAGATACTGGTAGAATAAGGGTCATTAGTAGAGGTAAGAAAAGAAGCTGAGAATTTAGGAAACAAAACTATTGACTGCATTCTCTTAGACACACTTTCTTCTGTTTACTTCCTCAAAAAATAACTTTGGAGACAATATTTGTGGTTCAAGCTGAGGATAAGATTTGGTGCAAAGGAGCACACTTAGCTCTCTCAGTTTATGTGAAAGTGATAAGAAGGAGCTCTCCAAACAGGGGCGGGGTGGGGTTGGGGGTGCAGTTAAAATACTGGTTCTGCTATTGACTAAGTACATGGTAATGGGGCTAACTTCTCTAAACTTCAGTTTTATTATTTAAAAAAAGTCAAAGAAATGTTAGTATTCATTTTAGAGCACTGTTGTAATTATTGAATAACTTAGTTATTGACAATGACTGCGTTAAATACTTTTCTTTGTGTATATTAGCCCAGCATGTTATGATGTTTTTATTATTTCTGAGACTGGAGAGAAAGGTGGGGGCATGTCTCTGTGGGCATAAACAGTTGAAGGAATTTACGAATTTGGAATTATCATTTGAAAATTACCAGGGAGTCCCCTAAATGGAGTTTTGAAGTGATAAAGTTTAAAAGAGCAGTTGAAGAGACAACCTAAGGGCCAGAGTCATGCCCTGAGTAAAAATACGTCGTGTGCGATTTTTCTGGGCAATGCTGGGTGTCTTAGATGGAGGATGAGAATCATGATTTTTTTTTGCTGGTTTGAACAGTTTGTTTAGGACTTTATTGTTGCTGCTTTTCTGTTGTTTTTGTTTGTTTCAGTTATCAAGGCATATTTTATGAAGCAATCACCCTTAATTACCAACTAGAAGGTTATTCATGATCTTATTAGGTCATTTTCAATACAGAATGTTGTTGAAGGGGCTGGTGCAGAATAATGTATGAACAGAACATTATGTATGCTTTTTGAGGGAGATTCATGGCATTGGTGATTCTCAGGACAAGCCACTGATGGGCCATTGCAGGTTCAAAGGCATTCCAGAAATATTGCAGTAGCTCTGGGCCCTTAAGTAGGAACTGGGGAAGGATGCACCAAGGAGGGGGGTGAAAGGTCCTAAGAGGAGGGGAAGGATGTTCCAGGTAAGTGTTAGTTGTTCAGTCACGTCCTCCCTTTGCAATCCCATGGACTGCAGCCCGCCAGTCTCCTCTGTCCATGTAATTCTGCAGGCAAGAATACAGGAGTGGGTTGCCATTTCTTTCTCGAATGAATCTTCCCTACCCAGGGATCAAGCCTGGGTCTACTGCATCACAGGTGGACTCTTTACTATCTAGGCACCAGGGATGGAGGAGGTAATTTGAACTTGTAAATGCTCTTTTTAAATCTTTTTTTTTCCCTTCCCCTCTTCCTGACACCCTCCTCCTTCTCTCTCTCTTGCTTTTTTTTCTTTTCTTTTTTTTTCTCAACTTGGATTTACTTGTTTCCCTAACATAGACCCTTGAACAGAGTGTTTTCAAGAAATGCATTGGTTTGTTAGTGCTAGTGGTAAAGAAGATGTCTGTTAATGCAGGAGGCCTAAGAGACCCGGGTTCTATTCCTGGGTAAGGAAGATCCCTGGGAGAAGGGAATGGCAAACCACTCCAGAATTCTTGCCTGGAAAATCCCATGGATAGGGGACCCTGATGGGCTAAAAAGGGCCTGGAATGTCTCAAAAAGTTGGTCACGACTGAAGCAACTTAGCACACACACATGAGTGGCTCAAGTAAGACTTTGTCCACTTAAATTCATTTATTCACTTAACAAATATTCATTAAGTTTCTTACTATGTGATTGGCATTATTTTGTATACTACATACATATATACATACACATATATATTTATACACACACACACACACACATACCAGGAGAAGCTTGTATTCTAATATTTAGCAAATTGGTTAACTTTTATCTGTATGATTATAACTTATTTTAATCATAACCTTAAATCAGAAATTGCTATAATTTTACTATCATTTATACTGTACCATACTCTGTTGTGCATTTTGATAAATGTTGTGCATTTGTGCATTTCAGCATTAAAATTATTTTCCAGAAGTATCCATCTCCAATTTTATATAAAGTTAAATAGAAAACTAAATGAAATGTAATTTACCTAAACATTAACTCTTGAAGATTTTATCATCTATTAAAATTTTATCTTAGACTAGGAAATGATTTAGAGAACATAGCAAAACACACCATCATTTCTGTCCAAAGGAGCTTGATACCCAGATGTATCAATTCATAATTATGGATAATAATATTTTCATTTTCAGAGGTCATAAACAAAAATTAAAAATATCATAAACACATGGTTTATGAGAGTATGTGTTTTAAATCTCAATTAAGTACAATCATAATTTTTAAAAATGCAACTCTCAATCATTCGGATACAATATTCTTTCTCTTCTGTATGGTTCTTATAAACTTTACCTTCTAATAGTGCAATCCCTGAGTCCCACTGAAAATTTTAAAGCTCATAAGCTTAAACAAGTCAAAGCATGAACCAATTGTTGGGCACTAAAGAAATATCATTCATACCCTTTGCCTCATTGTAAACTATGTGTAAGCACAATTCATTGTGCATTGTCACTTTGACAAGAATTTGTACAGTAAGTGAACAGATATCAGACTTATTCCATCATTTTCTATTAAATATTTTATAAATATTAATTTTAAAACTTAAATATTAATTTTGATAAGCTGATTTACACTTTTTATTTTCATAATAATGCAAAAACATCATTAATATAGAACTAAGATAATTGGCAACTCCATTTGTAGAGATTACACTGAGAAATAGATTTAAAAAAACATTGTTTCTATTTCCCTTCTGCTGTCTCAACTTTTTCTTCCATCCATTTTCTGTTCACAGAGGTTCCTTTCTGGTTCATTACCTGCTCATAGACTATATTTACCTAGAGATGAGCAAAACTCTGCACTTTGTAGCATCCTCAATGCTCTCTACACGATGAAATTATCTTTACCCACATTACAGTTTCTCTCAATTACTAGTGATGCTGGAAAGCCATTCAATACATTGATCCTATTAGAGAATACAGCTGATTAGGTTCTAATACATTATCTATTCAGAAGAATTTGCATTTTAACAGAAAGATCAAGATGTCTTAACTAGAAATATTAAATATTCAGGTGTTTATTTATTTTTTTAAAGTCTTGGAATTTATTTATTTTATTTTTTTACTTTACAATATTGTATTGGTTTTGCCATACATCAAAAATATTTGGAGACACAGTGGAGGCATTTACAAAGTGAAAAAAGATATGTGTATTTAATATGTGGAAAAGATTATCTCAGTATGTAAATCTGGCTGTATATCAATCTATTATAGTAATACTAAAAATGAAAAATTAAATCTGTTTGCTTTAAGAAAATTCAGAATTTTATGTAGTCATTTTTAAATTGATAAGATAATGGGAGAATAAAAATACAAGACTGTGTATTTTAGAAGAGAATTCTGATGGAAAATGTTAATTTAAAAATTGTATATGAAAGGGTGAGATTGCTATCAGGAATTTATACTGAGAGTCTACTTCGTATGTTCCATATTAAGATTAAAAAATAACAATGTCTGAATTTTGTCAATGAAGAAAACATTGACTTGTATTCTCTTGTCTTTTCCCCTTTAGTTCTGTTCCACTAGAATGATGACAATATTTTTGATGGATGACATTTTTAATTGGTCTTCTTGATGACATGCTCCATATGTTATTATTCATTTAGTGAAACTTCTCTCTGAATTTAATACACTACTTGAATGTTAATTTTTCTACGTTTTAAACCTTTAATACATCTTCTCCTTTTCAAAGACATAGCTAACATAAACAATCTCCTGTCACTTTCAGAAACTTCTGTCTTTATCTTTCACACTGTTTTTGCACAACTGTTTGGAAAGATTTAGATATAAGATCAACATGCTTAACTGAGAAAGAAAAGTGATTCACTTGTTATCCTATCAAGCTACCAACAGTATTCTTCACAGAGCTAGAACAAATAATTTCACAATTTGTGTGGAAATACAAAAAACCTTGAATAACCAAAGCGATCTTGAGAAAGAAAAATGGAACTGGAGGAATCAACCTACCTGACTTCAGGCTCTACTACAAAGCCACAGTTATCAAGACAGTATGGTACTGGCACAAAGACAGAAATATAGATCAATGGAACAAAATAGAAAGCCCAGAGATAAATCCACGCACATATGGACAGCTTATCTTTGACAAAGGAGGCAAGAATATACAGTGGATTAAAGACAATCTCTTTAACAAGTGGTGCTGGGAAATCTGGTCAACCACTTGTAAAAGAATGAAACTAGAACACTTTCTAACACCATATACAAAAATAAACTCAAAATGGATTAAAGATCTCAACGTAAGACCAGAAACTATAAAACTCCTAGAGGAGAACATAGGCAAAACACTCTCTGACATACATCACAGCAGGATCCTCTATGACCCACCTCCCAGAATATTGGAAATAAAAGCAAAAATAAACAAATGGGACCTAATTAACCTTAAAAGCTTCTGCACATCAAAGGAAACTATTAGCAAGGTGAAAAGACAGCCTTCAGAATGGGAGAAAATAATAGCAAATGAAGCAACCGACAGACAACTAATCTCAAAAATATACAAGCAACTCCTACAGCTCAACTCCAGAAAAATAAATGGCCCAATCAAAAAATGGGCCAAAGATCTAAATAGACATTTCTCCAAAGAAGACATACAGATGGCTAACAAACACATGAAAAGATGCTCAACATCACTCCTTATCAGAGAAATGCAAATCAAAACCACTATGAGGTACCATTTCACGCCAGTCAGAATGGCTGCGATCCAAAAGTCTACAAATAATAAATGCTGGAGAGGGTGTGGAGAAAAGGGAACCCTCTTACACTGTTGGTGGGAATGCAAACTAGTACAGCCACTATGGAGAACAGTGTGGAGATTCCTTAAAAAACTGGAAATAGAACTGCCTTATGATCCAGCAATCCCACTGCTTGGCATACACACTGAGGAAACCAGAAGGGAAAGAGACACGTGTACCCCAATGTTCATCGCAGCACTGTTTATAATAGCCAGGACATGGAAGCAACCTAGATGTCCATCAGCAGATGAATGGATAAGAAAGCTGTGGTACATATACACAATGGAGTCTTACTCAGCCATTAAAAAGAATACATTTGAATCAGTTCTAATGAGGTGGATGAAACTGGAGCCTATTATACAGAGTGAAGTAAGCCAGAAGGAAAAACATAAATACAGTATACTAACGCATATATATGGAATTTAGAAAGATGGTAACGATAACCCTGTATACGAGACAGCAAAAGAGACAATGATGTATAGAACAGTCTTATGGACTCTGTGGGAGAGGGAGAGGGTGGGAAGATTTGGGAGAATGGCATTGAAACATGTGAAATGTCATGTATGAAACGAGATGCCAGTCCAGGTTCAGTGCACGATGCTGGATGCTTGGGGCTGGTGCGCTGGGGACGGCCCAGGGGATGGTATGGGGAGGGGGAGGGAGGAGGGTTCAGGATGGGGAGCACGTGTATACCTGAAATTTTTTTAATTTTAAAAATAAAAAAAAATGGAAAAAAAAATATCATTCATTTGAAATCATTTTAAGAACGTTCTCTAAGACTAAGTTAGACCTGTCTTTGAGTGTCTGAGTGTCTCCTGTTGAGGTACAGGTCAACAGTGGCCTGTCACAGGGACAGGGACTCTGGCTGCAGCAGACCTGGGAGGCACGGCATGTGAGTCTCGCCATAGAGCCACTGAGAAGACAACCCATAAACTGGAGAACAATTATCCCAAAGAAGTTCTCACACTGTTGCAAAAGCTCTAGGGCCCACAGCAAATTTCCCAATCTGGGAATCTGGCAAAGGGACCAAGAACCCCCAGGGAATTTGATGTTGAAGGCCAATGGGATTTGATTACAGAACTTCTAAAGGACTGGAGAAACAGATTCTTGGAAAGCACAAACAAAACAAAACCCAGGAGAAATGAGAAAGGCGCAGTGACCCCACAAGAAACTGAGCCAGACTGTTCTGTGAGTGTCCAGGAGTCTCCATTGGTGGCATGAATCAACAGTGGCTTTCCATGGGGATATGGGCAGAGAATACAACAGTTGCAGCATCAGTCCTCTTGAAGGAGGCCACCATTATCCCTGTCATAATTTGGCCACATGCCAAACAACAGGGAGGGAACACAGCCCTACCCACCAACAGAAAATTGGATTAAAGATTTACTGATCATGGCTTTGAACATCAGAGAAAGATCCAGATCCCTCCACAGCCAGTCCTTCCCATCAGGAAGCTTCCAAAAGCCTCTTGTCTTTATCCATCAGAGGGCAGGCCAAATGGTAACCACAATTACAGAAAACTAAGGAAAACAATAACTTGGATCACAGCCTTGTCTAACTCAGTGAAACTATGAGCCATTCCATGTAGGGCCACCTAAGATGGAAAGATCATGGTGGAGAGTTCTGATGAAATGTGGCCCACTGGAGAAAGGAATGGCAAATCACTTCAGTATTCTTGCCTTGAGAACCCCATGAACAAGATAAAAATGGAAAAAAGAGATGACACTGAAAGATGAACTCCCCAGGTCAGCAGGTGCCCAATATGCTACTGGAGAAGAGTGGAGAAATAACTCCACAAAGAATGAAGAGATGGAGCCACAGCAAAGACAGTGCCCAGTTGTGGAGGTGACTGGTGATGGAAGTAAAGTCCAATGCTGTAAAGAACAATATTGCATAGGAACCTGGAATGTTAGGTCCATGAATCAAGGTAAATTGGAAGTGGTCAAACAGGAGATGGCAACAGTGAACATGGACATTTTAGGAATCAGTGAACTAAAATGGAATGGAATGGTGACTTTAATTCGAATGAACATTATATTTACTACTGTGGGTGAGAATCCCTTAGAAGAAATGGAATAGCCCTCACGGTCCATAAAAAAGTCCAGAACATAGTACTTGGATGCAATCTCAAAAATGACAGAATGAAATTTCTGTCTGTTCATTTCCAAGGCAAACCGTTCAGTATCACAGTAATCCAAGTCTATGTCCCAACCACTAATGCCGACAAAGCTGAAGTTGACTGGTTCTATGAAGACCTACAAGATCTTCTGGAATTAACACCAAAAAAAGCTGTCCTTTTCCACACAGGTGACTGGCATGCAAAAGTAGGAGGTCAAGAGATACCTGGAGTAACAGGCAAATTTGGCATTGGAGTACAAAATAAAACAGGACAAAAATTAACAGAGTTTTGCCAAGACAACACACTGGTCATAGCAAACACCCTTTTCCAACAACACAAAAGATGACTCTACACATGGACATCACCAGAATAATAATTATATTCTTTGCAGCTGAAGATGGAGAAGCTCTATAGAGTCAGCAAAAACAAGACTGGGGGCTGACTGTAGCACAGATCATGAAACCCTTATTTCAAAATACAGACTCAAATTGAAGAAAGTAGGAGAAACCATTGAACCATTCAGGTATGATCTAAATCAAGTCCTTTGCAATTATACAGTGGAAGTGACAAATAGATTCAAGGGATTATATCTGATAGACAAAGTCCTGAAGAGCTATGGACAGAGGTTCATAACATTGTACAGGAGGCAGGGATTAAAACCATCTTCAAGAAGACGAAATGCAAAGAAGCAAAATGGTTGTCTGAGGAGGCCTTACAAATAGCTGGAAAAAGAAGAGAGAAAAGCAAAGGAGAAAAGGAAAGATATATCCATCTGAATGCAGAGTTCCAAAGAATAGCAAGGAGAGGTAAGAAAGACGTCCTAAATGATCAATGTAAAGAAATAGAGGAAAACATTAGAATGACAAGGACTAGAGTTCTCTTCAAGAATATTAGAGACACCAAGGGAACCTCTCCAGGCACTCCAGTATTCTTGCCTGGGAAATCCCATGGACAGAGGAGACTGATTGGCTAATAGTCCATAGGGTTGCAGAGTTGGGCACGACTGAGCAATTAACACTACCAGGGGAATATTTCATGCAAAAATGAGCAAAACAAAGGACAGAAATGGTATCAATCTAACACAACCAAAGATATTAAAAAGAGGTGATGGGAATACACAGAAGAATATGCAAAAAAGATCTTAATGACCTAGATAACCACGATGGTGTGATCATTCACCTAGAGCCAGACATCCTGAAGTTTGAAGTCAAGTTGGCCTTAGGAAGCATCACTACAAACACTGCCAATGGAGGTGATAGAATTCCAGTTGAGCTATTTAAAATTCTAAAAGACGATGCTGTGAAAGTGCTGCACACAATATGCCAGCAAATTTGAAAAACTCAGGAATGGCCATAGGATTGGAAAAGGTCAGTGCTTGGACACCAAGGAGATCAAAACAGTCAATCATAAAGGAAATTATTCCTGAATATTCATTGGAAGGACTGATACTGAAGCTAATATTCCAGTACTTCAGCTACCTGATGCAATGAATTGACTCACTGGAAAAGACCCTAATGCTGGGAAAGATTGAAGGCAGGAGCAGAAGGGGATGACAGAGGATGAGACGGTGGATGGCATCACCGACTCAATAGACATGAGTTTTAGCAAACTCCAGGAGTTGGTGATGGACAGGGAAGCTGGCTTATTGCTTTCAATGGGGTTGCAAATAGTCAGACACGATTAAGAGATTGAACTTACTTCCTTGAATGTAACTCTACATGATTCAATTTAGTTTTGTGTCAAAACTAACATACAGTGTCAAATATCTATTCAGCTTAATTTTGTGCCAAATATTAGTTCACTAATCCTATTTTTATTGTATTGTAGTCTTGTCATATCTGTAGCTAAAAACTAGTAAGGGATTCAGTAACATAAATGTAAGCATAGAACCAGTACCGATTCCATTGTATGCTGGACATTTGTCTCTTACAAGTAGGATGGGCTTTTATTATTATTATTATTTTATACACTTACTTTATGTAAATTCAGATACTTCAATTTGGTACTTGGTGTCCTGATTGGAAGGTATACAGGATGGTGTGCATATGAAAATGTTTAAAATGAAAACTATATGTAACCATCCAAAATATCTTCCAACCAAGCCAACAACTGTTGTCTTTAACTGCTAGAGATCTTTGGGTTGTTTTTCTAGTCCTCTATAAAACATCATCTTTTTTTTTAAGCTAATGATTCTTGGGGATCATTATTGCTACACTGGACTTTCCGGGTGGCACTAATCATAAAGAACCCCCTGCCAATGCAGGAGACTTAAGAGATGTGGGTTTGATCCCTGAGTTGGGAAGATACCCTGGAGGAGGGCAGGACAACCAATTCCAGCATTCTTGCCAGGAGAATCCCATGGACAGAGGAGCCTGTCAGGCTACTGTCCATAGGGTTGCAAAGAATTGGATATGACTGAAGTGACATAGCACACATTGCTACAGTGACCCAATGTTGAAGAGATGTGTTACAGTGCTTTGAGTTAAAACACTAAGCAGGTTTGGATTTACTTTGTAAAAAGTCTTTCATCCCCACAGTCCTCAAGGCTAATCTCCCTCCATCTTCACAGTCTCTAAAGCTCTATCAGAATGGGAGCCCTACACACCCCAAGTCAGCATTCAGCCAGGTACACTGGAGGAGGCAAGGTTATATCTTAAAGACACAATGCTTAGTATAAAATATTATACTTTAAACAAGGGCAGAATCAATAGACTAGTAGACTTCATTTAAAAGAAGCAAATGTATTTTTAGATCACACTGAATAGGGCAAAAACTATAAAGGACCATGTAGAATCCAGACCAAACCAGAACTATTACTTCAGGCACATGGGTAAAGAGTTTCACTGCACCTTTCGTGAGGATGAAGGGCTTCCCTGGTGGCTAAGATGGGAAAGAATCTGCCTGCAATGTGGGAGAGCCTGGTTTCATCTCTGGATCAGGAAGACCCTCTGGAGAATGGAATGCAACACACTCCAGTATTCTTGCCTGGAGAGTTTCATGGATGTTGGAGCCTGATGGGTTACAGTCCATGGGCTTGAAAATAGTCGGACATGATTGAGCAACTAATATTTGGTGAGGAAGAAAAAGGTTAGCAACTTGTGTGGTCAGGCTCTCATTTCTGAGTATAAATTCAGTTATCAAGAATGTATTTTATCATCTTTACAAGATTTGAAATAAAATAATCTGTATAGATACTTGTGTTGTTTAGTTACTAAGCTATGTCTGACTCTTTGTGACCCCATGAACTGTAGCCTGCTCCATCTGTCCATGGAGGCTCCTCTGTCGATGGGATTGTCCAGGCAAGAATACTGAAATGGGTTACGATTTCCTTCTCCAGGGGATATTCCCGACCCAGGAGTCAAATTCAGGTCTCTTGCATTGGCAGACAGATTCTTTACCACTAAGCCATCAGGGAAGTTCTGTAGATATTTTTATACATGAACATTTTGAACAGTGAACCCAACATGGCCCTTTGCTGTCAAATTATCTGCAATACAAAGTCCTCAAGTTCTGGTAGTTCAGCCCTGTCCAGAGTGTGAATAAGGTCAGCTACCTTAGCTGTGTAATTTGTTCATCATCTATATGGAAAAATGAACAAATATCAGGTGTGGCTTTCTAATTTTAAAGCTGTCCAGCAGTGAAATGAACTCCTCGATAAAGTAGTGGATTCCCCACTGCTAGAATTGTTCAAGAAAGGACTATTAACCTTTTTTTTTTTTTTCCCCCCCTGGGATATTACATAGGGGATTTCTGCATTAAGGGAAAATATTCTTTCTCATATGAAGAATCTAGGTTTCTATTATCTAACTTTCTTCTACATAAATTGGCTAGCTTTTATGTTGTTATACTACAATTCTTGTTTTCCTTAGTCTTTATTTTATTTTTTTTGCCTGAATAATTAAGGAGTTAAGTGTTGGGGTCAGGAAAGGGGAGAGGAGATATAATTTGTCTCAAAGTAGCAGTCTTTATTAATGAGAGAGAAAATTTTAATAGTGTTTGACTTTCAAAATCTGTCAGAATTCTTTGATAATGTTGAGAGTATATGGAAGGGTGTAGGCAGATGGCCCAAGGCACTATAATAGATTCATGAAATGGAAGACAGAGAGATAGAAAGGAAGATATGAATAGAAAAAAACCTATTCATAGCAGAGTTATGTGTGTTTTTGAGGCCTACAGTCTAGACTGAGGAGTTTACTGTACCTAAAACAGACTGAAAAACTGATGACTAATTTGTAGAGGATCAGAAATATGATGGCACCCCACTCCAGTACTCTTGCCTAGAAAATCCTATGGACGGAGGAGCCTGGTAGGCTACAGTCCATGGGATCGCGAAGAGTCAGACACGACTGAGCGACTTCACTTTCACTTTCACTTTTCACTTTCATGCTTTGGAGAAGGAAATGGCAACCCACTCCAGGGTTCTTGCCTGGAGAATCCCAGGGACGGGGGAGCCTGGTGGGCTACCGTCTACGGGGTCACACAGAGTCGGACACAACTGAAGTGACTTAGCATAGCATAGAAATATGACAGAAGAGTTGACTCATTGGAAGAGACTCTGATGCTGGGAGGGATTGGGGGCAGGAGGAGTAGGGGACGACAGAGGATGAGCTGGCTGGATGGCATCACTGACTCGATGGACTTGAGTCTGGGTTAACTCCGGGAGTTGGTGATGGACAGGGAGGCCTGGCGTGCTGCGATTCATGGGGTCGCAAAGAGTCGGACACGACTGAGCTACTGATCTGATCTGATGATTCTGATGAATGAATTAAAAAATAATGTTTTTTTTTTAGTGTTTTGCTAGTGAACTTTATGATGTTTTACTATGCAAAATTCTGACTGCTGCATTTCTGATTAAGCATTTTAGGAATGCACCCTCCTACCTGCTGAATCTGAAAGATGACATGCTTTGAATAAGGATTAGTATTTATAATTATTTAGGTTGTCACTGTGTCACTTCCCCTGGTCCAATGAAAGATTTTTTTATGACTTTATTAAGATAGAGAAAATAGATTTCCCCATGTGTTTTGAACTTGTTGATATGCCCTACAAAGTTTTTATATGACAAGATATTTATTAAAGAAAATTATGTGCCTTATATACAATTATTATTCATTCAGCAAGATGGATAATTTTGTTTATATATAACATGCAAAATAATGAAGGAAATTAAAGTTGAGTCCCTGAGTTTATAGTTAATTCTCCAAATGAACTTTTTAAGAATTAATTTAATTGTAAAGTATCCCAGAAATAATACAGAGAAAATGTTTATAAATACATCAGTTTCATAAGGTAAAATCATAATGTTAAATTATTAAATTATTTAAACACTGAGCTTTAACTCCAGGGCCAACTCTAAGGCTATGGTTCCACAGAATTTCCTAATGTGTTCTAAAACAAAGTCTAAGTTATAATACTGTTTTCCACTTCGTATTAATAATATGGAAAACATAATGAATGATCTTAAACACATGTCTAATAAAAAAATCCAAAAGAAAATTCTTATTGAGTCCTACTGCTCAAAATGGCCAAGTCACCCATAAATACAACTTATACTATTTTGATAAATGAAGGTGTTATACTGGTTCAAATTCAGGCAAATATTAAAAAAATATGTAACATGGCAAAAAATATAAAATTCTGAATGATACAATAAATGGGAACTTTGCGGTGTTGGTTCCACAACTCTCATCTGTCAATAAAAATTTCAAAATGACAGATCACATTAAAAAAAAAAAAACTGCATCTCTCAAGCATATAATTTCTTTAGTTTCTTTCACATAAATTACTATTTAAAATATGTTGGGTTCTTCCTATATATCCATTTACATTGGTTTTGCTGCTGCTGCTGCTAAGTCGCTTCAGTTGTGTCCGACTCTGTGCGACCCACCAGGCTCCCCTGTCCCTGGGATTCTCCAGGCAAGAACAGTGGAGTGGGTTGCCATTTCCTTCTCCAATGCATGAAAGTGAAAAGTGAAAGTGAAGTCGCTCAGTCGTGTCCAACTCCTAGCGACCCCACGGACTGCAGCCTACCAGGCTCCTCCGTCCATGGGATTTTCCAGGCAAGAGTACTGGAGTGGGGTGCCATTTAGTGCCTAATAAAATGCAGAGTCAATGAAAAGAACTTAAAGATATTTGCATATAATAAACGTGCTGTATACATAGAAATAATCATTATATTTTATACTTTTAATTATTCTTTTGTATATCACATCATATAGCTAAATAAATGTAATAGTATAGTATGTATTTAACATTCATATAAATGTGTTAGTTAGTTAAAATAGGAAGAAGGAGTCCAAAATGGTGGTGGCTGAAAGACAAAGAAAGGAAAAAGCCCGCGAAAACAGAACAAAAGAAAATCACAGGACACCGGAGTGAGAACCTCAGGTGAAACAAACAGCCCTCCTGGCTAGCCCGATCTACACAGGACAGGCTCAGGAGAGGAGGAGACAAATGAATAAAAGGGGGAAGCCAAGACAGATTAAAGAGTCTCCTTTGGGGTCAGCCCAACCTCAAACCTTGAGGGTGTACTTTGCTTTGCTTGCCAAATAAGACCCTGAGCTGTAACTGAGCAGTAACACTGGTCCACAGGTTCAAATCGTTGCTGCAGCAAGACAACCAAGGAAATTAGACACTTGCCTGACAAATGTATAGTGGTGGTAGTTTAGTTGCTAAGTCATATCTGACTCTTTGTGACCCCATGGACTATAGTCTGCCAGGTGCCTCTATCCATGGGATTTTTCAGGCAAGAATACTGGAGTGGGTTGCCATTTCCTTCCCCATCCCAACCAGATCCAGGAATCAAATCCATGTCTCCAGCACTGCAGGCAGATTCTTTGATTGTTTTATCACTGAGCCACCAAGGAAATCCATATAAATGTATACCTTATATTTAAATATAATATTAAGTTTTATAGGCTATTTAATATTCAAGGCTAGAAGGGCTGCAGTCCATGAGGTTGCTAAAAGTCAGACACGACTGAGCAACTTCACTTTCACTTTTCACTTTCATGCATTGGAGAAGGAAATGGCAACCCACTCCAGTGTTCTTGTCTGGAGAATCCCAGGGACAGAGGAGCCTGGTGGGCTGCTGTCTATGGGGTCACACAGAGTCGGACACGACTGAAACAACTTAGCAGCAGCAGCAACCCACATAGAGTTACTTGACCTTGAGAACTTTAGACACTACACCAAGAACTTTGCTATCAACTGAATTAGGCATAAGTTCACAGAGAAGTCTCTCAATGAGTTAAGCTGCATTTACTAGTGTCAACTATTGTACAATATATTTTATTGACATTTAGACAGAATCATATACCTCACAAACCCTTCATTTATTCAAACCAACATGTTTATTTGGATTTTCAATGAGTTTCCAACAAATGAATGCAACTAGCAAATTGAATTAAGTGAAACGTGAGTTTTCCATGCAATTATAGTTCTTAAAGATCTTAAACAGAAACATCTGTTTGAACCAGTGATTGAGCTAGTTGCTGACTGAGAGCAGCAGGAGAGCCTGCAGTTAATCCTCTGCCTTCCTGCCAGGAGTTGGGCTCACCAACCTGAGTAACAAAGGAGGGCTTCCTAAAGGGTAAGACGCCATGCTGTCTCCATGGAAAACACAGTCAAAGTCACAGCAGGAGAAGTGAGAACCAGCACTTAAACAAAAGAAAGAGGGGTTGTTGACAGCTAACTTGGTAGCTCAGCCTTTGCATCAGCACCTCTTTTGAAAATATGGACTAAAACTTGCCCCATACAATAAGGTATTAGTCTTAAATATAGCACACACACACATACACACACAAATAGTGAATTTACTGTGCCTTAACCAGGTACTATCTTGAATAAACAACTTTTGAATAAAATTTCTTAACCTGTGTACATGCAGCACAGAAGGAAGCCAAGAAAGGATCCAAGTTGGAAGTAGATGTAGGCAAACAGAAGTGGAGCCAAGAACTCTTTCCTGTAGTAGATGCCAACTGTTTACTCAAAATTCAGGCTTCATCTCTCTATTAAATATTAGTGATATATACAAACATTTATAATTTCAGGATTATAAATATGAATCATAAAAATGAAAATAAAGGAGACCTACTTCATCTCTCTCTTGTGTCATTTTTGGTTCTATGTAGTACACTTGCAGTGCTGAAAACCTATACTTTAACTCCTGCTTTCCTTTCTCTCTCTTTCCTTTCCTTTCTGTTTATTTAATTTTCTTTTAAATTCACTTTAGAAGAAATTTTTACATACTCTTCCAAACATAAGAGCCTCCCAGGTGGCTCAGTGGTAAAGGCTTACCTGCTAATGGAGGAGATGCAGATTCAATCTCTGGGTCAGGAAGTTTCCCTGGAGAAGGAAATAGCAACCCATTCTAAGTATTCTTGCTTGGAAATCCTGTGGACAGAAGAGCCTGGGAGGCTACAGTCAGTGGGGTTGCAAAAGAGCTGGACATGACTTAGTGACTAAACAATAATGAAACACAGTTACTTAGCTTTCTTTTTTATAGACTAAATTGTCAACATTCACTTTTCTTCATCATTTACATTTGTCAATATAGGACCGCATTTGATGGATTCTCATTTACAGGTCTTCATGTTCTACCTTAATATCTCACCTCTAGAAACCAGCATGAACTGTTTTTACTGAAGCTAATGAAATTACTGCATCAGTATTTCCAAATTTGAAGCAAAGAAATAATCACATAAATAGAATCATAGGCACATACTACCACAAAGACCATAAATGGACATACTGATTGAAATACCCTATTTTTGATCTGGAAATGAATCAAATCTTTAAATAGTGGCACATGGACATTTTTATATTTCTTGATCACAAATCTTTATAAATGTCTCCAAATCTGATTTGAACTCCTGTCTATGATTTGGGAATCAGAATATAATTAATCAACATTAAATGTGAATGATTCTAGGTAGGTGGCCACCAACTCAATGGACATGAGTTTGAGCAAACTCCAAGATACAGTGAAGGAATAGTGAAACCTGGCATGCTACAGTCATCAGGGGTGCAAAGAGTCAGACATGATTGAGTGACTGAACAATAACAAGGAAGGTGGCTCAGTGGTAAAGAACCCACATGCCAATGCAGGAGACCTAAGAGATGTGGGATTGACTCCTAGATTGAGAAGGTCACCTGGAGAAGGAAATAGCAACCCATTCCAGTATTCTTGCCTGGAGAATCTGAGAGTTGGACATGACTTAGCTACTAAACCACCACTATTCTTGCCTGGTAAATCCCATGAACAGAGGAGCCTGGTGGGCTCCTACAGTCCAGAGGGTCATGCAGAGTTGGACACTTACTAAAGCAACTTAGCACACACACAGGAAATTGTTTCAATTACTCCAAAGACTTTAGAAATTAGTGGAATTTCTCATTCTGGTGTGCTACTCCAATTCATTTACCAAGTGCCTCAGAAACTGCAGTTTTGAGACAAGGCATAAAATAAAAGAAGTCTCTGCCACAGGTCCAGGAGTTTCTGCCACAGGTCCGGGCTGCTGTATAGCAGTCTGCTCCGACCCTTGGGTCCTAAGATGGTGATGCTGACTGAAGCCTTGCACAACCTGTCATAGGTGAATCACTATGCAGACTATTAGAATTTTGACCCAAAGCACTGTGGATGACTATATTCCTTTTAAAAGACAGCTTTTGGCCTGCTACTTGTCTTTAGTAGAGACTGAAAACTTGACCACGGACCACCAAGCTACCATGCAACAGTGAAGTGTTCATCATGAACTGGGTGTGTCTGACCAACAAGTCATAAAACTGGACATGCATAGTAGCACTCCACTACCAGATTGTAGTGGCATATATGAGATGAGGCTGGACCCATACTGAAGACACAAGGAAATTGCCCAAGTACCCATGAACTGCTGCTATATTGACACCTCTCTCCCAGCCTTCATTTATGGTCTCATGGAAAGATCACTGTAATCAATTGAATGAGGGGAAAAAAAAAACAAAAAACAAAAAACCCTCAGGTCTGTTATCTGTGGTGTTGCACAATATTTTAATACCTCTTAAAGAGGAGAAGGAGATGACAGAGGATGATAGAGGATGGATGGCATCACTGACTCAATGATGTTTGACATGAGTTTGAGCAAGCTCTGGAAGATGGTGAAAGACAGGGAAGCCTGGCGTGCTGCAGTCCATGGGGTCACAAAGAGTGGGACATGACTGAGTGACTGAATAACAGCAACAACAAAGAGGACAGCAGCAGTCCTCCAGCTCTATTATGGGATAGCCCCAAAGGACAGTGGTGAAAAGAAATCTTCCCAATGGGCAGAACTAGAAAAGTGCACCTGGTTGTTCATTTTGCTTGGAAGGAGAAAAAAACAGAGTTTCAGGTCTACAGTGAGATGGGCTATGGCCAGCTGTTTGGTTAGATGATCAACTGGTTTCAAAATGCCCCAAATAGACACATGGTTTGAACATATTTGTGTTTCAAGTGAAGACTCACCAAAGGGTGTCCTCAACAAAAGAGGATTTTAGTAGTTGTTCTTTGGATACCAGTTAACCTCTTTCTCTAGCCACTCCTGTCATTGACAAGTACGCATAAGAAAAGTGGGATATGGTGACAGGGGTGGAGGTTTGCATGGGCTCAGCAGTATGAGTTTTCCACTCACCAAGGTTTGCTGCCTACAGACACTGCTGGGTGTCCAATCTTCCCATAGAATATCTTCTATGTACTACAGAAGGCCTTGTCCATCATCCTGCTCTTCCCCAAGGCACCACTGTTGACCAAAGGATTTATTTCACAGCAAATGAAATGTGGCACTGGATCCATTCTCATGGAATTAATTATTCTAACCATTATTTGCCTTATAGAACAGCTGATGGGATTGTTGATTGGTCTTAGGGAGACTCAGTTATGGTGTCAGCTAGATGGCAGTAACTTTCAGGTTACTGTACCGAGGTACAATAATATCTCTAGAGTGTTCTGTATGCACACCATCCCTTCATGTATAATGCTACATCTCCCATTGTCAGAGTTCCTGGATCAAAGAGTCAAGGGAGAATAATGGGAGGGGCTCCTCCACTATCACTGCAAGTATTTCACAAGCAAAATGTTTGCTTCTCATCTCCCATAGTTCCAAAGAAAATAATGCTTCTGCCAGGGAACATGACAATAATTTCATTGAACTAGAAGTTGAGAGTTGGACCTAGTCAGATTAGACTTCTGAATTAATAGGCAAAGAATGGGGTCTCTGTACTATTTGGTTGGCCCAAAAGTTTTGGTTTTTCCATTACCTCTTATAGAAAAACCCAAACAAACTTTTTGGTCAACCTGACAGTTGACAGGACTCTTCTGGAAAGGTGACATTGGCTCACTACTAAGTAATATAGGTAAAAGAGGGTCTGTGTGGAATGTAGGGTGTCCTCCATGGTGCCTTTTCATATTTTCATTTCTTATGATTAAAGTCAGTAGAAAACTCTCATAACTCAGTTCATATTGGGTTGCTTATGATCGAGAGTCTTCAGGAAGGAAGGTTTGGGTAAGTTTAGCAGGCAAGAATCTATGACCAGCAGGAGTGCCTGCTAAGGACAAGAAACGATAGTGTATGAAGCTTGTTATACATACCAGCTATGATCAAGTGGTCATCTGGAGAAATGTGAATTGTGAGAGTTACCAGTATTTTGCCCCTATTTTGATATGAATATGTTTGTATGTATGTGTGTGTGATATCTTACTCACTCTCTCACATCACATTACACAATTTTTTTCTCAATTTTCTTCCCTTTCTCATCTTCTAATCATGTAAAATAAGATGTGTTTTAATAATACCTAACTTTATATCTCCATTTTTAAGCTGCAAGGTATCAATGAGAGAGTATTAATGAATCAGGAGAAAATGGTATCACTCAAAGACAAAAGGGGATTTTATATCCCTTCAGTGGATTTTATATACTCCTTCAGTGGAGTGGACTCATCTGTTTTCAGCTGTATCCAGGGTAGTAGTACCAAGTTAGATGGAAGCATCACTTGGCTGTTTTCAATACAATTTAAGGAGCTATGCACATGTGCCAAATTAACAAGGGGTAAGTTGTTTTGGCTTTGTGATGTGACCACTTGGCTAGTCTTAACTACACGTTCCAGAATTTCTTTTCTGTATGTTTCTGGTTAGGGTGGGGTGCTACAGTTTCTTCCAGGGGACTGGAAGGGAAGTGAAACAGCAGTCATTGTATATCCTCATTGATCTACTAGCTCATCTCATTGGCAAGTGATGGTGGCCAGGTCTGCCATTGCCCACCTCCTATTGGGTCTTCCTTCAGCTTCTTCTACTCTTGGACCAATGTGGGCATTTAATTTCATGAGGAAGGAGCTTGACTCATACAGGAAAACCACACAGTCAAGGTCAGAGGCAATAAGGATTCAAACAGGTTTCAGTCTGTTTTCATGGCCTCTAACTTTCTATTTTTTTATGAGTTCCTGATTGTAGTCACTTTACTTTACATCCACATTCTCTCCCTCACTGCCTACCTTGTGACCCCTAAGTCTCAGTGTCTGACACAGTCCTAAGAATGTGGCCTCAAGTGGTTGTCCAGGGCAGACTTGTTGCCTGTGTCTGATACTGGAGCTTGGAGTCCCCAGGATGTGCTATCAGGGAGGTAAGATGGACAGATGGACATCACTTCTTCATTGTTCTGCTTCCTCTGTTGAACCTACGCTGAAATATTTCCTTTGAATTCTGGAAATGAATATTTGGATACTCTTTATTATAAATACAGAAGAAAGAAATACGATTCATTAATTTATCCTTAATTTTCCTCAAGATCTAGAATTGTACTGTACCTTTTTCTCTGAAAGTCAGAAGTAGCATAACACCCTAAATGGTACTTATTTTCTCTGCTGGCAATAATCAATTAAAAAAAAAAAAAAGAGGGAAAGCTTAGAAGTCAGGAGAAGGACAAATGGCTCAGAAAATCCATGCACACACAAAAATTGTTAGCTCCTGAAAAAGTCAGTTTTTCTCTTTCTAAAACAGCAATAACTTCCCACCACAGAAAGGTGCTCTCACACTTGAAAGTGAAAGTGTCAGTGAAAGTGAAAGCCGTTCAGTCCTGTCCGACTCTTTGCTACCCCATGGACTTTGCAGTCCATGGAACTCTCCAGGCCAGAATACTGGAGTGGGTAGCCTTTCCCTTCTCCAGAGGATCTTCCCAACCCAGGGATTGAACCTAGGTCTCCCACACTGCAGGCGGATTCTTGACCAGCTGAGCTACAAGGGAAGCCTGCTCTCATGACTAATTCTTCATTTGCAAAAAATTTGAGTCCTAAAATATGCAAACATTATTCATACACAGGTTTAAACACAGAGTATTTTTGTTTAAAAATAATTATATGGGCCATAGCATGGAAGCAAATAAATATGAAGTCTTTAGAAAACAGTGGTTTGCCTGTGATAAAGTTACCCATGCCCTAACTGTCAGCCATCAAGTCAAAGGAAAAATAAGTCCCTAATGTGTTAAATTCTCCATGCATTATGTTTGAAAACAATACTTTATGAATACCATTAGTGAGCTTGTGGCATTATCTCAGTATATTGTAGACCTACAGAAATTTTTAATTTATACTTGTCCTTTTATTTTCTTTTTCCTAAAATACGTGAAACATTTTGTTTGTAGCAATTTTTACTTATTTATGTTAAATAATATCACCTTTCTTAAGCTGCTGGTGATTTTGCCTGGAAGGCTGACTCTTTATAAAAAACAGTCTTCTTTTGTTTGAGAGTTTTGTAGCAGAGGGAACATGGCATTATGGTCAAGCATCAGATTCAGGTTTCAGAGATAACTACAGACTTCAAAGCCTAACTCTGCTCCCAACCTGTTCTGCCACCAACAGCCACCTTAACCTCTCTGTGCCTTATTTCTTTTCATTGGAAAAACTAAGGCAATAACAAAATATCTCCTTTCAAGGTTTGTTTTGCAGATTAAATAAGCTAGTTCATATAAAGTCCTTCATGGAGTGCCTGGAATATGGTAAGTGCACAATAGACATCATCCATAATATTGTCTTCTTGCTAATAAACTATAAGAACAGATGGATCAAAAGGACAAGGATGGGACTTTCCTGATGGTCCTGTGGTGAAGAGTCCATGGTCCCAAAGCAGAGGCATGGGTTCAATCCTTGGTCTGGGAACTAAGATCCTGCATCCTACATTTGGCATGGGGAGGAAGACAAGGCTTATAATTAACCAAAAAAAAAAAAAGAAGAAGAATGAAGATCTTAATTAATAAAAGTATCTTCTATATAGTCTTCTATGCAGAGGTATTGCTGAAATAATAAATGTCAGACCAATAGCTGCACATAACTGTTTTACAACTAGCAGTGGGTCCTTAACTCTAACTTTGAAAGGAATTGTAAGGTACTATGTACTCCCCTCAGGAGTTTCTCCAAATTCCCTTTGAGTTTGTTCAAGGCCAATAGATACAACCAAACACTAGATGATAAAACACTACTTTCAAAAAATGAGAACAGCACATAATTATCTCTGCATGATATTTTTTTGGTAATTGCAGATAAATTGATAAAAATATCTCAACTACTAGGCAAGCAGTGTATTGATCGCAACTTACTAAGCTGTAAGAAAAAGATGATTCTTTTCTCACATTTTGATATAAGTACTTGCTTGTTTTATTTATGACAAATACAAACCTCATCATTTCAGCAACTCAAAGTCTTTATGGAAAAAAAAAATCTCATGATTACTAAGTTGCCAAAACAATTCTGTATTTTTTGCAAGTATTTGCCTGCTTATTATGTTCCTACTGGGCAATTCCTAAAAATTACATTTTCTCCAACTGAGAGTTTTACTAGTCTTTCTTTTTGGTTTATTTATTTATTTTTTTAAATTCATTTTATTTTATTTTTAAACCTTACATAATTGTATTAGTTTTGCCAAATATCAAAATGAATCCACCACAGGTATACATGTGTTCCCCATCCTGAACCCTCCTCCCTCCTCCCTCCCCATACCATCCCTCTGGGTCGTCCCAGTGCACCAGCCCCAAGCATCCAGCATCGTGCATTGAACCTGGACTGGCATCTCGTTTCATACATGACATTTCACATGTTTCTATCAATATATTTTTTAAGTGAAGAACCTTCAGAACCTCCTGAAAACATTCTTTTTAGAAAGGAATACAAAAAGGTCACAGATTCTTCTTTTTCCTCTAACATTTCTTAACCACACTTACATTCACACACACACATTTCCTTATATCTTACAAATTCATGAAAAAGCTCATTCCAGTTCTATTTGTAATTCGTAAATTTGCCTTTGTTGACTTGCAGTCTCCTTTAAGGAAATTTGATTACCCTTTTATACTGAAGGCAATATATGCTCAATGTTAAATTTTCACTGGGGAAGCATTGTTTGGAGACTATATTGTCTGGTTATTTACAATTTTCATTTCTTTCTTTAGGTGATCTCAAAACCAACATGTGTCCATATTACTGATAGTTATCTTGAGTATAACAGCATTTATACTCAGCTCTATGACTTGTTTCACCTAACCAAAAACACACTTTTCTACTGACTGTAAGGTTTTGAATTCATCACAGATAACAAAGTGAGATAATATAGTGAGATAATTAGTTTACGGAGGGGAATTGGTGTTTTATACGTAAATGGGGGAAACTTGATCAATGATGATATTGGTTTAGACAATGTCAGGATGGCATTTGGCATCTCTGACATGATAACTCCAGTGCACAAATCTTCAGCTATTGAAAGGGTGTGTGAACAGCTGAGTGGCATAACCAGTCAACTGTTTCTCCCTATAATCATTCATTTTTCCCCTAAAATCTAGTAGTGATTCTTTGCTCCATGGCAGAATCAGGTTGCCCTAGGTAGTTCTATGTATGCGAACAAAAGTATTATTGAGATGGTAAGAACTAATTTTAACTGATCAAGGATCATATTTTATAAATCATTTATTTTACTCTAAAATTAGTTGACATAATTTTTCCATAATTTTATTGGCACGTTTGATAAACTGCACAGAAATGTACATGATAAGTAAATATAGTGATGTTAAATACTGGAAGATTGGAGCTAATGAAAAAAGAAAAGGTAATGAAATACATAGAAGTTAAAACATTATTATCTTCAGTCCTCTCTCCAATTATACTCTTTTCTGGAATACAGTCTTTTAAGCACTTAGAATGGTCATTTTCAAGATTGTTAGGAATTATAGCCTAGAGAAAACCTACATTTTATAGGTAGTTTGTTGTTTTTGTTGTTTAATTTCTAAGCTGTGTCCAACTCTTTGTGACCCCATGGACTGTAACCCACCAGGCTCCTCTGTCCAGGAGATTTTCCAGGCAAGATTACTGGAGTGGGTTGCAATTTCTTCCTCCAGGGGATCTTCCCTATCCAGGGATTGAACCCACGTCTGCTGGGTTTCCTGCTTGGTAAGCAGGTTCTTTACCACTGAGCCACTTGAGAAGCCCAGCAGGTAGCTAAGGACAGGCTTACTGGATGATATTATTTAGCCCATAAGTTAATACATCATTTAAAATATAAATTTTGAAAAACAACAGTTAATAGGTCCTAAATCACATGAGGCAGGATGGTGTTTTTGGTTTCCCTCATTTGCTTTATCTTTCTTTTCTTTCCTCACTCTTGCAGGAAGAGAACCTCCCTTTAACTCATTAAAGCTATGCTATGAAAGTCTAAATGATAAAAACAAAATAAGTTTGTTCCAAAGGTGCCTCACTCTGAATCACCTGAATGACAGAAATTATTATACTGAAGAATGAGATTCACTGAGCACAAATATCAAGGAGCCTTACTTTATCCTCCACTGTCCATTCCCCCTGTGTTATGAGACTTGTCTTTGCCTCCTTGGGTGAAAAGCAGTGCACATCATATGCCTGCCAAGGTCATTCTCAGATAACAAGACTCCTCCAGTAACTTCCAGCTTCCACACAGTCTCAGTTCAATGACTGTTTAGTTCAAGCCATTATATTAATTTTAACTTAATGAACTTCATTTAAAGTTGAAATTCCTCTACCCATTAATGGAGAAGTTTTCAATCCACACAAGGTGTCGGAGTGTGATGTGAAAGTTCTTACTTGATTAATAATGTTGTACATGTCTGGTAGATGCTGGAAGGTGACACTCTCTCTTATGCTGTGTGGGTTCCTCAGGGCCCACTGCCCCATGACTGGGAATCTCTTGCTCAAGTTTCCCTAAGGGGTACCTAGAACAGCTCTATTCTGCATGGTTACTTTGGGCCACTCCCTATATCCTGACCAATGCAAACAGCCTACTGATCTGTTACCAGGAACTTCTATAGAACTTTAGGTCCTAATATTGTCAGAAATCTATTAAAAATAACTAATCATCATAAGTGTTGTATTTACATAATATGTATTTATATTATATGCTGGATATATTTGCTAAATGGATAGTGGTCAAGATATGTTTATTAACTAGCGAACTTGTACAGACACTTGGCCTTTGGACACATTCTAGAGAGTTCAAGGCATAACATCTTTCCAACTGAAGGTTCTCACCCAGGTGCTTATTCCATCAGTGCTACCATGATGTGGAGGCCTCTGTCATCATATTAGAGAAGGAACTACATGTAGAACTGAATACTGATGAACTCACTGGATGTAGAACTGAATACGGCTGCAACAGTGTAGCTCAGGTTGGTCTGGGGTCTGTCAATTTTTCTACGAGTAGTAGAAACATCTCACTTAATTGTGGGACTTTGAGAGAGGATATTTATAGCACTCATGGACCTCTAATAATTGGAAGCCTGTAGTCTCACATGTAGAAATTGGGAGAAGACTGATTTCAACTTAGACACCTCTGTCCTTGATCTGATCTAACACCAGCTAGCAATTCAATCTTTTGTTCTACAGGAGCATGGACATCAGACAAGACTCCACTATGCTTCTAAAGCTCTGGAGTGGAGAGGGAGGGGAAGTATAGTAAGCTATCTGAGTGGTCTTCTTAAATGTGTTATTTTATCATGCTTACATGGAGAGGGAAATATGTTCCACTTTGTTAGCTCAGGGATTGTGATTGGGACTCAGCACTTCAAGAACTCTCTCTGAAAATCTTCTCTTAATCACTAAATCCTGACAATGTTCTTGTCTCTATGTAGTTGAGGAGCTTCAGATTAAAAAAAAGCAAAGGAAAAGTTTGCTTTTTATTCCACTTCAAATAGTAGAATCACAACTCAACTTAGAATGTGGGAATGATTAACAACGATCGTGCTTTAGTTCCGGTTATGTTCATCTTTGTACTCTTCTTTGCACTGTGTATATATAGTCTTTTCTCATATTCTTTAAAGGGAATTTACCTCTTTTCTGCCCATATCTTACCTCTTCTGAGATGTTAAATTTCAGAGCAATTAAGATTTGGTATGAGATCCCTTTTTTTTCACTCCGTATTCTCTGTCTTGGGAATCAGATCTATGTTTCTTGCTCTAAATGTCATCTCTAGAAAATAGACTCCAAATTAGTAGTTTGAGTGAGAATCAGACATTAGCAAAGGTTGCTGAATCAGTATCTACACATGTATACATAAAGTCAACTTAAAGTCAACTAGTCCTAGACCAAACTCATCTCTCTTTTCCTGCTCTTCCTCCACTATTACCATTTTCATGAAGAAACCCATGATAAATTTGGTTGAGTAAAACAGTAACATAGGTATTGTCCTTGATATTTGTCCTCTTTCTCTCTTTCTTCCATATATAATGCACACTGACATTGTCAAATTCACTTTCTAAATATCTCTAAAAGTCATTCATATTTTTCAACATCAATACTACTATCATTCTAAGCCAAACACCACCATTTTGTGCCTGGACTAATGCACATTCTATCTAATTAGTCTCTCCAATCTGTCCTTTCTGCTCTCCATTTAGTTCTCCACACTACAAAAATAATAGCCATTTTAGAAAACATATCTCTTCAGGTTGTCCTTGAAAGCCTCTCAATGGATTCCTATTTCTCTTAGAAGGAAGAGAAAAAAATATTTCATTTACCCTACAAGTCTTGCACGATCTTTCATCAGCTTCCTGCTGGCTTTAGTGTAGTTGTTAAAGACAAGAGTTGTGCACCTATACTGCTTGTGTTCAGACCCAAACATGTCACACTTGAGTTGGATGGACTATGCAGGATATTTTCTTCTCTGAGCCTCAGTTCTTAGAGAATTTATTACATATATCTACTTCATATAATCATTTTCAAAAATCAAATAAGCTAATACAGATAAAGGATTTTCAGCAATACCTTTCACTCAATCAATTTACCATAGTATCAGTATTACTTTTCATTCTAATTTCATCATTATCTCATTCTCAATCTCTGTAGTTTAGTCACAATATTTTTTTGTTTTAGTGCTGAAAACCCATGCTCAGCACCCCGCCCCCCAGCTCTGCCTTCATTGCCACCTGCTACCTCTTCTACATGGGGTCCTTCTTCCCTACCTTCACCTCTGAAGGCCTTCATATTAATGGAGATTCCCTTTAGCCCTAGAACCTTCATTACATTATCTTCTTTGAATCAAATGAGCTGAATTTTATTTCCAGCCGGAAACCTGACTGATGCAGAAGCTCTGCCAACTGCAGATGCTCAGGGTCTAGACTTGATGGAGACTCCCTTCTACACATATATCAAGTTCCCCAGTGGCACATGGAGACTGTATAATTATTAATTCATTAACTCTTACATCTCTCTCCTGCAACTGACCTCTGTTCGCATTTAAGTGGTCAAGCTATGACGTCTGTCAACGTCACTCTTTAAAGGGAGCAGGGAAGTACAGTGTTACCATTTTCTTGGAAAAGAAGGGGAACTAGAACACATATGACCTGCTTACAACTACCAAACTAAGTAAAGGAATTAGAACATGAAAGAGCACAGAGTGTTGGAGGTTGTTGGTCTAATGTGAGGTGAGTTTGAGGTGCTTTCTAGGATTCAGTGGAAACACTTATGAGGTTGGACTCAGTGAGGACTCAACATGTCATGTGAAATTTGTGGTGTCCTTCTCTT